>NC_079497.1:8879061-9553659 GCF_030052815.1 Hevea brasiliensis | reverse complement strand
ATTTTCACTCGAGTTCCATTTTATTTTTATGTAAATATTGGACAAATAAATAATTTAGTGATGGTAATAAATATCTGTTAAAATTATGATAATTTTAATAAAATATTTATTTTCATATAAATTACTCACTCACTCTATCCACAATCGATATGAAATTTCAAAGACTATAAATTTCACTTACCTCTCAAATTCCATAAAATAGCATAATTTTAGTTCAACAATACAAAAATTATGTGGTAGATATTTTTCTTAAATTTTAAAATTGGGAGCAATTTAATTTCTTTTTTATAACAAATATAAATTAGTTTATGATAAAAATAAAAACTTAAAATTTAGTTTATAATCATTGATTGAATAAATTAATTTAATTTAATTTAATTGATTTGGATGAAAGGTGAAGAAGCCTAAGGAAGAAGTCAACAGCAGAAAATAAAAAGACATGTGAGGCTGGTATAAGATGGCATTTATACCCACACTACAAAACAAAGAAAGCTGCCACACTACCCTCCAAAACGTGTTTGACAATTTTGTCCTCTTCACACCACTGTTTTTGGGTGGCCCTCTGCCAGCTCACTTCTGCTTCCTTTGCTTTGTCGTTTTTGTTCCTTTCTTTATCCCTCTTTAATTCAACATTATTATTTCTTAATTCTATCTAACACCCATTTTCGGTGGACCCAATTTGTGCATCTCCTCTCCTCCTTTTTCTTTTCTTAATTCAAAGTTCTTCGATTTAAAATTATAGTAATTTTAATAAAATTTTTATTTTTATATAATTTACATATACACATATTCTATATTCAATATGGGATCTCAAAGAATATACATTTAATTAGAGGGAGGGTTTGCTTATAAAAAAATGAATGCCATTTCAGTATTAGTTGTAGTTGAATTCAATAAGGCAATGGTGAAGGCCATAGAGAGATATAATTAAAGGATGTTTGTTCTATCAAATCAGATACATGTCATGTGCCCACCCTTTTTCATTTCATTTTCTTTGCAGCTAATGTGCACTGGAATGAACCACACATCATGCATATGGCTACCGGAACACACACCATCGACACCATATATATGAAGCTTCAATTTATTCACCTAACTTGAAAATGAGAATAATTGTCATCGTGATGATGATGATGATGATGATCAATGGATCAGTTGGCTACTCGTGAAAAAGATCAAGAATCCTCTCTGTATACATAACCAACTCACCTTGATCATATTATGTTATTAAAAATACCAAAAGAATTTTTAATTTGTTAAGCATGTAAAAGGCTATATGACCTTTTTTTTTATGTGTCAATGGATTGCATGCGTGCCAAGAATGCTAATTAATATCTCAATTGAATAATGTAAATACACCTTTCTAGCTTCTAACTAATATGATATCATAATAGAAAATAAAAGACTAAGATGCATTTCATCAACATAAGCTTAAGAATTATTTTTGCTAGAATGTAATTAGTCCTTTTAGAAAAACATAAATTAATGATTACTCTTGAAAATATAAAGGATTGATCGTTTGCAAAGAAAGTAAATGATTGCGCTTGAAAATATAACGATCGCTTGATTATATAAAAAGTAAATAATTGTATGGAAATTAAATTAATTATTGTGTATTTACAGTGTAAGTTCATCTTTGCAAACTCAATTGCTTCTATATTAACATTAAGTGTATTTCTTTTTGATATACCAAATGTATTATATAATTTGCTTTTATATTAACCCCAGAAAAAAAAATTGAGGATCCATCACTGATATTACCTACTTTTTTTTTTCATCAATAAAAAGTGATATTAATTACCCCATAAATAAAAATATATTTTTTACCCTTTAATCTGAGTTAATTTCATCCAAATAGTAGTGTGAGTTATCAAAATGCTTGTTTTAATGCAAAAAAGGAAAAAAAAAATATTTCTATAAATTGTCCACTATTTCTTTTAAAAATTTCTCAAAATATTATTATATCATATTTTACCCTCATAAAATGTGAGATTAATTAATTATAACTTTATATATTTCTAACACAAATAGCTCTAAATAAAGAGAAATATGTGTTGATGATCTGTGAAAAGGCAATGATTAGCTCAGAAAAAAAGGATGCAAGAAGTAAGTGTTTCAAGAAAGACACAGTTAAGATCAACAGTAATTCCTCAAAAATATGTTAATTTTTCTTAAAAATAATAAAAATATTAAAAATAAATAAAAAATGTGAGTTTTCATAATATTATTTATGTTTTTTAAATAATATGAATAATAAAAAGTAATAATCTGTTTAAAAAAAAAAGAAGTGATGATTTTTATCTATGACGTTGACATGAGTGATAAAAAATTCAATATCCCTTAAGTAAAATCGAGTATTCGATCATTATGAAAAGAGAAAATAATCTCATAATAATATATATATAAGAGATACCTATAATTTACTTAAAAAAACTAAAAAAGTAGAAATAATTATGGAATTAAAATTTAACTTTGGATTATATATATATATAAAGAAAAAGAATATAATATTGGTTTTAGACAAATTAAGGAGCAATCCAAGTACAAGTAATAAAAAAAAAATTAAGTACCCATGTAATAATGCATAAAGTTATAGCAGGATGTGTTGGAACCTATTCCTATTAATGAATCCATGATCCAATCAATCCTAGTTTCCAGATATGGTCCCATATATTTGCTCAGCCAATGTAAGTTTGCTTCCCCACTTTCAATCAAACATATATATATATATATATAATCACCTATGAATCATGGGATATGGGTAAGACAGCACAATACAAACCTTGACTTTTTTGCTTTTTTGAATTTTCTTCCTTAATCCTTACCATTGAATGAAAATGCAAAAACACCCACTCACTTATAAATCAAATAAATATATTTTTTTTTGTTATTACTCACCTGACAGAGTTACTTTTGAATCTACCGTCTTTCTATTAAAAAAATAAAAAATAAAAAATAATATTTATTGTAATATATGTTTACTTTCTATATTAAGTTTATGACTTTTTTTTTTTCTTTATGAAGAGTAGAAGAAAATGACCCTAAGGTTTGAAAGTCAATTGAAAGAAGAAGATTGTTGGGTATAGATAGATATGTTGATGAATGTAAAATTAAATAAAGACAAAAGAAATTATTAAATAAATGAAGGCACATGGATGCATGTGAGATTTGTAGGCATGCATGGTTGAATGAGAGCACACAAATAATGTTTGAATTGTTAGACAAAAGCAGGTAGACAACATGTGTGGTCCATAAATTCAATCTTCATTATCACTTATTTGGCTCCAAACATGCTTTGATGGTGATACCATTTGGCATCCCACATGTAATTGACAATCGGATTCTCAATCTGACACACGTGTTAAGTCTTCAATGAGAAAATGAAGCCTTATGACCCATCCACTCCCCTCCAATTTTCCCTTACACACAAAGGTGGGGTTTAGTCTAAAAAAGAGTTTAGGCCATAAATTTTGGCTCATTATAACAACATCAACGCAAATGCTTTACCCAAAAAAGCAAAGTTAGCGTTTATTTCATAATCCATAAGATGAAAATTAAAATTTTAACTAATTATTTAAAATATTTAACAAATATTATTATTAATATGTGGTCTCAAAATAACGAGATCTAAGAGTTTGTCATATGATTTTCTTGATGTTATATACATTTGAGTATTTGTAAAATGAAGAGAAGATTATTATTGAAGGAGTCTTTAGCATGGAGCCTATAATAATTAAATCTAGATAGTTTATAAGAGCCCTTTGCTCTGTGATTAGTTAATGTAGAAGAGCATAATTTTCTTGTGTTAGTACCTTGTTAGGTTGTTTGGGAGAGTATTTATACCTAGAATATAGCCATTGTGATTGATCTAGGTGGCCTGCTCTGATTGGAGGAGCTCTGCTGGCCAAATATATGGAATGATGGAGTTTTCCATATGATTTTATGATGAATCATATTTGTCGTAAGGGTTTTGCGATCGCCGAACGAATTCTCACCGAAATGGGAAAAGTGAGGAGTCGCTACTTTAATTTTGAGAAAAATTAAAAAAAATCAGTTTTTAAAAATTAAAATCCACTTTGAAAATAGAGATTTTAGATTTGGGGTCCATATACGGGTGGGTAAGGTGTTAGGCACCCCACCTCGTCCCTCAACGTGGGTAAGCAGATTTAAAGTTATGCTCTTTATAAATTGATAATTTGGGAGTTAGAATGATGATGTTAATCCTTTATGCGAATAAAAGGAATATTTGATATTTCACTATTTAAGGTTGCCCAAGAACACAGGTACATGAGCTAATCCTTCAATGAAAAGGTGTTGTATAATGGATTTTTGTTGGGGGTTAATTTGAATATTGAAGTTGTGATTTTTTTTTTTTAGTTTGGATTTAAGTTACGAGAATTCGGGTAAGAACTCTCTCTCGATCTCTTAATGTATTCTGTGAAAATTTAAGCGGAAGATTTTGGGGTAAGAACTCTCCCCCGATCTCTTAGTATTTGGAATTTTAATTGAGAACTAGAGTAAGAACTCTCCCCCGATCTCTTAATGTGTTGCGTTAAAAATTAGACTGAGTTCGGGTAGGAACTCTCCCCTGAACTCTTAATGTGTTTACGTTAAAAATTAGACTAAGTTTGGGTAAGAACTCTTCCCCGATCTCTTAATGTGTTGCATTAAAAAATTAGACTGAGTTTGGGTAAGAACTCTCCCCCGAACTCTTAATGTGTTTATTAGAATGGCGTTTTGCAAGAACTTTGAACTAAGGATTCTGGTAGAGGGTCCTTCTTGACCACTTTTATATGGGAATGAAGTACCGAAGGTGCAAGAAAACCCGTGAAAAGTTTTCCTAACCTACGGGACCTTATACCTAGATAGTGGATGCAAGACCGAACTTCTTGCCGATCTCCTGCATGATCGTTTTATCGGAACTCTTTGATTTGTGACATCTGATCTCTTTTTAGTTGCTCGCCCGGGATCCAAACTTCTTTTAATCCCTGATCTATTGTCTTATCGCCTGGGATCGTTCCGAGGCCCGATCTCATAACTTGTTTATTTGACCTATTCTTGTTTCCAACCTATCCGACCTTTGCTACACCTATCTTCCTTTATCATTTTTCATTTATTCAGACCAAAACTCTTAGGTTAAAGTACCCCTTCCTATATATATATATATATATATATATATATATATATATTTTTAGAGTATTTACGAGTCGTCGATGACTCGAACATCTATTTTTGAAAGGAATGAAAACTAAGAGATGATAAATGGAGTTTACGAATGAAGGCACAGGAAATAACTTCGGGCCTAGATAACCTATTCTAAAACTTAATGTGAATGGATATGAAAGAAACTTTTAAAAGAAAACTGGATAAAACAAGCCAAGGATATTTAACAAAATAATAGTTTAGGCGCTTACCTGTGGAAAGTAAGGAGACAGGCGAGCTGACTCCGGTATCTACAAATCTTGGAGAGGTGAAAGCTAACGACGACGGCTGAAGGACTTGAGCTTAACCGAGATAATGAGAATGGGTCAGAACGAAGTTGAGCTCGGAGGGTAATGCACTGATACTAGGGTAGTGGTAATGAAGTAGAATGAAAATGGTTTCACAGAGTAGTGCACTGGCACTGAAAATGAAAATCTCAGGATTTAAAGCCCTTTTTAGTGAAATACTTCAGAAAACTGGTTTCTAAAGTTTCTCAATACTTCAAAAGCTCAAAATGGCAAGACTGAATCAAAATCCAAAGTCTTTCTATGATAATCACCACCTTCTCCTCTTTTTACCCTGTCCCTTCTACAGTGCTGCATGTAGGTATTTATAGGGAACATGTGTCCAAAATGAAGGGTCAGGATCTCACCAAGGGGAGACGAAGGGCTCAGATTCAAAAGGACATAATCTGATGTCTGAGAATTAAAGAGAATCAAAATGGAGGGTCGGGATTCCGTTCAGAATATTTGTCCTTTCTCTTCTTAGTCTAACGGTCCAGGGTCTTACCTTATGAAATAGATTCAAAGGCTGGGAATAAAAGGCACCAAATCTGTCATCTGCTTTTGATTTAAGGGCTCCGGATCCATCTTTACAATTATAATCAACGATGGAGATCGATAAGTATAGGGCTGCTTTAACTGCTTTGGCATCTGGCGGCTAGGAGGGCATCCTTGCAAATGAGATGCGTGGTAAGGTTCTGATCATGCCTGCAAATGTTTTAACTAACTCGGATCTGACGATGAAGAGAATTAATTGGAATTTATTTAACCCCTCTGCGTTCTCAGATCTCTATAGATCGTCTCCTGTTTCTTCCGATCTTTCCATTATGACCATCCCCTTTTGGGATCATTATTCCGATCTCTATCTCTTGCATCTGATCCCCTCTCATTTCCCGATCTCTCTCATTCGCCCAATTGATGTAATCAGATCTTTTGAGATCGCCCAAATGATGTGATCTGATGAAAAGAATTTTTACTTGAATGTTTTTGTTTTGTTATTGCATTGATTATTTTTTCGATTTCTGATAAGTGTACTCAACCTGATCCCTAGACGAATCACCATTCGCCAATCCGTGGGTCTGGAAATTTGTTCAATCCGGTGACCTAAATTGACCGATCTCATTTATCTAATTTTTTATTATGTTTCTGGAACCTTTTTGCGACGTGTCAAGGAGGCTGCCCAGTTCCACTAACCGATGAGTCGCTTGGGACTTCGTGAGAATTTAATGCTCAGACGGGTATAAATAGGAGAGAGGTGACTCATTTGTTTCCTTATGTCATTTTCAGAGCTTTCCCTAGCAATTTCAGCACTTCCTCTTGCTTTCTAAAGTTTCCAGGCACCGATTCACACTTCGGTAAGGGTTTTGATCTTTTCTCGATTAATTTTCCCTTTTATTTTCTGAAAATGAGCAGTACCAATGGTTAGAGAGCTGTTAGTCCTCCCTCTATTCATATTTCATGGACCTCTAAAGAAGGCGACACGATTAGACAAATCGAAGCAAGCACAGCCATTATTCCAGTTCCCGGTTCGGCTACCAGACCGAAGCGAGTAACGTCTTTGAGAAAGGAAAACCTGCCAGTTGATGAGTTATTGTCAGTCCTGAGAGAAATCGATCTCCAATCCATAAGTCAGGAGTACAATTTGTGGATCGACTCTTTTGAGCTGATCCGATGCCATGGCGATCTTCGGGCCAATCACTTCTTTGAAAAAGGCGATCTCATCATAGTGTATGAGGAGCAGTTGAAGGCCGGGCTCTATTTTCCCCTGGATGGATTTTACAAGGTCGTCTTAAAGTTTCACCATGTCTTGGTAGCTCAAGTGCATCCGAAATCCTGATGAACTTTAGTAGCCTTCAGAGGCCTTTGCTGACCCAAGAGACTAGAGCCCACGACTAAGGTCTTTGCCGAGCTACATAGACTTTCTCGAAGAAAGGACAATGAATTCTAGTTCTTTCAAGCAAAGCTGAATTGTGGGCTTTTCACCGATCTACCTTCTTTATTGAAGAACTGGAAGGATCAGCTTTTCATCCTTAGGAGCAAGGATCGAGACGGTTTTGAGGGGATCCCACGTAATTGGAACTATTTGGTCCCTCAACTCCCTAAGAAGCTTGCTTTAAATAAAGACGAAGACGCCATGGTGAAAGAATTAAAAACTCAGGAGGCCACCCATAAATATTTGTGCTTAGATGCGGTGATGGCCGAGCTGAAATGGTGGATGATGTGGCTGATCTCCGTTGAAGATTACGAGCTTCAGCTTTCTGACCTCAGTCCTGCTACCGGTATAATCCCGATCTCTAATCTCTCAACCTTAGTGAACTCACTGACTTCTTCTTTGTGTAGGTATAGCTGGTGGTGACGCTTCCAAAGAGAGACGCAAGTGAAAGAGGGAGGTCTCCCAAAAGGTCCAAGCGATGAAGGAGGCCACTGCCACTGCTGCTCAGACCCCTCGCCAAGACTTGGTAGAAGTACCGAGCTCTCCTCCTCGACCTTAAGAGTAGCCGGTCTCAAAAACAGAGGTTGTCGTCTCTCCTCCTCAACAGATCGAATGTATGCCTCCTCCGATCTCTTCCAATGTTGAAGGGGAGTCTTCTGGCCCTACTGTTAGAACGCTCTCCCGAGGGGCTCAACTCCTTATCTAGTCACTAGAAAGGAACCATTCCACTCGAGGGAATGCCGGTCTAGCCAAAGTCATGGGAGCTTTCATCTGCTTCCAAGAAGATCAGAATAGATTGGTAGAGGAGAGTATTGACGATATTTTAACTCAAACAATGAGTTTGGGCTTGAAAGCTATTGCCAATCAACACGTGATCAGAGAAAAAGCCCACGCCTTAAGGAGGGAGATTCTTAAGGCGGTTTAGGATGCCTCAATTGCAAAGGCTCAGCTCTTTACTACCAATGATTACATCGTCAAGCTGGAAGATCGGGTGAAACATTGTGAAGAGAGGATAGCTGAGGTGGAGCAGGAACTTGAAGTCTCCCAAGCTGGTCGATCTGCTGATCTCACTCGTTTTTCTAAAGAACTTCGAGCGAAGGAGGAGGAGCTTCAAGCAAAGGAGGAGGAGAGCATTGCAAAAGAGGCTGGGGCATATGTGAACGCCCATAACGATCTCCTGTTCGAGCTGAAGAAGTGTTATCCTGAAGAGGATTTCTCCTGGATGAATCAGCTCATCCCAGCAGCCGAAGAGGAGAGCGACGAGGAACCCGATGGTGAGGAGAGAGAGAGAGATGTATCTGGGGCACAGGGCAGAGAATACCCCCCTCGCTAATTGACTTGTACATTTTTATTTTGAAATGAATTGAAGTTTTTTTTTATGTTCAATTTCTTGATGAGATCGAAAAGCATCCAAACCGAATTGTCTGAGTACTTAATTGATTAAATGTAGTTGAACATTAAACCTGAGAGCGACTATTAATCAAAAAATAAGAGACCGGAAAAACATTACACGCGAACATGAGATTGGACAGAGCCATGACTAAATACCGGATGGAACTTTAGAATATTAGAATTGTAAAGATTTAACACTGGCTTGACCTTCTAAGGTCGGAGCCATTATTAGACCAGATAAAAAACCTTAACTTTATTTTGAGGAATATATGGGCAATTCAAGCGAGAAGCCCGATCACAACATTAGTCAAATGAAGTTCTACGATATTTATACATATGGAGATCGGAGAATTATAATAGGCAGGATTAGATGGTCCGGAGACCCAATGTTTGACTCGAACTCATCTGATAAAGACCAAGAGATCGGAAAGCAATCTAACTTGAGTGTGAGACCGATTTGTTCCAGGGACGAACGATCGGTAAGTTCGGAAAAGCTACCTATGATTGGGACATTGGTCGAGAATGGATAATAAAGTTTTAATTTTAAAAGACCCTTACCTTCGAAGGTTGGCCAAAATATGGTGTCTACAGCTGCTCCTCTTTACAGAGAATGAAATTCTCTTGTATAAAGATTATGTAAAGATTCAGAACCATATTTTGGGCGGCTGGGATATTGGAACCAATGATCAATAAGAAATTAAATGATGAAAATTAAAATCAACTTAGGTATTGAACCCAGAGGTTAATAACAGGAAATTAAAATGCTGAAAATTAAAATCAACTTGGATCTAGGAATCAAAGGTGGATGACAGGAATTTAAAATGTTGAAAATTAAAAATCAACTTGGATCTAGGAACCAGAGGTTGATGATAGGAAATTAAAATGCTGAAAATTAAAATCAACTTGGATCTAAGAACCAGAGGTTGATGACAGGAATTTAAAATGCTGAAAATTAAAAATCAACTTAGATCTAGGAACCAGAGGTTGATGACAAGAATTTAAAATGCTGAAAATTAAAATCAACTTGGATCTTGAATCCAGAGGTTGATGACAGGAAATTAAAAATGCTGAAAATTAAAATGAACTTGGATCTAGGAACCAGAGGTTAGTGATAGAAGTATAAATGCTAAAAATTAAAATCAACTTAGATCTAGGAACCAGATGTTAGTGACAGAAGTTTAAATGCTGAAAATTAAAATGAACTTGGATCTAGGAACTAGAGGTTGATGGCAGGAAATTAAATGAAAATTAGATGCTGAAAATTAAAATCAACTTGGATCTAGGAACTAGAGGTTGATGACAGGAATTTAAAAGGCTGAAAATTAAAATCAACTTGGATCTAGGAACTAGAGGTTGATAACAGGAATTTAAAATGCTGAAAATTAAAATCAACTTGGATCTAGGAACTAGAGGTTGATGACAGGAATTTAAATGCTGAAAATTAAAATCAACCTGGATCTAGGAATCAGAGGTTGATGACAGGAATTTAAAATGCTCAAAATTAAAATCAACTTGGATCTAGGAACCAGAGGTTGATGACAGGAATTTAAAATGCTAAAAATTAAAATCAACTTGGATATAGGAACCAGAGGTTGATGACAGGAATTTAAAATGCTGAAAATTAAAATCAACTTGGATCTAGGAACCAAAGGTTGATGACAGGAATTTAAATGCTGAAAATTAAAAACAACTTGGATCTTAAATCCAGCGGTTGATGACAGAAAATTAAACATGACAAAGCAAAGCAAACCTGACACAAGATGTTCCTCCAATCAAAATGTACTTAACAAGGTCCCAAAGATAGATGATTAATGGAGAGGGTCAGAACGAGTCCCAAGGCTTGGCCTACAATTTCCTCATTTTACTCACTTTTTTAGAATGCCCCTTCGGGTTTTAGCTCCTTACTCATTTTGCAGAAAGCGTCCTTGCTGGTTTTCGCTTTCTTTTACACATTTTGCTAGGAGCACCCTTTCGGGTTTTCACTCATACATTTTTTTTAATCATTCGACCATCGTTCGTCCCCTGTAAATCTTATAGCAAAGTACATGAGGTTATCAGTATTCAAATTTTGATCTTATAATAAAGTTTTAACGAATTAATAGCGCATAAATGAGGGTATATAAGAAAAATAAATTAGAGTGAAGGAACAATTTTATTATGGCTCAAAAACAAAGATACAATTTCAAAGGAAAAGGGTACAAGAATAGATCTCACAAATTCCTTGTAGCTAACTTTGAACTCCCTTAACTGCCACTATTTCAAGTAATCTTCCGACGAACGTTCGTGTCGTGGTGACTTATTACCTCTTCTGGTCTTGGAATCCCTCCTTTATTTCTCCGTTTTCTGGTCCTAGGAGCGCCCTTTCGGATTTTCACCCCAAGAGTTTTTTTTTTTTTGGCTCACTTTTTCAGGATGCCCTTTCAGGTTTTTACCGCTTACTAATTTTGCAGAAAGTGCCCTTGCGGGTTTTCGCCCTTTTTTACACATTTTGCTAGAAGCGCCCTTTCGGGTTTTCACTCCTACATTTTTTTTTTAGGCATAATATCTTTTGACAGCATCTGTATTCACGGGTCTTGGGAATTCTTTGCGGTCCATATGAGTCAAGATCAATGCACCGCCAGAAAATGCATTTTTAACTACATAGGGTCCCTCGTAAGTTGGTAACCATTTTCCCCGAGGATCATTTTGATTTGGGAGGATTTTTTTCAAAACCAGATCTCCCGATTGGAATTCATGGGGGTGAACGTCTTTATTTAATGCTCTAGCCATTCTCTTTTGGTACAATTGTCCATGACACACTGCCGCTAGTCTTTTCTCGTCTATTAGATTCAGCTGATCTAACCTCGATTGAATCCATTTTGACTCGTCGATTCTCGACTCTTTTAGAATTCTTAGGGAGGGAATTTCCACCACTATAGGTAAAATAGCTTCCATCCCATAGACCAATGAGTATAGAGTTGCCCCAGTCGATGTCCTCACGGAGGTCCGATAAGCATGAAGGGCGAAGGGAATCATATCATGCCAATCTCTATAAGTGACGGTCATTTTCCTGAGTATTCTCTTGAGGTTTTTATTAGCGGCTTTTACCTCTCCGTTCATTTGGGGACGGTATGGTGAAGAATTGAGATGTCAAATTTTGTACTAGTCACACAAATTTCGGATCTTTGGGCCATTCAAATTCTTAGCATTGTCAGTGACAATTTCACTAGGAAGGCCGTATCGGCAAATAACGTTGTTCTTGAAAAATTTGAGGAATGTATTTTGCATTATATGAGCATATGACGTTGCCTCGACTCATTTGGAAAAGTAGTCAATGGCCACCATGATGAACCTGTGCCCATTGGATGCTTTGGGACTAATAGGACCGATCACGTCGATGCCCCACATTGCAAAAGGCCAAGGTAAGACAAGATTAAAAAGCTGATGAGGTGGGACATTTATCGGATCAACATAAATTTGACATTTATGACACTTCTAAAAGTACTCAATGTAATCTTTTTCTAAAGTAGTCTAGAAGTAACCCCATCTCATGATTTGCTTGGCCATCATATGCCCATTAGCGTGAGTAGTGCAATTCCCCTCATGAGTCTCAAAAAGGATCCTCCTTGCTTCTTTTGCATCCACGCGCCTCAACAATTTGCCATTGAAGCTCCTTTTGTACAAAATTTTTCCACTGAGGAAGTATCCCAGTGCTAATATCCTGATCATCCTTCTTTCATTTCTACTTGCCCTGGGAGGGTATTCCCTGGTTCTGATATAGACCTGGATGTTATGATACTAGAGTTTACCATCTGTTTCTTCTTCGATCATGAAGCAGTATGCCGGCTCACTCCTTACTTTGATTTGTAGCACCTGTGTTGTCTGTCCCTCTTCCATCTGAGCCATGACAGCTAGAGTGGCTAAGGCATCGGTGAATTGGTTCTTGTTGTCACACCTTAACCCTCTGTAAGGCATAACATGATCCCGTAGAATACCTAATGAACTACCGAACTTCACCTACCGATAACTCATTAAGTACCCTACAAGGGATTTTAAAACAATTTTCTTATTTTTAATAAGTGGTGAGCATTTCTAATAAGTATTTTAAACATGTAATTAAGTTGAAAGCTAGTTGAAAATTTTAGCCCATTTTATTTTTCCGCAAATTTTATAAAAATTTTGACAGAGTCCCCTCTGTATTTTGAGAAAACAGTTCTTCAAATACCTGTAAAAAGCACTTCTAAAAATTTTCTCAACAACTGCTTCAATTTCAAACTCAATCTCAAACAATTTCTCAACACATTTATCAAATTTTAATTTCAAATCCAGTATCCAATGATCATCAAAATACGAACAATCCATTTCATTCAAATTAAATAAAATAGTTCCATTCATATTTCATTAGAAACAAAACAATTTAAATAGATCATTACAAAATTTACATTAAGAGAATTTCAAACTACAATATATATATTACAACTTTATACAAATTTTATACAACTGCTCAAGACCCATTTTTACATGTCCATACATTTATGTGCAATATATACATCAAAAGAAATATTTACAATTAGGGTATAAATTATATCCAAAGACTTTAGGCTGAATGATCCTCAATCTTTAGCAGCTCAGTCTGCTGCTCCTCTAGTCTCTGTATCTGCGATGAATAAAGCTATCACGAGTACTAGGACTCAGTGGTGCACAACATACTAAAATAATCTTTATGCAAAAATAAAATCACATTTATTCAAAAATTTGACTAAACATGAGCATTAAACACAAAACATAAATTATGAGATTTTAATGCAAACCACGTTCATTTCGAAGTATCAAAACACATTTCATAAAACCCACAGTTAAATCATGCCATTCGAAACAAATAGAATCTCAATAGCCAGAGGCTAAAGAGAAATCACATCACAAAGGCTAGCTAGCTCAAATATATGGATATCCATTCACATCCTCTTCTACTGGCACACCTCAACACTTCTCCAGAGAAGGAATCAAAATTCGAAACTAATTACCCCCACTAGTCGTGCTAATGAGGTGTTCAAATATATGGTCATGACACTGTGGTTTCAAAACTTATCTTAACAATTTGCTAAACATTGTCATTTCAAATATACACAATAACTTTCACAGTTTAAATCAAAACATCATAAATAATGTCACAATTAAACTTTCAACAATTCCAAAGCACAAGTAAAATACATATTTCGTTCACTTTATCAATGAATTTTAAAGCATGGAGATGTTGTGCACAAACCTCAAGCGAGTCGTCCCTTAGCCTCGACTCGGTTCCTCGGGTTCCTTCCCGATATTCTTTTCAACTGAAACACACAATTTTATAATGTTTCAGTACTAGAACTTAACACAAATCCAAAATAAATTTAGCTTCACATTTACCTAGTTCTAACGTGTTAAATTCGACGTTCTCGAAATTTTTGTGTTTCGGGTTACTATTCACTATACTATTCAAGTCAAATAGTTGACTTTCTAAGGCTTAATAGGTATGGGAACTCCAACTTCACCCACATACCACATTTTGGTCATTAAATTTGTTGGTTTTGGTCATTTTCTCAAAACTTAAATCCTTTTGGCCAAATTGTCAAATTTTCAGTTTTGATGCTCCAAGTTGCACTGTTCCATTGGCCCTTTTACTGTTGGAATTTGGCAAAACTTCCTTCATAGAAAATGTTCCTTATTGTCTTAAGTGTATTCTAATTTTTGGATCACCTTAATTGGAGTTTTGTAGCTCAAGTTATAGCCAAAATACAATTACGCTCACGCAATCGCTCATGCTGCAATTTAGGTTCTGGCAGATTTTTTATCCAACTTCATTCAATAATTTGACCAAGTTAAGTCCATAATTTGGTCTAATTTCCTCCATAAGAAATGTTCTACTATGTCTTAGGTTTCCATCGGTTCAAGAATCGCCTAAATCGGAGTTTTTTAGAGAGAGTTATAGCCATTGGAACTTTACTGTTCAAATGGAAATCTGCAGTTTTGCAGGTTCAGCAACTCAACTTTGCTCAATCATTTGATTAGGTTAATAACATAATTTGGGTTGGTGTTCTTCATGAAAGTTTTAGATCTATATCTTATCTAATTACTGGTAAAATTTCAGGTCATTTTGACCTTTCTAGCTCGAGTTATGACCAAATGAACAGTGTTCATTTGGTCAGTTTGGTGCAGTGGCAGCCTGCTCTCATTTCACTTTGGTCAATTTGTTCACCCAGTTTTGGTCAGTTTTTGGGCATGGTTCCTTAATGAAAATTGTGCTCTTTTATGTCTATTTTCATCTCCAATTGGTGGCATATCAATTGGACTTGTAAAATTTGAGTTTTGGACCTTCAAAGTGGGTTTGGTCATGCTGCCAGCAGCATGACCATTGGACCTACGAATTTGGTTTTCATTCTAACAATTCCTACACACCTCTTTTGGTCATTATTGACCATTTTTCATCTCACAATAGACCAAAGTCATCATTTGTGCATTTCTCCAAAAATTTGCCTCAAACCCTAGGCCTCCATACCCTAATTCACTTAATTATTGTAATTAATCACACTTAATGGTTTTAATGTTAATCATTCAACTAAGGAAGGTTTCTAAACTCATTCAAACCCATTAAATTCATGAAATTCCTACTCCCTTCAACAGGCCAAAATTCAGTTTGGTCCTTCAATAATTGATTTCTCTTCATTCAAGCATATGTTCAAGTATAACTTAACTATTTAAACATAGACTTAAAGAGAAAATGAAGAAGAACACTAACCTTAATTTTTTTTTTTATTTACAATCCACCAATCCTTTCACTTTCTTCTTTCTTCTTCTCCCTCAATCTTCTTTTCTAGTATAGATTGGAAGCTTTTTAGGGTTTAGGGTTTATTTTGAAAGGCTAAAATCTAGTTATGGAAGCTTGATGCATTCATCAATGGTGGTTGCACATGGTGGTGAGGGAGGGAGAGGTATGAGACGTCCAAGAAGAAGAAGAAATGAGATGGTTTTAATTTTTTTTTTCTTTTCTTTTCTTTGTTTTTATCCTTATGGAAGACCACAAAAAAAATCCCAATTTAATAAGTAATTTAATTAATTTGTTTATGACATCATTCATGATGTCATCACTTTTGACTTTTCCCATCTTCTTCTTTTTTTTTTATTTTTTTTTCTATTAGTTCTTTAATTTAATTCTCGATTCCGAAATTTCTTTTTCTCCGATTTTATTTGACAGTTAGGTCAGGAGTCAGCTCTCGGGGTCAATTGACCAAATTGCCCTTCGCCGGTTCATCCCGGTTTGCAAATAATTCCATATTTTTTCTGGCTCCCTGACCTAATTATTTGACTGGCTTAACAGTTCTTTTTCGTGATTTTCTCTTTTCCACTGTGTTCATAAGGGTCCTAAGGACCGCAGCGTCACTTTTTACGGTTCGAAATTTGAGTTTAAAATGACTTCGCAGTCGTTCCCGAGGAGGTCACCCATCGCTGTGACTCTCGGCTCGTTTAACTTCTTATGTTCTGTTTTTCTTATTTATAGTTAACTAATTAAACATTACTAATTATTTGTGTTTATGGCTTCTCAAGTTGTCTTAAGTGTGGCTCTAATCTCCTTAATTGTCCGGACCGACACCGATCACCGGAACAGTGAAATCTACCCGGCTATGCAAACGGGGGTGTTACACTTGTCACGGTTGTGGTGAGTGAAGGAAATCTCTTCAAATTTCTTGATCAATTCTAGGAGATACTTTTGATACGGGATCAGTTTCGGATCTTTAGTTTGCCATTCCCCTTTGACTTGGTAAATGATCAAGGCCGAATCTCCGTACACCTTTAGCTTCTTGATCTTCATTTCAATGGTAGCCTGTAAACCCATCACACAGGCTTCATGTTTTGCAACGTTGTTGGTGTAGTCAAATCTCAACTTGATAGCTATTGGGAAGTGTTTTCCATCAGGGGATATCAAAACTGCTCTAATCCCATTACCGGACAAATTGACCGCTCCGTCGAAATACATTTCCCATACGTCAGTTGGTTTTTTGTCATCGCTGCTGACTTCATTAACATACTCATTGGGGAATTCGAAATCCAGAGCTTCATAATCTTGGATCGGGTTTTCTACTAGGAGATCAGCAATCACGCTCCCTTTCACTGCCTTTCTGGTCATGTAGACAATGTCAAATTGAGAAAGTATGACCTGCCATTTTGCTATCCTCCCTGGCACGAACGGACTTTCAAATACATACTTGATAGGGTCCATTCTGGAGATGAGCCACGTCTTATGATTCAACATATAGTGCTTGAGTCGATTTGCCGTCCATGCTAATGCGCAATAAGTTTTCTCTAGGAATGAGTATCTCGACTCGCAATTATTGAATTTCTTACTTAAATAGTAAATGACTCTTTCCTTTCGCCCCATGTTATCGTGCTGCCCCAGAACACAACCCATCGAGCTCTGCTGAACTATCATATACAAAATCAATGGCCTTCCTGTAATGCCCTCATCAAAGGTAGTCTGTACATTTTACTGTTCTGATAACTAATGTCTATTCAGACAGTCAGGGTGTCTGGAACTACACTTAAACTATAGTGAGGAGGCATAAATTAATGAAATAAATATTAAAAAAATTTAGGAAAAGTTTTGAAAAAAATAAAATAAAATTTAGAGAATTTATTAATTGGTATAAAATAATAAAAATAACCCGATGAGCACCATGAAGGGTATTTTGGACATTTCACTCCTAGAGGTGAATTTTGACCTAAATGTCAAATTAAAATTAGGAAATAAAATAATTAACATAAATTAAATTTATGAATTTGAATTTAAAAAATGAGAAGAGAAAAGAAAAGAAAGAAAAGAAAAGGAAAAAAAAAAGCTTATGGAAATTTTAAAATTTAAAGTACACAATAGAATATATATATATACCCATTAGAAGATAAAAGCCACCAACTCCATCTTCTTCTCCACTCTTTCTCTCTCTCTTCCTCTAGCACCCTTGTCCCCCATTTCCTCCATTGATATTCAAGCTTTCAAGCTTGATTTCCCAAGCTTCTACCCATCAAAACCTTTAGCACCCTTCACAAAAAATACTCATCACTCCATAAGGAAGCCATAGATACCCATAGAAGCAAGAAAGTTGAGGTTTGGGAAGCTCAAGTAAGGTTAGTGCACTAATCCCTCTTCTTCTCTTTATTAAACATGAAAAGCATGTTTAGCCAAGCATAAATATCATTAAAACAAAAAGAAAATCTAGAGGAAAGATCCCTTGAATTTTTGGCAGCCATGGAACTTGAAGTTTATTGCTTTTAAGTGATGAAAAATGGTTTCATGAGAATGTGTGATGAGTTAAAATGTTTGGGTGTTTGATTGTGTAGTGTTTATGAAAATTTAAAACTTTGAAAACTAGGGTTTGTGTAAATGCTTGAGGACTTGGTGTAAATGTTGAAATTAACCTATTGAGTTGAAATTGTTGCTTATAGAAGTGTATTGCATGCAAATTGAAGTAAGAAAGTTGAAGGAATTGAGATATTGGGAGTGTTCAATTTTCTACAGGTTTGGACTCAATGAGTCCAGTGGGTTTATTGACCCATAACTAAAAATGTGTGACTCCAATTGGTATGAGTCCAATTGGAGGTGAAAATAGACTCAAAATAGCCAATTTTTCATGTTGACACCATGCCCAAATTTTGCCAAAATCATGACCAATTCTCTGCCCAAACCTGGATGACCAAATATTGAAACTCAGAAAATGACCAAATGAACAGTACGTATTCATTTGGTCATAACTCTCTCTATACTAGTCCAAATGACCTAAAATTACATCAATGGAAAGCTTAGACATAGGGCTACACATTTCCTGAAGACCACTTGACTCAGTTTTGCTTTTAACTAAATCAAATTGTTAGCATAATTTGAGTCACTAAAACTACCAACCCAGAAAATGACCATATGAACAGTATGTGTTTATTTGGTCATAACTCTCTCTATACTGGTCCAAATGACCTAAAATTACATCATTGAAAAGCTCAGACCTAGGGTTACACTTTTTATGAAGACCACTTGACCCAGTTTTGCTTTTAACTAAATGAAATTATTAGCACAAATTGAGTCACTAAAACTGCTAACCCAGAAATTGTCCAAAATACTATTCCTTTGGTATGCTTGACCAGTTTTGGCAAAAATTCCATAACTTGGTCTCCAAAGCAGCAAATTGAGTGAAACTAGTGCCAAAAGTTTTATAAGACATAGTACAACAATTTTTATGTTTTGACCAAGCTCTAAAAACCATTGCATCCTAGGGAAAATACTAGCCAAAATTAGGAATTGAAATATGGAAAATGTTAAGTGAAACTCAGAATGCCATTTGATACCCGTGTGTTCATTTGGCCATAACTCCCACTAGGAAATTCCATTTGAGATGTGCCAATATGATATGGAAACATGATACTAAGGGCTACAACATTGATTTAGACACTTTTGCCAAATTCTAAGTGTAAAGACCCTAAAAAGAGGGTCAAACATACTGCTTTGAAGTTTGGTTATTGCCTTTATAGGATTGAGAGTCCAGGTTAATACATTGACTCTAACTTACTATACTAAGCTTGAAAATTTATGAAATTGTACATGGGAGTCCCTAAGACATAGAGGAATATATCTTGTGAAGGAACCTAAGTCTAAAAATGACCATAAAATAATCAAATGACTGGTCAAAGTTTATTGACCAGGAATTATAAATTCTGGATAGCTTAGAGGCAAAGGGACCAGTTATGGTATTTTGACCATAACTTGAGTTCTATAACCCCAAATTCAGTGATTTAAAAACTGAAATTCAAGTTTAAATATAGAGGAGTAATTGTTATGAAGGAAGTGTGACTAAATAGACATTCTAACCTAGTCAAATTCCTAGATAAAGATAACACATTAACATGAACCTAAAGAAAGGTTCATAGAAAATATGCTATATATGATAATTAAAATATTCATAAGGATAATTAAATATTAAAAATGATATGAATATGTAAATTGAGACTAATGTCCTATTAATATAAAATTAATGGTACCAATGAACAATACCAGAAAATAGTAACAGTGAATAGTACTAAAATAATTAAAAATATTTAATTGCCCATAGTATACCTCGACTTATTTATTTAGTTTGGTTAAATTGGTATACCAATTAAGGACTACAGATAGCAGTACTGCTTACCGAGAAAATCATGAACTGAAAAAATATGTCCGGTATGATTATTCTACAGGCTATATGCCTACTTACTGGCCATTGTGCCTACTTTATTTTTGGCTTTACAAGCCTGACAGCGGGTCTTGTGCCCGACAGTTGGCCTCGTGCCTGACAGACATATACTGGATAGACATACGGCTGTCTAACCAGTATACACCCGTGCATCCAACTTTTATAATTTGTTATAAGTTTCTTGGGTACTGATAAAAATTAATTAAGACTTAAAATATAATAAGTAATCATAAAAGATCCCAATAATATTAATTGCTTCTAAAGAGCAATAAAAAAGTAAAAGACCAAGAAATTATGATTTGCAGATATTATTTCAATTGTTAAATTATTGTTATTATAAATTATGCACCACTAAGCGTTATGCTTAGCGCGTTGGCTTTCCATCGCGTAGGTATTAGAGATCAGTCCCAGCAGCGGTAGCAGCAGCAGTAGTAGTGCTCACACGGAGACCGATCAGATCTACCAGTGTTTACTAGTCACCTCTACAGTTGTATTTTGGTAGGGCCCATGTATAGACTAGTATTTTGGTTCATTATGTTTAGTCATGATGTAATTACTAGTTTATGATGTATTTCATTTTGGACTTGAAATTAAACTTGAGATTGAAATGAAAACTTATAATTTATTATCTATGAATTTCCATATGAATGTAATAGATGATACTTCATTTTGAGATCTCATAAATAGTTGTGAATGATATGATAAAAGAGAATATGATATGGAAATATGTGAGATGACTATGAATATGTTAACAGGTGATAGTGGAACCCGCCAGATGCTAATAAAACAGGGGAGGCTCTGTCCGGGTCTCCACAGAAATAAGTCATAAAAAAAAAATATTTCTACATATAGAATACATGTTTTAAATGACATCAAAAGTTTACAATAGATATGATAAAACAAGATAGCGTGCTCTGGCACCGAATATGGCACTCATCGCTCTGCTACACTGTAGACAAGTGAGGGGCGTCACACTTCCCGTCACTGGAGGAACCAATATTGGCAGAGTTGATAGGTACTGTTTAATCTTTTTGAAAGCCTCTTGACAAACTTGAACCCATTTGGCGGTGTTATTCTTCTTGAGTAGTTTAAAAATGAGCTCAGCTTTAGCAGTGAGATTGGAGATGAATCTCGAAATATAGTTCAGTTTTCCAAGGAAACTGCGCACCTCCCTTTTTGTCTTCAGGGATGGCATTTCTTGAATGGCTTAAAGGTTATCTAGATCCACTTCTATTCCCTTCTCGCTTACTATGAATCCCAATAGCTTACCAGACCTGGCCCCAAACACACACTTGGCCGAGTTCAGCTTTAGTCGATACTTCCTGAGCCTTTCGAACACCTTTCTCAACACCTGTACGTGACTTTTTGCCTCTCTGGATTTGATAATCATATCATCCACATACACTTCCACTTTCTTGTGCAACATGTCATGGAATAGTGTGGCCATGGCGCGTTGGTAGGTAGCTCCGGCATTCTTTAGCCCAAAAGGCATGACCCGATAGCAAAATACCCCCCACTGGGTGATAAAAGTAGTTTTGTCTTTGTCCTCTTCATCCATGGTGATTTGGTTATACTTTGATACCCCATCGATACATGAACATCTTCCCAGCCCTGTAACATTGTCTACCAGCACATCTATGTGTGGGAGAGGAAAATCATCCTTCAAGCTTGCCTTATTGAGATCCCTATAATCAACACATACCCTTACTCTTCCATCCTTCTTCATCACCAGGACGACATTAGCTATCCACTGAGGGTATTTGAGCACTTCTAGGAACCCAGCATTATACTGCTTTTTGACTTCATCCCTAACTTTGAGCAGTGTGTCGGGGTTCATTCTTCTCAACTCCTGTTTTACTGGAATCGTCCCGGGAATCAAAGGGATTTTATGCATTACTATCTGAGGATCCAATCCTGGCATGTCATCATAGCTCCACGAGAATACATCAATGAATTCCTTGAGCAAATTGACCATACTTTCTTATTCTCTGTTATTCATGACCTTAAGTTCCCTCTTTATTTCCTCAGTCCCTAGATTTATGGTGTGTTTCATCCCCGCAAGGTACCAAGGAAGGCTCATCTTTTTCGCCCTGTTCTTCTACAGACTCTTCTTCAAAATCACTCGAACCAATGGCAGTTATGGGAGTTTCAAAGTTAACGTAAGGAACTTCTGAGTCAATTGAATTATTAGGTGTGAATTGGTCAATGGTCCTAGAGAAATGAAAGTGGAGTATATATTAAAAAAAATAGATTTTAAAGGCGAAAGGAAAAGAGAATTGGACACAAAATGTGCTATTAATTAATTAATACTTCTATCATAAAAAAGGATCCATTTACAGCATTACACTCATCACCATGGACAAAATGATCAAGTATTGATAACAAAATATACTTTACTCGAGATTAAGCATAGGGATATCTTCTGTTTCCCAATTATTATGCTCTTGCCCCTTAGCAATTGGTGAAATCAGCGCCTCGGACACAGAGTATAGCTGTATGACGTCGATGGATGGTTCCAAAAGAGACTCTTTACCTTCTTATGGGTTCTGAATGATTGGTTTGGTAAAAACATCTGTGATTTTTGGGACAACTTTCACTTTCCCGACTGTTCTGTTAAACCTTTGGTCCCTAAGCATATTCCTCATCCAAAATCTTCCATCCACCAAAGCATCCTCCTCATACCCCAAGCTGAAGTGGCCTATCTTCTGAATAGCCGATACAGGTTCAACAAACCCCTGTAATGCAGAGCCCAATCCCTTGTCCTTTTCATAGCCACTTTTTAATATCACCTTTGTAACTATAGCCGCAGCTCCTTCATCCCTCGGGGCAGTTCCTTGTAACTCTAGTGCTTGAAAAGAACTTTCCAAGGATCTTTCGGTCGTTTCTACATAAGGAACTGATTGAGGCTTGGTGACTAGCATAGCTTCCTCCCCTCGTACGGTAATGATTTTGTCTCTCATATTGTACTTGATCCTCTAATGCAAAGTTGAAGGTACCGTGTCTGCCGAATGGATCCAGGGTCTTTCCAACAGCATGGTGTATGCAAGCTCAATATCCATTACTTGGAATGTGATGTTAAAAGTGCATGCCCCGATCTAAAGTGGCAAATCGATGTCCCCTAGTACCACCCTCTTTATACCGTCAAAGGCTCTTACCACCATGGCACTTTGGTGTATGGCTGATGGGTCAACAGGCAGTCTTGCCAAGGTGGCATTAGGCAAGACATTGAGGGCAGATCCATTGTCAATCAGTGTCACACCTTACTCTTCTATAAGGCATAACATGATCCCGTAGAATACTTAATGAACTACCGAACTTCACCTACCGATAACTCATTAAGTACCCTACAAGGGATTTTAAAATAATTTTCTTACATTTTGGAAGTGGTGAGCATTTTGGTAGGAATTAAAAACCATTTATTCAAAGTTTAAATACTAGTAAAAATTTTTGTCCATTTTAATTTTGTCGCAAATTTTATAAAAATTTTGACAGAGTTCCGTTTGTATTTGGAGAAAACAGTTCTTTAAATACCTGAAAAAAAACACTTCAAATAATTTTTTTCAACTCCCAACCTTCAATTAATCTCAAATCAACTCAATTCAATTCACTTCAAAATAATTCCACAATCCAAATCAAAATTTGTCATCTCAAAATATTTAATAACTTCATTCACAAGGCATAAAGTATGAAATTCACAAATACAAATATTAATTTACAGAAGAAAATCCAAAAATAATATTATTATAATTTATTTTACAACTGCTCAACTTTACATTGATACATAAAGCGTTATAATATTTACATCAAAATTAACTATAAGGGTATAAAATAATACCCGTACAAAAGACCAGTGTAGTCCTCAATTCAATAGCAGCTCACTCTGCTGCTTTTTCCTTGCTCTTATCTGCGATAGCAAAATAAGCTATCGCTGAGTATAAAAATACTCAGTGGTGCACAATAAAAATTTAAAATACAATACATAAGTCATTCATTGCCAAACACAATTTAAATATATCTCAATCACATTTCATAAATTATCAAAGCTCATAATAATACAATTTAGTCAAATAATTTAATAAACACAGTGTTGCCAAAATCATACACAACTTAAGCCATGACACAAAATTTTCGATCAATGTCGTGTTGTACACCACGATAAAGCAATCTACAACCCCATTAATCGAAATCAATGAGGGAGGTGGCTAGCTAGCTAATGAGTACTCATCCGATTTCGACCTCAACTGGTAAGCCAGAGAGGGAGGAAAATAAACGATCTCAACCCCATAAATGGAGGAGGAATAATGTGATATTGTCATGCTAAGTGTGAAGACAAAATCAATTCAAAATAATTTATTTAAATAATTTATGAGAAATCTGATCAATTTTCAAAGTCATATTTGCGATTATAAAATGGCAACACAGTACATAATTAATCACAGAAGTCAAATTTTTTAGAATAAAATATTTAAACAAGAATTATTGTGCACAGACCTGACGTGAGTCGTCTCTAGGCCTTGACTCAGTCTCTCCGAGCTTCCAAATCTTTTTCAGCTGAAACACACAGTTTCATAGTGTTTCAGTACCACATCTTAGTATAAATCCAAAAATAAATTTAACTTCAGTTTTACCTAGCTTTATTGTGCTAAACTCGATGTTCTTGAAATTTTTGTGTTTCGGATTACTATTCACTACACTATTCAAGTCAAATTGTTGACTTTTTAAGGCTTAATAGGTATGGAAACTCCAACTTCACCCACATACCACATTTTGGTCATTAAATTTGTTAGTTTTGGTCATTTTCTCAAAGCTTAAGTCTTTTAGGGAAAATTGTCAAATTCTCAGTTTTGGTGTCCCTAATTTCACTATTCCATTGGTCATTCTACTGTTGGAATTTGGCAAAACTTCCTCCATAGAAAATGTTCCTTATTGTCTTAAGTTTATTCTCATTTTTGAATCACCCCAATTGGAGTTTTGTAGCTCAAGTTATGGCTATTTGAACCATGGCTGCCGGATTGAAAATAACCCAGATTTTCTGGGCAATTTTGGTGCTGGCAGTTTTGCGTCACCAACTTGGGGTGGCCAAATGACTTAGTTGATGGCATAATTTGGGTTTGTGTTCTTCATAAAAGTTTTAGGTCTATATCTCACCTAACCACTGGTAAAATTTCAGGTCATTTGGGTCTGCCTAGCTCGAGTTATGACCAAATGAACAAACACTATTTATTTGGTCAGTTTGTACAGGACAGCCTGCACTTTTCCAACTTTGGTCAATTTGTTCACTAGGTTTTGGTCACTTTTTGGGCATGGTTCCTAAATGAAAATTGTGTCATTTTATGTATATTTTCATCCCTAATTGGTCCCCTATCAATTGGACTAGTAAAATTTCATTTTTGGTCCTTCAAAGCTGACTTAGTCATGCTGCCAGTAGCATGACCACACTCCCTCCGAATTTAGTTTTAATTCCAACCATTCCAACACAACTCATTTAGTCACAAATGACCATTTTTCACTTCACAATAGGTCAAAGATATCATTTACTCATTTCTCACATTTTTGGTCCATAAACCCTAAGTCCCAAAACCCTAACTTACTAAATTATTGCATTTAGCTAATTTCAAAGCTCTCAACTATAATCATTCAACTAATGGAGGTCTATAAACTCATTCAAATCCATCAAACCATGCAAATCATACTCCCCTTCAAGCTGGCTGAAATTACAGTTTGGTCCTCCCCACATATTTTTATTTCATTTCTTTAGTTTCTAAGCTCATTTCAATAACTAAATATGCATTTAAAGTAGAAAATTGAAAGTTAGCATACTAACCTTTCTTAGAACTTCAAATCTTTATCTTTTGTTCTTCTTTCCTCTTTCAATCTTCTTTTTAGTTGAGATAACAAGCTCTAGTAAGGTTTTTGTGGGAGTTATTAAGGTTGAGTGAAGAAATTTAAGCTTGAGTGCAAGCTTTAATGGTGGACCATTCATGGAGATGAGAGGGAAAGAGTGAGGCAGCAACAATAGGAAGAAGGAGAGCTTTTAGTTTTTTTTTTTCTTTTTATTAGTTCTTTAATTTAATTCTCGATTCCGAAATTCTCTTTTCTCCGATTTTATTTGACAGTTAGGTCAGGAGTCAGCTCTCGGGGTCAATTGACCAAATTGCCCCTCGCCAGTTCATCCCGGTTTGTAAATAATTCAATATTTCTTCCGGCTCCCTGACCTAATTATTTGACTGAATTAACAGTCATTTTTCGTGATTTTCTCTTTTCTACTGTGTTCATAAGGGTCCTAAGGACGGCAACGTCACATTTTACAGTTCAAAATTTGAGTTTAAAACGACTTCGCAGTCCTTCCCGAGAAGGTCACCCATCGCAGTGACTCTCAGCTCGTTTAACTTCTTATATTCTGTTTTTCTTATTTATACTTAACTAATTGAGCATTACTAATTATTTGTATTTATGGCTTCTCTAGTTGTCTTAAGTGTGGTTCTAATCCCCTTAATTGTCCGGACCGACACCGGTCACTGGAACAGTGAAATATACCAGGCTATACAAATAGGGGTGTTACAATCAGGACTTTAGAAACTATACACCCTTTACACTTGACTGTCACATGCAAAGCTTTGGTATATTTCAAGCCAGCCGGGTCTATCTCATCTTTCGAGAAAGTGACAAAACTAGATGCCTAAATTTGCCCAACTATTTTCTCAAATTGCTCCGGTGTGATATCAGGGTTCACAAAGGCCTGGTCCAGAACTTTTTGCAAGGCTTGACGATGCACTTCCGAGCTTAAAATCAATGACAGCAAGGAAATCCGAGCGGGGGTTTTTCTCAGTTGCTCGATGACGTCATATTCACTCTATTTCATTATTTGTAGTAGCAGTTGCTCCTCTTTTTTCTTTTCAGCAGGTTCCCCTTTCTCAACTTTCACAACCCTTTCCTCCATATTTTCTTGAGGCTCTCCTATTTTTACTTTCCCCTTCTTCTTTTCAGCTTCATCACTTCCATAACATCTCCCACTCCTGGTTATAAATTCCACTTCCTGATCTTGTGGGAGCGAGTTACTGGTTGTGACATGTAACATCCCTATTTGCATAGCCTGGTATATTTTACTATTCTGGTGACCAGTGTTGGTCCGGACAACTGAGGGGATTAGAACCACACTTAAGACAACTAGATAAACCATGAATACAAATAATTAGTAATTATCAATTAGTTAAGTATAAATAAGAAAAACAAAACATAAGAAGTTAAATGAGCCGAGAGTCACAGCGGTGGGTGACCTTCTCGGGAAGGATTGCGAAGTCAATTTAAACTCAAACTTCAAACCGTAAAATGTGACGCGCGGTCCTTAGGACTATTACGAACACAATGGAAAAGAGAAAATCACGAAAAAGAATTGTTAAGCTGGTCAAATAATTAGGTTAGGGATCTGAAAGAAATATTGAATTATTTATAAACCGGGTTGAACTGGCGAGAGGCAATTTGGTCAATTGACCCCGAGAGCTGACTCCTGACCTAACTGTTAAATAAAATCAGAGAAAAGAAAATTTCAGAATCGGGAATTAAATTAAACTAATGGAAAAATAAATAGAAAAAAAAGAAAATGAAAAAGTGAAAAGAAATAACATCATGCATGATGCCATAAATACTATAATTAATAAATTTAATTAATTTATTTTATGGTCTTCCTAAACGATAAATCCATAAAAGAAAAAGAAAAGGAAAAAAAAAAGACTTATCTTCTTCAAAGTTACCGTCCACCTCTCCTCTCTCATCTCTCTCATTTTTCTTAACTTCTTCCATTAAAGCTCACTAAAAAGCTTCTTAAACCCAATATTTGAGCCATAGAATTTATAGATTTCTTAGCTAAAACTTGTATTTGAGTGTTGAGAAGAAGATTGAAGAAGAAAGAAAGAAGAAAGGAAGAGGTTTGAAGAGGAAAAATTTTCTGCACTAAGGTTAGTAAACTAAACTTGATTTGTTAGTTGAAGTAATTGTGTTTATAGTTGAATAAACCTAGAATTATGCTTAAAATGAAATGAAAATAATTATTGGAGGATCAAATAAAAATTCGGCTAGCCTATGAGGGGAGTGATTTGCTTGTGTTTTGATTGAATTAATTATGTTAGGAAGCTTAATTGAAGGTGGAAGTGATGTTGGTATGCTTAGAATTGATTAGATGTAATAAATATGTGAATTAGGGTTTTGGCATCTAGGGTTTTAAAAGCCAAAAATGTGAGAATTGGTCAAATGGTGTGTTTGACCTTGTTTGAGATGAAAAATGGTCATTTGTGACCAATTGAGATGTGTTGGAAGTGTTAGAAGTGAGTTTAAATTCGGACTGAAAATGGCCATGCTGCAGGCAGCAGGACTAAGGTCCCTTTGAGAGACCAAAACTAAAAATTTGCAAGTCTAATTGGTATGAGACCAATTGAGAATGAAAATAGACACAAAATGGAACATTTTTCATTTAGGAATCATGCCCAAAAAGTGACGAAAACCTAGTGAACAAATTGACCGAATCTGGATTTCTGCAGTCTTACTTGTACAAAAATGACCAAATAAATAGTATTTGTTTATTTGGCCATAACTTAGGCTAGGTAGGTCTAAATGACCTGAAATTTTACCAGTGGACAGCTGAGATATAGGCCTAAAACTTTCATGAAGAACACAAATCCAAATTATGCCATTAACCAAGTCATTTGGCCACCCAAAGTTGGTGACTTAAAACTGCCAGAACCAGTTTGGTGCCCAGAAATCTGGGTTAAGTCCAATCCGGCAGCCATGATTCAAATGGATATAAATTGAGCTAAAAAACTCCAAATGGAGTGATTCAAAAGGAGAATAAAGTTAAGACAATAGGGAACATTTTCTATGAAGAAAGTTTTGCCAAATTCTAATAGAAAAATGACCAATGGAACAGTGCAACATAAGACACTAAAACTGAAAATTTGCAAATTTGCCTAAAAGACTTAGAATTTGAGTAAACAACCAAAACCAACAAATTTAGTTACCCAAATGTGGTACGTGGGTGAAGTTGGAATTCTCATACCTATTAAGCCTTAGAAAGTCAACAAATTGACTTGAATAGTGTAGTGAATAGTAACCCCGAAACACAAAATTTAAAAAACGTCAAGTTTAGCACATTAGAGCTAGGTAAAAGTGAATTTAAATTTATTTTTGGATTTATGTTAAGTTATGATACTGAAACACTGTGAAACTGTGTGTTTCAGTGGAAAAGAATATCGGGAAGAAACCCGAGACATCAAGTCAAGGCCAAGAGGCAACTCGTATAAGGTTTGAGCACAGCTAACTATTTTGTTACTTTTCACTTCTAAATTGATTTGAACAAGTTTATTTTATGATTTATAATTTTATTGTGTTGAGGATTTTAATTTGTTGAATGAAATTGTATAAATTAAATGTAAATTTTTTTTATGCATTTAAGGATTTATTGCATGGTTTTGAGGATTGTAAATTTTAAGTTTGATGTGTTGCCAACCTTGAGCATGAATTTGTGATGATTAAATATGTTGATGATTTGTAAACACTTTGTAAATAGAAATTGTTTTGAATATGATTTGAAACCACAGTTGACATGGCAAAATATGTTGTGAATTCTCATTAGCTTGTCTAGTGAGATATCTCCTCCACTAGATGGGATGAGTTCCTTCCTCTCTGGCTTGCCAGTTGGGGAAGAGTTTGAATGAGTACTCATATATACTAGCTAGTCTTTGTTCCTCCCTTTTAGCCTCGGTTATTGGGAGAGTGTGAAATGTCGTGGTGTACAACACGGCATCTATTTGAATTTTGGGTCATGGGTTCAACTGTGTGAATTGTTGGCAACGCCCTTTAAATTATGCATAGTTTGATAAATTGTGGTTGAAATAAATAATTTGTTAGTGATTCAAAATATTTTCGTATTGTTTTGGGATTTAAAAGAAATGTAGATAAATAGTTACTATTTGATCAAAATGTTATTCAAATGAATAATTTGCATGAATGAAAATATTGATTTCTGAACGTTATGAATTTTGAAGAATTTAGAAATTTTAAATTTTTATTTGTTATGAATTGTCAGGCATAACTTGTATTAAGTTTTAAATTATTAGTTTGTGCACCACTGAGTTCTCCACTCAGTGATAGCTTTGTATGCTGTCGCAGGTAAAAGAAAATATAAAGCAGCTGAGCAAGATTACTAAAAGGCATAGTAAGACAATCTTCGGGTATATCATAGGTATACCCTTGTACTTTAGATTTTGATGTAATTATGTAATTGTATGTGTGAAATTTACTTTAAGCAATTGTACCAAATCTTTTGTAATATATTTTTGGATTGTAATGAAATACAAATTATTATAAGGTTATCTTGAGATTTTATGTATTTATAAAGTTTTGCACTACTAAATTTTTAATGATCCCATGAATTTAAATATTAATTTTGTTACCTTAATGAGAGGTTTCAATGTTTGATTTAATTTAAACTGTGTATTGAGTTGCTTATGTTGATTTGTGAAATGAAATTGATTAATAAAGTTGTGATTGAGAAATATATTGGGAGTATCTTTATTTTCAGGTTTTGAAGAACTGTTTTCTTAAAATACAGACGGCACTCTGCCGAAATTTCTATAAAATTTACGGAAAAATAAAATAGAACAAAAATTTTTAGTAGTTTTAAAACTTGAAATAAATGATTTCAATATCTATTAGAAAATGCTCACCACTTATAAAAGTAAGAAAATTGTTTTAAAATCTCTTGTAGTATATTTAATGGGTTACCGGTAGGCGAAGTACGATAATTCATTAGGTGTACTACGAGAGCATGTTACATCTTACGAGGAGTAGGATGTGACATGTTTTAGTGGTATCAGAGCAAAGGTTTTAAAGTAAATTTTGAACTGTGAATTTGAAATATTTTTCCATAAGTACAACTGCTCAAATGTTTCATACATATAGTACATTTATATCATAAATATGATCTAACGGGGAGAAATCTCCTTGTGTTGGTTGTATAGAAAAAAACAAATCCTGTGAATAGATATGGACAAGGGGGATAAAACAGTAGAGCGGTCTGATACAGCTAACGTACCACTAGAGGCCTCAGTTTCGCAGAGCGTTGGAGGTCCAACTGCACCAGTCCCTCCTATACAAATTGCTGCACAAACGGCTCAGCAGATGGCCATGTTCTTACAGCAAATGGCTGATAATCTGTTAGCCCAGGCCTAAGTACAAACCCAACCCCCTCAAAAGCATCATGAAAAAGAGAAAAGTGGAAAACCCATCGGTCAAAGTTCGAGTAGTAATTTGGCAAAGAGAAAAGATTTTGAGGGACCCTGAGCTCCTAAGTATGACAGAGGCGAATCTTCAGGGCGAAAGCAATCAAGAACCATTCGTCAAAGAACCAGAAGTTCCTACCTTATCCGTATCTGTGACGTTTGTGAAAAATTTCATGGGGGTATTTGCCATAGGGTCACTGGAGTCTACTTCAATTGTGGTGGAATTGGACATTTCGCCAGAGATTGTACTAGTGCACGTCGATTTATGCCACATACTACACCAGAGGAATCAGTTCAAGATTCTGATTTTAGAGGCTCATTACTAGTTAGTAGGGGCAGAGGTAGAAGTAGAGATAGCACTTCGGGTAATGTCACACCCTACCCCTCTGTAAGGCATAACATGATCCCGTAGTATACCTAATGAATTACCAACTCCGTCTACTGATAATCCATTAATTATACTACAAGGGATTTTAAAAACTTTTCTTACTTCTTTTACAGTGGTGAGCACTATTTACAGGTGTGAAAGACTTTGGTGAACTGAAGTGAAACAACTAACTCATTTGATTTATTTGGAATATCTGTAAAAATTTTGGCAAGGTGCCATTTGTATTTTGGACAAAACAGTTCTTCAGAAAACCTGTAAAAAAACACTTCAATATATTTTCAAATCTCAACTCCAACCTTTTTATCAACACAACACATTTCTCAAGTCAAATCCATAGTGATTTTCAAAGACTAAGATACAAAAATATAACACAATTTTTAAAGCCAAATAACTCATAATTATTTTACAACTTTACTGTACAACTTAAATTTACAACTGCTCAAAACCAAGAACAAAATATACATACAGTGAATATACATTACAGTACAAAATGCCACATGTGGTATACTCACTATACCCAAAATCTCTCGCTGGCGGTACTAGCGACCTAGTCTACGCCTGTCTATCTCTCTACCTGCGACAGCAATAAAAAGCTATCGCTGAGACAATGTCTCAGTGGTGCACAACATTAACCAAATACAATTTTAAATCACAATTCATAAATCATATCATTAGTGGATACTTAAAACCATAGTTAAATTCAAGACAATGAATGTCATAAGGAATTTGAACTCCAATTCACAAATTATCAAAATTCATAATAACACAATTTAGTCAAATAGCTTAAGAATACCGTATTGCCAATTCATACACAATTTGATCAAATTACTGAATAACACAGTTTTTCCAATCAATGACACAATTTGATCAAATAACTGAATAATACCATTTTGCAAATCAATAACACAATTCGATCAAATAACTGAAGAATACAGTGTTGCCAATCAATATCACAATTTAAGTCATGACACAATTTTTCCATATATGCCGTGTTGTACACCACGACAAGACATACTCACCCCAATAATCGAAATCAATGAGGGAGGAAGCTAGCTATATAATGAGTACTCATCCACACTCACCTCAGACTAGGAAGTCAATGAGGGAGGAACATAATCATACTCACCCCAGACTGGTAAGTCAAAGAGGGAGGAATCATCACACTCACCCCATTAATGGAGGAGGAAATAGTATTAGTGTGATGCCAATTGTGAGTCAAAGCAATTCCAAACATTTTATTCAAATGATCCGTAAGAATCCAATAAATTTCCAAAGTTATAATCTCATTCACAAATGGCAACACAATTCGCAATTCATTTCAATTTCCACAAAAACCATTTACAGTGCTCTTCAATCAATAAGTATCCATCAAATACCATTCAAACAGTTTCTCACAGTTTCAAATCATTTATAATACTTTTCAAGCAATAAATATCCATTCAAGTACATTTCCACAATTTAAAACAATAATATACAAGTAGTCATAATTTATTTCAATTGAAAATAATTCAAAAGAAATAGTTGTTGTGCACAAACACCATTTAAAACAATAATATACAAGTAGTCAATATTTATTTCAATTGAAAATTTCAAAAGAAATAGCCGTTGTGCATAAACCTCTGATATTTGTCTCCTGGTCCTGACTCAGTATTTCTTTCCCTTTTGCTGAGTCCTTGTTAACTGAGAAACACAATTTGAAGTGTTTCAGTACCAAATTAAACTGTCTCTATCGATGGTGTTTGGTAAATAATGCACTGAACTCAATTATTCACTTAATCACCTAATATACCGACCCTCGTTGCGTTTTAGGTAAATTAGGTTTTAGTGTCGTTAATATGTCACATTCGATAGGGTTTTAGGTTTGGTACGTTTTACCAAAGTCATTTCCTTGTTTAGTGCATTTTAATGCAAATTGCTGGATTCCGGGACACTGGTTTGACCTAGCCGGACGATCTAGTTCCCTCTGTTTTCGGGTCTCGGTCGAAACTACAAACTTGTAGATCTATGTCTTATGGACCGCGGTGCAAAATTTTAGGTCAATCCGAGTTAAGTAGACCAAGTTATGGTCATTATACTACTGCTGGTCAAATGGTACCATTTTAGGTCAATTTTAGGTCAATTTGGTCAACTCTGGTTCGGCCAGTTTCTGGACCCGAACTTGTGCAAGTTGTTTGACTTGCTTATGGTCATTTCTGGGCTTTGGTGTCTTCATAAGACTTGTAGGTATGGGTCTTAACTATTCTTGGTCAAAATTTCAGGTCAATTGGACCTGGTTTGAGTGAGTTATGGCCTAAACACTCACTGCTGCCCAATTGGTCATTTTTCAGGTCCTAATTGCACCTAATCCGAATTGGTCATTTTCTTAGGTCACCTTGCAAGCAGAATTTTGGTATGGTTTCTCAATGAAAGTTGGCACATTTTGTGCCTAGTTTCACCTCAAATTGGTCTCATACCAATTGAGGTTACACATTTAAGGTTATAGGCTAAAATGTACACTGCCCTCAATATGCCTTTCACACCCCACTTCAAACACACATTTACCTTTGCAATTTGTTTACTTACCTACCAATCTGTTTTGGTACATTACCAAAAGCATTTTCTACATTACATTAACATTACTTTGGGCAGATTACCATTACCCTCAACACACCAAATATAATTCACATTTACAATTTCTAAGTACCATTACATACACACCTAACCATTACAAATTTTACATACACTTTACAATATCAATCTACATACATATCATCAATCCTTCTAGGTCAATATTCTGCCTACACTTCCTTCAATATATACATTTACTCAAGTGTTCTCAAGCTGCCGCAAACCTTCTTCAACATCAAAGTGCCGTCCAACTTACCAATTCCCATCCAAGTGCATAAATCACCACATAAACATGAAGTAATTCACTAGGTTACTAACTCACCATGATCAACATTATTTCTCATCAATTATATGCATAATAAATCACTAAATGCGTGACCCCATGGCTGTCCAAAAATGGCTATCTCAATAACTACTTAAACTTTAAAATTTCCTTCACAAAATTAACACCCATAACATGAACATAAAGTTTAACAAAGGAATTCTCAAAAGTGTAAACTTACCTTTGATTGTAACTTGCTAAACCTTCACCAAACTTCTCAAATTTGGTATCAATATCTTCCTTGTGATGTGTAGACAAAGTTTAATGAAGAAACCTAAGAGGTTGGAGTTGAAAATGGAGAGTTAAGAAAGCTTGCATGAAAAATGGCTATGGAGTTTCCTCTCACCTTCATTCACGGCAATGTTGAGATAACTTTGAGGAAGATGAAGTTCAGCTGGTTAGTGGACTTGCATCAGCACCTTTTTATGTTTAATTAAATCTTTAGTGGTCCACTAACAAAGATTAAATCATATAATAAGGTAATTGTTCATTTATTCCACATTTAACCCATAATTTCCACTATTTATTTTAGGTACCACCAATTTAATTTTTCATTTTATTTTCTAAGTGTAATACTATTTATTTTTAATGGACATTTAGGTCAAAAGACAATTCGGGGTGTCAAATGACCATAATGCCCCTGTTCGGGTGGCATTCCCGATTTTTCGGTATTACTGGGTTTTGTCTGTTTTTCGATTTCTCACTTTTCTTTGTACTAATTATTTAATTTTTCTTTGATCTTTCTAATGATATTTATTCTTCAATAAGGTTCTATTTAAGTCCTAAAAATGTTTTCCAGGTTCTCATGATCCAGGGGCGATCAACGGTCCACGCCGTGACTTCCTGCATGATCACCCATCGCTAGGTTTCCCGGCTCACTTATTCGGTTACATTTCTTTGCTATGATTTTTCCTTTGTTTTTCTTGTATTTTCTTTTCTTGTATTTCATTATTTATGTCTCCTCTCTCATAACAAGGTGTGGTTCTAGGCATCCTAGCTGTCCTTACAAAGACAGTCACCGAATGAACGCACTACCGAACTTAGGGGTGTTACAGGTAATCCTCGCACAATGTACCAACCCGAGCAGAGGAATACATTAGAAAGAGGGAACACCATGCATCGAGGGGAAGAAGCAGAGACTTCAGATGTAGTTGCCGGTATGTTCTTAACTTGTGAAAGGAATAATTATATATTATTTGATTCCGACTCTACTTGTTTATATGCTAATGCTAAAATTATATATTCTACTGCTATTCCCTTGCATAGAGATAAATTTTAATGTGTTAGTAATTAGTCTTTTAGGATAAGAATTACGATAATAAGCGTGAATGGAATTAATTTTGAAAAAGTTTTTAGTGAGAGACATCTCATAGACTATGACAAATTATAAAGTTAATTAGTAAGCCCAATTAGGTAAGGTAAGAGGACCAAAAAGTAAGTTATAGCAATATATCTGCCCTAGATGGAAGTAAAGGTATTACTGTTGATAGATGTCAGTAAGTACCGTAATCAAAATAAGTTTAAGATATTAGTGGATTTGAAAGAAATAAGACATAGCGAAGTTTGATCTATTGGGATGTATCATAGTAACTATGTAATATTCTTGATGTTTGTGTTATAAGCTGCAGATTAAAGTACTGACTTGAGATTTATTGTGTAGAGCTACGTACTACCCAATAGTACATAAGGATAAGAATAGTTATAAATGACTTTCGCTCTGGTACAAATATACCAGAATAGAGTTTTATTACTAGAATTGAGTTTGAAAATCCTAATTCGAGATTTAAAACTCTATAATTAGAATATTAAAAGATCATGGTTGCAAGGTAGTGAGAGTTAAAGACTCCGTTACCCTAGCATGAATTACAGTACATCAAGAATTGTTATGGGACTAGAGATTTTAGCATGGTAAAAATTTAAAAATAACACCTATAGGGCTAAGTCATCCAGTCTCCGATATGGGGTTTGTAGTTGTTTTGGTATTGCAATGGATCTTTTGCTCAAAGTTTAGTAAGGAACAGTATTCTATTTGTGTAGCAGTAATACACAAAATATAATTCTGTTCCCCTAGAAGAGACAAGATGCTATGGATGACAATTATAACTTATAAAACAGTTAAGAAATGATATTCTACTGATAACAGTAATTCGATAGGAACTAGTTGGCCAGGTATTCTTTAGGAAGAGCACAATTTTATTGTGTGGATCATAAGGATTAGATTAGAATTCAAGCGAGACTTTTGAATAGCATGGGAAACAGGAGAGTCCGTTAGACTCCCTTCTTAAGATTAAAAAATTATTTATGGTTGAAAAAAAAAAGGTAATGATCGCAAACCAGTGGAAAATAAGCTATAGAAAATTGATAGATAAAAGAGTTGTGGAAGTAAAAATTAGAATAGTTGGTGCGAATGTAATAAAGAAACGTTATGAATATTAGTTAAAGTGTTGACTAGAATGGTCAGAGGACCAAATCAAAGTAATATTGCAGTATAGTGAATTTATTAGGGATGATAAGAGATGCTAAATCATGACTCGACAGTCAAGTTAAGGAAAAAGATAAGATTGAGGAATAAAATAATTAAAGTTAAGTTGTGGAAAAAAAAAACAAATAGAACAATAAGAAATGAGAAAAACACTAGATGAGGAATTGCCACCAGGGCAAATAACCTACTTAAGACACGTAACGATATCCTGAACTATTTTATCAAGAAGGAAATAAGTTAAACAAAAGCAAACAAGATAATGCAAAATGGCACATAGGCCTTGGTTATAAATGGAGATGGTAAGATAATGGTTATGGACCTATGGCCAAGAAAGAAATAAGCAGTTCATATATGACCAACAAGGTAATTTAAAAAAAAAAAAAAGACTACAAAGGAAAATAATTGCTAAAACAACAGCAAAAAAAGACTAAAATATTATAAACTAAACTGAAGGTTGCATCAAATGATCAAGAGATTTGATAAGAAAAGAGTAAAACTAAGTTCTCACCTATAGGATTGTACGAGGTTCTAGAAAGAGTGGATCCACTAGCACACAGATTTGCTTACCTCTAAAATTGAAATGAATTTGAATCTAACTTATGACAAAAGCTCATAAGAAACTTGGCACATGAGGTAAGCAATCGATGAGTAAATAGTATTGGTTAAAGTGCTAAGGAACCATCATTCAGGCCAGGAAGCTACTTAGGAGCGTGAAGAGGACAAGAGGAGACAGCACCCACAACTGTTCAGAGACTGATACCAGGTAAAATTTTGAGGACGAAATTATTTTAAGGGGGGCTGAATTGTAACACCCCTATTTGCATAGCCTGGTATATTTTACTATTCCAGTGACCGGTGTCAGTCTGTACAACTAAGGGGATTAGAACCACACTTAAGATAACTAGATAAGCCCTGAACACAAATAATTAGTAATTGTCAATTAGTTAAGTATAAATAAGAAAAACAGAACATAAGAAGTTAAATGAGCCGAGAGTCACAGCGATGGGTGACCTTCTCGGAAAGGATTGCGAAGTCAATTTAAACTCAAATTTCGAATCGTAAAATGTGACGCTGCGGTCCTTAGGACTATTACGAACACAGTGGAAAAGAGAAAATCATGAAAAAGAATTGTTAAACTAGTCAAATAATTAGGTCAGAGATTCGAAAGAAATATTGAATTATTTGCAAACCAGGTTGAATTGGCGAGGGGCAATTTGGTCAATTGACCTCGAGAGCTGACTCCTGACCTAAGTGTCAAATAAAATCAGAGAAAAGAAAATTTCAGAATCGGGAATTAAATTAAAGAACTAATGGAAAAATAAATAGAAAAAAAAAAGAAAATGAAAAAGTGAAAAGAGATGACATCATGCATGATGTCATAAATACTATAATTAATAAATTTAATTAATTTATTTTATGGTCTTCCTAAACAATAAATCCATAAAATAAAAAGAAAAGGAAAAAAAAAAGACTTATCTTCTTCAAAGTTGCCATCCACCTCTCCTCTCTCATCTCTTTCATTTTTCTTAACTTCTTCCATTAAAGCTCACTTAAAAGCTTCTTAAACCCAAGATTTGAGCTATAGAATTTATAGATTTCTTAGCTAAAACTTGCATTTGAGTGATGAGAATAAGATTGAAGAAGAAAGAAAGAAGAAAGGAAGAGGTTTGAAGAGGAAAAATTTTTTGCACTAAGGTTAGTAAACTAAACTTGATTTGTTAGTTGAATTAATTGTGTTTATAGTTGAATAAACCTATAATTATGCTCAAAATGAAATGAAAATAATTGTTGGAGGATCAAATAAAAATTTGGCTAGCCTATAAGGGGAGTGATTTGCTTGTGTTTTGATTGAATTAATTATGTTAGGAAGCTTAATTGAAGGTGGAAGTGATGTTGGTATGCTTAGAATTGATTAGATGTAATAAATATGTGAAATAGGGTTTTGGCATCTAGGGTTTTAGAAGCCAAAAATGTGAAAATTGGTCAAATGGTGTGTTTGACCTTGATTGAGATGAAAAATGGTCATTTGTGACCAATTGAGATGTGTTGGAAGTGTTAGAAGTGAGTTTAAATTCGGACTGAAAATGGCCATGCTGCAGGTAGCAGGACTAAGGTCCCTTTGAGAGACCAAAACTGAAAATTTGCAAGTCTAATTGGTATGAGACCAGTTGAGAATGAAAATAGACACAAAATGGAACATTTTTCATTTAGGAATCATGCCCAAAAAGTGACCAAAACCTAGTGAACAAATTGACCGAATCCGGATTTCTGCAGTCTGACTCGTATAAAAATGACCAAATAAATAGTATTTGTTTATTTGGCCATAACTTGGGCTAGGTAGGTCTAAATGACCTGAAATTTTACCAATGGATAGCTGAGATATAGACCTAAAACTTTCATGAAGAACACAAACCCAAATTATGCCATTAACCAAGTCATTTGGCCACCCAAAGTTGATGACTTAAAACTGCCAGAACCAGTTTGGTGCCTAGAAATCTGGGTTAAGTCCAATCCGGCAGCCATGATTCAAATGGATATAAATTGAGCTAAAAAACTCCAAATGGAGTGATTCAAAAAGGAGAATAAAGCTAAGACAATAGGGAACATTTTCTATGAAGAAAGTTTTGCCAAATTCTAATAGAAAAATGACCAATGGAACAGTACAACATAAGACACCAAAACTGAAAATTTGCAAATTTGCCTAAAAGACTTAGAATTTGAGTAAACAACCAAAACCAATAAATTTAGTTACCCAAATGTGGTACATGGGTGAAGTTGGAATTCTCGTACCTATTAAGCCTTATAAAGTCAACAAATTGACTTGAATAGTGTAGTGAATAGTAATCCCGAAACACAAAATTTAAAAAATGTCAAGTTTAGCACATTAGAGCTAGGTAAAAGTGAATTAAAATTTTTTTTTTGATTTATGTTAAGTTATGATACTGAAACACTGTGAAACTGTGTGTTTTAGTGGAAAAGAATACCGGGAATCAAGGCCAAGAGGCGACTCGTATAAGGTTTGTGCACAACTAACTATTTTGTTACTTTTCACTTTTAAATTGATTTGAACAAGTTTATTTTATGATTTATAATTTTATTGTGTTGAGGATTTTAATTTGTTGAATGAAATTGTATAAATTAAATGTAAAATTTTTTATGCATTTAAGGATTTATTGCATGGTTTTGAGGATTGTAAATTTTAAGTTTGATGTGTTGCCAACCTTGAGCATGAATTTATGATGATTAAATATGTTGATGATTTGTAAACACTTTGTAAATAAAAATTGTTTTGAATATGATTTGAAACCACAGTTGACATGGCAAAATATATTGTGAATTCTCATTAGCTTGTCTAGTGAGATATCTCCTCTACTAAATGGGGCGAGTTCCTTCCTCTCTGGCTTGCCAGTTGGGGAAGAGTTTGAATGAGTACTCATATATACTAGCTAGTCTTTATTCCTCCCTTTTAGCCTCGGTTATTGGGAGAGTGTGAAATGTCGTGGTGTACAACACGGCATCTATTTGAATTTTGGGTCATGGGTTCAACTGTGTGAATTGTTGGCAACACCCTTTAAATTATGCATAGTTTGATAAATTGTGGTTGAAATAAATAATTTGTTAGTGATTCAAAATATTTTCGTATTGTTTTGGGATTTAAAAGAAATGTAGATAAATAGTTACTATTTGATCAAAATATTATTCAAATGAATAATTTGCATGAATGAAAATATTGATTTCTGAACGTTATGAATTTTGAAGAATTTAGAAATTTTAAATTTTTATTTGTTATGAATTGTCAAGCATAACTTGTATTAAGTTTTAAATTATTAGTTTGTGTACCATTGAGTTCACCACTCAGCGATAGCTTTGTATGCTGTTGCAGGTGAAAGAAAATATAAAGCAGCTGAGCAAGATTACTAAAAGGCATAGTGAGACTATCTTCGGGTATATCATAGGTATACCCTTGTACTTTAGATTTTGATGTAATTCTGTAATTGTATGTATGAAATTTACTTTGAGCAGTTGTACCAACTCTTTTGTAATATATTTTTGGATTGTAATGAAATACAAATTATTATAAGGTTATCTTGAGATTTTATGTATTTATAAAGTTTTGCACTATTAATTTTTTAATGATCCCATGAATGTAAATATTAATTTTCTTACCTTAATAAGAGGTTTCAATGTTTGATTTAATTTAAACTGTATATTGAGTTGCTTGTGCTGATTTGTGAGATGAAATTGATTAATGAAGTTGTGATTGAGAAATATATTGGGAGTGTCTTTATTTTCAGGTTTTGAAGAACTATTTTCTTAAAATACAGACGGCACTCTGCCGAAATTTCTATAAAATTTGTGAAAAAGTAAAATAGAACAAAAATTTTTATTAGTTTTAAAATTTCAAATAAATGATTTCAATATCTATTACGAAATGCTCACCACTTATAAAAGTAAAAAAATTATTTTAAAATCCCTTGTAGTATATTTAATGGGTTACCGGTAGGCGAAGTACGGTAATTCATTAGGTGTACTACGAGAGCATGTTACATCTTACAAGGAGTAGGGTGTGACATGACAGGTTTTGGGTTAGGTTGGGGACTAGTATTGTTAGAGGGTCCTGTATAAGTCATCTTAAAATGCTCATGCGAGGCGAAGCATGGCTTAGGAGGGTTGATGGGTTGAGGGTAGGGGTTGAAGTGCTGCTGGATGCGCTCTGAGTAAACACTTGGAGGTTGTAGTTCCAAGGTACTGCATGGGTGTTAGTAACTGGGAGTTAAGGCGGGGTTCGGATGATCGTTATTGGTGGTGCTGGTGGTGTTGGTGTGTTGGGAGCAGAAAAGACTAATATTGAGTTGGGGGTAGAGGCATCTCGGCCAAATCTAGCCGTGTTTACTTCACCCTCTGTCCTCGACCTCCGCTGACATCTCAAATTTTGAGCAATAGCATTCTCCAAACTTCCTGCCTAAACTCCTCACAATTGTGCAAGTCATGATCGGCTGCTCCTCTATGGTAGGGGCATCCTATATCCCTTTCCGACCCGGATACCTGAGGGCATAAATATCCCTCTCTTACAGCCATTGCAAAAATCTCCTTGAAATGAGGAGTCAGCTGATCTACCTCCAAAATTGACTTTTGCCCATAGGTTCTACGACATTCACACATTGCCTGTACCATGATTAGGCAATGGGTTTGAAGTGACGTTGGGAAGAGAGCCATTTCCCTCAAATTTTAATCACCTGTTTTTGATCAGGGCCTGTACTTTTCCCCGGAGAGCTCCACTGTTATCAGTCGAATGCCCCACTGCCCCACCGTGATATTCACATCGGGCACTAGCACCATACCACCTAGGATATGGTGGTTGAACTAGGTCAAGGGGGATGGGCGCTATTTGATTTATACCCAGTAGGTATCAGTAGATTTCATTGAGAGGAAGGGGGAGAGGTGGATCAAGATTCCTTGGTAGTCTTGGGTTGGTCTGAGGAGCAAATGGTCTTAATTGAACAGGTTGAGCAGGCAGTCTGGGGTGGTAAGCAGCTTGAGGTGGATATTATGGGCGAGGGTGAGGATAATTGGGAAAAGGGGGCAGAATGTTTGCTATTGTTGGGCCTTGAGTTGGAGGGTATGATTGAAAGTTATTGTGAGGGAGTGGTGGTTGAGTTTGCTTGGTGATAGAATGTACATCACCTTCCTTCTTCTTCTCGAAAGTTGCAGTTTTCCTTACAGAGTTTACTCTAGTAAACTCCTGCAACCTTCCTAACCTAAGGTTAGCTTCGATTCTTTCACTGGCCTGGATAATGTCGGAAAAGCTATTGGAGGTGTTTTCAATCATTAAATTGAAGTACGAGGCCTTTAGGGTTTCAATGAAGAGAGAGCAAAGCTCATTGTCAGTAACTGGAGGATATACCTCAGCTGCCTTCTGTCTCCACCTCTGTGCATATTCTTTAAAGCTCTCTTTCTCTTTTTGCACCAGAATTTGAAGGACTCTTCATGTCGGGGTGACATCGTAGTTGAACTTGTACTGCTTAAGGAAAGCATCAGCCAAATCTTTCCATAAGCATAGTTTGCTCCTATCTAGTTGTATGCACCATCGCAAGACTGCCCTGGAGAGACTTTCATGAAAGAAATAGACCAGAAGTTTGTCATCTTCTGTGAGGGCGGATATCTTAGCTATGTAGGTGGCCAAATGGATGCCGGGGTCTGAATTTAAAATATGCTTGTCAAAGTCTGAAACTTTAAACTTGGGTGGTACCACTACATCCGGTACCAATCTCAGTGAAGATACATCAACTGAGCCATACATGTTCAGCCCTTCTATAGTTTTTAGTCTTTCCTCTAGAGCAGACAACTTCTCATTTTCTTTTTCTTTATTTTCACCCACTACTGCATAAGCCATGCCTCTGGTTGGGAAATAAGTTTCAGGGTGGACTGGAGGGATTGGAATGGAAGGGTGAAATTTAGCGTTTGAGACAGCCGGATTATAAGACAAGGGTAAGTCATTATTTGAGAATGTTGGATTGACAGTGATTGTCGGATCAGGAATATGAGGTTAAAAGGTGAAAGAGGTTGAAGCTTGATGGGAATCAACCGTCGTTGGGAGTGGGGGAGGTACTGGTAAATTTGGTTCTGGTGTAGGTCGAATGGTTTCTCTATTCTGGGACATCTCCTTCATCAGTTTCATCAATTCTAAGACTTAGTCTCTCAATTTCGAAACTTGTCCCTATAGGTTCTGCACTTGTTCTTGGTCTTCCATTATCTTCTTTGCTCGGGACCTTGTTAAGTACACTCTTTTTGGTTGAACTACTTGCTCGATAGGGTTTGCTTTGTTTGTAGCAATGTTCATTTCTTATGGAAAGTTTTTAAATTAGATTTAAATTCTGTTAGAGTTAAAGATTCTAACTAGGCAAAGGATACAGTGGCAAATGACTACCGAAATGGAGTCTGCAGAAGGCGAATTGTGTCAACTTTATCATGGCATCACTCGATAGTCCAACAGTGAATGACGGGATCGTATGCGTGTCTATGATACTTGTCCATATGACGCATTCATCTTTTCATATAACCCTAACGAGAATAGTTCCCACGAGAGTTACACTATTCATTCATATTTTGCTAAACATGGTTCAAACAATTCATTAATCAATCTGTTCATACATAGCATTCTTTGTTATTGCCTTGGTTTAGGAAGACTCTTTAAAAAACAATAACATCTTTTGAGGTACTCATAGAGCCTTTCTTCTTGTCTGGCAGGATTGAATGTCTTTAGGGCGTACTCAGATTCTGACAGGAGCTCTTGTTTCCCTTGCGCTATCATTCTTTCTAGCTGGTCAACATTTTCTCTCAGCTCTTGATGAAGGGTTGCTTGCCTTTATTTTTCTTTCCTTTCTTTAGCACATTCTTTCAAAATGTCATTGATAAGCTGTGCCTGCTCCTTCAATTCAAGCTTCTTCTTTTTGCTTTCCTGTTTATATTCTTCCATGAGTATTTCCTGATATTCCAGTTTCTCTTGCAATTTGCTATTCTGAACTCCTGCCTCTCTTACTGCACCTTGAAACGAGGTCTTTTCTTTCTCCCACCGTGTTTCTTGTTCCTCAAATTCTACTTTTTCTACCATCGCTTCTTCCCTGAGCCTTTTTACCTCCTTTTCAGGATTTTCTGTCGGTCTTCCAACTGCCTTATGCGTTCTTGTAATTGCTAGTTCTCGACGCTTGAACTCTATAGAGAGCTGACCAACTTGGCACTAACTTCTTCTAAAAGAACTTCCTGATGAGGTGTGCTTTCCTTGGGTTTTGCTAGTTCGGAAACTTGATATCCCTAATCTCTGCTTGTTCTCCATCTGAGATAATCTTCCATGGTGCTTGGCCCTTTAGGTGATCGTTCAATCATGGTGACCTTTTCCCAGGATTTGCGAAATGCTTGCAGTTCTTCCTCTCCGCCGGGTTCATGATAGAAATGAGTTTGATGAAGTCCTTCAACATTGGGCTCTAACTGGGTTGAACCGAATTGCCTCATTACCAAAGCTGGGATGTAACTTGTGTATCCGGTCAATCCGATCAAAGGTACCAAATGATTATCCCCTGTACTAAACAAAATAGGCTAGCCCATAGTCCATAACTTCCTCCAGCAATAGTTGTGACTGTTGAAGCTAAGAATCTGCTCTTGCCATTGTAGTTCATTCTTTGGACTTATTGCCAATCTAGCCATTTTTTCGATGAGAGGCTGATTGGGATACCAGGTTAATCCCTTAGTTTCCAAAGGACAGATGTGGCTGAGGATCCAAAGATGCAGCAATTGGGAACAACACTTGATGTTTCCCTTACCCTGTCGTCGGTAATAGGTTAGAGTTAAAAAGGTCTCTGCGAGGATTGCAGGTATTGGATTGACATTTTGCTTCTCTACTGCCTAAAACATTTCCTTGACACTGTGAGTTATAACTCCCAAAGGCCCGGGAATAAGATCAGGCCGTAAATTCCCAAAGCTAGTGCTAACAAAGCCTGCTCCCATTACTTGCTTTGAATATGCAGATCCAAATGCTTTTTGATGTAAGTCCAATATCACCCATGTGTGCTTCCCTTGACGGTTTCCTTTGCCTTTGCTTACTCTACAGAGATTCCAAGTATATGCGCGAACCGTTTCTAGGTCTGCCTATGCTTGAGGTGTAAATAAATTCGATTCTGCACCACATAAGGGATTTCTAGCAGCGCCTGATATTCTTCTATAGTGGGAGTTGTATCAATATCATTAAAGGAGAACATCCCATACTTGGGATTCCAAGTTAATAGCATGGCCTTTAATGCAAGAACTTATACTCTGACTGGTATCAAAGTTGTAATCCTCCAATACTTTTCCTCAAACTTTGCTTTGACATGATCGGGAAGTGATTTCCAACTGCTGGATAAATCCTCAAGACCAGTCATTCTAACCTCAACCTTGCTTAGATCCAATGGAGGTAATGGGCCAATATCTGCCTCTATGTCATCAATCTGTGGGGACTTTGAACTATGAAGCGGTTTGGACCATTGTCTAGCATTCTATTCCTGCCTTGGAACTCCTTCAGTTGACTGACTCGAGGATGCCATATTAAAGTTTCCGTTTATCCTTTACAGACTCCAATTTATAATGCCTACGGAGAAAATACGTTAGCAGAATAAATTCAGGTAATCTTGAATTATACTGCTGGCGTGGCAATATTTATACACCTATCGAAGTAGGAAGGTGTTTAGATCATCCTAACAGTATGATTCAAAATTACCCTCACGTTATTTAAAAATTCAAAAATATAAACAGAGTAAGGTGAAAGCAAGTATGTCCCTTTTGTCTTAAAATAGGGAGAGTCCTAATACTGGGTAGGTACTATCTAATTGGATATAAACAGAGGTAGTTTGCTATGGCTTTCAACTAATGTGATAGTTTAGCTCAAGGTCTAATTTTCTAAAGCCACAGGTTCCCAAATCATCCCTACTGTAAATAGTAGAGCCTCATTCCACCACCATGATACTAACGGGAGAATTCCATGGGTATCACAGTAGATGGAACAAGTTCTAATCTGAGCAGAAGCCTTTATGGATACTAACGGGGTAAAACCCATGGGTACCACTACATGACTCCCTCCTATTTCCTAAAAGGATAAGAAAGCCCGGGTATAGGGCTGAAGTGTGTGAGGACATTGTGTAAATAATCAGTGTGTGAAGGGACATATTTACCTTTTCCCTGTACCGGGGGGAGTTTTAGACGAAAATTGCTGTGGAAATAAGACAATCAAAATAAGCAAAATGGTTAGAAAAAATAATAACAATGAGTATATCAAGACTTTCAAATTTTGTAAGTTAAACCCCTTAATTACAGTTTTAATTTACATCATCATAAAATTAAATCTGCTTTTGGACCTCTAAACCAGGGTTAAGGTGAAAAGTCCCTAGCGGAGTCGCCAAGCTGTCGCAAGGGTTTTGCTGTCGCCGGACGAATTCTCACTGAAGTGGGAAAAGTGAGGAGTTGCCACTTTAATTTTGAGGGAAATTAAAGAAAACCATTTTTTAAAAATTAAAATCCACTTTGAAAATAGAGATTCTAGATTCGAGGTCCATATACGGGTGGGGAAGGTGTTAGGCACCTCACCTCGTCCCTCAATGAGGGTAAGTAGATTTAAAGTTATGCTCTTTATAAATTAATAATTTGGGGGTTAGAATGATTATGTTAATCCTTTATGCGGATAAAAATTTCACTATTTAAGGTTGCCCAAGAGCACGGGTACATGAGCTGATCCTTCAGTGAAAAGGTGCTGTATAATGGATTTTTGGTGGGGGTTAATTTGAATATTGAAGTTGTGATTTTTTTTTTTTTAGTTTGGATTTAAGCTAAGAGAATTGGGGTAAGAAGTCTCTCCCCATCTCTTAATGTATTCTGTTAAAATTTAAGCAGAAGATTTCGGGATAAGAACTCTCCCCTGATATCCACATATTTTATTAAGATTTTGACTGAGAATTCAGATAAGAACTCTCCCCCCATCTCTTAGTGTTAGGAATTTTAATTGAGAACTCGAGTAAGAACTCTCCCTCGATCTCTTAGTGTTTGGAATTTTAATTGAGAACTCGGGTAAGAACTCTCCCTCGATCTCTTAGTGTTAAGAATTTAAGTTGAGAACTCGGGTAAGAACTCCCCCCCGATCTCTTAGTGTTAAGAATTTAAGTTGAGAACTCGGGTAAAAACTCTCCTCCGATCTCTTAATGTGTTGCGTTAAAAATTAGACTAAGTTCTGGTAAGAACTCTCCCCCGAACTCTTAATGTGCTAACATTAAAAATTAGACTGAGTTTGGGTAAGAACTCTCCCCCGAACTCTTAATGTGTTTATTAGAATGGCGTTTTGCAAGAACTTTGAACTAAAGATTCTGGTAGAGGGTCCTTCTTGACCCCTTTTATATGGGAATGAAGTACCGAAGGCGCAGGAAAACCCATGTAAAGCTTTTCCTAACCTACGGGACGTTATACCTAGATAGTGGATGCAAGACCAAACTTCTTGTCGATCTCCCGCATGATCGTTTAATGGGAATTCTTTGATTTGCGACATCCGATCTCTTTTTAGTTGCTCACCCGGGATCCGAACTTCTTTTAATCCCGGATCTATTGTCTTATCGCCTGGGATAGTTCCGAAGCTCGATCTCATTACTTGTTTATTTGACCTATTCTTGTTTCCAACCTATCCGACCTTTGCTACCCCTATCTTCCTTATCATTTTTCATTTATTCAGACTAAAACTCTCACATTAAAGTACCCCTGCCTATATATTTTTTTTAGAGTATTTATGAGTCGCCGATGACTCGAACATCTATTTTTGAAAGGAATGAAAACTAAGAGATGATAAATGGAGTTTACGAATGAATAGAAAAAGAAGGCACAGGAAATAACTTCGGGCCTAGATAACTTATTCTAAAACTTAATGTGAATGGATATAAAAGAAACTTTTAAAAGAAAACTAGATAAAACAAGCCAAGGATATTCAACAAAATAACAGTTTAGGCGCTTACCTGTGGAAGTTAAGGAGACAGGCGAGCTGACTCTGGTATCCACAAATCTTGGAGAGATGAAAGCTGACGGCTGAAGGACTTGAGCTTACCCGAGATATTGACAATGGGTCAAAACGAAGTTGAGCTCGGAGGGTAATGCACTGATACTAGGGCAGTGGTAATGAAGTAGAATGAAAATGGTTTCACAGAGTAGAGCACTGGCACTAAAAATGAAAATCTAAGGATTTAGAGCCCTTTTTAGTGAAATACTTCGGAAAAATGGTTTCTAAAGTTTCTCTGTAACACCCCCGTTTGCATAACCTGGTAGATTTCACTGTTCTGGTGACCGGTGTCGGTCCGGATAATTAAGGGGATTAGAACCACACTTAAGACAACTAGAGAAGCCATAAACACGAATAATTAGTAATGTTCAATTAGTTGAGTATAAATAAGAAAAACAGAACAGAAGAAGTTAAACGAGCCGAGAGTCACAGCGATGGGTGACCTTCTCGGGAACGACTGCGAAGTCATTTTAAACTCAAATTTTGAACTGTAAAATGTGACGCCGCGGTCCTTAGGACCATTACGAACATAGTGAAAAAGAGAAAATCACGAAAAAGAACTGTTAAGCCAGTCAAATAATTAGGTCAGGGAGCCGAAAGAAATATTGGATTATTTGCAAACCGGGAAGAACCGGCGAGGGGCAATTTGATCAATTGACCCCGAGAGCTGACTCCTGACCTAACTGTCAAATAAAATCGGAAAAAAAAAAATTTCAGAATCGAGAATTAAATTAAAGAACTAATAAAAAAATAAATAGAAAATAAAAGAAAATAAAAAAGTTAAAAGGTGATGACATCATGCATGACTTCATGCATGATGCCATAAAAACAATACTTAATATATTTATTTAATTGGGATTTTTGGGTCTTCCATAAGGATAAAAACAAAACAAAAGAAAAGAAAAATAAAAATCAAAGTCTTCTTCTACCAAGCTTGCCGCCCTCACACACTCTCTCTCTCCCTCACCATTGCAAACTCCATTAAAGCTTGTCTTCAATCTTTGAAACCCTCACTAAACCTCAACTTCTCCCATACTTGCTTCACAAAAACTTGTTCTAGTCACTTGGGAAGGAGCTTGACAACAAAAAGAAAAAGAAAGGAAGAAGTTTTGAAGAAAAAGAAATTCTACATAAAAGGTTAGTAATAAAATTTGATAATTTGAGTTTGATTCTTACATTTCTAACTTATTGAGCTTGTAAATAAACTTAAAATGGAAAGAAAATTTGTTGAGAGATTATATAGAATTTTGGACAGGTAGGGTTTGGTTGGACAAAGTATAAATTTGTTTGAGCTAAACATGTTAGGAAGCTTAATTGAGTTAAGGGAGCATGTTTATAAGTGTTTAATTAGCTAAATACAACAAATGACATGAATTAGGGTTTTGAACATTAGGGTTTAGAGACCAAAAATGTGAAGAAGTGCTAAATGATGTCTTTGGCATAGTTTAAGGTGAGAAATGATCATTTGTGACCTAATTAAGTGTGTTAAAAGTGTTTGAATCAAAGCTAAATTCAGATTGGGTATGCACCATGACCAAAAGTCGACTTTGAGGGACCAAAAATGAAATTTTACAAGTCCAATTGGTATGGGAGCAATTGGGAATGAAAATAGCCACTAAATGACACAATTTTCATTTAGGAAGCATGCCCAAAAAGTGACCAAAACCTAGTGAACAAATTGACCAAATTTGGAAAATTACAGGCTGCCCTGTATAAACTGACCAAATGAACAGTGTTTGTTCATTTGGTCATAACTCGAGCTAGGCAGGTCAAAATGACCTGAAATTTTACCAGTGGTTAGATGAGATATAGACCTAAAAATTTCATGAAGAACACAAACCCAAATTATGCCATTAACCCAATCAAATTACTGAACAAAGTTGAACCACTGAATCTGCAGAACTGCAGATTTGCCATATAAACAGTAAAGTTTCAATGGCTATAACTCTCTCTAGAAAACTCCGATTTAAGTGATTCTTGAACCGATGGAAACCTAAGACATATTAGAAAATTTCATATGAAGAAAATTAGACCAAATTATGGACTTAACTTGATCAAATTGCTGAACGAAGTTGGAGCAATAAATCTGCAGAACTAAATTCTGTAGCATGAACAGTAACTGTATTTTGGCTATAACTTGAGCTACAAAACTCCAATTGGAGTGATTCAAAAAGGAGAATAAACTTAAGACAATAGGGAACATTTTCTATGAAGAAAGTTTTGCAAAATTTCAACAGTAAAATGACCGATGAAACAGTGCAACTTAGGACTCCAAAACTGAAAATTGGCAATTTTGCCTTAAAGACCTAAGTTTTGAGAAAATGACCAAAACCAACAAATTTAGTGACCAAAATGTGGTATGTGGGTGAAGTTGGAGTTTCCATACCTATTAAGCCTTAGAAAGTCAACAATTTGATTTGAATAGTGTAGTGAATAGTAACTCGAAACACAAAAATTTCAAGAACGTCGAGTTTAGCACATTAGAGCTAGGTAAAAGTGAAGCTAAATTTATTTTAGGTTTATGTTAAGTTCTAGTACTGAAACATTATAAAATTGTGTGTTTCAGTTGGAAAGAATACCGGGAAAGAACTCGAGGAACCGAGTCGAGGCCAAGAGGCCACTCGCTTGACGTTTGTGCACAACGTGTAATTTTTGTAAATTATTTGCTGCATATTGTTTTGAATGATTTGAAAAAGTGAATTGAGACATTATTTATGATGCTTTAATCGAAATTGTTGAAAGTTATTGTGTATATTTGAAATGACAATGTTTAGCAAATTATTAAGATAAGTTTTGAAACCACAGTGTCATGACCATATATTTGAACACCTCACTAGCACGACTAGTGGGGGTAATTAGTTTCGAATTTTGATTCATTCTCTGGAGAAGTGTTAAGGTGTGCCAGTAGAAGAGGATGTGAATGGATATCCATATATTTGAGCTAGCTAGCATTGTGATGTGATTTCTCTTTAGCCTCTGGCTATTGAGATTCTATTTGTTTCGAATGGCATGATCTAACTGTGGGTTTTATGAAATGTGTTTTGATATTTTGAAATAAACTTGGTTTGCATTAAAATCTCATAATTCATGTTTTATGTTTAATGCTCATGTTTAGTCAAATTTTTGAATAAATGTGATTTATATTCTGCATAAAGATTATTTTAGTATGTTGTGCACCACTGAGTCCTAGTACTCAGCGATAGTTTCTATTCTTTATCATGCAGATCTGAGAGACTAGAGGAGCAGCGTGAGTCTTGAGGGTTGAGGATCTATCAGCTTGAAGTTATCGGGTATAGTTTATACCCTGGCTGTAAATATTTATTTTGATGTATGTATTGCACATAAATGTATGGACATGTAAAAATGGTTCTTGAGCAGCTTGTACAAAGTTTGTATAAAATTTGTATAAAGTTGTAATATATATTGTAGTTTGAAATTCTCTTAATGTAAATTTTGTAATGATGTATCTAAATTGTTTTGTTTCTAATGAAATATGAATGGAACTATTTTATTTAATTTGAATGAAATGGATTGCTAGTATTTTGATGATCATTGGATAGTGGATTTGAAATTTGAAAGTTGATAAATGTGTTGAGAAATTGATTGAGATTGAGTATGAAATTGAAGCAGTTGTTGAGAAGAATTTTTAGAAGTGCTTTTTACAGGTATTTGAAGAACTGTTTTCTCAAAATACAGAGGGAACTCTATCAAAATTTTTATAAAATTTGCGTAAAAATAAAATGAGCCAAAAATATTAACTAGTTTTAATTTTAACTAAATGTTTTAAGTACTTATTAGAAAATCTTCACCACTTATCAAAAGTAAGAAAATTGTTTTAAAATCCCTTGTAGGGTACTTAATGAGTTATCGGTAGGTGAAGTTCGGTAGTTCATTAGGTATTCTACGGGATCATGTTATGCCTTACAGAGGGGTAAGGTGTGACATTCTCAATACTTCAAAAGCTCAAAATGGCAAGACTGAATCAAAATCCAGAGTCTTTCCACAATAATCACCACATTCTCCTCTTTTTTTCCCGTCCCTTCCACAGTGTTGCATGCAGGTATTTATAGGAACGTGTGTCCAAAATGAAGGGTCAGGATCTTATCAGGGGGAGACGGAGGGCTCAGATTCAAAAGGACATAATCTGATGTCTGAGAATTAAAGAGAATCAAAATGGAGGGTCGAGATTCAGTTTAGAATATCTGCCCTTTCTCTTCTTAATCCAATGGTCTAGGGTCTTGCCTTACAAAATAGATCCAAAAGCTGGGAATAAAAGGCACCGACTCTGTCATCTGCTTTTGATCTAAGGGCTCCAGATCCATCCTTACAATTATAATCAACAATGGAGATTAAGATGTACAGGGTTACTTTAACTGCTTTGGCATCTAGCGGCTAGGATGGGATCCTTGCAAATGAGATGCGTGGTGAGGATCTGATCATGCTTGCAAATGCTTTAACTAACTCAGATCTGACGATGAAGAGAGTTAATTGGAAGTTATTTAACCCCTTTGCATTCTCCGATCTCTATAGGTTGTCTCCTGTTTCTTCCGATCTTCCCATTATGACCATCCCCTTTTGGGATCATTATTCCGATCTCTATCTCTTGCATCGGGTCCTCTCTCATTTCCTGATCTCTCTCATTTGCCCAACTGATGTAATCAGATCTTTTGAAATCGCCCAAATGATGTGATCTGATGAAAAGGATTTTTACTTGAATGTTTTTGTTTTGTTATTGCATTGATTATTTTTTTTTATTTCTGATAAGTGTACTCGATCTGATCCCTAGACAAATCACCATTCGCCGATCTGTGGGTTTGGAAATTTGTTCAATCCGGTGACCTTAATTGACCGATCTCATTTATCTGATTTTTTATTATGTTTCTGAAACTTTCTTACGACGTGTCAAGGACGCAGCCCGGTTTTGCTAACTGATGCGTCGCTTGGGACTTCGTGAGCTTTTAATGCTTAGACGGGTATAAATAGGGGAGAGGTGACTCATTTGTTTTCTTATGTCATTTTCAGAGCTTCCCCTAGTAATTTCGGCACTTCCTCTCGCTTTCTAAAGTTTCTAGGCACCGATTCACACTCCGGTAAGAGTTTTGATCTTTTCTCGGTCAATTTTCCCTTTTATTTTATGAAAATGAGTGGCACCGACAGTCAGAGAGCTGCTAGTCCTCCCTCTATTCATATTTCATGGACCTCGGAAGAAGGCGACACAATTAGACCAATCGGAGCAAGCACAACCATTATTCTGGTTCCCGGTCCGGCTGCTAGACCGAAGTGAGGAACGTCTTTGAGAAAGGAAAACCTGCCAATTGATGAGTTGTCGTTAGTCTTGAGAGAAACCAATCTCCAATCCATAAGTTAGGAGTATAATCTGCGGATTGATTCTTTTGAACTGATCCGATGCCATGGCGATCTTCGGACTGATCACTTCTTTGAAGAAGGCAATCTCATCATAGTGTATGAGGAGCAGTTGAAGGTCGGGCTCCATTTTCCCCTAGATGGATTTTATAAGGCTGTCCTATAGTTCCACCATATCTCGATAGCTCAAGTGCATCCAAACTCCTGGCGAACTTTAATAGCCTTCAGAGGCCTTTGCCGAGCCAAGAGACTAGAGCCTACGACCAAGGTCTTTGCAGAGCTGCATAGACTTTCTCGAAGAAAGGACGACAAATTTTGGTTTTTTCAAGCAAAGCTGAACTGCGGGCTTTTCACCGATCTGCCTTCTTCGCTGAAGAACTGGAAGGATCAGTTTTTCATCCTTAGGAGCAAGGATCGAGATGATTTTGAGGGGATCCCACGTAATTGGAATTATTTGGTCCCCTAACTCCCTAAGAAGCTTGCTTTAAATAAAGACGAAGACGCCATGGTAAAGGAATTAAAAACTCAGGCGGCCACCCATAAATATTTATGCTTAGATGCGGTGATGGCCGAACTGAAATGGTGGATGATGTGGCTGATCTTCGTCGAGGATTATAAGCTTCAGCTTTTTTACCTTGGTCCTGCTACCGGTATAATCCCGATCTCTAATCTCTCAACCTTAGCGAACTCACTGACTTCTTTTTTGTGCAGGTATAGTGGGTGGTGACACTTCCAAAGAGAGCTGCAAGCGAAAGAGGGAGGTCTCCGGAAAGGTCCAAGCGATGAAGGAGGCCACTGCCACCGCTGCTCAGACCCCTTGCCAAGACTTGGTAGAAGTACCGAGCTCTCCTCCTTGACCTCAAGGGCAGCTAGTCTTAGAAGCAGAGGTCGTCGTCTCTCCTCCTCAGCAGATCGAATGTCCGCCTCTCCGATCTCTTCCAATGTTAAAGGGGAGTCTTTTGGCCCTATTGTTAGAATGCTCTCCCGAGGGGCTCAACTCTTTATCCAGTCACTGGAAAGGAACCGTTCTACCCGAGGGAATCCCGATCTAGCCAAAGTCTTGGGAGCTTCTATCTGCTTCCAAAAAGATCAGAATAGATTAGCAGAGGAGAGTATTGATGATATTTTAACTCAAACAATGAGTTTGGGCTTGGAAGCTATTGCCAATCAACACATGATCAGAGAAAAAGCCCACGCCTTAAGGAGGGAGATTCTTAAGGCGATCCAGGATGCCTCAGCTGCAAAGGCTCAGCTCTCCACTGCCAATGATTACATCGTCAAGCTGGAAGATCGGGTGAAACATTGCGAAGAGAGGATAGTTGAGGTGGAGCGGGAACTTGAAGTCTCCCAAGCTGGTCGATCTCTCGATCTCACTCATTTTTCTAAAAAACATCGGGCGAAGGAGGAAGAGAGCATTACAAAAGAGGCTGGGGCATATGTGAATGCCCATAATGACCTCCTGTCCGAGCTGAAGAAGCGTTATCCTGAGGAGGGTTTCTCCTGAATGAATCAGCTTATCCCAGTGGCCGAAGAGGAGAATGATGAGGAACCCAAGGGTGAGGAGAGAGAGAGATGTATCTGGGGCACAGGGCGAAAAAGACCCCCCTCGCTAATTGACTTGTACATTTTTATTTTAAAATGAATTGAAGTTTTTTTTTTATTATTGTTCAATTTCTTGATGAGATCAGAAAGAATCCAAACCAAATTATCAAAGTACTTAATTGATTGAATTTAGTTGAACATTAAACCTGAGAGTGACTATTAATCAAAAGATAAGAGATCGAAAAAACATTACACGCGAACATGAGATCGGACAGAGCCATGACTAAATACCGGATGGAACTTTAGAATATTAGAATTGCAAAGATTTAACACTAGCTTAAACTTCTAAGGTCGAAACTATTATTAGACTGGATAAAAAAACCTTAACTTTATTTTAAGGAATATCTGGGCAATTCAAGTGAGAAGCCCGATCACAACATTAGTCAAATAAAGTTCTGCGATATTTGTACATAGAGAGATCGGAGAATTACAATAGGCAAGATTGGATGGTCAGGAGACCCAATGTTTGACTCGAACTCATCTGATAAAGACCAAGAGATCGGAATGCAATCTAACTTGAGTGTGAGATCGATTTGTTCCAGGGATGAGCAATCAGTAAGTTCGGAAAAGCTACCTATGATTGGGATATCGGTTGAGAACGGATAATAAAGTTTCGATTTTAAAAGACCCTTACCTTAGAAGGTTGGCCAAAATATGGTGTCTACAATATTTTTTAAGATATTAGAGAGGTTCGAGACTTGTATAAAATACAAATAAACTAAGGGTAGATACAAGTGATGTCATTGAGGATTCTCACACGTACTTCTCATTTAAAGCGAGCCTTATTATAAGTGAGTATATGATAGCCCAATGTTTGGATTGTATGGAATGGGCTAATGTACTTTGACGATGCAAGGATGTAAGAATTAGGGTCAGGAGTGCCAATTTAAGCAAGGTCTTTTCAATTTTCAGTTATGAAACTCTCAAGCTAGACATCAATATTTTCAAAGGCAGCTCAAGGTTCCATATGTCATGATTTAGTGGACTGTGTATTTTTTGGCTCGAATTAATTGTCCCTCTTAGAGGTGTTCGACTTGAGAGTATGGCATTCTATAAGTGAAACATCCATTATTGGGATAAGGTGATGAGCTTGTTTTAATGAATGGCAGCTCAATATGTGAATAATTGAAAGCATCATGGCACTAATTTCTTTTTGCTTCAATTGGTTAGGTGTCTCATTTATATTTGTCTCTCTTTCTTTAAGACTTAGTCTCTAGGCGACGATTTCCTTTTCTTGAACCTAGTCTTTGTGCACCAATCATCTTTTTTTGAGGGCCTTTAAGTATTTTGCTCTTTCTTTTAAATTCTAGGCTTTAGGTGTTACTCTCCTTCTCTAAGATTTAGCCTATGGATGTCAATCTCCATTTCTTGGAATCTAGCCTATGGACACTTATATCATTCTTTTAGACTTTAGCCTCTACATGTTCTCTTATAGCCCTTATTGGTGATGGAAGTACTCTTATGCATTGAAGCCCACATTTGGTAGCTCTAAGGAGTAACTTAAAGCAACATAGTCCACTCAGCTCATAAATCTTAGGGATCTGAACAAAGGGAAACCTCAATATGGCTTGGGTGGCCTTTTCTATAGTTCTCAGTGGGTGTGACGCCCCTTACCCATCTACAGTATAGCCGAGTAAAATGTGCCACATTCGGTGCCAGAGCACCCTATCTTATCTTGTCCTATCCATTGTTAATTTTATACTTTATAGAAAACCTGTTGTAATTTTTTTTATCACAAATTATTTCTGTGGAAACCCAGGCAGAGCCTCCTCTGTTTTATTAGCATCTGGCGGATTTCAATATTTACCTGTTAAAAACAATTTCATTTTTATATTATATTTCCATATACATCATGCCATATCATATCATTTCTACTTATACAATTTCAAGAAAATATATTTTTCATTCATTCACTCATATGGAAGTTTATATACAAAAGTTTACAACTTTATTTACAATCCAAAATATAATTACAATTTATTTATAATATCAAAATTGAATTACATATCTCAAAAAAGATTTACATATTTTACTTATGTGCAATAAACAAAATGCAAAACTAAATATACATGAGCCCTACCAAAACTACTCTGCTGAGGTGACTAGCAGACACTGTCAGATCTGGTCAAATCTCTGTTAGGGCACTACTACTGCGACTGCTACTGTGTCTGTGTCTGGTCTCTAATACCTACACGATGGAAAAACCAACGCGCTAAGCGAATTGCTTAGTGGTGCATAGCTTTAAAAAAAAATAACTGAATAATTAAAAATAATATCTCCATGCTTAGTTTCATAAAATCTAAGTCATTTATAAATTTTCTGCACTTTGGAATCAATTAGATTTAACAGGATCTTTTCTGTTCATTTCTCTTATCTTCAGTCTCAATTATTTTATAACAGTGCTCATGTAACCTATAACAGACTATAAGTGTTGGATACATGGGAGTATACTGGTTAGACAACCATATGTCTATCCTGTATAGAACTATCATGTCAGGCACAAGGCTAGAGGGCAGGCTTTCAAAGCCAGAAATGAAATTAGGCTCAATGGCCAACGGGCAGGCATATAGCCTGTAGAATAATCATATCAGACATATTTTGTCAATCAATGATTATTTATGTAGGCAGTACTGCTATCTGTAGTCCCTAATTGGTATACCAATCGATCCAAACTATACACATAAGCCTAGGTTTACTTTGGGCAATTAAGCATTAACAATGACTTATTAGAAATTTCATATCACTTTGTAGTGGGAAAGTGGGTCCCATATACCTATTTCATGTAATTTAGTGTTTAGTAATATATTAGGGTTAAAATCCTACCATAAAATAGCTTGTTTTGTGAACCTTTCTTTAGGTTTAGCTTTAGTGTCTTAACTTTACTTATTAATTTAATCACCTTGTGGCTACTGTTTGGCGATACTTCTTTCATGGAAGTTATTCCTCTATGTCTTGTCTTGTTTTCCCTTTTTGAATCATGTCATTTGGATTTCTGGAACTCAAGTTATGGTCAAATAACTATGACTGGTTCATTTCCTAATTCTGGATCCTTAGCTAGGTAAATTTTGGAATTACACTTTACCAATTTAATTGGACATGTTGCAGTCACTTTTAGGCTTAGTATTCTTCATAGAGTTTATTGCCCTATGTCTTATGGTCACTCGGAATTTTAGATTGCAATTTTCCAAGTTTTGTAGAATTACTTATAGCTAAATCACTGGCCTGAACTCAAGTACCCTGTGCCAACAGGATTCCAGTTCAAGTTAGTAGTTTTGACTCAACTTCTAGGATTCTTACATTTATAATTTGAGAAAAGTGTCTAAAACAAAATTGGAGCTCTATTTCTCAGGTTTCCAAAACAATATGGCTCATCCCAATTGGAGTTTCCTAGTGAGAGATATGACTAAAAGACTGTTCTAGAGTCAAACGGTCTCTTAGGCAATTTCCAGAATTTGCATACTAAATTAATATAGGTAATTAACCTAGCTCCATTACTTTCTGGGTTTTGATCAAAATACCAATATTGTAGGTTGATATCTTGTGGAAATTTTGCCACTTTTTTTATTGCATTTGAATTTCTGTAGACTAAGTTATGGCCTATTTGCCAAAACTGGTCAGGTAAGCCTATTTCTAGCAATTTCTGGGCAATATGGTTCTGGACAGTTTTGTGACCTAACTTGGGCCAACAATTTGAATTGGTTTAAAGCATTTCTAGGCTCTGTGGTCTTCATAAAGTTGTAGTCCTATATCTACACTTTTCAATGGTATAAAATTCAGGTCATTTGGACCTGTCTAGTGGGAGTTATGGCCAAATGAATGTGTTTTGTTCATTTGGTCAATTTTCTGGGTTCATCATTTGGTCATCTGGATTGGGACAACAATTTGATCAATTTTTGTGCAGAATTTGGGCATGGTCTCTTCATGAAAAATAGAGTTTTTTAGGTCTAATTTCATCTCTAATTAGCCTCATACCAATTGGAGCAACATAATTTTAGTTATGGCTCAAAACATTCATTGGATTTTCAAAGTCTCAACTTCTAAACATTATTAATTCATCTCAACAAGTCAAATTCTAGCAATAACACAAAGTCTCCAATAGTTAAACCAAAACCCTAACTCCAATTTGTCAACCACAACATACACATGCAATCACTTTCTAACACATACAACTTCATCCACTTATCCATTAACATCACTAATCACCATTTACATGCATGAATTTATTAATCTCCCATATTTTCAAAGGCTGCCGAAATGAGGATTCTAAATTACTAATCATTTTCTTTCAATTTCATGTTATACTCACTCGTTTCAACCTCAATTCAAGATTTAACAAAGGAAGGAAGAGAAAACATGCACTAACCTTTAATGGCTACTTCTCAACCTTGTGAAAACTTCAAGATTTCTCCTTTCACTTGCTGCTTATAGACTTCCCAAGGTGTAGGGACTAAATTTTGTGAAGGAACTTGTGAGGATTATGGTGAGAATAGAAAGAATTTGAAGCTTGGATGAGAGAAATCATTGAGGAAGAATGGGGAACTAGGTTCGGCTATGGTGATGAAATGAGGAAGAAGATGAAGTGAAGTGGATTAATTTTGTCACCTTGTGTTATTTATACTCCACAAAGAATTTGTTTATTCATTATAATAATTAAAGTATTAATAATTCTAATAATTTCCCTCATGTTTCCTTTAATTGCATTACATATAGTTTTATGTTTTAATGAGGTTTTCAAAATTTTAATATCACTCATTTTAATGGACATTTAGGTCAAAAGTCAACTCTAGGTTCCAAATGACCAAAATGCCCCTCTTCGGGTTATAGTAAAACCTTTTCGGTAATACCGACTAAATTCCTGACCTGATAGTTTCTTCAACTTTATACTGTCTATTTCATTTTTATTTTTATCTGTATTAATAACTAAATTTTCTTTGACATTTTCAATGTTATTTATACCTCAGTAAATCTTTAATTAAGTCTCGAAAATTATTTACTAGGGTTCCTCGCCGGTCTAGGGTGGTCAACTGCTTATGCAGTGACTTTCCGGTACGATAACCCATTGCCGTGGTTCTGGCTCCTTTAACCTAGTTATATTTTATTTTTTTTATTTTTTTTAATTTTTCTTAATCTTTATTTCATCAATTTATGTCTCCTCACCCTAGTTTAAGTGTAGTTCTAGACATTCTGGCTGTCCGAACAGATATTAGTCGTAGGAATAATATAATGTACAAACTACCTACGATGAGAGTGTTACAATGGGTTAGGACATGGTTAGGCTTTTGCAATTGGCCTTTTAAGAGTTGAAGGGAAACATTCAAGAAATTTCCATAGATTATGCCAATTGATGTGGTCTTAAAATCTATAAGACCTGGTAGCTTGCCATGTGGTTTTGCAATGTCATATACATTGAGTGCTTTTAAAACAAAGAGAAGGTTATCATTGAAGGGTCTCCAAAGTGGAATCTTTGACGATTAAGTAAGTATGTAACTAAAAAGATTGAAGGACTCTCTTGTCCTCTAGGGAGTATCTGAAAGCTATTGGCTATATGATTCATAATGTAGAAGACAATAACTTTCTTGTGTTAGGACTTTACTTACCTTGTTAAGGGAAGGATTTATCCTTGGAAGACATGCATTATGATTGGTCTAGATGTCCTACTCTAATTGGAGGACTTTGTTGGCCAATTATATGGAATAATAGAGTTTGCCATATGATTTGGTGGTCGATTAGATTTATTGAGATATTTGAGAAGCTCAAGGCCTATGTTAGAGGCAAATCCACTATGGGTAAATAGGAGTGGCGTCGTGAGAATTCTCACATGTGCTTCTCATTTAATGTGGGTCTTTTTAAGTATCTATGATACCAATGCTTAATCTATTTGGCTTAGGTTGATGTCCTTTGAGGATGGGGTCAGGAACGCCAATTCAAGTTAGGTCTTTCCCTTTTTCAGCTTTGGAACTCTCAAGCCAGACATCAATATTCTAAAAGGGCAACTCGAGGTGCCACATGTCATTATTTAATGGGGCATATGTTTTTAGCCGGTGTAACAAGCCAAAAATTTAAAAATAATAATAATAAATAAATCAATAAATAAATATAATTTTGGACCTAATTGTAAAACCCTAAAAAGTTAGGGGACTAATATTGTAATTAGAAGTTAAAAAAAAAAAAAGAAGATAGAAACCCAAAAACGCAGCAGACCCCCCCCCCCCCCAGCTCCATTCTCTTTCTCCCCGACTCTCCCTCCTCCCTCCCATTTTCTTCTTACCGGTAAGGGACGGGTTGTCGGTGACCACCCTAGCAGCTTCAGCGTGACCGGGCGATGACCAAGGACGACAAAAACGACGATGGAAAATGGCTGCGGCTACGAGAATCGAAGAGAGAGAAAGAGAGCGAGACGGCGAGGACCATCCAAAGTCGTTTCCGGCCATCTCCGACAACCGGAAGACGAGGGACGCCGGCAGCGAGCTTATGGCAGCACTGGGTTCCTCGTCCGACCAAGACTAGCTGGTTTTAATGGGGTTTTCCGACAAGAAACAAAGAGAGAGAAAGAGGAGAGAGAAAGCGACGTCAGTGGCTTTCCGGTCACTTTTCCGACGATCCGACCATCGGATCGAAAATCCAAACCCATCGATGGACTCAGGACGATGAGATCTTCGAGATAGGACTGGTCCCGCTCCAATCGGACACCGTTTGAAAAAGGCAATAATCGAACGGTCCAGATCGCTTGGTGAGATTTTCAAACTTTTTAGATTTCTAAAATTTAAAAATAATTTTATGATAATTATTAACAAAATTTGGACTTAATTTAGGTGCGATCGGATCGAGGATAGCTCACCGGCATCGGGACCGCATTTTCAGCCAGATCCGACTGCCCGACGGCCCGTCTAAGAACGTGGTCAATATTACAGTCAATCCTAACATTTTCAGATGTTCTGGACGCGTTCTAGGTGTCAGAATTGGCATAGTTAAACCCGAACTCCAAGTTGCTCATTTTCGGCTAATATCGATTTAGAATAAAATTCATAAAATATTCGTGGATGATCGAAAAATTATAATTCCTTTTGCAATAGCCTTATAATATGATTAAGGACCGCGGCGCAAAATTTTAGAATTTTTAGAGCTCATTTGGGTAGTTTTTGCAAAAGGGCTAGTTATAGGGACTAAAACGTAATTTTTCAAGTTTTTGACTATTGTTTGATTTGGAGGGCCCAGGAGGGGCCATGTGATGTTGATGACATGTGATTGTGAAAATTTAGAATTTAGAAGTGTTATTTGAATCTTTTTGCAGGTTGGGTAGGTTCCAAGTATAGAGGAAATTCCGTCAGATTTTCGGCATTAATTAGGCTGTCTGTTGCCTCTTTAGAGTTTTATTTTAACTTGATATTAATAAATTTATAATTTAATTATTATGTAATCGAGATCAGCTATTTTTCTGCATCCAGCAACCACAATAATCATCAGTGTACTGTGAGTAAAATATTAATTTTAATTGTAATTTCGATATTATTATATGTTCAAGCATGCCCATGTATCACTTATAAATATGTATTTATGTAGTTAAACACTAGGCACGTTTTATGTTGCATTCAAAATTGTTAAAGTGCCATGGATGTTGTTGTAGTAATTTGGAGCAGTGTGCGTGAGTTGGCGTGCGTGTGGTATGGTGTTGGCTATGGTCAGGACAGGTAGACACGGCTTGAGATTTTCGTTGAGACCCGGTCCTTCGGGGTAGACACGGCTTGAGTTCTTCACTGGGACCCCGATTTGGTTTATTAAGCAAAAGTCCGGCTTGAGTTCTTCGCTGGCATAGGTTGGATTAAAGAGAGCTTGTATAGGGGATCAGCTCCCATATATTTATGATTTGATATTACTGAGTGTGTGAGTGCTCCAAATTACCTTTTTGCTGTTATGATGTGAAAATATTGTTGATATTGCATTTCACTCTACAGGGTGCATTAGCTTTAGATAGTTATAGAGATTATGGTAAAAATTGACATTTTACTCTCTGAGTCGAACGCTCACTCCTGTTCACCATATTTTTCCAGGCTACAGGAGGATACATTTTTCAGAATAACCTGTCCCTTTCCTCTCAGGTTATAAAAAGATTACTTACTTGTATTATTATTCTCCAAATTTGTAATTTAGGACTCCGCATGTACTAGTAGTAGCATTAAGCCTGTCAGGGACTGTATGAATTTAAGTTTTCGTATTAATAAATGAAATTTTTTTTATGAGTTTTAAATGGTTGTAAATGAGGTAACAAGGTTGAGCTGGGCTCCCCTAATTTTAGTTTCTGATAATTACTGGGTTAAGTTGGCCCAAAATACAATTATAATAGTCTAATTTAAATTATTTTATATGCATATTGGGCCTAAATTGTGGGCCTAGTCATGGGTTTGAGAACAGTAAGGCTTACTACGGACCTCAGGGGTTTTATGTTGGCCCAGGTCCTAGTGTCGGTCCGGCCCATAGGTTGGGTCGTGACAACCGGTAGTAATTCTTCCTCTTAAAGGTGTTTGACTTAAGTGTGTGCACTGCAAGCAAAGCATTTGTTTTGGGGATATTAAGGGAATGAGCCTACTTTGATGAATAAATGCTCGATCTATGCAGAATCGAAAATATCATGGCGATGATTTCTTTTTGCTTCAGTTGGTCAGGTGTCTCATGTATAATTGTCTTTCTTTCTTAGAGACTCAATCTCTTGGCATCAATCTCCTTCTTTTGGGATTTTAGTATCTAGGCATTTGGCCTTCTCTCTTAAAGTGTAACCTTTGAGTGTTAATCTTCTTATTTGGGATCTAGCCTTTGGACATCAATCTCCATTTCTTAGAATATAGTTTTTGGACACTTATCTCTCTCTTTTAGAATTTATCCTTTGCATTTTCTCCTATACCCTTATTGGTGAAGGAGGTATTCTTGCAAGTTGAAGTCCATATTTTATAGCTCTATGGAGCAGGTTAAAGTGGTATAGTCCGTATGGCTCATAGATCTCGAAGATATAGAAGTATAGTAAGTCTAAAAAGTGTCAATTTTAACCAACTCTTTTCTATTTCTAGTAATGAAATTCTCAAGTTAGATATCAACATATTAAAATGTAGTTCGAAGTATCACATATCATCATTTACTGTATATTTGGATGAATGTAAAGATATATATTTTTTTTTATAAAAAAGTAAGGTAAGATAATGGAAGATAAGATATTAAAATATTTCCAACACACTAATTTAGTGGGTTAAAAAAGTAAGGTTTTAAAAAACTTTCTCCTAAAAAAATTTTATTACTTAAAAATCTATATCTTAACAACAAAAATTTATTACAAACATAGTGTATTTTGATCTGCATTTATTATTATTATTATTATTATTATTATTATTATTATTATTATTATATTTAATCATAAATAAGGATTATAGTCGTTAAAATTAAATACATTCTAAATTTCAAATTTCAAAAATGATAAAGAAAAAAAAAATCTTTATGATTGACTATAAATATGCACACACTGAAAAGGGAGGCATGTGAGGGGCTTTTACTTTATGGGTGATAGTTGTGGTAAGGAGTTGAGATTCACATGGAAGGCATTCGTGGGAGTGGGGCTAGAGGAGCTAAGAGAAGTCGATGCGGTCGAAAGAGTAGGGCCACTACGGCACATGACATGAGGGGGTGTTGGTCACTATAGACTAGACTCATTTTGGACTATGCACAAACTTTGTTGGTTTTTGTAGGCTTATTTTACCAATCCATCCCCACCATTTTATCATTACTTGTGATTTCGTATCTCTCAGATATCCTAAACTTTGACTGCCAGAGGAATGTTGTATAATAATACTACCAGTAAACTCCCACATTAGTGAATTTGTTCTTTTATGTCCAATTACAATGAATCTTCTTCTCCACATTATAAATTTTTTTTTTTTTTGATAAGGATGAACAAATAAACATTATTTGAAATATATAAAGTAAAATTAAATGAGATTGAGCTCTTAAAATTAAGAGTTTTCAAGTTTAAATTTTATTTTTAATAATTTAAATTTATATATTATGATGATTAAAACATAATTATAATAATAATTACTAAAAGAGGAATTATAAATTATTTTTCAATCAAAATTTAAATCTTCTTTTAAAAAAAAAATATTTACCACGAGAAAATAAATAAATAATAAAATTCGCTAAAATGAAAAGAAAATACCCCCAGAAAGTCACGTATACAATAAAGTACATGAATTAATAATCAAGAAATAATATAAAAGAAAAAGAAAATACAAGAAATAAAATTAAAAAAAATTTAATAACACCTGGCATAACTAACAAGTTGTCACCGGCAAATTCACCCAGCTTGGGAATCAACCGTAGCGGCCTCACCGGCGGCGAGAATATCTGTGAGAGCCGTCATGGCTTTGACCTGCATCTGCAAAGCCGCGACATAATCACTCGCTTCCTCTAAAAGACTGGTAAACGACGCCTTCCTGCAACCAGGAACCAACCGGCTCAAAACACGCACTCTGTCCTCCAAAACAGGCGACCTCCTGTTCCCTCTCGCCACCTCCTTCCTACTCAACCGGCTCTCTTCTGTTACCTTCACTTTCCTAACCTTTTTAACCCTCCTCAACCTGAGCCTTCCCGCCAGAATTGCACGGCTCCACCGGGTCGTGCCTTTTGCTGCTACAGCAAGGACTCTGTCGGCAGTTTCTCTGATTACTCGGCCTTTCGCAGCCGGCGTAGTCGAGTTGGTACGGCGAGATCGGCGGAGAGCTTCGAGAAGCTTGGAGGAATAGATCTGCTGCTCTGCTTGAGTTTTCCACCTTGTTTTGTTGACGATTCTGTTGTTCGTACTGTCGTTTTGGCTGTGATCCTGCGTCTCGTGAGAGAGTTTTCTTCGCTTCTTCCCCTGCTTGAACTCTTGCGACGTGTCTGAATTTGATTCGAGGCTTGAGATCAACGATGCCATAATACAATACAATTCTCTTGAATATACTCCTTGTTTTTATAATCTTCTTGGTTTTTTGCCTGAAACAGTAAGGATAAATTGATACGTGTAGAAGAGAATAAAGCTATAAAAACTTTCAAATTCTTGAATATTCTTTGAACTCCGGCGAGAATCAAGAACCTGGAGCAAGGAAATATAGAGAAAATACCTTGGAAGGAATGGGAAGAAAGTGGAAATGGAAGATGTGGATAATAGGAAACGAATGGACACTGGTGGTTGAGGTGGCGGTGTAGATTGGTGGTGGAAAGCTTTACGGAGGGAGAGGGAGGGAGAGCGAGTGAGATATGTAGAAAAATGAGATTAAAAAAGAGAGAGTGGGGAGACTTTTAAAGCAAATTCACGGGAAGTCGGAACCAAACGGCGTTTCCTTAATCACTTGTATTGGGTCGCCTTTGGTGCACTCCACGTCTCTCTAATTTTTTTTTTATTAAAAAAGCTAAAAGAGATTAATTTTCTATTTTAATCACATTTAATTCAAATTTCAAGTATATATAAAAATGAATTTAATAATTATTAAATTAAATATTTATATTTAATAAATTTTATATAAAATTTAATATAAATATTTAATTTAATAATTATTAAATTTATTTCATATAAATTCAAACTTTTTATATTCACATTTTTTTTATCATAAATTATATTTATTTTATTGAGCTCAAAAATAAAAATACAATGCAACTAAAAATAATTAATGAGAAACTTGAATATGTGAGTGCTCATCAATTATTATTATTATTTTTTAAATAATGAGTACTCATATATTCAAGGTGCACATGCATGGTTCACAATTTTCAACTAACTATATGGCTTTTGGGTGCCTAATTTTATTTAGTAGGTGTTTATATTAGAAAATAAGTTTATAATTAAGCTATATAAATAAGTTTATTAATTTATTTATAATATTTTATAATAAAAGAATAGTATTTGCTACCTCTACTCTCATTCCATTCACGCAATTCATGTAGGGCAATAGTCGGAATAATTTCAGTTGCTCATATCATTTCCATTATTGAGGTGAGTTTCGATAATATATAATTTGATTTAAAAAAATTTATATTAAAAATAAATATTTATGTTGAATTAAGATTTTATGTGTTAAGTAATTATTATTCAAATTAATTTATATAAATAATTAATTAAACATAAAATATATAATAACAACTAAATTTAAATTATTTAAAATAAATTTTAATCATATTTAAAATAAATTTTAATATTAAATTAAATTCATATTTATTTTCAATAGATAAAACACAAGCATATAAATAAATTGCTGTTGAAATCAAAAAAATTTTAACAGAGTTTTTATTCTTATATAATCTACACACACATATACTTTACATCCGATATGAAATTTCAAAAGACCAATTCCTAAACATCAAATCCACATTCAAATTAGATGATTTTCACATTACCTTAATGGTTGTCATCCTCATCCATAATTTACTTTGTCTAAACTTCAACACTTATCCAAAGCCAACAAGATATTTTGGAATTTATCACAAAAGTTAATGTTAAAATTAAAGTTATGTCATTTGGTAAACTAAAATCTTCATTACATGTGATTCTTTCCATTTTTTCATAGAAGAACTTCACTAGTCAACACGAACGTGAGTATTAGAATCCAAATTGTTTTTGTCTTCCCTTTAACCTCAATTATCTGTCTAATTTAATTATATAATTTAGAAATAAATTTCAAATAAAATATAAACATTAATTAATTTTTTATATCATTTTATAAATTTATATTGATTAAAATTTATTTAAATTAATTTTTTAATATTACAAGTGATATATATTATTAAAAAAATTAATAATTAAAAAAAAAAAAATAGAATAGGCCTAAAAGCGGAGCTAGATATAGTGATTGCATCAGGCATGAGGACATTTGGAGTTGGTTGATTAGATATTACATGTCGTTTTAGTGGACACATAAGCAATAATGCTTGTCTATAAGCATGGTTTCTCAAATGCAACATTTATCATATGATTCTCAATACTATCACACGCCAAGTGCAATAACCATTTTAAAATTAATTTTTAATTTTTTTTAAATATGAAAAATTCAATAATTTAAATTTTAAAATAATAAAAAAATAATTCAGTATACGTAATATCTCCGCACAAGTAGTGAAACATGTGGTTTAATTCGATAAAAAGTGAAGAATCTTACTAGGGCTTGACATGCCGTGAATCCTCTTGAAAGAGAAGGGTGCTTTCGGGAACGCGGACATAAGTGGTAGAGATAAGGTAAGGCATAACTCAGAGGATTAGAGCACGTGACTACGAACCACGGTATCAGGGGTTCAAATCCCTCACTTATAAATTTTAAGGAGGGTTTATATAAGCAGTTTTATCATATTTTACAGAGAAATTATTTCCATTACATAAACTTGTAACCACCAAATCAAATAAATAGAATAATTTTATTAATTAAATTAAATTTTTAATACTAATAAATTGTTGCTTTTACTTTCTACCTCAATGCTTAATCTTAAAAGGGAAAAAAATAGAGTGACAAAGGGGAGATAAAGACATTAAAGGACATGAACTTTGCTTGTAGAAGCAAGCAACATTACAAGGCATCTAATTAAACATCATATTAAACCACCAAATTAATTTTAATTATTATTCTTATGTTTATGTAGCTCTCATAACAAAGACAAGCTTCCACATGGCGTGCACTTTCAATCACCTTAACTTGTTTACAAAGACAAAAGAAAAAGGGAGAGATCCATGAGTAATTAGGTCAACCAAAATGGATAAACCTTGTTGATTTAATTTTTGTGAAATTTAATAATTTATTTAACAAGGGTACTATATGTATATGAAGTGTTTGGTGTCTTTAATGTTTTACATTGTATGTCAACCTTAGCGGTTGGAACATTTTTTTTCCATTATTCAACCCAACATAGCATCAATTTAAATGTGCCTAGTTGAAAGGAAGCAAAAATTTCTACCTATTATGGTCTTCTAGGTTTTTCACCAAACACATGTAAATTTTATATATATATCATTAATGGGCTAATAAAGCATAAATTGTAGGGTACAAGACTTAGTTATAAGAAAGATTCTATTTGAAAAAATCACTTAACCCAAGAAAACAAGAAGTCTAAGACCCCAATCACTGAAACTCTAAAACAGGGTGGCTCTAACCCACAGATGCCAATTTGATTGTAGGGGAAGAACCTTCACAAAACCAAAAAGAGTACCGAGTCAAAATAGCGGCCAGGAATGACATCAACACCAATGAAATACAAGCAAGGGAAGCCTCTTCATTGGAAACAAGAATAGTAAATGAAGCCCGATCAAGACTTGGCCCCCAGGTAACTAGTCATAATCCCAAGTCATCTACTTGGCCGAAGATATGACCGAAGCACAGAGTATCTACGGACTATGAGATAGAGCTCTTTGGCATTCTTAATCTCTTTTAGCCATTGGGGGAATTGGATGCCTTACTGCTGGCATCAGTAGCATCCTTAGAGGTATCAAACCACGCAAAACCCATCAATCGGAAGACATTCTAATAAACACAAACCACATATAAAAAAAGAACCCAAGACCCTCGCCAATATTTTGAGATAGTGGGTAGAAAAATAAGCTGGTCTGCTTAGTACCTACGATGAAGATCAAACCTGCAGTCAAAATCACAAAGAGATATATAGAGATATATATAACCCATCCCCAATAGAGAGGGGAAAATCTACTCTCTGGATGTATTATATAGTACAATCGTGATTTTATATTAATATTTAATATGAAATGATAAATTAATTATATAATAACAATTAAGTATGAAATAGTAATCATCTTTAATCTAAATGAGATATGGATCAATTGTTATATGATACAAAAGAGAGAGATTCTAAAGCTCTAAAATAAAATTAAAATATAAAAAATTTCTCTCTCTAAACATGAATTAATTTAATAATATTGAAGTCATTAATTTTATTGGATAATACGTGTAAGTACAATAAGCAATGCTTATTTAAAAATAAGTGACATATCCGAAACTTTCCTTACAAGGACGGTATAAGGTAAAATATACTGTGTATATAATATGGGCTAGGTGTGTTGGTGGTGTTGTAAGATTTCCTTTTCTTTTAGGGTTTATAATTGTTAATTAGGGTTATGATGTGGAAATGGGAAATTGGATAACAAAGTGAAGTGTTGGCTTCCACTTGGTGGGTTTTACAATGTGGGGCTAAAGGAATTTGTTTTTATTCTCAGCAATGATTAGTGGGTGATGCACAAATAGAAAAAGATAGAGAAAATAAAGGAAGCCATGTGGGTTTTATTTCAGCCTCTGTGGTTTGGACATGTTTCACCCACGTTGCCTTTACTTTCATTGTTGTTCATTACAAAGATTACAAGCATATGCGCATGTGAATTCCTAGCTAATTAATTATGTCATTTTGATATTTTAAATAGCATTAAAATTTAATTTTCCTCATATTGAAAAAAATTAAAATTTGATCAAACAGTTTTAATTTAATAAATAATCTTTAAAATTATAAGATATTAAGTTTAAATTTTAATAGAAGTTATTTATAAAAAATTAAATTTTATTTATTTATGCGCAAATTAATTAATTGAGATCCATTAATTTATTATTGGCAAGAATTCATTTTGGTATATATATATATTTTTTGTCAAAGATAAAGAAACACTCACACAGATGAGTATATTAATATTTTTAATTCAATGGTAAAATATGTAAAGATATTTAAAAGGAAAAAAAAATTAAAGAGCCTCTTAGGAATTGATTTAGCAAGAATTTTTTTTTTCCATCTTCAAAGATATTGTTATAAAAGGAAAATAATTTTCTTATCATATAGCTCACCTAGTTTTCCAGGTTTAAAAGGGGTGAAATATTGAAGGAATTTAGTGAAAAAAAAAAAAACACAATAAAATCAATGTGCTTTAATTTAATAACGCTTGAGTCGTCTTAAAACTTGTGAGGTCTTAAGTTTGAGTTTAATAAGAATCATTTGTAATTTTGTATTAAAGAAAAAAAAAAACAAATGTCCTACCAAATGCATTTTTTGGTTCAATGCATAGAGTGTAGCATCAAGTAGAGTAGGGGTGGCAGTGGTTCAGGTACTCGCGAAAATCATCATATTTGAATTTAAACACGATTAATATATATTCACATAATCAGAATCCATCCCAAACGTAATTATTATTAACAGAATAATATCCAAACAATTTAATTTTATATATTTTAATTAATATTCTATATAAAAAAATATATTAATTTATATTTTAAAAATTTAATAATTCTATAAAATATTTAAATTCTATTTATTTAAAATATAATATATAAAAATATATAAATATTATTAAATATATATATATATTATATTTAATTAATTATTTATATAAATAATTAAAATAATAAATACCCAACATACAAAATTCATATTTCATTTAAATTTATCATAAATATTATTTCTTAAATTTAAACTAATTTTAAACTAATTATATATTATTTAAATTTAATTATATATTATTTAAATTTATCCTATGGCTAGGTTGCCATCCCTAGCTAGGAGGCCAACAGGATTACTAGACAATCAGCCATTCAACCTAAATGTCAAAAGAGCAAGGTTGAAGGGTAGAGTTAACAAAGAAGGCCTTTAATATTAAGATAAGGTTGAGGACTAAAGATGGCAATGATAATACTATATGTCTCTGTGATTTTATTGGTTATAATTAAAAACTTTTTTTAATTTTTTGAATAAAAAAAAAATCTGGAGAGAATCAGATTGAGCCCCATTAGCTATGACATGCCAGAAAGTTTGCCTCCTTGAGTGAGACAGGCTTCAATGTCCTCAAGGAAAGGTCAATATGAAATTTCATGAAATAAATATTGGATCCTGTGTAATTCACTTAGACCAACATTATGGTCTCTCACCAAACTAATAAAATACCATGATATAAGACCCTCTTTTATTTTATTATTTTTTTTTTGTTCAGTCCCATTCCTATTCAGCACTACACTTCTTTTAAGTTATCCTTTGCCATATCCTCTGCAAGATTGTAAGCTGATCTTAACAAAGGCCACTTTGTTTTCTCTCATCATATAGATTTTCAAGAGTTACTCAGCCATTGCCAATCCCATGCATCCTTATCATAAATATTAAATCACCTACTATTATTATTATTACCCTGATAATTTTTCTTTATCGATAGATAAATTATATACACACACGAATCAGTGATAGAAATAAATTACTTTTTAACGGCGGATCATTTGGTAGCAATTGAGTTGTTTTTAAATTCAAAGCTTAACAGCTGGATACAGAGGAGGTTATTAAATTCTGATTTATATAAGACAAAGCAACTTCCACTAGGTTTGCTCCCTATAATGGGATTTTCTAATTAAACAATGCAAACTTGCAATTTATTTATTTATTTATTTTTTTGTCCAGTTTTAAGTAATAAATTTCTTGTTTGAATGATTATTAATTTATAAGTGCTTGAATTTGACAAGCAAACCATCTCTTTTGTTTCATTTGTCACGGATGCGGCCTGCAGGAGGCCGTTCACTCTGCACTAGCTTTCAACCCTCTAATCAATTTGTGCCCTAATTATTTCACATTCCTATTTTCCTAAACTTGAACTCTTGATTTTTCTAATTATTAGGCTTAACCCAAATTATTTCCCATCTTTCTAATGTTTGTTTCAAGAGTGATACTATTTATATTTTTTTTTAAATAAAGAAATAACTTTCATTAAATGGAGGCAGAATATAAATATAAATTTTATAAGGTTACAATTTTGCATTAGAAAATTTAAAATAAATAACTTATAATAGCAATTATTTTGATTTAAAATATTTGATCATACTGACAGAGCATTTAATTTGACCATTCGACAGGAAGCATACTTCATTTGGTAATAAGCTATCAAAATTTTAACTTCACAATCATTCTACGAGTCCGATCCGAAAACCATCAAACTTTGATATCCACATGAAAAAAATAGTTATACTTCCTATAGTTGCACTCTTATCTACATGATAAAATAAAATAATGAGTTTTATTCTTATCAACTAAAAATTATAATCTATGTCATAGTGAATAAATCAATTATTATTTTACATTATAAGTTAAATATTCAATAATTAATAAATAAGAATAATTAAAATACGATTTTGGAAAGATAAACATGAGGTTTGGTGGAACCAACGCATTTTACGCTGTCAACTTGCAGTATAATAATGGGTCTAAAAGCTTGAAATGGGCAAGCAATGGAGTTGATGTCACATGGTATTTGATTACAGAGAGGCTTTTTTAAGGTTGTACCAATTATCTAGTCATGAAATTTCTTTGCTAGGCATGTAGGGGGCTAATCTATCCACCTCCTTCCATTAAAAAAAAATATAAATTAACCATATAATTGACTGCACCGTCATCATTAGGCCAATGAAACACAAGTGCACATGAGTAAGTGCCCTGCTATGCCATCAGATTCCTTTGCTTATGCCAAACACAATAATGATGATCATTATTAATTTAATAAGTATTAAAATGTTTAATTAAGGCCACCTCCACCTATAGGATATCTATTGAAAGTGGCCTTGCACTAACCCACATAATTTGACACCAGGAGAATTGGGATGGCTTCCTCTATCCTGTGTTATTCAGGAGGTCGAGGTGATGAGTTCAGCAACTAAACCCTTCAAAAAGCCACAAAGAATTTAGTGCAAGCTAAAGCTAGCTTGGTATGGTACACAAGAAACTTCAAATGAAGTCACTTGGGTAATCTAAACTTCAATCTTCTGCATATATTGATATTAACACGGTAACGACATGTGTTTATGTAAACATACTTGCAGGCTAGCTTAAACCTTCTCATGCTGGCCATCTGATGCAAGAAAATAGAGTTTTCAATTGACCTTTTCCTTGTCTCCGTGAAACAATACATCAATTTTCTTATTTCATTCAAGCAAATGCAAATTCCTAGAATACAGTATCAGAAAAACAAGTTGCAAATATTCTATGAACAAATAGTTTTATTGCTTTCTCTACACGTTATTTCTCTGCATGATGTAAGATCTATAGTATTTCATTTCAGGAATCAAAATAATTGATCAGTTTGACTTTCTCCTGTCTCCCTGAATTAAGACATGGATGTTTCTTCTCTTCATGCAATAACAAAATAATAATTGTTTGCTGACATGAAGACAAAAATAGTTGAAATTATCATAACCTTAGAACTCACAAGTTGAGATTACTCAGGTTATGCATAAGTAGAAAATTTTGCCTGCTTTGCTTGTTTTTGTACGCAATGCAAATTATCATCATTGCCTCCATGTAATGGTACAATGTGCAGTTTATGTTTGGCTGACATTTTCAACTCTAAAGGTGTACTATTTGCTTCAAATTGTTGCAACTATCTACTCCATCAATTGAACATAGTAGAAAGAGTATAAAAAACATGGACACATTTCAAGTTTCATTATTGTGAAAAATTATTCATTGCATTTGCATATGATGGGAAAGAGAATCACCATTTTCAGCCTCAATGATTCCAGATGGCTCTGAAAGCTGCAGTATATAAATAAGCATTAGATTGATATTTTAGGCAGCCGGACAAAAGCAGTAATAAAAGTGCCAAGAGACATTTCAGCATCTAACAAAAGATATAAGATATAATTATGGTATTGGTAAAATCCAAAGCCTGCAACATTTTATGAGATGCTTTCTAACCTGAGCAGCTAGTGCTTTACCATCCTTGAAACCAGCTTTCCCTGTCCCTGCTATTGTAATAACTCTTTTAGTAGCTGGATCTAGCTTCTTGATCTGAAAATTGAAAACGATAAATTCATGCAATTCAATGGTGCTTGAGTAGTTATTTAGGTCAAAATCCTATCGTTAGACATTTACGAAAGGTAAATATGCATCAAAAGGAAATTGGATTATTTTTATATAATGCAAACCAGAATTTTTCATTAGCTTCATGCATGGAATGCAACCCTATGAAAGATCTTGAATTAATAGATTGCAGATGTTTGACAGTTTTTGTTAATTTCTTGTGAAATTAAATCTTGTATTAATAATCATTTTGAGAGCCTCAATGCAAGAAGTTCATTGAGTAGTTTGACTCAAAACTGGAAAAAAGGCAGAAAGAATCAATAACCTGATTAAGGACCATAAGCATTACAATAAACAAGGCACCACTTTTGAAGATCACCACCTAAAGCATTAACATAATACTTTATTTTGAGTAAAATTTGTAATTCTATCTCTCAGGGGGCAGTATATTGGTTAAAACATACGATTCCAACTTTTGATATTCATATTTTACAAAACAAATTGACTAGTGGCTATTAGGAATCAATAGGGGCCCATTATCCATGTCGGTCATTTTTGTTCATTTCAAAGTCCGCCTTAGTGCCATGTCAGCATGGGCACACATCCTAGATCCATTGGACAATACAAAAGGAACAGAATCAGAAACTTATAAACTAAAATTGATAAGATCTTTGATATTGCCTTGTGATTATAGCTATCTGCTATATATATTTGACCATCCTTTGCACATAATACACCTAACGGATGTTGAAGAAGTACTTCAGACCCTATTCCGTCGTGGTCACCAAACTGCAAAGTTTAGACTTTAAGATTATCGGGCACAAAAGTTTAGATCTAGCTAAGCAATAAACTTTAAGATTCTTCAATAGTGGCTGCCCATGGTGTATATTTGTTTGGAAATTAAAACAAATGGCAATGCACGATGCAAATGGTTTATTACTTTCAGAATGAATTACCTAACAAAAGTTGTCAGGGAAAATTGGATCAGTGCCAGCTAACAGCCCTGATCCCCCTGTTTTCAGATCAAGTGCTCAGATGGAGCTACTTTCACTATCAGTAACATATACCTCCTTCACGAAGTAAAACTATCATTAAAATAGTTGCACATTGAACAATGATTTACAAATGTCATCAGAAGGTATAAGATCTGTCAAAATAATCCAAAATTTTACTGGGAGATGGTGAAATTCCAGAAGTTTGTGCAAATGATGTGGTCTCAGATCTTTTTCACAATGAAACAAGACCATGTCAAAGAATGAAAAATGTCTTAAAAAAATAGAACACTGATTAATAAACTTTTAGAACTGGAGAAACAATGCAAAAGAATAAACTGAGCAAAGTGCAACTACTCAGGAATCCAAAATAAAGTGAAATATGAGGTGCACTGTAACAGTTAAGGTAAACCTATTCAGTATCATATTCATACCTTGATCCATTCAAGTTTCTTTCACAACCATCACCACTGAAAGCTCTAGTAATTTCATCTAGAGTATTGTATCAGATCCACCAAATAGAATATCATCAAGTGAAACATTTCCTATATCATTTCTGACAAGGGATGGACTAGCATTCTTCAGAGTCTCTTCTGACAATGTAGTTTTCACAACTATGCATCTACAAGAAGTACAGAATGCCATAGATTAGCAATCAATTGAATAAAAAAGTGAAACCCATACGAAAAATGCAGTAGATTAGCACAGGGGAAAAGAAATCTAATGTGTCTCCTGTGTTGAGACAATCTTGAAATCCATTTCCACACTTAATCACTAAAGATGTCCTAATGAAACCAAATACATGTGTTATTGGAAATTCATCTCATCTGTGCAGCTTGTACACCAGCTAGTGCATCTTCAATAACAATACATACACCGCAAAAATCAGCAAAACATTTTAATTAAGATGAAAAGAAACCAAACACAGGTAAAACTCAACCGACTTAGAGAAATTCTATGAAATTATATTAAAAAAAATGAAATTCAGCTGACAAAATTCACTAGCTTTATGGCCACAAGATGATGGAGAAAATCTCTTCCCCAGGGCAAAGTAAAGTTAAAAGACCACACATTAACCACATAAAGAAGCAGTCCAATGCATAAGCTTATGTTGACAATTTTCAGTTTTTGTAATACATTCAAAAAACATTTTCAATGACTAAAATAAGTTGTTTCTCAGTATTCTCTCAAAATATGTCTCTGTCATGAATCATGTACTTTATCGCAATTTTTATGAATTAACTTACAAAAAAAGAAATAGAAAATAGAAAATTGCTTCAACTGCTTTCATAATTTTAATGATTTAAAATAATATTTAAGTCAAAATTTATAGCAACTTAATGAGAGAATAAAATTGCAAACACAATAGTATACCTCACTAGTGGGCACATTCAAGATCTTAGATGCGGCCAAGAAAATGTCAGGAGCTGGTTTCAAATTTTCTAAAGCATCTGCTAACACAGTAGCATCGAACCTGATAAAAGAAGTCTAACAAAATAATAACAATAGAAATACTCCAATGCTAGCATGGTGAAAGATACAATCATCTCTCAAATATTTGGAATTAATTAAGGGTTAGACCCGTGGTGTCTAGACTAAAATGAGGCAGACCATACTCATGCAAAACACCCTAATATCACCAAGCCTCACACTCTCAAGTCTGCTCAACTTGACTGTATTCTGACCAACATTTTATGTGCAAACCAGCACACAAAAATTTTCCAATTATCTACATGTGCAGCATGGATGCCCAAGTATAAACCTCTTAAGGTTCAGAAATTCTTGTAAATATCAAACTTATTATATTGGATTCAACTTGAATCTAACTGCAAAAGCGTTAACACATTGTTTTTTATAAAAAAAAAAAAAAAAAAAAAAAAGAAATTTATAGAGGCAGGTTCTTCATGTAATCCACAATTTCTCTATAAAATTGACAATAGTTTGACAAATAGAAAACATGTAAATTCAATGGTGATATGAACGTTGGATGCCCAGGGAACATCATGCTGTGACTGGAATATATTCTAGAAAAGTTTCTGCCTGAAACTAAAAAAGATTTAACAGAGGAATTAAGTCATGTTTCTGTAAATTTTCTTTGTTTTTTTCTCTCTCTTCACCCCCCCTCCCCCTTCCTTTTTGGTTAGAGGGTCAAAATGAAGAAATTTGCATTAAGATAAGCCACAAGGAGCCATTACACAGATATCTTATGAACCTCAGAAGCCTAAATCATGATTAGATTATCTTATATTGACAATGGCAGCCCAGCAGCTGCCAAATTTGCATTAACTTTGATACGATCAGCACTAGATGCAACAGCAACTTTGAGAGCTTTCTCTTTGCACAGAGTACATCACTATTATATTATTAACGACTTCATGTAGTCTCACTGATTGAGAAAATTTTCAAACCAATTGGTTGTATTACCTGAGTAACGAGTTCAAGGGCACCTGGGAATCCTATGCCAGAATTTGGTTTTGCATTCTGCAAGATGTGAAAAGACATTAAGCATATTGATAAATGGAGGTTGCATTAGAAATATGGAAATTTTTTATTAAATTCACCTTTTCTAGATATATTTCAAAAAACCTCTTTTTTGCTGCTTCAGGACTGAATCCCTTGACTCCATTAACATTAGCCACACCTCCTAAGAAGTTTGCTTCACCTAATACGTTAATCAAATTGGAGGGCAAAACAAAATCATTCCATCAAATTCAATTATTAGTCACAATATTAACACGAAAAGAAAATTCAAATAGAATGACCATTTACCTGTGCCCATGAATGGCACAAAATCCTCCACCGTTACTTCCAACTCCCATCACAGCGAAAACATCCACGGCTGCCATTCTAGAAGGTTCTTCACTGTTGCATAACACTCCATCCATATCAAAAGGCACTGCAGAGACCTTCCCCCATTGACTTCCTGCTACTTCAGGAATATTCTCCTTCTGCTCCACCTTCACACATGCCTCTACCACCATTCTTCGCGTAAAAGCTACGCTTCTTGGTCTCCATTGGAAGAGATGAGCTGAACTTGAGATGGGTTTTGGTCCCTTTTGGACTGAATGTGAAAAAGAAGAAGATAGATGCGGGGCGCTACAAAGAAAAGGGAGGCGAACGGCGATGGCAGCTTCATGGCCATGGGGCATGGGCTTTGGGTTTTGTTTGTGGTTAAACTGATTGGCGGGCAGGGACGTCCAATCATATGGAGTTACCACAAGGACAATTTTGCCCTCAATTGTTTCCATAGTAATTGCCAGTTTTGGGTTGGCTTATTTGTCAGGGAAATGGGCTCTAGGACACAAGGCATTCAATAACTTAGTACTTTATCCACTTTCTGAAATTTTTTTATAATTAATTTTTATTAATATTTAAATTCGAGAAATTAAATTTTTACCTATTTTAATATTATTATTTAAAATTTATTGATTTTTACTATTTCTTATTATGTCTAAATTTTAAACTTTTATTATTAGGCTAATTTAGGGATTTGCTTGGATTGCAGGCCCAAAATCAGCCCAATGACTCTAAAGCCAATATGGTGGGCTTGAAAAGCCCAAATGTTTGATACTGTAACTCTAAAGCAGGGAACAGGAAAGGGATAACCAAACTTTGTGTGCCTTGGCAAAGAAAAATACTCTCAAATGGGTATATGTGCAAATCATGAAGTGTAATGAGTTTCAGGGAGATTCCATCGTAATTAATAGTTATAATAAAACTGTTGTATATACAATAATTTCACTAGCAACGGCCAAGTTTTACCTCCAAGCTTACCCATTATAGTTCTTCATGATCTTATTATTGCAATTCATTTTTTTTCCCCAAAATGAAGATTATCATCCACATGACTTGCTACAAAGTGACCTAATGGTTCTGTCATCTACCAATAACCATACTAATGCTATAGGACATAGTGTAGAACTGTTTGTTTGCAGTAGCACTTACTTGTTGGACCCAATAATGCCAACATAATGAACCTTCAAAATAAACAAAATGGAGTAACTATGAATGTGAATCTAATTGGTAGGCTGTTTATTATCTTCATTATTAATCATGATTTTATTTTTTTTATTTGAACATATATATATATAGATATTTTATTTTTAATCCCTAGTTTCAGTGTAAATGATTTATAGTTAATTATTAGGAAAATTTATTTAATTTAATTAAGTAATCTTACATCATTATTACTACTTTTTTAATGTTAGAATACTAAGTGTATTTTTTGGAGTTTGGACAACCTCTCTAATATTTAAGTCAAATCAATAATTGGAACTAAATAGAATATATAATTAATTAGAGAGGATAACATATTTGATTATGGAGGTTTGAACTTCTTATATAGACAGACCTGTTTGAATGAGTAATTATAATAAAGTCATATCTGCAATGGATAATGTTTAAATTTTGGAGTGCTATTGTATCATTTTTTTTGTATTTAATTTTCACCCTTACATATCCAAAATTGTTTGTATATGGTGGCCACTTTCAAGCACACCTGTAATAAATGGCCCCCCAGGCCAAAAAAATTGTGATTACTCCCCTAAATTAGTCCTGTACCTATCCCACTAATAATGATTAAGCAAATTAAATGTTTTCTCTTATAAATTTGCTTCCTTGGAGCAATATTAATTATCAATGTTTGCTTTGGGGAAGGAAGATAAGGTTAAGGCATGTCAAGAGACATTGTTTAATTAATTTAGTTTCAAGTGCATTCATAAATTATTATTTTTAATCTCACAACCTCCAAGTTCTTACATGACATAATTGAAAAGTGCAGGTTAATTAATCATGAAGAAAGTGATTGCAATTCTATTTGTTCTTGGATTGGCATTATTGCATCTTGAAGTTGATGCTAGAAGGCAGGTTTTTTTTTTTTTATGCAAATTAAAACACAAAAGTTTGCTCAATCAGCTTCAATCCAATGCTCCAGGGCGGAAATTGGATGTTGCTAGCAATCCGGCTGCAAGTGATATCAAGCCAAATGATGAACATGGAAAATCAAGCACTTATGGAAATCCTGTGACAGGTTCAGTACCAGAAGTTGAAGCAGATAATGATAATAGAATCAGCAGCACTTCTACTAGCAGCAGCAACAATGCTAGTGATGATGAGACAAACAGCAGTTATGGGATTTATGGCAATCCTTCTGGATCATCAACAGATACTCATCATGTTTATACAAACGACTGCAATCCTAAGAAAGGTTGTTGATCGATTACAATTGGCCGCTCTGTAAATATGTAGCAGAAACAAAAAAGTGCGGAAGTGCACTAAGAAGTGTACTTCATAGTCCATTGCTGTTAAGTAATTTTGCAGTATTGAAAATGTATGTGTTGCTGTGTGTTTAATAAGTTATGGTTGTATTGCCTCTAGGCTTGTTTGCATTTATGCTAAACAGTATAATTAAATAAAAGCATGACTAGTGGGCAGAATCTTAGGTAGAACCAATGATAGTTCAATACAAGGTAAGAACTTCAAATAAGCAATCAAATTAAAAAGAAAAGAAAAGTTCACTTTGCATTATCTAACAGCTGAATTTATCTGTTTTGCAGAATACTAGCAGCCGTGTGTCTCCCTATAGCAGAACCTTGACTCTTCACTCTGCAGCAAATGTCCATTTATAATATGATTTTTTGACTGCTAGTTATAGCACAACCTTGCATCACATTAATTACTTCCAATGCCTAGCTTATAATATCCTCCTTTGATATAACCATCAATCATTGCACTCCAAGATATCGCATCCATTTCATTCACCCATATCATCAAACAACTCTCATGCTTCTTTATATACAAAGATAATTAATAATTAAAAATTAAAATATATATTTATATACTATTGTATCATCATAAAATAATTTTATTGATTTAATTTGATAGACTAAATTTACCTCAATTTTTTTTTTAAATAGAAAATATGTAAGCGGTAGATAAGTAGTTTCCATAAAAGTATTGCCCTTTTTTCTAATTTGTGGAAAGAAAGTGATTGTCTTTCAAAGAAAGGTAACAAAATAACATTTCTAGGCAAATTTTTTTGTCCAAATAAAATAACAAACGCACAGAAAGAGCTCATTGAAATTAGATATGCATGCCTTGTTTCCAAGCTATTTGTAGAAATTTACAGAGAAGCATGGCAATGTCTAATTGGTGCACCTAGCCCGCCAGTGGCCCACAATTTTTCTGGGTAAAATGGCCTAATGACTCATCAAATCTAATAGCCACACAAAAGGTGCTACTCCCACTTGAAGTGTCCGCCCACCGGCGGACTACCATAACTCACTGATACCTCCACTGCTTGGATAAACCTCTCCAATCACCAGATTTCGGAATCCTCCACCCAACTCAAAATTGAACTGACCCAGATAGGAAAAACAGTTTCGTGTTTGTAAATTCATCATCTAACTAGTGATACCATCTCTAATGAATTCTAGCCCACAAGAGTTAGGCCAAACGATACTTTAGTCTTCCCTTTCTTGGAGGCTGCATGAGTTGTCAGGAATTCTATACCAATTCGTTTATCTTCAAGTTTGGGTACTTGAAGTTGTTGAATTTAAAGCAGTTGAAACTAGTATGGCTATGGTCTCAGTTTCACACGCTCTCTCTTTCAATTCCAATTTCATCTCGATTCGGCGAGCGACTTTATCGGCACCGCATGCATCTAGAATTCGCTATCGCCTCGCTACTCGCCGACGGATGAATTTCAATTCTGCTTCTTCTCCATGCAGGTATTTTGCTTGCTTATGCAGTTTCTGGGTTTGTGTTTTGGGGGTGCTTGGTTTTGGAGGAAGTGAAGGAAAACAGAATTTTTTTTTTTTTTTTTGAATTGTGGGGAAATTAATGGTCTTTGTGGCCATTACGTAATTGGGTGTTCCATAATTATTTAGCTTTGTTTGTTGTTTCTCTTTAATCTAAAAAGATAGGAACGTTGTTGTGTTCTGTTTCATTGCTGAGAAAGGTAAAGAAAATTTGACTATTAAAGACTAATCTTGTACATTATACCTTTGAGTTTAGCTGAGGTGGTTGGTTACTTTCTGGAACCGGAAAAACTTCATGTGTGCGTACGCGTGTGCGTGCGTGTGTGTGTGTGTGTGTGTGTGTGTGTAGAGAGGGAGGGAGGGGGGTTCAGTAGGTTCAAAAATAAATAAATTTTGAACACAACAATTCATTTTCATGGATGCATAGAGTTAATTCACAAAGTGGGTGTTACATGAATAAATGCATGAGCAGTAACATGTCAATAATTTTCTGATAATTATGTGGCAACTAACTTTCTACTCTTTTTTTGGGGTTTGTTCTTCTTGTTTCAATACAGGTTCTGCAATTTAAATTCAAGGTGCTTAATTACAAATTCTGAGTTACAATGCAGCCTTGTTGTCTCTAATGATGAGGTCCCACAAGATGTTTCAGGAATTGAGCCTGATTGTTCGGCCCCTATTGTTCATATTAAAGCTGATATCCTAGAGGCTGAACCTCTGAGTTTGCTAGCTGATGCAACTTACGCGGACAGTCTTTTGACAGCATTGCCGGTGTGTTCTATCTTATCTGTTACTTACAGCATTACCATTGTGTTCCTTAATATTTGAAAGTCCTCTCAACTTGTCATTATGTGGTAACAAATTGCAATTCTTTTGTTGTTCGGTTGTTGGCTTCTTAGGTTTTATCGGAGGAGGAGCAAAATGCACTTGCTGCAACTCCAGCCCATCCAGTTGGATTATATGGTAAGGCTGTTTTACTTGAGTCTAATTAATCTTTAGTATTAGCTTGAACTACATGAACTCTTTTCAGAGTCAAGCAGATGATTTAGTATGTAGCTTAATCATTTTAGTATCACAAAGTTTCTCTTAAGTGCAAGTTGTTTGTTTTGAAATTCTGACATGGAAGTCCTCCATAGGGAATTGGAGGTCAAAAGTTTTTAGTATTTTAGGTTGCAAATCAAGTTAACGTGATAATTCCATATTTAACAAGAATATACCTCTTACGATCATGGGTTTTAATCAACTTTATTGTGTCATTTAGAGAGAGTTTATTGGATGCTTGGAGGGTGTATTGTTCCTGAGCTAAGAAAGTCTCTTATGTTGTTTGATGAGCTCACTTGCCTGTAACATAATTGTTTTAGTTTTCTTGCCTAGTAGCTTTTTGGTTCATCGCATCTCTAGAAATTCATACAATTTTTTTTTTTTTTTTTTTTTTTGGTATGTTAGACTAGTATATTTTCACTGATGATGTTTGTTTGTTGCATTAAGTGGAGTTATTTCTTTTGATGTGTGGCATCCATTTTGATTTAGACCAATATCTACTTTATTTGCCTAAACTTGCAGCTTTCTACATTAAAAAGTGTCCCAACTAGTCTGGTTTAATTATGCTTTTGCATTGCTTTTGAGTTTTGACTTTTCCTGAAAATCGATTCTTGCTTAATAATGTCTTGATCTACCAATCAGCATATGATATAACTTGGTTTATTGAAAAAGTTATGTTAGATCCTGTATACTTCCTAACATGAAGGACATGTATGTTACAGCCTTTTATGCTAGTTGCCTGGCTGGAAATTTAGTGGAACAACTATGGAATTTTGCTTGGCCTTCTGCTATAGCATTGATTCATCCTAGCCTCCTACCAGTGGCAGTCATGGGTTTCTTCACCAAGGTTGGGATTTGTCCAATATGTTATATTGAGCCTATACATTTAAAGGTAGGATGTTATTATTATTTTTTTTTTTTGACAAGTTCTGTGTTGCACAGCTTGCAATAATTGTTGGAGGTCCTTTGGTTGGCAAACTTCTGGATCATTCTCCCAGAATACCTTCTTCTATTGCTCTAAATGTAGTCCAGGTAACTTTTGTTGCTTTATATATTGTAGTTGGATGGAGACTATATATTTTCTGATTTTTTCTTCGTCCTTCTGCTTGCCTCAGGTAGCTGCTCAGTTGTTATCTGCAACTATGATTATTCATGCACATACTGTTTCTCCCACTTCTGCATCATCCATTCTTCTCTGTCCATGGTTTCTTGTACTTGTTTTAGCGGGGGCTATTGAGAGGCTATGTGGAGTAGCATTGGGAGTAGCTATGGAGCGGGATTGGGTTGTGCTGGTAGTCCTCTCTGTGTTTCCATTGTTGCTTCATATATTTATTGTTTCCTTTCTCTGTTTTCTTGGAAAGTTTAGCACACTGCACACTCTAACGTAATGTTCTCATTTTTTCAGTTAGCAGGAATAAATAGGCCAATTGCACTTGCACAAGCAAATGCTGTTCTTAATCGAATTGATCTTCTGTGTGAGGTATTCACTAAATTCATGATCTCATGAATTTTCCTTTTGTCATTATATAAGCAATACCATATGTAATTTCTCATTTCCATCTAGCGAGGAACATATATTTTGTAAATGTTGTAGCAATCCCATATTGTCTTTGCTATTTACTATATTAGATTAGTGCATGAAATGAGTTCAATCTCTAATTACAGATAGCTGGAGCATCCTTATTTGGCATTCTTCTCTCCAAATATGATCCTGTGACCTGCTTGAAGTTTGCTACTGGTCTAATGATATGGTCATTGCCCATTATGGTAATCACTTTTCTGGTATCTTACATGGATAAATAATAGGTTCTGCCTTTGTTTCTAACTTTCAATATCATTTTTCCAGATTGGTCTCGCCTTGTTGACCAACAAGCTATCTACTGGGGTGCTTGACCACACCAGATTTTCTCAGACGTGTTGCAGAGAGTCGACTGGAGCAGCTGTGGATGATAACAGCATAGGTAAAAGTTAGAAGAAAATATTATTCTTAATGGGTTGAAATATCTCCCTATAATTACTTTTTCTTTGGATAAGCAGTGGATAGAGGTCTGGAAACTATCAAACTTGGGTGGAAGGAATATATGCACCAGCCAGTTCTTCCTGCAAGCCTTGCCTATGTTCTCCTATGCTTCAATGTTGTTCTTGCTCCAGGCGGTTTGATGACAGCATTTTTAACACAGCGTGGTACTTTTGAAACCGCTTTTCCAATTATTATGTATTTTTGTATTGATCTTTGATTGTGAAAAAAAAAAAAAAAAGAACCAAGTTTCTGTATCTGGCTTCAAGTTTGAAGCTGTCAGCCCATATTATGAACTGTAACACTACAATTAGCATTTGGAGGATATACTAAGAGTATAACTACTTGTAAACTTTAATTTTTAAAAAATTATCAGTAACTTTCAACTTCTCTGTGCAACGATACATGCATATATTCTGTGATTGTGTCAAGCGCTGGATTTGTTGTTTCTTATTGAAGATGTCCTTTTGGAGTTAATCATTTCACTGTTTTGATATGCCAGCTGATGGGAAAAAAAATAAATGATTTTCAACATGCTCTAACATGATAACATCTTCCCTTTCATTTTACAGTTCTATTGATAGAGGTTTTATAATTGTCTATGAGCTTTGATTTAGTAATAATTTTTCTCAGATTTCATTTAATTCCTTGCTAATTGCTATAAATTTTATGTAATCTTTTAACAGGAGTAAATCCATCTGTCATTGGCGGGTTTAGCGGGTTATGTGCTTTCATGGGTGTTCTGGCAACATTCTTATCAGCAACATTGGTCAAGCGATTGGGCATTTTGAAGGTTGTTTTTTCGCTTCTTGTGCTTGTTATGGCTCTATTAAAAATCATGATTCTACATCTTCTTCATATATTTTGGTTCCCTTTGGACAGGCTGGAGCAGCTGGTTTGGTATTTCAGGCTTCACTTCTTACCTTAGCTGTCGTTATTTATTGGAGTGGATCTCTTTCCCATCAGAGCCCACTTCTCTTTTTCTTGGGATTGATTGTAAGGATCACTTTTTGTTTCTTATTACATATACAGACTGGAAAATTGATTTATGGGAAATCTTAGTATATGTGCTTTGGTACTTTGCAAAATAATATTTTAGTTTGAAACTTATTAAATAAACATGACCAAAATTATTGATCCACTGTCCGTGCTTTTGAGAGTTGCTATATCAGGACCATTGTATCAATGTCAAAATATAGCACATTTATCTGTGTACACTGTTGCTCCTCTTCTACCATCTTGTAATAAATTTGGAACTCCAAAGACAATTGACCAAACTCTACGTGCAGGTTTTATCAAGGTTGGGACACATGTCATATGATGTTGTTGGGGCACAGATTCTCCAAGCGGGGATCCCATCATCTAAAGCAAATCTTATCGGGGCAACAGAGATTTCAGTGGCGAGTTTGGCGGAGTCATTAATGTTGGGAGTTGCAATAATTGCAAATGACATTTCACATTTTGGATTTTTGGCAATGCTGTCACTTTTATCAGTGGTTGGGGCAGCATGGATGTTTTGCGGATGGTTGATGAATCCAACAGATGAACAAAGAAGTCTTTTTTCTTTGAGCCTAGGTTATAATTTTTAGTGTAAGTAATTGCATTTTTGCCTTTTCGGACATACCAAGTCTAAATTGATTGCCTTGGAGGAATCTCTTCACTATTGTGAACTTTCTCCAATAGAAATAATAGTAGATATACTTAGTTACACTAAGAACCTTTCTAGATAGGCATTTCTTCAGTAGTCAGGGAATGCATTTTTCCCTTATAGATATACTTACAAACCTTTGTATATTTTTTTTGCATTGTCAACAGTTTCCGATTGGAGGGAACGAAGAGCGAGGCCTTTTAACCATAACAGGAGCCAAGCAAGTTATAGACATATCAGAATACATGTTCCAGAATCTGCATGTAGATAGCTACAGGAAGCGTGAGGTACATCATCTATAGTCACTTATTGGTCAGAGTTTCTATAATTGCACGGCTTAGTTGTAAAAGTATGTCCCTTCCCTTTGTATCAAACTGGACCATGTATAGTGGTGAGATCGTTGAAAGCAGTTTCACTCCCACTAATACTGTAAAACCATTTGAAACAAATTTGTAAAGCATTTGATTTATTCAATTCTTTGAGCACCAATTAAATTGGGCTAGCGTCATAGTTGGATCCCTTTAAGAATGTTGGACCTGTCTTCTTGCTCACTCCTGTGCCATTGCCGTTGGGTTATTCTTCAGGTTCATTCTCATTTTTAATGAGAAAAGAGAGTTAAAATTATGAAATGATGGTGTATGGTAATATTCAAGTGTTTTATATGATTGATTGTGGTGTGGAAATGAATTGAAATTTTATTTTATTATGTGGGAATCTTGCACAGTATTCACGCTGGCCCTTTCATTTTCCAAGAACACATCTTCTCAACTCTTACAGTATTACCATTATAAATTAAAATAAATAAAAGAAAGGAAAAGAGTTCGATTTGAAGTTACAGGGGCCAATTGGATTTGATTAAAGAGGGAGGGGCATGAGCTTAGACCATGGGTGAGTTCCATGAGATTATTATATTATATCCGCCAATCATGATAAGTCTCATTATAATTAATTATTATAATATTTTATCATAATTAATTATTAAATATATTATACAACGGTTGCCCTGTGACTTAATAAATTTTCATTTCCTAGAGTCATGAGGTAAGGGAGAAAGGGATGGTAAAGGGTGAGTATAGCGGTAATCAGAATATTTTATTATTTTTTTTATCTATAAAAACGGTTAAATATGAGAAACTATATGAAATGACTATTTAATTAATAAAGTAAAATTTTAAAAATGTAAAATGATTTTTCTAACTAATGTAATATTATACCTGTTAAAATTTATTAAATATGTTTATTTATTATTAAAAAGTAATATAATTTAAAATTTATGTACAGTAATTAAAAAATTAATTAAATTATTTAAATTATAATAAAATTCTTCTTAATTTGATTAAATTATTAAAAAAAGAAAAAAGCGAGAGAAAAGTTAAGTGATAAGATGAATAAAAAATTATAAAAATATTAATTATTGTGTTTAATAAAAAATTATAAAAATATTAATTATCGTGTTTAATAGAGATAAGTGTAAAATTGAAAAAAATATAATTAATATTTTTAATTTTTTAAAATATAAATAATTTTATATAAAATAATTAAAAGGGGATAGAGAGAGTAGTGATTTATATTTTCTAATTAAGATTTGCATGGACATATGCCGCTTTTAGTCTTTTTCAAAACCCTCTAACCTTCTGGGTGTAACAGCACCATTCCATTTTACCAAAACTAAGAAATAAAATCTCACTGCACGAAGCCCCACAGTCCTCCCAAAGAGCCTAGAGAAGACACATTTCTAGATCGACGTCAATAACCCTAACCCACCTTGAAAATTGGGTGGATATATAGAGATTGTGGAGAGCAAGAAAAAGAGATTGGTGGGGAGAGAGGGAAAGACTTCCCTTTCATCAATACCAACTGTATCATTCAAGCAAAGAAAGGAGGGAAGGAAAGAAAACCCGTTGTGAGTTTAGCAGAAAGGAAAAGTTCTTTCCTCCACTCCTAATAAGCCTATTCTGTCAAAATCCTCATACCTTCAAACACCTTTCGCATTATTTCCCACAACCCAATGCTCCCACATTTCATCATTTTCAGTTAGACAAGTGAGAAAAGTGAACAAACAAAATACTCTCTAAAAACTATTTATCTTTTAGAAATAAAAAAAAATTATGCATGAATTTACATGAATTGTGTTATATTCTCCAACCCCATCCAGCCATATAAATGTCTTCCATTGATGTTTCACTATTTGTACCGTGAAGAATTTTCTTTCTTTCTTTCTTTTTCTTTCAGGAATATATATTTTTTAGGGTGGCATAATAAGAAGATTAATTAATATTGGAGAGAAAATTGTTCTTTTCACTACAGCCTCCTGTTGATGTTGGTTGCCACAGTGATTGAGACTTGAAAGCGCCCATCTTTTCATGTCTATTGACATTGATAGTTGATATATCACTTGGCTTGTTCATGTCCTCTTTTGACCCTTTTCTTCGTCATTGTCAAGTACTACGTTGAACAAGAACAGCTAAAGTTTGAGCTTCAGAAACAGAAAGACTGAGAAAGAGGAAGTGAGAGATATAATGGGTTCTCTGCGGAATGAAACTGCAAGGAAGAAAGCAATGTGGCTCTCTCCTAAGGTGCAGGGATTTAATCCACCAGAGAGATGGGGGCACTCTGCTTGCTATTCTCGTGGATTTGTTTATATCTTTGGGGTATGTTTATTTTTACTTAATGATAAAAACTCTGATGTCTTTTACTTCTGCTGCTTGGATGGCTTTTTTTTTTTTTTTTTTGTTCTTTATAAAGTCATGCCCAGCTTTAATTAAAATAGATTTTCTTTTATATTCATGCGCTTGTTTGCTTTTGTTTTCTATGTTATTATAATTATTTTTTGTGGTGAATTATGATTATTTAACTTCTTTTTATTCTTGTGTGTGGTAGTAGTAGTATATTTGGCAAATGAAGCATATACTTTCTTCATCGGTTTTAGTTCTTTCCTATATTTTGCTGTTCTGTTTTATGTTGAATGTTGTCTGAAGTTTCTTCAGGTTACACAGTTTCATTGCTTTGTTGGATAATAATTTGTAGGAGGGTGATTTATCTCTCTGCTTTCTTGATATAGCAATGTTCATGTGTCCCCCTCTCTCTCCCCCCTCATTTAATTAGTCCACCCAGCCCCTTCTTACAAAATTTTATGTCCTTCTTCTACTTCCCCTCAATCTGTATTTTTTTATTTATTTATTTTGGGTATCATCTTGCCATTTCTTATTGTTAGATATTTAGCAAGGAGTATTTAGCACCAAAAGAAAAGGTTTTTGTACTATCTAATCCTTATTGCGTTGTCTAAAAGAAAATCTTGTAATTTCCAATGTCTATCTACATTTTGATAAATTCTCTCTGTTTTGTGATTTCAGGGGTGTTGTGGTGGTGTGCATTTCAGTGATGTTCTCATGCTAAATCTTGATACTATGTCCTGGAACACTCTGGTAACTACTGGGCAAGGACCTGGCCCGAGAGACAGCCACAGTGCTGTTCTCGTAGGGCGCCAGATGTTTGTTTTTGGAGGCACAAATGGCTCTAAGAAAGTAAATGATCTTCATGTATTAGATCTTGCTACCAAAGAGTGGATACGCCCTCAATGTAAGGGCACTTCCCCGTGCCCTCGCGAAAGTCACACTGCTACACTTATTGGTGATGATAGGATAATAATATTTGGCGGCAGTGGTGAAGGAGAAGCAAATTATTTAAATGATTTGCACGTATTAGACCTCAAGACTATGAAATGGAGTTCACCAGAGGTGAAGGGAGATATTCCTGTTCCTAGGGACAGTCACGGAGCTGTCACAATAGGGAATGAACTTTTTGTGTATGGCGGTGATCGTGGTGACAGGTATCATGGTAATGTCGATGTGCTTGATACTGATACAATGACTTGGACCAAGGTATTAACCTTGCCTTCTCTCTATTTTAGTTAAATGGATTATGATCTTTGCGGTTGGTCTGTCTTTCCTGACAGCTTGTCGTTCAAGGATCTTCGCCGGGTGTTAGAGCAGGTCATGCTGCTGTGAACAAAGGGAAAAGGGCAAGTAATTTCGAATTATGTTCTTTGATCAATTTGCTTTCAGAAATGAGTGAATGTGCTTTTCAATATCTGCAGATTTATGTCATTGGTGGGGTTGGAGATAAACATTACTACAATGATGTTTGGGTCCTTGATGTGGTTACTTGTTCGTGGACTCAGCTTGATATGTGTGGCCAGCAACCTCAAGGGCGGTTTTCTCACACAGCTGTCGTTACAGACTCCGATATTGCCATCTATGGAGGGTAAATTCTTATAACATTTTGGCTTCCCATCGCGGCCCGGCCCTTATTGTCTCTGCTTAATGCTTATTATTCTGATGAGACTTAATTTCCGTTCTTAGTTTGTTTCATGTATGCATGCACAGGTGCGGAGAGGATGAACGTCCTCTTAACGAGTTGCTGATCTTGCAGCTTGGAGCAGAGGATCCTGATGGTCGTTATAACACTTCCATGTGCAAGATTTTTGGGAAATATTGGAACCATGAAAGGGGTAGATCCCCTCGTACTATGTTTTTGGGAGATGGTGAAATAGTCAGAAAGGGGGTTCATGAACCAGAATTAGAAACAAAACAAAGTTTTCTGTTAAGTTCAGGTTTGTTCAATGTAGTAATTGTCATCTTTGAGTAGTATAATCTGAAGATTTTCTACGGGACTGACGTTAATCTATCATTTCAGATACTCAATATCAAAAGAGGAAAAGAACTGCGAACTCATCATTTGAAGCTGACTCTGAACAAGAGGAGCACTCTCTTTCAGTTTCTCAACATTCATCTCCATCACAATCCGATCAAGAGCAAACCCCAGTTAGAAAAGCTGCACATTTTATAACAACTGCTCAAGGATTCAATTTATTCAACCAGTTAAATCAAATTCCAATAAATTTTCAACCTAATAATGATGCTGCCTGTTACCAGAAAGAACCTGGAAATGCAGTCCAAAGAATTCCATATAATCTCAAAATTTTAAGAGAGAAAAGAAAACCAGAACAATGTGTTCACGTTGTTCATACAGGCAGCAGACAAGGAATGCCTTGTCCAGCAGTATTGGACGACAAACCTAAGAATGGAGGCACTGTTCAAAACCTGGTAAACTTTAGGACAATAGATGATTGTCAATTGTATCTGTTGTTTTCTTTATTCTCGGTTGAAACTTATATGTTCTCTAAATCCTTAGATCGGTGCTGAGGTATGCGGTAGAGTTGATGGAGCCTTTGACTCGGGTCTTCTAATGACTGCAACTGTTAATGGGAAGATCTTCAGAGGAATCTTGTTTGCACCTGTAAGTTTCCATAATTCAACTGTATCACATATATTAAAGAACCTAATCGTTTTAAGAAGAAACAATCTTTTATCTTATCAGGGACCTGAAGTTGTATCAAGAGGAGCTAGTCTAGCTCAAAATCCTTCACGTCCAGCAAACCAAATCATAAATGTTCAGCCATTTACTAACTCAAATCACATGGAATCCTCAAAGCCATCGCGGCAGCCAACTATATTCCCGGTGCCAGAATCCGGTCAGAGTTTCCGGCAGACTCAAATGACAAGAACATATCCAGTAATAAGTGCTTCTGCATCATTAGCTAAAGAACCAAAGCTGAGAAGTGATCTTCAAGGAGTTGACCTAACACTTGGAGGACCTACTGCAAGTGAGCACGTTGAGCAACCATTAGGTCAATAACCCAGTGATTGAATGCCTGTATATTAGAGGTTGATACCCTAACAATTCTATCTTTTTAAGGATTTTCAAAATTAAAAAAGAAAACTTTCTAATTGAGCAAGTGAAAATTTTAATTATAATTTCAATCACTAATTATTTAAAAATCAATTGAATGAAAAATACTAAACTTTACGCGAATTCATAATTATATTTGATTATTTTAATTATGTGAAAAATATTAAACCACTAACATTAATCATGATTGCATTTAAAGGTTAAATTAAATTAATAAAAATTAATAATAAATTATAATATAATCCTTAAAGTTTATTTAATTACCAAAGTAGTTTATTATTTTAAATTTTATATTTAAATTTTTTTATTATATAAAATATATTTATTAAATAAAATATATCTTTTATTTATTTTTAATTGAAATTTTATAAAATATTTTTATTAATTAAAATTAACTTAATTTTTTTTAAATCAAAGCAAAATAAATCCCAATATTTAAAAATAAAATGTAAATAGTACAATTGATTTTTATTTATATCTATCAATTTTTTTAAGCAAAATCTATTGAATTGATTAATTCTAAATCAAAACTAGTTTTGAATTGAACCAAATCAATCTATTTAATTTTATTTAAAATTAATTTTTTTTAAATAAATTAAAAAAATAATAATTAAATTTATCAAAATTAAAAAAATTAAAAAAAAAACTCTATAATTCAGATCAATAATTGGCCAATGGGCCTTGGCTCATTGCAATGTATGAGATATTAACTTATTTTATTATCTCCTTAGCTACATTTCTAAATATAGATATGAATGATATTTGTCCTTGAAATTTCCAACTACTTTTCTAAATATAGATATAGACAGTATTTATTCTAAAAGTAATTATTACAAAGGTGGCTTTGATTTTAATGCTGCTATATTACTGTTATTCTAATTTAGATCTTAGGTATGAGAACTCCTAACTTGTTTTTGACAGAATGAGGGATCCAAAAGAGAAAGAATTAAGGAAATTATCCTCTAAGCTTTCTAGTTATTTTGAAGAGAGGTTTGTATTTTTTCATTTTATTTGTAGATATTTATTAAAAAAATAATTAAGTTATTTTCAATCAATAAAAATATTTTTATTTGAAAATTTAATTAAAAATAAATATAACATATATTTTATAGAAGAAATATATTTATATGATTAATAAATAAATTTTAATTACAAAATTTAAAATAATAAATTATTTTATTAATTAAATAAAAATTTAAAAATTCTATTATAATTTATGATTAACTTTTTTTTTAATTTAATTTAAACTTTACATGCAATCATGTCAAATATTAAAAATTTGATACTTCAGAATTTTATACAATCATTGGTTCGCACAAATTTTTTTTTCTTAAATTAAATTAAAAAAAAAAAAGGATATTTGAACTTTGTTTTAAGGAGAAAGTAATAAATATAAAAATAATATACACGAAAAGGGTTAGCTTTAAGGTGGGCATTACGTGGAGTGGGGATGAAAAGTAAGCACCCGCGGTTCTCGTGAGATACTGTCTCGTAAATAAAGAAGAGGTGAAACTCGTCAGCATCAGTGGTCTGATCAATCAGACACGTCAGTAACTGTAGATGATTAGTAGATTTTAAATTTGTCACCCATCTCTTCGAATTTGACCTCTCTCCTGACCGACGTTCTTTGCGTCATCCACGGAATCATCCCTGTCACCAAACCAACTGCTCCTCTCTCGCTCCCCCTTTGTTTCCCGTTACCTTCGTACGCCACGTTTCACCTTCTGATTGGTATTCTCCTGATTCCAATCACTAAATAGCCCATTGGGCCTCATTCACAAATATGGGCCTAATAAATTTATAAATTAAATTAACTTCATGGCCACGTGAGAGGACCTGTTTTGCTTCGCTCCCCAAGGTCATGCCTCCTGCAACCTTCACAAAGAAGATTTGCGTCTTCACAAGGCATCATGGGCTTGGGTTTGGACCCAATAGTGGGTGGACCGGACTATATTCCTTCAATGATAAGTTTAATTATATTAATTAAAAAAAATTAATATCTTAAAATTTTATAAAATAATAAACAAAGAAAATTTTACATATTTTTTAAAAATTATAAAATAAAAAATAATCTAATAATTTAAATTAATATATTAACAAAATTAGATATCTCTCTCACTCTTTAAACAAGATTGGATAGTTCTAATTCAATTCTGATTTGAATGGAATAATTTAAGCCACGCAATCCAAATCAAACTAGAACTAATCTGAAATTAAAACCGAAGGAACCATTTATTTAATTCAGGGCCCTCGATGCCACGTACCAAAACTAATGATTTCAAGTCGGAACTAAACTGGTTCAATCTAATTTGGTTCTGATTCGATTTGATTTTAATTTCGATTTCAATATTTTATTTAATGTCAATTCAGCTTGATTTTATTTATTTTAGTTTTGATCTAGATTTGGTCTTTATTTGGTTTAATATGGCTTCAATTTTACTCCTCACCCTATTTGGTACCAGTTTGAATCAAATTCTAATTTTTAGACTTATGGTTCAACCTCATATCGGTTTTGATTTTCACCATGTTTGGTTCTGGTCCAACTGAATTCCAATTTTTGTTATAATTCAATGCAATCCCAATTTCAATTTAAGTCTGATTCTAATTATATTTTTTATTTTCAATCTGATTTTAATATTTATTTTTAATTCTAGTTCAACCTAATTTTAATTCCTAACAAGTTTGATTCTGGCTCAGAAAGGTTCCAGTTATGATTCATTTCAATTTTAATTTTGGTTTTTTGGCTATTGCTCAACCCGATTTAATAGTCCATAATTATAGTATCTGTTTTTAGTAATTAGGGTTTATATCTTTTCACAGTAGTTAGGTTTACTGCATTGTTTAATATCACCAAGATAATTGGAAGAGTTGGGAAAAAGTGCCCTCATAATACTCACCAGTTAAGTCCAATATTATAGCCAATATCAAGTCTTGTCAGACAATTTTGACACTATTTCTCTCTTTTGTCAAGAGAAATTGCAATCAAGCAGCTCATTCTTTAGCTTTCTGTATGTTTAAATATTCATCTTTTATTTTTAATTTGCTGAAACAGTGTAATTTGTTTCAGCTTTTTTGCTAGTTTAATAGTTTCTTGTTATTTTTGATATATATATAAAAAAAATTCCAATCTCCCTTCACACTTCACAGATACAGAAATAAACATTGTAGGAAAATACACATTAGTATAACTGAGGCTTAAGCGTTGGTGCAGTCTCCAATGATCATCCAGTAGCTTATTTCCAGCAAGCCAAATCAAGGGAAAATTAAATGCAACCAAACCAACCACATAAAAACCAGGAGAAATCCCAGAATTTTCAAATTGGCGGAGCAATCATACGTCAAGGTTTCCGTCAAGGGCCATGGCTGCCGCGGCCTAATGCAACGAAGGCTCATCCTCTTGCAGAGTCTGGAATAATAGCAATTGTACACTATCAACTCCTTGCTTAGAGTCCTGAAAAGATCGGTAATGGCAAGAGGGTCCCATGGCAAGTGACTCTCTATGATTCCGGCGTCACACAGCAAATCCGCATCATCCCAAGCCTTAATCAAGCACCCCATGAAGGAGATATAATCAGTGATATAAGCATTAGACCTCTCACAACACTGCTCGAACGCCATAAAATTTCGAAAGAGAGTTTCAGTCTCAGCCTGAAGCTTCAATCGTGGGATCTCCATCAACCCATTAGAGTGAAACTTAATGTCTAATAAGCTTCCTGCCTTGGAAGCTGTCCTAAACTTAACTGCAGCTTTGAGTTTAAGATCAGTAGCACTGTACATAAGTAGCTCAGGATCATCGTCCATTAGATTCGCGTCAATCCAAGATGGTGCATAGCTATGGCGTAGGAGGTCAAGTAAATGCTTAAGATCAGCACCCTGTTCTTGGGGGATACTTCTGTGTCCTGGAATTATATCACTGAAAAAATGAAGTGCCAGTTCTATGAGAGAAGGTCCTCCATTGAATACTGTACTTAGATTAAACAAGCATTGAAGAACAAAAAATGGAAGCTGATTTTCGAACAATATCATGTCTCGTTTGATTCGATTAAGCAATCCAATTCTTCTGAATATCGGATCATCTTCTGATCCTGGAACCTCCTTCTTGAACCGAAGAAATAGCTCGATGATGAAGCATCCATCATACAACATCATTTTCTTGAATTTCTTGCTACTGAGGTTAATTTCTTCCCCGTAACATTTTCTTGTTTTCTCTACTAGACCTTGCAGTGCTTTCAGGTAATCTTCAAGAAACAAGTGTGGACTTTGCTCAAGGAAAGATTTTGTGTACTGTTGTTTGTACTTTTCCATAGCGCTTAGGTCACTCCTGCTGTGATGAAGAGGACCTATTGAGATTGTCATGGGAATGTAAAGTATCCTATGAGCTTCTCGGAGTCGTCTGCGCACTCTACCAATGCAATACTCTCGGTTTGCTGAAGGTACTTCACTTAGTTGTGCTCTAATCTCATCTGCTAATTCTTTAGTTTCACTGTACTGCATTTTCACTCAGAAAGGAAAATAGTACCTGTATACGTGCAATTCTACTAGTCTTTAAAAACCAAGAGCCCTGTATACATAATCATAAACAGGTTCCAGATTCAATTCTATTCATCTTCCAATCCATACTCTCCTAAATTTTTTTTAGAACCAGTCAAATAATAGAAGTATCAGTTAACTGATGATGGTTCCAGTAACATAAGCAAATTCAAACCCTATTACATTAACTCTTGATGCAGAAAATGTTAAGCCTCACCCTCTAACAGTCTTGGAAGACACAGCAAATATGATTCAAAATTAAATGACCTAAATGAAATATATTTAATCCATGAAAAGCAAAGCAATCAATTGGAAAATATGTTTGGTATGAAAAGAGCTAAGGAGAAATGGATCACCTGAATATGAGACCAAAATGACTGGAACTCCAGCTTGTGGTGAGATCGTATTCATAACAATGGACACAGAAGGGAGAAGGCTACTTATAAACATGTAAGAAGATTGAGTGTCTTATACATAAGGATTTACTTCTGTATTTTGATTTGGAAATCACCCAGTAATTATCTGAAAACATAAAACTAGCTAGTCAATCAAGCAATCATAGATTATTATGCTTCAATGATGGCAGATTCGAGTTTCTTATTAATTCTACGTTACAGACGTGTTCTTGTAGTTGCTCGTGATAATTTCCAACTCTATTAAGTTAAGAGTCGCCCACCAAATGCACATATAAATTGAATTTTCATATTCATACCCTCAAAATAGCACAACTGGGGTTTGAAAATAATAGAGTAGACATTCTGGGAACCTTCTTCATGTAGCCTTTTCTTGCAGGAATTCCCATGACTATGGAAATTTTCCACCGGCTCAAATCCTACAGAAATGACTTCCATTGATTTGGTTATCTTGAAAGTTGAAACACAACATCCAGGCATCTTCCTGTTATATACCTTGCAATGCAATAGAATTTGCTTAATTATTAAGTATATTTTATTAATAAAAAATTGACATAAGCATATTTAAGGAAGGTGAGGAGAGAGGGACAAACAAGAGAACAGGCGGTGAAAGTTTGATTTTTATTTTTTATTTTTATGTTTTAAATTATATTTAAAACTTTTTAAAAATACAATCAATCGTTCTTTTCATAGTATTTACACTATTATCCCATAAATATATCTAAATTAGTAAAATTAGCGAAAGTTGAGTTTTTAATTTTTACATATAGAAAAAATTGTTATTTAATTTTTCTAATTTATTGAAATTAACTATTTCATCTTTTCATTTTTAAAAATATATTTTTTAATTTTATATTTTATTTATTTACCCTCTTTTATCTAATTTAAATCAAATTATTTTTATTAAATAATATATTTAAAATATTAAAAATTATCTTTATGTGAATTAAATAGTTTAATATTTAAAAAATAAAAATATTATACAATTGTATATTTCAAATTATAGAGACATAATCAAATTCAAATTAGTAAAGAAAACAAAAACATATAAACTAATTAATATAATTTTTTAAAATAAAAAAATTAAATAACTAATTTTATTAAATAAAAAATTAAATAATAATTTTTTCGTACATATTTAAAAGAAAAAGTGATCTTGGTCAATTTTTTATAAAAAAATTATTATTTAATTATTATATTTTAATAAAATTAATTATTTAATTAATATATTTTAAAATATATACTATTTAATTTTTATATTTTACTTTTATTAAAATATTTAATTTCTTTATTAAATTTTTCGTTAATTAAAGCTTTTAATTTCAGTATGATTAATTAATAAAATTAATTAATTAATTATATATTTTAAAAAATACATTTATTAGTTTTTATAATTTAATTTCCTTAACCTTTTAATCTTTTATATTCATTGTTATCAGACGCAAGGCGCACCAGGCGCAGCCTTAGGCGCCTCGGGACAGTCAAGGCGCACCAACTCACCGAGGCTCACCGAGGCGCAGCGAGACACGAGGCGCATTGAGGCGCGCCCCAATGAGGCAAGGCACTAGATATAAAGCTAGGCTGCTAGGTTTTTTTTTTTTTTAAGTTTGTCCAGCAGCCAGCAGCCAACAAAAAGGCAAAAAAGAAGAGGAAAAGAAGAAGAAGAAGAAAAAAAAGAGGAATGAAGAGAGAGATCAAACAAACTTGGTATGTACTTTTTCTTATTATTTTCTTATTCTTCTTCTTCTTCTCCTCTCACTCTCCTCTACTCTCTTCTCCTATGTTGCATTTTTTCTTTCTGTTTCAGTGTTTCCTTTTCTTTTTTTTGCTGCCAATGCCATGCTTTCTCTCTCTCTCTCTCCCTTTCCTGTGTTGGGTATTCTTTTTCTGCTTCTCTTTTTTTTTTTTTGGACTGCCATGCTCTCTCTCTCTCTCTCTCTCTCTCTCTCCTGCAGTGTTCTTGCACTGTTTCTACACTGCACTTTCTTTTTTTGCATTTTTTTTTACTGCCATGCTCTCTCTCTCTTTCCTGATCTGTTTATGCACTACACTTTCTTCTTTTGCATCTTTTTTTTTTTTGCTGCCAATGCCATGCTCTCTGCTCAGTTTCTTGACCATAAAGAAATTGCAATTTTTCATTTTTTTCTTTTCATGCTCTCTCCTTAGTCCTTACCCTGCAATGTTTTTCTTTTTCTTTTCTTTTTAGTATAAATTTGTGATTTTGACATATTATTTATTGTGAATATGTGAAAATATGTTGAGACTTGATCACTTGAGATGCTATTATGCTAATTCAATTACTCTTATTAGCTTTTAGTTTTATTATTGGATTAAAAATGTTTTATTACTTTATTTTCTTATTGCTAATTGTTATTAGGTCTTCTTAGAAATTATTAGAAATATTGTAATTGAGTTTGTGTTATCATAAATTATTAATTTCTATTATTATAATTGGATTATGGTACTATAAATTGGTATGTTGATTTGGAAGATGAGTATGAGGAGGATAATGAAGATGATGAAGAAGATGAAGAAGATGAAGAGAATTTTGATATTTCTATTGATGTGGATTGAACATTTAGTAGTTTACTAGTTTATTAAACTTTAATTTTTAGTAGTTTATTAGTGTTTTTAATTTTTAGTAGTTTATTTTTATATCTTTTGGATTATAAACTAATTATTACTTGCATATTTGTTAGTTATTATTATATAGTTTTATGTTAATTGAGGTGTGATAGCATAATTATAATTTTTTTTATTTTTAATATATATATTTTATTTTTGCGCCTTGGCTCTCTTGGGCTCGTGCTTGCGCCTTACGCCTTGTACCTAGGCTCCAAGACACTTTGACGCCTTGTACGCCTTGAGCTTTTGATAACTATGTTTATATTATTTTTTTTTATATCAAAATTACACTAACATTTCAATCTTATTTCTCCCTTCTTATAATTATTTTCTTATATACCCACACTTTTCTCCCCTCATTTTTTTTATTTCTCATTTTTAATAGATTTAATTAATTTCTTTAAATCTCTAAATAATCAAGCATTAATTTAGAAAAATTATTTTTTAATAAAAAAATATAAAAATAATATTTAAAAAATTAATGAAAATACTTAAATTTTTTTTATAAAATGTAAATTTATATTAAGTGTCACGACCCAACCTATGGGCCGGACCGGCACTAGGACCTGGGCCAGCCTAAAGCCCCCGAGGCCCGTAGTAAGCCTTAACTATTCATTAACCCAACTCTAAGGCCCATTTGGGCCCAATTTCAAGAAAACAAACGGACAGAGTCCGGCCATAAAATAGACTTTCCAACGGGGAGTTTTTGACTCACCCGACCTGTAAACACAATAAATACTCAATTGGGGAGCTCAGCTCACCCTCCACATACTCATCAACATAAAATAAATGGGAGCTCAGCTCCCTCATCCAATCCATCAACATGCATAACATATTTAAGTTTACAGGTCCAACATGATAAAAATATTACAGACCAACTTCAAATAAATACTGCTAACACATGCGGAAATTCTAGGAGTAATTAAAATTACACAATATTGATAAACAACCTGCGAGGTAGAAAAGCAGGTTAACCCAGAACAAAATATCCTCCTGTGGCCTGTAAAAATTTTTGAACAGGAGTGAGCGTTCGACTCAGAGAGTAAAATATCAATCTTAACTATAATCTCTATAACTGTCTAGTACTAATGCAACCTGTGGAGTGAAATGCAACATACACAACATTTTCACATCATAACATCAAAAAGGTAATTTGGAGCACTCACGCACCCTGTAACATCATTCATAATATATGGGAGCTGATCCTATCTGACTCTCTTAAATCCAACACAGTGCCGTGAAGAACTCATTTCGGACTTCCACTTAAATACCAAATTGGGGTCCCTGAAGAACTCAAGCGTGTCTACCCGAAGGACCGGGTCCCAAGAACTCAAGCCGTGTCTACCCGTCCTATCCATAGTCCACACCACATCACACGCACGCCAACGCACGCTGTCTGCTCCAAATTACCACAACAACACTCATGGCACATTAACAGTTATCAATGCAACATAATTCGTGCCTAGAGTTTAACTACATAAATATATGCATATAAGTGATGCATGGGCATGCTGAACATATAATAATATCGAAATTACAGTTAAAATTAATATTTTACTCACAGACTTGACGACAAATTACTGTGGCGGCTGGGCGGAGGAAGAAGGCTGTCCCGGCTCACCTGACAATTACATTACATCTTTTTAATAAATTTGAGTCTATACAACATAGAAAACTATCAAATCGTCCTAAGTCGTGCAGAAAATCGTGAGTCTCCCTATACCTAGGACCTACCCGACCTGCAAAAGGGCTAAAAACGCACTTCTATATTCACAATCCATATATCACAGTTCAATCATATCACACACCCCTCCGGCCCATCAAATCGATCATCAATCACAATACGCAAAATTTCAATTTAGTCATTATTATTGTTCATTTTTGCAAAAACAGCCCTAACAAGATCTAAAAATTATAAAACTTTGCCACGCGGTCGTTATCAATATTAATAAGCTATTGCAAAAAGAATCGTAATTATCTAAGCTACCACGAATATTTTATGGATTTTTAATCCTATTTAAGAACTAGAAAATTACGTAAAAGCATGGTTCGGGTTTACCTTTGCGATTCCGACTTGAGCAGCGCTCGGGACGTCGACAATGGGGGCTAGCCAAAACCTCGGCCCAGTCGGAGACTTTTCCAGTGCAGTGCATGCGGCGAAATTTACAAACCTGGTCAACTGTCGAATTTCCGCGAATCGAGGATACCTACACGAAGCCCATAACACGGGGGTTAGTACATAAATTTTTCAGAATTTTCTAAGCTCATTTGGTGCTCGAAAATACACTGCAAAGTTTCGTGGGACCCACCAAAAAACGGTGTCGGAAAAATTCGAAATTTATGTCGCTTTGAAGCTCTCGGCGAATGGAGCGTCTTTGGTGGCCTCGGTTTCCTCGTGGGATTCACGATTTTCGAGAAATTTAGCCCAAAAGTCGAAATGGGCTAAAATCTTCCCGAGCAAAAATCGGACAATCCGCTCGATGGATTTCGGCGTTCTTGGTGTCTATAGAAAGCTCTCGCCGAGTAGATGGTTTTGGACACAAGACCCGGTCCAATCGGTGACCGGATCGGCCGGATTTGGCCGAGGAAGCTGGCTTGGCGCAGGGACTTTCGTGCGGCGTTGGGGTGGTGAGGAGCTACGGGCGAGGCGAGGACGCAGGAGGCGCCGTGGCGAGGAGGAGGAGAGAGAAAAGAGAGAGAGAAGGGAGAGCGTCGCACGGAGGAAGAGGAAGAAAAGAGAAGAGACAGGTCCGATTCGACCGGTCCGATTCGATTCGGCCGGTTCGATTCGAAATACAAAATTTTGAATTTTTACTCTGCCTCGGGACCGAAAACGAGGTCCAAAAATTCCGAAAAAATTCCCGAAAACTCAAAAAAATACGTAGACTCTAAATATATTTTTAGTTTTGCCACGTGGTCTTTAAATTAATTTTTAAAAATCATCAAAGTTTATATTTTCGGAAAATCGAACCCGATTTTTAAAATCCGAAAAATCTCAAAAAAATTCCTAAAATTCAAATAAAATTAAAATACCAAAAATACTCATAAATAATAAAATTTGGGGTGTTACATTCTTCCCCCCTTATAGAAAATTCGTCCTCGAATTTTTACACAAGGCAGAATAAAGTACATGATTATACATTGAACAAGTAAGGGTACTTGCTACGCATGTCCCGCTTTGACTCCCAGGTGCACTCTTCCACTGACTGACTCCTCCACAAAACCTTAACCATAGGGATCTGTTTGGATCTTAGCTGTCTTACTTGGTAGTCCACTATGGCTACAGGTTGCTCCTCAAATGTCAAATTCTCCTTTAGCTCTATCACATTCGGCTGCAGTACATGATAAGGATCGGGAATGTATTTCCTGAGCATGGAGATGTGAAACACGGGATGAACGTGAGAAAGGTTGGGTGGTAGCTCCAACCGGTAGGCAACGGCTCCAACTCTATCAGTAACCTCAAAAGGTCCAATATACCGAGGTGCCAACTTGCCCTTCTTTCCGAATCTCATGACTCCCTTCATTGGAGATACCTTCAGGAATACATAGTCGCCCACTGCAAACTCCACATCCCTCCGTCTGGGGTCTGCATAACTCTTCTGTCTACTGAAAGCTGTCCTCAGTTGTTCCCTGATTAAAGGAACTACCTCTGAAGTGTACTGCACTAAGTCTACATCATGCACCTTCGCTTCCCCCATTTCTGTCCAACACAGAGGAGACCTACACTTTCTTCCATACAATGCCTCATAGGGTGCCATCCTATCTTTGGAGTGATAAGCTGTTGTTGTAGGCAAACTCCACCAAAGCTAGTTGCTCATCCCATTGACCTCCAAAATCCAAGACACTCATGCGAAGCATGTCTTCGATGTTTGGATTGTCCTTTCAATTTGTCCGTGCATGCGAGGGTGGAAAGTCAGACTAAAGTTCAGCGTGTGCCAAGTGCCTCCTGCAACTTTCTCCAAAACAGAAGTGAATGGGGCCTCTCGGATATTATGGAAGCTGGAACTCCATGCAATCGACTATTTCTCGAATGTAGAGCGGGCATCTTGTGCCACAGTATGTAGTCTTCTGAGTAAGAAGTGGTGATTTGGTCAAGCGGTCTACAATTACCCATATCGAATCATATCCTCGCGTGGTACGAGGCAACGATCCACAAAATCCATAGTAATCATTTCCCACTTCCATTACGGGATAGGGAGCTCTTGCAGCTTCACGGCGGTCTCTGGTGTTCAAACTTCACCTTCGACAAGTCAAGCACTTGGACACAAAGTGCTATGTCTCTCTTCATGCCATTCCACGGTAGCTATCTTTCACATCATGGTACATCTTGGTGGAACACAGGTGAATCTTGTCTGATGTGTAGTGTGCCTCTCGCATGATTTCATTCTGAGGTTGTCCACATCGGGCACACATATCCTAGAACCTTGCACTAGGGCGCCATCATTGGCAAATCCAAACTCACCACCTTCACCTTCTTGTACTCTTTCTATAATCTTCATCGGTTGTTGGTCTCGTGGCCGGGAAACTCTAACTCTGTCCCTCAAGTCGGCCTCACCGAAAAGTGAGCCAACAATACCCCTCATCTGAAAGATCTAGGATTAAACCTTGATCCATCAACTCATGTACCTCTGAATCAATGGTCTCTTTTCTCTTTGAAATGTGTGCCAAAGCGCGGAAGATTTTACGCTCAAGGCATCTGCTACAACATTGGCCTTCCCGGTGGTGCTGGATGGTGCAATCATAGTCTTTCGAGCTCCATCCATCTCCTCTGTCTCAAGTTTAAGTCCTCTGTTGGAAGATGTACTTTAAACTCTTGTGGTCGGTGTATATCTCGCACACTTCGCCATACAGTAGTGTCTCCAGTTTTTAGTGCAAAGATTACATAGCCATTTCCAAATCATGGGTGGGGTAGTTACGCTCATGCCTCTTGACTACCTTGAAGCATAAGCCACTACCTTTCCATTACGCATCAAAACACACCCTAGGCCAACTCTGGGCGTCACAATACAGTGTATCCTTCACCACTCACGGTAGTGTCAACACGAGGCGGTGGTTAGACACTCCTTAAGCTTACGGAAACTCACCTCACGGTCATTTGTCCAAATGAATGGAACATTCTTCTGGTCAACTTAGTTAGGGAGCCGCTATTCGGAGAAATCTTGTACAAAACGCTTTGTAGCGGCTAAACCCGAAAACCGCACCTCGGTGGTATTGTAGGCCTAAGCCAATCAGTTACAGCTTCAATTTTCTTGGGATCCACTTGAATACCGTCTCTAGAAACCACGTGTCCCAAGAATGAGATGCTTTCTAGCCAAAATTCACATTTCGAAAATTTGGCGTATAGCTGGTGCTCCCTCAAAGTCTGCAACACCATCCTCAAGTGCCACACGTGTTCTTCCTCGGTCCGAGAGTACACCAAAATGTCATCTATGAATACGATGACAAAACGGTCCAAAAATGGCTTGAACACCCTGTTCATCAAGTCCATGAAGGCTGCTGGTGCATTAGTGAGTCCAAAAGACATCACCAAGAACCCATAATGACCATATCTTGTCACGAAAGCCGTTTTGGACACTTCCTCATTCTGATTCTCAATCGATGGTAGCGACCGCAGTCTATCTTGAAAAGAATCTAGCTCCTTGGGTGATCAAACAAATCATCGATCCGAGGAAGTGGATACTTGTTCTTCACGATCACCTTGTTCGGTATGCGTAGTCGATACACAACCTCAATGACCCATCCTTCTTTCTCACAAATAAAACAGGAGCACCCCAGGGTGAAGTGCTCGGACGTATGAAACCCTTGTCCAAAAGCTCCTGTAGTTGCTCCTTCAACTCTTTCAATTCTGCTGGTGCCATCCTGTAAGGTGGCATTGATATGGGCTTTGTACCCGAAATAACATCAATGCAGAACTCTATTCCCCTCTCTGGTGGCAACCCTGGAAGCTCTTCAGGGAAGACATCCATAAATTCTCTGACAACAGGAACATTTTCCATGCTGACACCTTCTACAGATGTATCTCTCACTAATGCCAAATACCCTTGGCATCCACGCCTCAACATTTTTCTAGCACTAATTGCTGACACCAAATTATATGGAGCCACGCTCCTGTCACCATCAAAACTAAACTCTTCCACACCAGGTATGTGGAAATACACCTTTGTTCTGCGGTCTAAGGTGGCATAATGAGTTGCCAACCACCCATCCCGGGATTACATCGAAATCCATTCTTGGTAGAGGAACCAAGTCTGCCGGGAGGATCTTTCCATCCACTACCACCGGGCTACTGGAAATACCATGTCTACTTCTATGTTGTCACTAAGTGGGGTAGCTCTTGACAAAGGGCACTCTAAAGTTGTAGGGTTTCTACCCAACCTCATGGCAAACACAGGAGACAAATGAGTGCGTAGCACCGGATCTATCAAAACACGAGCCTCATAAGAATGACTGGAAGAATACCTGCCACAACTGCATTTGAAGCTTGAGCATCCTGGTGGGTCAGGGTGAAAACTCGAGCTTATCCCCTACCTTGAGTGGCGTAACTCGACATCGACTTCTACCTCTGACCGCCTCCAATTCCACGTCCCTTGTCCTCGGCCTGGCCACTGCCATGTTGGAAGCACCGGATACAATTGTCGAGGAACATTTGCAATGTAACCCTGTGACCCCATCCGTGGCTCATCAAAACGGGCGATCTCTAGCAAAGTGGCGGTTGGCCACACTCAAGCATACTCGACCCCATCAAACAAGGTCTGAATGTCCTCTTCACACTGTGCACACGGTGCAAAGAGGATCTGAACGAGCGAATCGCTTGCCTCGAATCGTTACCACCGCTGGATCCGTACTCAGTGCGAACCCTCGGGATTTGTGTCTAAAACCACTCCTCTTATTTCTGCTTCTTCCACTGTACGTAGTTTGGCCACCACTATCCATAGTACCCATGTGGGGAACACCTGAAGAACCCTCTCGCCTGCTTTTCTTTGCTCTTCCGCTGTCATCCACAGCATAGCTAACCTCAATCTGTTTGGCTCGATCCACCACCACATCAAAAGACTGATCAGACATCATGGCCAGGTTTGCATACCTCCTGTCAAGCCCCTTTAGGAATCTTTTCACCTTCATCTTTTCTGTAGCTACTGCTGCAGGGGCATATCTGCTCAATTCCAGAAATTCTGTAGCATATTCATCTACAGACCTGCCATTCTGTCTTAAGGCCTCAAAGGCCCACTGTTTCTGATCTCTGAAGCTTTCTGGCACAAACCGATTGATGAAAAGTTCCACAAACTGAGCCCATGTCAAACCCTCCATCCGGGGTAACACGTAGTCATTCATCCATTGCCTAGGCATGGGCCCCATGACGTGCTGCATACACTCTATCAATCTTCTATCAGTCAACTGTAATTCTGTTCCTGCCTGTCTGCAGGAATCCAAAAACCGATATGCGTCGTCTGACACATCATAAGTACCGGGCACCAACTTCTTGAAGTTTATGATCTGTTTGTAAGATTCCTCTCTTGGTGCGGTGGACTGCTGCTGCTGTGGAGGATGGACCATATACTGAGCCATCATGTCGATGGTTCTCTGAACCTAGAGTAGCCGCCATGGGGTCCATGGGACCTGTGCCATAAAGGACTGCTCTGTCTTGGGTTGTTGCTCCTCTACTTGAGCGACTCAGGCCTCCTACCCCGCCTCCTGGGCGGGCGCCTCATCTGTCCGACACCTCGTCGGGCACATCTGTTACAGTGCGATGTGACTCTCCTGCTTCTACGCATTTTCCTGAAATTCAGCAGCATTAGCCCACAAAATTCAAAACTGCACATTATACAGCTCTATAGACTCATATTTATACATAACATATGGAGCAGAAACTAGAAGCAAAGATGACAATGCAAGACGAATGTGGACCCTATATTTCCGCATGTGACTCCTATTAGACTCTTCCCAACACTTTAGACAACATTCCCTTAGAACTGAGCCTAAGCTGCGATACCACATTTGTCATGACCCAACGTCAGGCCGGACCAAGACTAGGACACAGGCGACCCTAAAGCCCCGAGGCCCGTAGTAAGCCTTAACTATTCATTAACCCAACTCTAAGGCCCATTTGGGCCCAATTTCAAGAAAATAAGCGGACAGAGTCCGCCATAAAATGGACTTTCCAACGGGAGTTTTTGACTCACCCGACCTGTAAACACAATAAATACTCAATTGGGGAGCTCAGCTCACCCTCCACATACTCATCAACATAAAATAAATGGGAGCTCAGCTCCCTCATCCAATCCATCAACATGCATAACATATTTAAGTTTACAGGTCCAACATGATAAAAATATTACAGACCAACTTCAAATAAATACCGCTAACACATGCGGAAATTCTAGGAGTAATTAAAATTACACAATATTGATAAACAACTGCGAGGTAGAAAAGGAGTTAACCTAACAAAATATCCTCCTGTGGCTCAGAAAATTTTTGAACAGAGTGAGCGTTCGACTCAGAGAGTAAAATATCAATCTTAACTATAATCTCTATAAGCTGTCTAGTACTAATGCAACTGTGGAGTGAAATGCAACATACACAACATTTTCACATCATAACATCAAAAAGGTAATTTGGAGCACTCACGCACCCTGTAACATCATTCATAATATATGGGCCGATCCCTATCTGACTCTCTTAAATCCAACTGGTGCAGTGAAGAACTCATTTCGGACTTCCACTTAAATACCAAATTGGGGTCTGAAGAACTCAAGCGTGTCTACCAGAAGGACCGGTCCCAAGAACTCAAGCCGTGTCTACCCGTCCTATCCATAGTCCACACCACATCACACGCACGCCAACGCACGCACACTGCTCCAAATTACCACAACAACACTCATGGCACATTAACAGTTATCAATGCAACATAATTCGTGCCTAGAGTTTAACTACATAAATATATGCATATAAGTGATGCATGGGCATACTGAACATATAATAATATCGAAATTACAGTTAAAATTAATATTTTACTCACAGACTTGACGACAAATTACTGTGGCGGCTGGGCGGAGGAAGAAGGCTGTCCCGGCTCACCTGACAATTACATTACATCTATTTAATAAATTTGACTCAATACAATAAAGAAAAATATCAAGTACGTCCTAAGTCGTGCCGAAAATCGTGAGTCTCCCTATACCTAGGACCTACCCGACTGCAAAGGGCTAAAAACGCACTTCTATATTCACAATCCATATATCACAGTTCAATCATATCACACGACCCCTCCCAGGCCCATCAAATCGATCATCAATCACAATACGCAAAATTTCAATTTAGTCCTTATTATTGATCATTTTTGCAAAACTGCCCAAACAAGCTCTAAAAATTATAAAACTTTGCCCATGTCCTTAGCAATATTACGAAGCTATTGCAAAAAGAATCATAATTTTCTAAGCTACCACGAATCTTTTATGGATTTTTAATGCTATTTAAGCACTAGAAAATTACGTTAAACAAGGTTCGGGTTTACCTTTGCGATTCCGACTTCGGAACGCAGCGCTGGACGTCGACAATGGGGCTAGCCAAAACCTCGGCCTAATTCGGAGACTTTTCCGTGCAGTGCATGCGGCGAAATTTGCGAACTTGGTCAATCGTCGAATTTAGTGAATCGAGGATACCTACACGAAGCCCATAACACGGGGGTTAGTACATAAATTTTTCAGAATTTTCTAAGCTCATTTGGTGCTCGAAAATACACTGCAAAGTTCTGTGGGACCCACCGAAAAACGGTGTCGGAAAAATTCGAAATTTATGTCGTTGCGAAACTCTCGACGAATGGAGCGTGCTGGTGGCCTCGGTTTCCTCGTGGGATTCACGGTTTTCGAGAAATTTAGCCCAAAAGTCGAAATGGGCTAAAATCTTCCCGAGCAAAAATCGGACAATCCGCTCGATGGATTTCGGCGTTCTTGGTGTCTATGGAAAGCTCTCGCCGAGTAGATAGTTTTGGACACAAGACCCGGTCCAATCGGTGACCGGATCGGCCGGATTTGGCCGAGGAAGGCGAGGGACTTTCGCGCGTTTTCGGCCGTTGCTCAGCTGGGGCCAGGGAGGCGCAGGGGAGGACGAGGGAGGCGGTTGGCGTGGGAGGGGAGGAGAGAGAAAAGAGAGAGAGAAGGGGAGAGCGTCGCGCGCGGGAGGAAGAGGAAGAAAAAGAGAAGAGACCGGTCCGATTCGACCGGTCCGATCCGGTCCGGTTCGATTCGGTCGGTTCGATTCGAAATACAAAATTTTAAATTTTTACTCTGCCTCGGGACCGAAAACAAGGTCCAAAAATTCCGAAAAAATTTCCGAAAACTCAAAAAAATACGTAGACTCCAAATATATTTTTAGTTTTGCCACGTGGTCTTTAAATTAATTTTTAAAAATCATCAAAGTTTATATTTTCGGAAAATCGAACCCGATTTTTAAAATCCGAAAAATCTCAAAAAAATTCCTAAAATTCAAATAAAATTAAAATACCAAAAATACTCATAAATAATAAAATTTGGGGTGTTACATTAAGTTTCAGTATAATAAAATTTTTATTTTTATCTAGATTATAATTTTTAAAATATTATATTTTAAAATATAAAGATTAATTAATTATAGTAATTAAAATAAAAAAATTAAATAATAATTTGATAATATTAGCTAATAAAAAATTAAATAATTTAATAAAAATAGAATGTATAAATTAAGTTAGTGTACAGAGCAAAAAATTAGTTTTGTGAAAATATAAGACTAAATAAAAATTTATTTTTTTTCATATTTTATTTAAATTTATTTTTTCAGAGGATGAGAGTAAAGAGAGAAAACAATAGCCTGGACTGATAATAATTGGCCGAGTTACTGAACAATCATGATGCAGGGCACGTGGAATGCTAGGCTACGCGCTCACCTTCCTGCGTTCGCGAACGGAGCAAGGCCAAAGGTTTGGACTTTGGAAGATATTGACCCAAACGAAGGAAGCTGCATCACCCTACAGCGAGAGGAGATAGAGTACGAAAGTGGTGACACAGCAAGAGCACGGGCGACTGGTGGATTTTTAGATGTAGAAAGAAAGATGATGATGAATCTTGCAGCAAGTCCTTCGCGCCACTCCCTTCCTCTACCCCTCATCATTTCATCCAAGACCCACCACCTCCTCCTTTCTCTGTCCAATCACGCTTTCCCACCTGGCTAATTTTCTTACCCGTACCCGTTAACCCAAACCCTATAACTGCCGACATTGTCTATTTCTTGATGGTTGTTTTTATAGGGTGATTTAGGGATTTCAGGGTTTTCATTACCACCCAGAAAGGTAACATGCTTGTTCTTTGTTTCTGTTTAATTTATTTTTTGTTTTTTGTGAGGAATTGTTATGTGGGTATTTCATTTGGGTTGTTTATTTTGCGAGGATTTTTCATGTGGATATTTCGATTTGATTATTTTCGGTTTGGTATCAAATTTTCTGGCTTTTGATTGAGGATGGTTCTTAGAGGACTACTTTTTTGGTTTTTTGGTTGATTTTTGATCCTGTGGATCTAGTTTCCTGTTGTTCTGTGTGGGTTGATGTTCTCTGGGATGAATCTATTCTTGATTTATTGCTGTTTGAATTTAGTGTTGTCAAGCTGGTCTTTATGCTTCAATTTGGCAATTTTGTGAATTTTCCATTTCTTTTAATAATTCAGTATTATTAATATTAGGTTTTTAGATGCCTTTGCAATAGTCTTGAAAGGAACTATGAGGATGATTGTTTTTGCTTACGCTTAATAAGAGAGTGCCAAATTTGGTTGCTCATAGAATCGATAACTAGGAAGCAAGCGGAGAGTAGAAGTATGTGACTTACTTATACTGGCCTAAGTTGATGTGGATTTCCAGATTTAGGAAACAGATTTCAGCAAATCGTAAGATTTGATAATCATCTATTCTTTTTCTTTTAGTTATTTCTGCAATTGTATCAATTATGAAATGGGTCATGTACTGTTTTGTTTATTTTGTTGTTGCTGAACAACTAATGTGAACTAAAATAAAAATTCTGTTCAGTGATTATCACATTGATGCTGAATTGAACTCTTGCTTTTTTTTTGTCTATTTTTTTTTTCTCCTGGTCTGCTCCCCTATAGAGGGGCATGAGTTGTTTAATGTAGTTTCATAAGTAATAAGATGTTATGCAATTGACTTTAGTTACTTTGTCTGTATTTGTTTTTCTTTACTTACTGATCTCCCATTCTTTGGCAAATAACACCAGCACTAGGCATTTGCTTCAACCTCTTTGACCATTATGGAGGGTTTTGGGTTTAGTGATGCAAGCAGTGCTGTGAGGAAGAGGAGGAGTACTACATCTCGTCGTCCTCGGAATGACTCACAGTTGCCTTCTGATTACCATGATATCTCATCCTTATCATCCACGCCACCTTCAGACAGTGTAAGAAAAGTGTTGAGATATACAATAGTGATTATGGTTCATTTCCTCCAAGAAAGAAGTTAGTTTGATTTATGCAGCTCAAGAGCTTCATCTACTAACATTGTGGACTCTGAATCTGCCCAGAATATAATGAAGCCTGAAGATGGAGGATTTGGAGAATCTGATGAGGCTTCTAACAATGGTTCTTTTCGAGGAAGTAATGAGCAGAGGCACAGCGGAGTTGATTCTAGAAGATGCAGTGAAGGTGTTCTGGCCCCAGCTAATTGGAAAAGCACAAGCAGCTTGGGGCAGAGTAGAGTTGTTTCAGACGGAGTAGGAAATGACAATAAAGTGAAAAAGGTCAAGCTTAAGGTTGGTGGCGTCATACGCACTATTAATGCCAAGTCTGCATCTGATGGTGCATCTGCTGTTGGGTCTTCTTCTACCAGATCCTCCCGCTTCCCAGATCCCCAACAGAAGTCAATTGAGGTACTTCCCATTCAATATTTGCTGAATCTAGTATCTGTTTCCTCTATTCAGTATTATGTTTTGACAGCCATATCCATAGTGTTGCAAAGTAGACTAGATGAACAAATTAAAGAGGAGGGCATTGCTGCATGCAGCAACTATTCTTGCGACATGCCAATTAACGAATGTTTCAGAATTTTAAGCTTGTGAATCTTTATATGATTATGTGCAAAGAATAAGAGATTGTAAATTTTGCTTCTTATTCCCTGTAATTTTAATCAGTCAAACTCAATGAAACAAAAGTGCTTAAGAGTTTCTGAATTGTTTGAAATTTCTTTGCTTATCTAATATGTCTTTTAAAGTTGTGGGAGAGAGTTGTAAAACATCGACTATGTTATGACACTTCTATCTCTCCCAATCAATTTGGCTTCATGCCTAATCGTTCAACTATGAAAGTGATCATTAGAAGCTTGATGGAAAAATATAGAGATGTGAAGATTGATGTACACATGATTTCCATTGATTTAGAGAAGGCTAATGATAGTGTTCCAAGAGATGTCTTATGGAGAGTATTAGAACAAAAGAGGGTATCTATTAAGTACATACAAGTGTTGAAAGATATGTATGAAAGAGCAACTACTATTGTGCGCACAGTGGGAGGAGACACGAGATTTTTCTATCTTATTCGGATTACACCAAAGTTCAGTTGTAAGCTCTTATCTTTTTACATTAGTTCTAGATGAATTGACTAAATATATGCAAGAGAGTATCCCTTAGTGCATGATGTTTGCGGATGATATAATTCTGATAGATGAGACGTGAGAAGGAGTCAATAGAATGCTATAGCTTTGGAGAAGTACTCTAGAGTCAAAGGACTTTAAATTAAGTAGAACGAAAACAAAATACATGCATTGCAAGTTCAGCCAAGGTCGAACCGGTGATAGGGAAGGAGTTAGTTTGGATGGAGTGGTATTGCCCTAAAGTAATCACTTATCTTTGCTCAATCCTTTAAGTAGATGGGGGATGTGAGGAGGATGTTAGTTATAGGATTAAAGCTGGATGGTTGAAGTGGAGACGTGCCACGGAAATTTTATGTGATCGCAAAATTCCCAATAAGATGAAAGGAAAATTTTACCGTACAACCATACGGCCGGCCATGTTATATGGTAGTGAGTGTTGGGCAATGAATGAGTCATATGTATCTAAGATAAGAGTTGCGGAGATGAGAATGTTAAGGTAGATGAGTGGCCATACTAGACTAGATAAAGTCCGTAATGAGAGTATTAGAGAAAAGTTAAGTGTGGTGCCAATTGAGGATAAGTTGAGAGAAGGGAGATTGAGGTGGTTTAGTCATGTGAAGCATATACATACGGAGACTCCATTTAGACAAGTAGAGCGCATTGGGTTAGATGATAGAAAGAAAAGAAGAGGTAGACCTAAACTGACTTGGAGGAGAGTAGTACAACATGATCTAGAAGCATTTTATATTTCCGAGGATTTAACCCAAAATCGTTTAGAGTGGAGAAAAAGAATCCATAAAGCCGACCCCAATAAATTTTTGAAATAAAGGCTTAGTTGAGTTGAGTTGAGTATCTAATGTCTTTTAGGAATCTTTTCTCATTGTTTTCTCTTCCTTTTTGTTCACTTAACAACATTCTGCTGTATCTGGCTTCTAATTTCTGCATTATTATTTGGGCAATGCTTGTAGCACAGTTTTTTTTTTAATTGTTGCAGGATTTGGAGGATAATCGTTCCTTTGCTTCAGATAAGGGGAGTGGTTTGCGAGGAGTCCCATGGAAGGATTTCTCTAGAAGTAGTTTAACTGTTGGGAAAGCAGATGGTTTGAGGGGTAGGATGCCTGAAGAAAATCTCTCTTCGAAACAAACAGATAAGTATGAGCCAGTTCGTAAGAGCAAACGGGTCCCAAAGAAACGCTTATTGGATGGAGTGCTTGATGATGAAGATGAAGATGAAGATGATGATGAGATTCGATACCTTGAAAAGGTCAAAACATCTAAGATCACTGCTGATTATGGTGCAGAATATGAAGACGAACAGGAAGAAAGAAGTAGGAAACAGCGGAAGATATCAAAGGTATTGAAAAGAAATGTTGGTGGTCTATATGATGCAGATGTTGGAGATCATAGCTCATCTAGATTTGGCAAGGAGATTAAGAAGAGTAAATCAGGGAGAGTATCTGATGATACTGACTATGTGGAAGAGGAAGAGCCAGGGTCTGATGGTGAGCCAACAACAAAGAGGAAGAAACCGAGAAAAGAATTAGTTGATTTAATGGAAGATTCTAAGAAAGAAATGACAGTTACCACACGTCAACGTGCACTTCAAACTGGCAAAGATGGCTCCTCCAGTTTTGGTGCTAGTTTAATCGAGTTCCCAAATGGGTTGCCTCCAGCTCCTCCTAAAAGTGTGTGAATGATTTTTTTTTTTTTTTTTTTTTTTGTGACACTTCTATTGAACATTTGTTGAACTTCATAGACATGTAAATTTTCAATTTCTTTGCCAGAGCAAAAAGAGAAACTCACTGAAGTGGAGCAGCAATTGAAGAGAGCTGAGGCTCTTCAAAGACGTAGGATGCAAGTGGAAAGGGCAGCTAGGGAATCAGAGGTTTGCGCTGTTTTTTGTGTGTGTGTGTTTGAACACTGGGTTTATGTCTCTGTAATTTCTTTTTGGGGAATTACTATTTAATGCCTATATATTGCCATTATTCACTAGTCGGTCTCTCTAGTTTGAAAATTAGAATAGTTGGTTCTTGTATTTTAATTCCTTTAAATCATAAGTTCTTTCTATTCATTTTAGTGTCATTTTACAGTTAATGCTTAGTAAGAAGACTTCATTACCCTTGCAATCAAATCAAATTTACCAAATTCCAAATCCAGCAGCTCTCTTCTCCTTTCCTTTTCTTTCTCACTCTGATTGTCACTCTCCTCCTTAGTTCATCATCCTCGCCCCAAAAATCTGAAATCAAAATAAAGATAAGCTAAACAACTAAACCCAGTCAATAGGAATCAGAATAAACAACAAATCCACAACAAACCCAAAATGAAAAAGAGAATTATTAGAGAAAAACAATTATGAACTCCCAATTGAATTATATGATCCTTTAGGCATCTTAGAACACAAAGAGTGCATGGGAAAATTTGATATTTTCATAAATTCTCAATTGAAAACACACACAAAAGGAACAACAGAACCAAGATTATTATTATCATCATTGCACCTAAGTACCTTAAAATCACAAATTGTGGGAAATCAAGAGTGAATCCCTCTCCATCTTACCCAATTTCTCTGCAGCCAAATAGAACCAAACTAGCAAAAAAGAAAAGGGGAAATTCAAATGAAAACACAACCTTGTAGAAAGGACCAATGTGTTGTTCGTTGCCGTAAGTTCTGATTCTTCTGAAGTTTCTCATGACTGTTTCTTTGATGAAAAGCCTTGTGGCTCTTAAAGACCCTAAAGCTCCCCCTAAGTTGAACTAGGTAGCCATGACTGTATGAGAGTTAGGAGAAGGAAATAGAGACTATGAGAGAGTTGGTGAAATGCGAGGGAAGGCCTGTGGCTGCAAGACAAGGAGCATGTAGGTGGGGCAAAGTAGGTTTTATGAGAGTCTCTCATTAGACCTACTTTTTCCATTGACTAGCGATAAAATGGCGCTAAAATGGATGAAAGGATCTTATGGTTTAATGGAATTAAACTATGGGAACAAATTAATTCAATTTTCAAAATAGAGGAATTAACTAGTGAATAACAGCGTACCTAGACTACATACATAGTAATTGTCCATTTCTTTTTTTTTCCTCATAAATTGCACACTTGTGGAGCCATTATTAACTTTGACGTAAAATCTTAGGCGGAGGCAATCAGAAAAATACTTGGCCAAGATTCCAGTAGGAAGAAGCGAGAAGATAAAATGAAGAAACGGCAAGAAGAATTAGCTCAGGTAACGAATAATTTTCTTCTGTCATTACTCTCCCTTTATTGTAGGTCTTCATTATGATGATGCATGTCTTCATGTAAAAATTTTGATGCATTTGAATCATGTGCAGGAGAAGGCTGCAAATGCCATGATTCTTACATCAGACCATGTTAGATGGGTCATGGGTCCTTCAGGAACAGTCGTAACATTCCCCAATGAGATAGGCTTGCCAAGTATATTTGACCCCAAGCCTTGCAGGTATAAATTTTTGGTTTTCCTGCAGATGCTCTCTGCAGTCTGCACTAGGACTTGTTCTATATTTGCTCCATTAATGTTTTGTTTTGGTAGTGGTGATGCGTGAGGATTATGTTTTCCTTGTGGAAATTTCAGGTACCCTCCTCCCCGAGAGAAATGTGCAGGTCCATCCTGTACAAATCCTTACAAGTACAGGGATTCAAAGTCGAAGCTTCCACTGTGTAGTCTCCAATGCTACAAGGCAATACATGACAAGATGAGGACTGTTTCTGCCTGTTAAGATAATGGAGTTCAAACTGCTTCTATCACCTTAGTAGATGTAGGCAAATCTTGTACCATTGTATTGTATGTATTCTATCTCTATAATAAGATTGTGCTTTTGATGGTTTATAGAATTGCCATCTTGATCAATCTCGGTACTTTGCAGCTGTAAGGTGTTGAGATACTCGAATTGCATATGAACTCAATTTCAATGGTATTTCAAATTTCTTCTAAAAAAAATTAGTTATTATATCATTTTTTAGCAACAATAAAATTTTGCTAAAATTTATTGTATAAAATTTTAAAAAAAAATTAATGAAAAGGTTGCCACGGTTCCATGCTAGACGATTCTTTCTTACTGACTATGAATCCAACACATGCTACTTAATCGTCAAAAGCTATAAAAATCGAAATAAAACTCCTCACGCGGGTTACCTTGTGTTCCAGAAACATCTAAAAGCCACGAGCTTACCGGCAGCTGTGATAGCCACTCTCTCACCATGGCCAGGGTTCCGAGCATGCATGGACGTGGTCAAGCTCTGGTACGTTAATTTCGTTTAGTTTCATTTTGCTTTACGCTCTGTTAGGTTGCTGTTGAAAGAGCAAAATAGGAAAGGAAAATGAAATGTTTCTTATTTGACGAGGATAAATTCTTACACTTGGTTTCTCATGGTTTCATAATGGATGGTACTGGGAGAAAGGTGGTTTTGAATTGCAAAGTAATGATTCTTTAACAATGATTTAACTTTAGATTTTCAAACCATCAAATCGGTAGTTTTAAATTATTTAAAATTTTTGTATTTTAATTTTCTACTTACACAATTTATAAAATTTCAGTTGTACCTTATTTTTTTATTTAGAAAAGTTCCTTATTCCTCATTTTCAGTCTCTCCCTTGGATAAAAAAATTTTTACTCTCTCTTTCACATATACCAATCCTCCATCCTCTCTCACACCACTACTCTTTATATATTTAGTAATTTTCATATTTAGTATATCGTACCATACTATTTAACCGAACGTGTTAACAATAAAAAAAACCATGTAGCACTCAATCCAAACAAAGGGTTAATTTTTGAATGAATGAGCTATTGTATTAGCATTTGCTTATTTAAGTTCTCATAGGCTTAATGATGTCGTCTAATGCTCTTGGTTACCTGTTTTCCAGGATTTCCAGGGTTGTTTGAATGACTTGCAGGATTGGGAGATTTCTCTGAAGGACAGAGATAAAAAGATGAAGCCACAGCCTTCTAACAAGGTAAAATTCACCTTTTTTGAACCTCAAAATTTCGATGCTTGCCACTGCCTGAAAAATTGGAAAGTACTAGTTTTTATCAGAAATCTAAAATCATTTTTCATTCAAAGTTTATCATTTGAGTGGGATCCAATTGTAGTAACTTTGTTTTAGTTTCTTTTTGATATTGGATATTGGGTGGATATCTAAAAGTGTGTATGCCTGTGTGTTTATCAAAAATCCAAAATCCTATTCATTCAAAGTTGATCATTAGAGTGGAATCCATTTGTAGTAACTTTGTTTTAGTTTTCATTTTGATAATGGTGGACATGTTTGAGTGGAATCCATTTGTAGTAACTTTGTTGTTGGTTTTTTTTTTTTTTTGATATTGGGTGGACATCTGAAAGTTTTTAACCTGTTTGGTCACATGAGGAAGGGGGATTTGAACTTAAGAGCCCTCTTAGGAGCAAAGGTGTGGCTACCAATTATAACATGCCTAACCATAAATGTTGAAACACAAACATTGCTGGTTCATAACCTGTATTGTAAGCATCATAGGAATTAATCTTTTGCTTTTAGAATGAGTTTAGTGGTTTGTTGATTGTATCTTTGAGTTGAGAAATGAACAGGCGCTCATGCTACAACGAAAATGTTATCACAACACCTGTTCTTTGACCCTTCTCCAGTAAGAGGAAATTTGGACGATTGCAATCAGCATCTTAATGGTTTTGGAACTGTTAGCGAAGATAATAAATTTTTATAGGCTGTAGAAAAGCAATAATATTTACAGGCTCTTAATTTCATATGAAACCGTGGCATGCACATAATATTGCGTGTATTTGCATAGAGGCTTTATGTGTATCAAGCAGATGATGTGTGAGAGTTTGACTGATATTTTTAGGTTGTCACCTTCTCAGAAGATTTGTGAGAATAGAAGATCAGCAATTGATTCTGCAGGAGGTAGTTCGGGACAATATAATTGAAGGAACTTTGATGCTATTGATCATATATCAAATAGTTTCATGACTAAAGAAAGTGCTGTGGATGCTACTTCAGAGAAAGAGTTGGTAGGAATTTTCTAAGTGATTTCATTGTTTGTGCTTAATTAGTAATTCTTGGTGGTGGTAAGTATTGAATTTTTCTCTTTACTGGGTAAGGATTACTTTACACAGAAGAAGTTTAAGGAAGCTATTGAATGCTATTCGAGAAGCATAGCCTTGTCACCCACAGCAGTGGCCTATGCAAATAGGGCAATGGCTTATCTTAAAATCAGAAAGTAAGTTTTCCATAGTGCACACCTTATTTGAGAAGCCAATGTATGCTTAATGCTTTATATCTCTAATTGCTTATGCGAAGTGCTAAACTCTCAACTGCGTTAGCTGATAACCAGTATTAATTATCCTGAAATGTGTCTAGTCCATAGCTGATAACCAGCTTTAATTATCCTGAAATGTGTCTAGTCATGTTATAGGTTCTCTACTTCTAATTGATGTTCTAACTTCTAATGATACGAAATTCTTCTTTTACTCTCTTTTAATAATAATAATAATAATAATAATAATAATAATAATAATAATAATAATATTGCTTATTAGATTTCAAGAAGCCGAGGATAACTGTACAGAGGCTTTGAACCTGGATGATCGCTACATAAAGGCATGCTCACGCCTAGCAACTGCTAGAAAGGAATTGGGAAGAATTAAAGGGTCCATTGAGGATATGTTAATGTCATAATCCAAATCATATCTTTGTGTGCTCGATAGTGTAAATATTCTTTCTTATATATTTAATGATTTTGATCTTTCTAATATAAAAAATGTAGCTAACTGCAGATTCTGAGTTTGCCTTCTGGTTGGAACCTAATAACCAGTAAATCAAGAAACAGTATGCTGAGGTTAAATCATTGTATAAGAAGGTAAGTATTTTACCTTTATGTTACTATGATTTTTTGCTTTCTTTAATTTTGTTCTTTCTAAGTGGTTGGTGCTAATTTTTCCAGGAGATTTGCTAGAAGGTATCTGGGGCAGTAAGAAGCTCTGAGCAGAAAACACAGAGAGGAGGAAAGTTGGATAAAAAAATTAATGGGCATATGGTCAATTCTGTCTCAGGTGACACTCAAAGAACAGGTGTATGTACAGGTCAAAAAGACAAGAATAAGTTAGCAGTAATAAGTGATTGATCTGTGTTTTAGACTGCTAACTAGCTTGTCAGTGAGGATCTGCTGACAAGTAAATAAGAAAATTCTGAAATTTTGTTTTTGATGGGTGATATTGTGAGATTTGAATTTGAAGTTCCCAAAACCTCTCTTTTCTTTTGCGACCTTGAAAGTTTTCAAACATTATCCTTCATGTTTTAACTTTTGTGTGTATTCTGTGGCATATTGGTGCATCGACATGTTTGTCAGGATGTACTATTTTACAACTATTTTTCCTCTTGTTTCTGGGATATGCCATGAATTGCCCTTTTTAGCAAAGTTTAATTTTTGAATTCTGTTGGCAGGAGAGTGCTGGAGAGGTTATCCCAAAGAAATCCATATCAGTGGAGGAAATAAAAAATAAAGGGTCAAGAGCTGGAAGCAGAACTGAAATCAATTCTTATCCCGATGCTACTTCAAGTTCTCGTATGGAGAGTGTCCAGGTGCAGCATGGGATCCTTGCTTAAATATTTATATACATATATTTTTTTTTCTGAGAGGGGTACAAGCTTTTGTCTTGAATAGCTAATAAGATGGTTATCAGTAAGTGTTTTTTCTCGAGTAGGTCCTGCAAACATAGACATCCGTCCATTGTGGTGCTTTTTCTTTTTAGTGCTTATTATAGAAAAAAAAATTCAGAAAATGGTTGTGTTTGTAGTCATTGCAAGTATTTTTCACTTTATGTTCTTTTTGGATTGGGAGTAATCAATTTTGATAGGATAACAAATGGGGATAAGGACAAGGGAAAGAGTATGCTTACCTGAAATCAATTGATTTGTGCACACACACTTTATCAGTTAAGCTTTTGTAGAGATATTATAGAATTGGAAAGCAAGAGCTGAAGACGTCAGCACAAGTGCTTCTCATGCAGCTTCTCGTGCTATGGCTGAAGCTGCAAAAACATCACCCCTCTAAATTCAGCTTATCAATTTGAGGTTGCTTGGCTAGGCTTTTCCAGTGATCGTGCATTGCAGACTCGCCTCTTGAAGGTCTGTTGTTGTGATTTAATTTTAAAGGTGCATGTTTCAAATAATCCAATTATAATATAATGTTATAGCTTGTCAAGAATTTTTATATTTTTAATTCTTTTGGATAAAAGGACAATCAACAATACAAAATCTGGCCCCTTCTTTTGACAGACATCCTGCAGCTGACAAGCACAGTCATTGCATGATCTTGGCCTGACTATACTTATATTTTGGATGGTTTCCAGAGGGCAGAGGCTGAAGTGATCAAAAGGTATATTTTCTAACTGTGCTTTGTTTTTTATGATAGCCTGGATAATGTGTGTAAATACAGTGGCATTTCATTGTATATCAAAATCCTTGACAACTTTCTTCCCATGCTCTTTCCTGATACAAGTTGGTTTATTAACTTTGCTGACTTGGCTTTCCTTTTCTTGCAACGTCAGGCCACATCTCCAAGTGCATTACCACAGATATCCAAAAATGCGTTGTATGCCCCCATGCTAATTGATATCATTAAGTGTGTTGCCACTTTTTTCATTTAAGTAGATTTTCCTGTTGTTGATGTTGGGATAAATGGGCATTCTGTTTAAGCTTGTTGAAGTCTGAATTCTCTTTGGTTTTAATCCTTTGGCAGGGATTATATGAATTTGGCTGTCAAGCATGTAGGAAATTCGACATGCTTATCATGTATCTTTCAGCTGCAGATAAGGGTGGTATGTCTTATTATATGCTGACAGAAAATTATTTCTTAACCTTCTGTTTGGCTTTCTAACATGAACTTGCTTATTTAGTGTTTACAACTTTACATAGCTTCGTGGTGTATGTGGGAGTGCACTTTGAGATGGCATTTTTTTGTGTTTCCATTTCTCCACAGATCCTTGTCAATATTTTCTGTCCATTTATTTGTGTCCATGCACTTTCCATGCATACATGCACAGTTAGCTCAATATTGGGGATTAGTTGTATATTTGTGCCTTTTAAGTTCAGCATTGGATATTGAAGCATCCTGATTTGATTACCTTCTGAGCAGATATTGTCAAGATATGGGATGAAGTATTTTGTAGCGAAGCGACACCAATTGAGCATGCAGAGATTCTTGATGACCTTTGATCAAAATACTGCTTAAAGTGATGATAGGTGTATATAGAAATATTTTGTCACACCTTACCATTCTGTAAGACATAACATGATCCCATAGTATACTTAATGAATTACCGAACTTCGCCTACTGATAACCCATTAAATACACTACAAGGTATTTTTAAAAAGTTTTATCATCTTTTGAAGGTGGGGAGCATTTTTAATAGGTATTAAAACTTTTAATTGGAGTTTAAAAGCTAGGTACAATTTTTGACCATTTTTATTTTTTAGCAAATTTTATAAAAATTTCGGCAGAGTGTCATCTATGATTGAGAAAAATCAAAAATTTTAAAACCTTCAAAAAGCACTTTCAATGATTTTCAATCACAATCCCCAACCTCCAATATATTAACACAATTCAACTCAACTTTCATAATTCACAATGTTTTCAAAACAGTTAAATAAACTCATCCACATTGTATTTAAAAATATTTAATTTACATTCATAAATTTAATTTACAAATATAAAATTCACAAAATAATACTATTACAATTTACTGTGCAATTGCTTAAGACCAATTAAAAAACATACATACAATCATATACATTAAAATAAATATGTACAAAAGGGTATAATTTAATACCTGTCAAAAATTCAAAATGTAGAACTGTGGTCCTTAGCAGCTTACTCGGCTGTTTTACTAATCTCTCTACCTGCGATAGCAACGAAAAGCTATCGCTGAACACAATTACTCAGTGGTGTACAACATAACAAAAATATTAACTTATGCATATATTAAATCACAATTATTCTAAATACAATATTGAAATCATTAAACAGATACAAAACACAATTTGCAATTTTAGTCAAAGAATTTTTCACTTCAGAAGTCACAAAATAATTTTTATTAAAAACACAAAATCTTATCATGCCATCAATATATTTTTCATTTCAATAGCCAGAGGCTTATGAGGAATACCAAGGCTAGCTAGCTCAAATCTATGGGTACCCATTCAAATTTCTTCCTCTGCTGGCACACACTTCAACACTTCAGCCAGAGAGGGAATACAAAACTAATTCCTCCCACTACTCGAGCTAGTAAGGCATTCAGACATTTGGTCATGACACTGTGGTTTCAAACTATTTTAACAATTTTCTCAATATTTTGGGTCAATAACACATTTTTCCTTTCAATCACATTTATCAGTATAAATAAAGTCATAATTTAATTTTCATAATTTATTCAACACAATTTCAAAATAAAATTCAAAAAGAGATCATATATTGTGCACAAACTTCGTACGAGTTGCCTCTTGGCCTTGACTCGATGTTTTCTTTCCTTTCTCAGTAGCCTTTTCAACTGAAATACATAATTTACAGTGTTTCAGTATCATAACTTATAATGAATCTAATAAATAAATTCATGTCTACTAAATTCTAGTCCTAATATACTTAAATTAACGTTCATTGAAATTTGCATTTCAGAGTTACTATTCATGATACTATTCAAGTCAAAATATTGACTTTCTCATATTTAATAGGTATGTGAATTCCAATTACACTCACATACCACATTTTGAGTGTCTAATTTATTAGTCTTGGTTGCTATTTAAATTTTCTAGGTCTCCTAAGAGAAAATTCAATTTTTTAGTTTTGATGCCCTATTTTGCACTATTCTATTGGTCTAGTTATTGTGAGAATTTGGATAAGCTTTCTTCATAAAAGTTATTCCTTATTATCTTATCTTTAATTTCCTTTTTGAATCACTCCATTTGGTGCTTTGTAGCCCAAGATATGGTCATTTTTCTAAGGCTGGCCGGATTAGTTCAAACCCAGAATTCTGGGCACTTTCTTGGTTCTGAGAGTTTTGGTGTACTGACTATAGCTTACTTTTTGGATAGTTTATGGTCAGAATTTGGGTTTGTGTTCTTCATTAAAGTTGTAGTGTTATGTCTCCGCTTTTCATCAGTATAAAATTTAGGTCATTTGGATCTTTCTACACCAAGTTATCGCCAAATGAACAAACACTATTCGTTTAATCATTTCTGTATAGTGGCAGTGTACATTATCCGGATTTGACCTAATTGTTCACTATCTTAATGTTATTTTCTAGACATGGTTTCTACATGAAAATTGTGTCATTATGTGTCTACTTTCATTCCTAATTGGCCTCACACCAATTTGGTTAGCAGAATTTCAATTTTGGTCCCTGAAAGGGACCTAGGTCAACCTGTCAGATTGGGACCCTTCACTAATCCGAATTGCATTTCATTTCTACTCATTCAAACAGATCACAATTGGTCACAATTGACCATTTCTTACCTCAATTAAGGTCAATTGCATTAATTGAACATTTTCTCCAATTTTCCCCCAATATCTAAAGCTTTAGAACCCTAGTTTCACCATTATTATAATTAATGAAACTAAAGCATTCTAATCACATTTATTGCCTCAATTAAACTTGTCTACATCTTTAATTGCATCAAAAACCATTAAATCCTAGTTCACTACACCTTGACCGAATTCCATGTAAGTTGATATATACATGCTTTTATTCATTTCTTCTTCAATTTCCAAGCTAATTGAACTATAGAACCATGAATTTAGTTAAAAATTAACAAGTTTAAACACTAACCTTTTTCTTGGAAGTTTAGCTCTTCAATCCTCTATCTTTCTTCCCCAATTCTTTCTTCAATCTTCTTTTCTAATTGCCAAAGTAAGGTTTAATCAATAATAAAGGAGGAATTTATTGGGAATTTTTAGGATTTGTGAAGCTTAAAATTAAGTTTCCATGGAGTTTTGGAGAGAGATGAGAGAGGGAGTGAGGGACGGCTAGGCTTAGTAAAGAAGATGACCTTTTTTTTCTTTTTTAATTTTTAACTCTTTTATGCCATAATTATCCCATAATTTAAATTATTTAATATTATACTTTATTGCATCATGCTTATGCAACTTTAATGATGTCAAAAATTCTAATTTTCTCTTCTTTTCTTTTTCCTTTATTTTTCCTTGTTTATTCAATTTAATTCTCTATTTCAAAATTTTAATTTCTCTGATTTTATTGGATAGTTAGGTCATGAGTCACCTCTAGGGGTGAATTGACCAATTTGCCCTTCGTCGGTCTGATTCGGTTTGCAAATAATTCAATATTTCTTTTGAAGCCTTAATCTAATTATTTGACCTACTTATTAACTCTTTTCTGTGATTTTCTCTTTTCCACTAGGTTCGCAATAATCCTTAGGACCATGGTGTCAATTTTTCCCGTTCAAAATTAGGATTACAGTTGACCTAGTAGTCACTTCCCTGTAAGGTCACCCATCGCTGTGACTCCTGGCTCATTTAACTTTGTATGTTTTATTTTTCTTATTTATACCTTACCATCTGGTAATTACTATTTTTTTTCATTTAGGGCTTTTCTAAGTGTCTTAAACATGATTCTATTCCTCTTAATTGCCTGAACCGACACCGATCACCGGAACAGTAAAATATACCAGGCTATGCATATAGGGGTGTTACAATTCTCTCTCTCTCCCCCCCCCCCCTCCTTAAAATAAATTTCGTCTCAAAATTTTACCTGGTATCAGTCTCTGAATAGCTGTGGGTGCTGTTTCCTCATGTCCTCTTCTCATTCCCAAGTAGCCTCCTAGCCTGAGTGATAGTTCCATAATACTTTTGCCAATGGTATCTGCTTGTTCCTCAGCTGCTTCACCTCATATGCAAGAATCTCTATAGGTTCTTCCTCATATGTGAGGTCTGGATTCACCTCAATCTCTTCTATTGGTAGTACATGAGATGGGTCTTATCTATACCTCCTCAACATGGACACATGGAAGATATTATGTATCTTCCCTAACTCTAGAGGTAGTGCTAGTCGGTATGCCAAGGGACCCACTCTATCCAGAATCTCATACGGTCCAATGAAACGTTGACTCAGTTTCCCCTTTCTGCCAAATCTCATAATTTTCTTCCAAGGGGAAACCTTGAGGAATACTTTCTCACCCACTGCATATTCAATATCTCTCCTCTAGATCAATGTAGGACTTCTGACGGTCTGATGCAGCCTTGAGTCGATCTCTGATCAGTTTAATTTTCTCATCTGTTTGCTGAATAATCTCTAGCCCAATCATCTTTCATTCACCTACTTCATCCCAATACAGGGGAGTTCTGCACTTTCTGCCATACAAAGCTTCATATGGAGGCATTCCAATGCTTGATTGGTAGCTATTATTGTAAGCAAACTCAATCAGAGGCAAGTGTGTGTCCCAACTGCCCTCAAACTCAATCACACAAGCCCTTAGCATATCCTCCAATATCTGTATTACCCTCTCAAATTGGCCATCTGTCTGTGGGTGGAATGCCGTGCTGAAGTTCAATCTAGTTCCTAGGGCTCTCTGAAGACTATCCCAGAATCTAGAAGTGAACCTAGGATCTCTATCTGACACAATCGATACTGGCACTCCATGCAGTCTCACTATCTCATCAATGTACAGTTTAGCCAATCTCTCTAGACTGTAGTCCATCCGAACTGGCAGAAAATGAATAAACTTGGTCAATCTATCCACTATGACCCATACTGCATCATGGCTCTTCTGTATCCTCAGAAGTCCCATCACAAAATCCATAGTTATTCGTTCCCATTTCCATTCAGGTACTGGTAGTGGATGTAGTAAACCAGCTGGGACTTGATGTTCTGCCTTCACTTGCTGATAAGTTAGGCATTTGGAGACAAAATCAGCTACATCTCTTTTCATAGCCATCCATCAGTAATGCTCTTTTAATCCTCTGTACATCTTAGTATCACTAGGGTACATAGCAAAAGGAGACTCATATGCTTCCTTCATAATGATTTGTCTCAAGTCAACGTCATTAGGAACACACATTCTGCCTTGGTATAGTAATAAGCCATCATTTCTCACCGAGAATTTAGGTTTCTTGCCCTGCTGTACTTCTTCTAGTAGCTTTTGATATTTTTCATCATTCTGAGCAGCCATTCTAATATGATCAATCAACACTGGCTATATATGCCATGCAACTACTATCTGTCTCTCATCATTTACCTCTAAGCTAGCATGTAGTGCTTTCAACTCATGAACCATGGACAAAGGAGAAATTCTTAGACTTGCCATAGTCTTGCAACTTAAGGCGTCAGCCACCACATTAGCTTTTCCTGGCTGATAGTCTATTAGACAATCATAGTCTTTAATAAGTTCTAACCATCTCCTCTATTTCAAATTCAACTCTTTTTGAGTGCCCAGGTATTTCAAGCTATTATGATCTGCATAAATGTAACATTTCTCCCCATATAAGTAGTGTCTTTAGATTTTAAGAGCAAAACATGTCACACCTTACCCCTCTGTAAGGCATAACATGATCCCGTAGAATACCTAATGAACTACCGCACTTCACCTACCGATAACTCATTAAGTACCCTACAAGGAATTTTAAAACAATTTTCTTACTTTTGTTAAGTGGTGAGCATTTTCTAATAGGTATTTAAAACATATGATTAAAAGTAAATCTAATTAATATTTTTGGTCCATTTTAGTTTTTCGCAAATTTTATAAAAATTTTGACAGAGTTCTGTCTGTATTTTGAGAAACCAGTTCTTCAAATACCTGTAAAAAGCACTTCTAAAAGTTTTTCTCAACCACTACTTCAATTTCACAATCAAACTCAATCAATTTCACAATCATTTCAATAAATTTCTCAAGTTCAAAATTCAATCATCCTCAGCATACTAGCAATACATTTCATTTAAATTAAATAAAATAGTTGTACTCATATTTCATTAGAGACAACACAATTTATGTACATTCTTATAAAAATTTACATCAAAAGAAATACAAACTAAACTTTATTACAAACTTCATACAAATTTTTGTACAGGCTGCTCAAGACCCATTTGCACGTCCATACATTTATATGCAATACATACATGAAAAGAAATATTTACAATTAGGGTATAAATTATACCCGATGACTTTAAGCTGATAGCTCTTCACACCTCAGCAGCTCAGTCTGCTGCTCCTCTAGTCTCTGTATCTGCGACAGCAATAGAAGCCATCGCTGAGTACTAGGACTCAGTGGTGCACAACATACTAAAATAATCTTTATGCAGAATATAATCACATTTATTTAAAAATTTGACTAAACATAAGCATTAAACACAAAACATGAATTATGAGGTTTTAATGCAAACCAAGTTCATTTCGAAGTATCAAAACACGTTTCATAAAACCCACAGTTAAATCATGCCATTCGAAACAAATAGAATCTCAATAGCCAGAGGCTAAAGAGAAATCACATCACAAGGCTAGCTAGCTCAAATATATGGATATCCATTCACATCCTCTTCTACTGGCACACCTCAACACTTCTCCAGAGAAGGAATCAAAATTCGAAACCAATTACCCCCACTAGTCGTGCTAGTGAGGTGTTCAAATATATGGTCATGACACTGTAGTTTCAAAACTTATCTTAACAGTTTGCTAAACATTGTCATTTCAATATACATAATAACTTTCAACAATTTAAATCAAAACATCATAAGAATGCCATAATTCAATATTTCATATTATTCAAAACAGTATGCAAAAGATGATTATAAAAAGTATACGCTGTGCACAAACCTCAAGCGAGTCGCCTCTTGGCCTTGACTCGGTTCCTCGGGTTTTTTCCCGGTATTCTTTTCAACTGAAACACACAATTTTACAATGTTTCAGTACTAGAACTTAACATAAATCCAAAATAAATTTAGCTTTACATTTACCTAGTTCTAACGTGTTAAATTCGACGTTCACGAAATTTTTGTGTTTCGGGTTACTATTCACTACACTATTCAAGTCAAATAGTTAACTTTCTAAGGCTTAATAGGTATGGGAACTCCAACTTCACCCACATACCACATTTTGGTCACTAAACCTGTTGGTTTTGGTTGTTTACTCAAATCCTAAGTCTTTTAGGCAAATTTGGTAAATTTCAGTTTTGGAGTCCTAAGTTGCACTGTTCCATTGGTCACTTTATTGTTGGAATTTGGCAAAACTTTCTTCATAGAAAATGTTCCTTATTGTCTTAAGTTTATTCTCCTTTTTGAATCACCCCAATTGAAGTTTTGTAGCTCAAGTTATAGCCAAAATACAGTTACTGTTCAGTGCACTGTTAATGCTGCAATTTTTGGTTCTGGCAGATTTTTGATCCAACTTCGTTTAATAATTTGATCAAGTTAAGTCCATAATTTGGTCTAATTTCCTTCATACGAAATGTTCTACTATGTCTTAGGTTTCCATTGGTTCAAGATTCACCTAAATCGGAGTTTTCTAGAGAGAGTTATAGCCATTGAAACCATTGAAACTTTACTGTTCAAATGGCAATTCTGCAGTTTTGCAGGTTCAGTAACTCAACTTTGCTCAATAATTTTATTAGGTCAATGGCATAATTTGGATTGGTGTTCTTCATGAAAGTTTTAGATCCATATCTTATCTAATTACTGGTAAAATTTCAGGTCATTTTGACCTTCCTAGCTCGAGTTATGATGTGCAGTGGCAGACTGCTCTTAACCAACTTTGGTCAATTGGTTCACTAGGTTTTGGTCAGTTTTTGGACATGGTTCCTTAATGAAAATTGTGTCATTTTATGTCTATTTTCATCCCCAATTGGTGGCATATCAATTGGACTTGTAAAATTTCCATTTTGGTCCTTCAAAGTTAGCTTGGTCATCTTGCCCGTGACATGACCATTTACTACGAATTTGACTTCCATTCTAACAATTCCCACACATCTCCTTTGGTCATTATTGACCATTTTTCTCTTCACAATAGGTCAAAGTCATCATTTATGTATTTCTCCAAAATTTGCCTCAAAACCCTAGGCCTCCAAACCCTAATCTCACTACTTAATTACCATTAGCAATTTCAAAGTTCCAATCTATAATCATTCAACTAATTAAGTCTTTTAAACTCATTCTAATGCATCAAACCATACAATTTATGTTCCTTCTTCAAGCTGGCTGAATTTCAGCAATGGTCCTTCCCCATATTTTTATTCCATTTCATTAATTCTAAGCTCATTTCAGCCATTACATATGCATTTAAAATCGAAAAATAACAAGTTAACATACTAACCTCAACTATAATGCCAATTCTTCAATTTCTCTCCTCCTTTCTTCTTTCTTTCTTGTTCTTAAGTTGAGATTGCAAGGTCTAGTGAAGTTTTTAGGGGATTTATTAAGGTTGAGTGGAGGAATTAAAGCTTAAATGCAAGCTTTAATGGAGAATTTTCATGGAGATGAGAGGGAAGAAGTGTGGAGGCAACAAAGGGAAAAGAAGAAGTGATTTTTGTTTTTTTTTTTTTCTCTTTTCTTTTCTTTATTTATTTTAGTTATGGAAGACCACAAAAACTTAATTAATTAATTTATTAATTATACCTTTTATGGCATCATGCATGATGTCATCACCCTTTTTACTTTTTCATTTTTCTCTCTTTTTTTTTCTATTTTTCTATTAGTTCTTTAATTTAATTCTCGATTCCAAAATTTTCTTTTCTCCGATTTTATTTGACAGTTAGGTCAGGAGTCAGCTCTCGGGGTCAATTGACCAAATTGCCCCTCGCTGGTTCATCCCGGTTTGCAAATAATTCCATATTTCTTCCGACTCCCTGAACTAATTATTTGACTGGCTTAACAGTTCTTTTTCGTAATTTTATCTTTTTCATTATGTTCATAAGGGTCCTAAGGACCGCGGCGTCACAATTTACAGTTCAAAATTTGAGTTTAAAATGACTTCGCAGTCGTTCCCGAGGAGGTCACCCATAGCTGTGACTCTCGGCTCGTTTAACTTCTTATGTTCTATTTTTCTTGTTTATACTTAACTAATTGGACATTACTAATTATTTGTGTTTATAACTTCTCTAGTTGTCTTGAGTGTGGTTCTAATCCCCTTAATTGTCCGGACTGACACCGGTCACCTGAGCAATAAAATATACCAGGCTATGCAAATAGAGGTGTTACAAATACAATGGCAGCAAGCTCCAAGTCATATGTTGGATAGTTTCTCTCATGTGGTTTCAGCTGGCGTGATCCATATGTAATGACATTCCGATCTTGCATCAGTACACAGCCTAACCCATTGTGAGAAGCATCACTATAAATTGTATATTCTTTACCCGGTGTAGGTAAAGTCAGGACTGGAGCTTCAGTTAAACATCTCTTCAATTCATCAAAACTCTGCTGGCATTTATTCGTCCACTGAAATTTCACATCTTTTCGAAGTAGCTTGGTCAGTGGAGAAGCCAACATAGAGAACCCCTTCATAAATCGATGATAGTATCCAGCTAAACCCAGAAAATTGTGAATTTCTGTGAAATTCCTAGGTGGCTTCCAATTAAGGATAGCTTTAATTTTACTAGGATCTACCTTAATGCCCTCTGCTGATACTATGTGCCCCAAGAAGGAAATGTCTTTCAGCCAAAATTCACATTTCGATAATTTAGCGTATAGCTGTTTCTCCCTCAAAGTCTATAGTACAATCCGAAGATGTCTATCATGCTCCTCTGTACTCCTCGAATACACTAAGATGTCATTAATAAACACCATCACAAACTGATCTAAATATGGTCTGACGATAGTGTTCATCATATCCATAAATGCAGCTAGAGTATTGGTTAACCCGATTGGCATGACCAGGAACTCATAATGGCCATATTGGGTTCTAAAAGCAGTTTTTGGGATGCTCTGCTCTTACACCTTAAGCTGATAATAACCCGATCTTAGGTCAATCTTGGAAAACACAGCTGTACCCTTCAACTGATCAAACAAATCATCAATGCAGGGCAATAGGATTGTCACCTTATTCAACTGCCGATAATCAATACACAAGTGGAGAGTGCCATATTTCTTCTTAACAAACAACACTGGCGCTCCCCAAGGTGACACACTAGGGCGAATAAAGCTCTTATCAAGCAACTCTTGCAACTGCACCTTCAACTCTTTTAATTCTGCTAGTGCCATTCTGTATGGTATTATGGAGATTGGGTCCACATCAGGCATTACATCAATCTCAAACTACACATCTCTTTCCAGAGGTAATCCTGGAAACTCATCAGAGAACACATTTAGAAAATTACATACTGTAGGGATGTCCCTCAATGCTGGACTCCCCACTTGGGTGTCTATCACATGTGCCAAGTATGCTTCACACCCCTTTCTGATCATTTTTCTGACTAGTGCAGCCGAAATGATGTTTGAGGGCAATAACTACCTCTCCCCATGTACTACTACATCATCGTACTGAGGGAGACCAAAAGTGACTGTCTTCAGTCTATAGTCAATCATTGCATGATGCCTGGCTAACCAATCCATACTCAAGATGATATCATAATCTCTAAAGGGCATTTCAATCAAATCTGATAGAAATACATGTACTTAGATCACCAAAGGACAATTTTTATACATTTTGTTGACCCTGACCTCTTGTCCCAACGGACTAGTTACTAGCACCTCAAAACCCATTTTGACACACGGAACAGTAAGGAAACTAACAATGCTAGCACTAACATAGGAGTGGGTAGAACTTGGATCAAACAATACAAATACATCTTGATTAGAGATAGAGAATGTACCGGCCACAATGTCAGAAGTTTCAACTTTTTCCCGTGTCTCATAATGTAGACTCTAACCGAAGCACTACCTTGTTCTTTCTGGTTTACTGTACCTTGACTGCCTGAAGTGCTACCCTGACCTCTGCCTCTATCTCTACTTGTTCCCCCAAAATTCTTTTTCTTACCAGTAGCACCACTGGAACTTTGATCAACTGCCTTTCTACTTTTCTCTTTTTCTAATTTCTCTATCTTCTCTATTTTCTCTTTCACAGGTGTCACTTCTGACTCAATTCTTTCTAACTCAAGTGCTTGAGAGATAAGCTCAGAGAAGTTATTATGTCTGAATCCGACCACTTGCATCCTCAGACTAGGCTTCAAACCTGTCTCAAACCTCTTACATTTTTCTCTACTGGTAGAAAGGAGACTCCCTGCATAGTGGCTCAGGCGGGAGAACTCCCTTTCATATTCTGCCACTGTTTTGCTATCTTGTTTTAGGCTTAAGAACTCCTGTAGCTTCTGGTCCACATAAGCATCTGGGACATATTTTTGTCTGAACTCTCTAAGGAAGTTGTCCCATGACAGCACTGGTGGTTCCACCAAACTATAGGGGATGGTTTTCCACCAAGCATACGCATCCTCCTGCAGTAGTGACACTGAATACTTGAATTTCAATTCCTCTGTACAGTGCAGTTTCTTAAACACTCTATCCATTCCCTCCAACCATTGCTCTGCCTCTAAAGGGTCCACTGTACCTTTAAACTCTGTAGTCCCATACTTAATTAGCTTGTCGTACTGCCTGGCTAGAGTCTGAGGTTGCACTATAGGTGCCTGAAGTGGGGCTTGGGTAGGCATGCTTTCAGTGATTGGTGGGGCTTGTGCCACTGATCCACTTACATTTTGAAGGGCTGGGGCTTCCCTTTATGCCTCAGCCTCTACAGATTGCTCAACTGAGCGGTCCCTTTCTTCCATTTCAATTCGAGGGTATTATTCATCCTAAACAAATAACACAAGGAGATTTCCCTCCGTTAGTTCATATTTATAATGTAATGTACTGTATGTATCAAATAAGGAAATTGAGCAGTTGTACTTATCACAAAGTAAATACACATTCACAGGTCAAAACATACTTTAAAAACTTGCTCTAATACCACTAAAACATGTCACACCTTATCTCTCTATAAGGCATAACATGATCTCATAGTATACTTAATGAATTACCAAATTTCGCCTACTGATAACCCATTAAATACACTACAAGGGATTTTAAAAATTTTTTATCATCTTTTGAAGGTGGCGAGCATTTTTAACATGTATTAAAACTTTTAATTGGAGTTTAAAAGCTAGGTAAAATTTTTGAACATTTTTATTTTTTCACAAATTTTGTAAAAATTTCGGTAAAGTGCCGTCTATAATTGAGAAAAACAACAAATTTAAAAACCTGTAAAAAGCACTTCCAATGATTTTCAATCACAATCCCCAACCTCCAATATATTAATACAATTCAAATCAACACAATTCAACTCAACTTCCATAATTTACAATGTTTTCAAAACACTTAAATAAACTCATCCACATTGCATTTAAAAATATTTAATTTACATTCACAAGTTTAATTTACAAATATAAAATTCACAAAATAATATTATTATAATTTACTGTGCAACTACTCAAGACCAATTACAAAACATATATACAGTCATATACATTAAAATAAATATGTACAAAAGAGTATAATTTAATACCCGATAAAATCCAAAATGTAGAACTGTGGTCCTTAGCAGCTTACTCAGCTGCTTTACCAATCTCTCTACCTGCGACAGCAACGAAAAGCTATCGCTGAGTACAATTACTCAGTGGTGCACAACATAACAAAAATACTAATTTATACATATATTAAATCACAATTATTCTAAATACAATGCTGAAATCATTAAACAGATACAAAACATAATTTGCAATTTTAGTCAAAGAATTTTTCACTTCAGAAGTCACAAAATACTTTTTATTAAAAATACACAGTCTTATCATGCCATCAATATATTTTCATCTCAATAGCTAGAGACTTATGAGGAATACCAAGGCTAGCTAGCTCAAATCTATGGGTACCCATTCAAATTTTTTTTCTCTACTGAAACACTGTAACACCCTCCCGGTAGCAACTCCGTACATTCTACTGTTCCGGTGACCGGTGTCGGTTCGGACAGCTAGAACGTCCGGAAAAATATTTAAACTAAAGTCAGGAACCATAATTAACTCAAATATTAATAAGAAAAATTTAGTAAAAATTTTAGAAATAAAATACAACTAAGTTAAATGAGCCGGTGCCCAAGCGATGGGTAACCGGAGGGAAGTTGCGGTTCTCGCAACTAGGAACCCTAGACCCGGGTAAAAATTCATAAAATAATTTTTGGGACTCCAGAGAAGGGTCATTGAGGTTCCTATGGCATTAGAATGCCAAGAAAATAATTAGAAAAATTTTTCAATCGGTACAGACAATTTTGACCCGTTAAGCCAAACGGAGGGCATTTTGGTCATTTCGCATTCAGAGGTGATTTTTGGCCGACTTGTCCAGTTAAGTAAATAATTATAATGATCTAAAATATGAATAAATATTGCTAAAAATTGAATTGAAAATGAGTAGAGAAAAGAAGAAAAGAAAATGAAGGAAAATGCTTAATTATGACATATGATGATGTCATTTAAAAGCCCCCTCCAATCACCATTTGACAAACCAATAAAAAGAGATAAAAATGACTTAAAATGAGATAAAAAAACAAAGGAAACCAGCAGTTTCCTTCTTCATACGGGCTGGAATAAGAGAGAAAGAGAGAGAAAAGGAAAAGAAAGAAAGAAAGGAAGAAGGAGAAGGAGATGAACAGTAGCAGAAAAAGGGGTTCAGCAGGGCAGCATGTTTCTCTTCCGTCCAGGTGAGTTTGGGTCAACATCTATGGCTGATTTTTGGATATGGTTGAGGTATGTACGTGTAGAAGTTATGGTTAAAATTTGGTGATTGTTCAACGGTTGGATTTGGAGAAATATATTGTTGAACACAGGCTGTCTGTAGGTTGAATTCTGAATTTTGGCTACTGAAATTTGAGAAAAATAAATAGTTAGGATGCTTATAAAATTATGAAATTTGGTACAAATGATATTTGGGATGTTGAGGCTGCTGGGTTAAAATTTGGTGAATTTTAGACTTGTGGTTTATGAGATATAAATTGTTTTGCATGAGCTGTCTGAGTAAGACTGATTTCTGCAACAATTCAGATTTTGAAGGGTTGAATGAATGTTTTGATATCTCATGATATAGAGATTATTTGATGCTAAAATTTTTACTGATATTGTATAGGGATGTCCAAAATATATGGTTAAAATTTGGGATTTATCTAACGGTTAGATCATTATATATAAATTTGAATGCACAAGCTGCCAGATTGGGTATTAATGGGTGGTTGTGGATTTAAGATTTATGATAGGAGTTTAGTCCAATTTAAGGGGAAATGCTGTTGAATTTTTATTGGATATTTAATTTAAGAAAGTGAAGTTATAATTGATTATGATTATTATGGTTCTAGGAGAAATCTTGAAGAATAACAAGCTCAAGGTTGGTTTCAAAAAGGTTAGTGCTAATTCATCCTTAAAACTTTGTATATATATATATATATATATCATGTGGAGTATGAAATGAGGGTGAAATTAAGAGAATTGAAACAAGTTTGCATGAATAAATTCCACCAATTTTGGCAGCCTTAGGATACATTAGTGTTTCATTGATTAGATTGAGTTATAGTTGTACATGGCTGCCATTGAACATAAATTAGATACTTTGATTCATTGATTGCATGTATATGGAAAATTGAAATGGTAGAGCTAGGGTTTGGGAGTGAAATTTAGACTTGGCTTATGAAGTGGTAAGTGAACATTATAATGGTCAATTAGTGACCATTTGAGGTAAGTTGACCATAATTTGAAGAGATTTAGAGTAATACAAACTGAATTGGTGGGCTGCCTAATGAGTGCAGCAGGGAGGCTGTGAGTCCAGCCTGTTTGGACTGCCATATCTTTGGCTGTGTAGGTTCAATTGGTGTTTGGCCAATTGGACATGAAACTAGACTTATAATGGCACATTTTTGCTGAAGAAACCATGCCCAAAAGACCAAAGCAAGTGGACCAAAAGTTGGCCCCAATCCGGGTACCCTGCAAGCCAATTCTGCAGAACTGTTCATTTGGCCATAACTCACTGTAGAAATGGTCAATTGACCTGAAATTTTTACAGCAACAAGTTAAGACCTAGACAAAAAACTTTCATGAAGAAACCTACCCCAAATTATGACCAGAACCTAACCCAAATGGCAGTCACAATCACTGTTCATGGTATTGTAGATTTGGTAATTCTGCAGTTTTTCCAATCCGGCCAGCTGTGGTTTTTGGACCATATCTGGAGCTACAAAACTCCAAATGGAGTGATTCAAAAAAGGAAATTCAACTAGACAAAATAAGGAATAACTTTCATGTTTACTATTTCCTCAAATTCCCACTGCAACAGGGCCCAATGGAACAGTAAAGTTGGGTCACAAAAACTGAAAATTCTGCTCTCTAGGTTTTAGGTTTGGAAATGGATTTAGGAGTTAATTCCAACAAATTTTAAATGCAAAATGTGGTATGTTGGGAGTGTCAAAACCAATATACCTATTTTCTATCCAAAAGTCAACATTTTTGTTGACCAATGAGGTGAATAGTGACACCAAAACTTGAAATTCAAAATTTGAAATTAGAAATGCATCTAGGGGACTTTAAATTGCAATTGGCAATTAATACTAGCAAATGTAAAACTCAAAATGTGGGATCTTGGTGTAATTAGAATTAACATATCCCTTAAGTATGAAAAAGTCAACATTTTGGTTGACTAGTAAGGTGAATAGATAGTTATGGCTTATATGCCCATCACAAATAGAATTTATAAAATATTAGTAACTCAACTTAAAATATAAAATTTGTAATTACATAAGTAGATTCTTGAATGTATAAATGAGAAAGGAAGAATGTTTTGAATACAATGGTACATGTGAACCATTGTTTAGAATTGTGATCAATATGAATAACATAATGAATGAATAAATGAACTATATTAATGTATGAATGAGACATTAGTTCTCATTATTGTAGAGAGGAGAAGTATTTTGAGTACAATGATATAAAAGGATAATTGATGTGAATTGTGATCATATGAATGATCAAATGAATGTATGAATTATAATTGAAATTTATCATGAAATAATAATGTCATAAAACATAAAATATTAATATTTAATGATATTATGTGCCCTTGTATTGCCTAGACACGTGTGTCAGATTGGATAGATTGGCATGCCAATAGGGTATTGTTTCAGCAGTACTGCGAAAGGCTTTATGCCCATATTCATGGCTTTATGCCCGTATTCATGGCTTTTATGCCCGTTTATGTGATATCATGGCTTTTTAGCCATACTGACTGCATACGTGGTTGACGTTCTGCGTCCCATGGTATGACGGCCCGAGGCACCGCGGTGTCCTGTGCCAACGACCTGTTATCCAGTTTAGTCAGCCTGTCATAGGTTACTTGGGCAGTGTAATTTATTGAAACAAATTAAGACTATTAGTAATTAAAAATGTTAGAAATCAAATAAATGAGTTAATAAGACTTCAAAAGAATTAGTTACAATTATGAAATGATCCAAACCACATAAAAATTGTTAAGTAAAATGACAAAATAGTTGCAAAAATAGGTATAACTTAACTAAATATTTTAAATGTACCTTCTATTGCCATATAAATATAAACTGAGTATTTTTGTTTGTTCTATATGTTGTACATTATCACTGTGAATTTCGGAATTAAACGCTTCCAAAGCGAAACAAATGAGAACAAAAGATAATTAATATTAGACACATTGTATTAAATTAAATTGATTCTTAAATATTCAAATTATGCTTCGTTCTTTCTTTATTTGTATATTTTATTTTCTTGTTCTATTATTGCACCACTAAGCAGCAATGCTTAGCGCGATGGATTTGTTTCCTCGCGCAGGTACTTTGACTAAGATTTTTGGAGTCCAGATCTGCAGAAGTGGCTGGAGTATTCAAGGTTGTCACCTCCTCAGCAATGCATGTAGATAGGGCCCATATATATCATATTTTGTATTTAGTATAAAATGCTAGATATTATATTATAATGTAGATTATGAGCAAGTAATTAATAGAAATGTAATGTAATTTAATAAATTAGCTCTTTCATATGTAATTAGTTTATACATCATGTAAATTATGAAATTTTGTAATTATTTTGTAAATTATGTAAATTAAGGAAATTTGAAAATTTTGCTCATTGAATTTGAGAATGTTTACATATGAATTGAGTATGAATGGAAATGTATAGAAATGATTATGAAATTGAAATGTATGGATGAGATTTGAAATATGAGATAATTATGATTAGCATGGATAAGATAATATTTGGAAATATTATTGAAATTTTCAAACAGGTAAATAGTAAAATACGTCAACTGGTAATAAAATAGGGGAAACTCTACTGGTTTCTCCGTCGAAGAATAATTAATATTAAAATATAACGAGATCAAAATATGAAAGGAATAAAGTAAGATAAGATAGGGTACTCCGGCACCGAATGTAGCACACTTTGCTCGGCTACACTGTAGGCGGGTGAGGGGTGTTACATTTATTGGTATCAGAGCACGGTTTAGGCGTTTCTGGACCTAGATAGACTGCATATCATGCATTGCATTCATAAGAGTCGAGGTGACACTATTGCAGATCTGTATTTCCCGTTTATTTTAGGTTAGGGTATGGAATAAGAGAATGAAGAGACAATGAGATAGCGAATGGAGATGAGAAGGAGACTGTATTTAAGATGAAAAAGGATGAGTACATAATTGTTTGAGGATGAGATTGAGACTAAGGAGAAAGTTAAGTAGGATAACACAGAAAGGTGAAGAAATAAAGAGGTAGTAGCTCCTCGGCTATTTACACCCAGTAAATTTCGAGGACGAAATTTAAATAAGAGGGGAAGAGTTGTAACACCCTCCCGGTAGCAACTCCGTACATTCTACTGTTCCGGTGACCGGTGTCGGTTCGGACAGCTAGAACGTCCGGAAAAATATTTAAACTAAAGTCAGGAACCATAATTAACTCAAATAGTAATAAGAAAAATTTAGTAAAAATTTTAGAAATAAAATACAACTAAGTTAAATGAGCCGGTGCCCAAGCGATGGGTAACCGGAGGGAAGTTCTTGATTCGCAACTAGGAACCCTAGACCCAGGTAAAAATTCATAAAATAATTTTTGGGACTCCAGAGAAGGGTCATTGAGGTTCCTATGGCATTAGAATGCCAAGAAAATAATTAGAAAAATTTTTCAATCGGTACAGACAATTTTGACCCTTTAAGCCAAACGGAGGGCATTTTGGTCATTTCGCATTCAGAGGTGATTTTTGGCCGACTTGTCCAGTTAAGTAAATAATTATAATGATCTAAAATATGAATAAATATTGCTAAAAATTGAATTGAAAATGAATAGAGAAAAGAAGAAAAGAAAATGAAGGGAAATGCTTAATTATGACATATGATGATGTCATTTAAAAGCCCCCTCCAATCACCATTTGACAAACCAATAAAAAGAGATAAAAATGACTTAAAATGAGATAAAAAAAACAAAGGAAACCAGCAGTTTCCTTCTTCATACGGGCTGGAATAAGAGAGAAAGAGAGAGAAAAGGAAAAGAAAGAAAGAAAGGAAGAAGGAGAAGGAGATGAACAGTAGCAGAAAAAGGGGTTCAGCAGGGCAGCATGTTTCTCTTCCGTCCAGGTGAGTTTGGGTCAACATCTATGGCTGATTTTTGGATATGGTTGAGGTATGTATGTGTAGAAGTTATGGTTAAAATTTGGTGATTGTTCAACGGTTGGATTTGGAGAAATATATTGTTGAACACAGGCTGTCTGTAGGTTGAATTCTGAATTTTGGCTACTGAAATTTGAGAAAAATAAATAGTTAGGATGCTTATAAAATTATGAAATTTGGTACAAATGATATTTGGGATGTTGAGGCTGCTGGGTTAAAATTTGGTGAATTTTAGACTTGTGGTTTATGAGATATAAATTGTTTTGCATGAGCTATCTGAGTAAGACTGATTTCTGCAACAATTCAGATTTTGAAGGGTTGAATGAATGTTTTGATATCTCATGATATAGAGATTATTTGATGCTAAAATTTTTACTGATATTGTATAGGGATGTCTAGAATATATGGTTAAAATTTGGGATTTATCTAACGGTTAGATCATTATATATAAATTTGAATGCACAAGCTGCCAGATTGGGTATTAATGGGTGGTTGTGGATTTAAGATTTATGATAGGAGTTTAGTCCAATTTAAGGGGAAATGCTGTTGAATTTTTATTGGATATTTAATTTAAGAAAGTGAAGTTATAATTGATTATGATTATTATGGTTCTAGGAGAAATCTTGAAGAATAACAAGCTCAAGGTTGGTTTCAAAAAGGTTAGTGCTAATTCATCCTTAAAACTTTGTATATATATATATATCATGTGGAGTATGAAATGAGGGTGAAATTAAGAGAATTGAAACAAGTTTGCATGAATAAATTCCACCAATTTTGGCAGCCTTAGGATACATTAGGGTTTCATTGATTAGATTGAGTTATAGTTGTACATGGCTGCCATTGAACATAAATTAGATACTTTGATTCATTGATTGCATGTATATGGAAAATTGAAATGGTAGAGCTAGGGTTTGGGAGTGAAATTTAGACTTGGCTTATGAAGTGGTAAGTGAACATTATAATGGTCAATTAGTGACCATTTGAGGTAAGTTGACCATAATTTGAAGAGATTTAGAGTAATACAAACTGAATTGGTGGGCTGCCTAATGAGTGCAGCAGGGAGGCTGTGAGTCCAGCCTGTTTGGACTGCCATATCTTTGGCTGTGTAGGTTCAATTGGTGTTTGGCCAATTGGACATGAAACTAGACTTATAATGGCACATTTTTGCTGAAGAAACCATGCCCAAAAGACCAAAGCAAGTGGACCAAAAGTTGGCCCCAATCCGGGTACCCTGCAAGCCAATTCTGCAGAACTGTTCATTTGGCCATAACTCACTGTAGAAATGGTCAATTGACCTGAAATTTTTACAGCAACAAGTTAAGACCTAGACAAACAACTTTCATGAAGAAACCTACCCCAAATTATGACCAGAACCTAACCCAAATGGCAGTCACAGTCACTGTTCATGGTATTGTAAATTTGGTAATTCTGCAGTTTTTCCAATCCGGCCAGCTGTGGTTTTTGGACCATATCTGGAGCTACAAAACTCCAAATGGAGTGATTCAAAAAAGGAAATTCAACTAGACAAAATAAGGAATAACTTTCATGTTTACCATTTCCTCAAATTCCCACTGCAACAGGGCCCAATGGAACAGTAAATTTGGGTCACAAAAACTGAAAATTCTGCTATCTAGGTTTTAGTTTTGGAAATGGATTTAGGAGTTAATTCCAACAAATTTTAAATGCAAAATGTGGTATGTTGGGAGTGTCAAAACCAATATACCTATTTTCTATCCAAAAGTCAACATTTTTGTTGACCAATGAGGTGAATAGTGACACCAAAACTTGAAATTCAAAATTTGAAATTAGAAATGCATCTAGGGGACTTTAAATTGCAATTGGCAATTAATACTAGCAAATGTAAAACTCAAAATGTGGGATCTTGGTGTAATTAGAATTAACATATCCCTTAAGTATGAAAAAGTCAACATTTTGGTTGACTAGTAAGGTGAATAGATAGTTATGGCTTATATGCCCATCACAAATAGAATTTATAAAATATTAGTAACTCAACTTAAAATATAAAATTTGTAATTACATAAGTAGATTCTTGAATGTATAAATGAGAAAGGAAGAATGTTTTGAATACAATGGTACATGTGAACCATTGTTTAGAATTGTGATCAATATGAATAACATAATGAATGAATAAATGAACTATATTAATGTATGAATGAGACATTAGTTCTCATTATTGTAGAGAGGAGAAGTATTTTGAGTACAATGGTATAAAAGGATAATTGATGTGAATTGTGATCATATGAATGATCAAATGAATGTATGAATTATAATTGAAATTTATCATGAAATAATAATGTCATAAAACATAAAATATTAATATTTAATGATATTATGTGCCCTTGTATTGCCTAGACACGTGTGTCAGATTGGATAGATTGGCATGCCAATAGGGTATTGTTTCAGCAGTACTGCGAAAGGCTTTATGCCCGTATTCATGGCTTTATGCCCGTATTCATGGCTTTTATGCCCGTTTATGTGATATCATGGCTTTTTAGCCATCCGTTGCATACGTGTTTGACGTTCTGCGTCACATTGTATGACAGCCGAGGCATCATGTGTCTGTGCCAACGACCTGTTATCCAGTTTAGTCAGCCTGTCATAGGTTACTTGGGCAGTGTAATTTATTGAAACAAATTAAGACTATTAGTAATTAAAAATGTTAGAAATCAAATAAATGAGTTAATAAGACTTCAAAAGAATTAGTTACAATTATGAAATGATCCAAACCACATAAAAATTGTTAAGTAAAATGACAAAATAGTTGCAAAAATAGGTATAACTTAACTAAATATTTTAAATGTACCTTCTATTGCCATATAAATATAAACTGAGTATTTTTGTTTATTCTGTATGTTGTACATTATCACTGTGAATTTCGGAATTAAACGCTTCCAAAGCGAAACAAATGAGAACAAAAGATAATTAATATTAGACACATTGTATTAAATTAAATTGATTCTTAAATATTCAAATTATGCTTCGTTCTTTCTTTATTTGTATATTTTATTTTCTTGTTCTATTATTGCACCACTAAGCAGCAATGCTTAGCGCGATGGATTTGTTTCCTCGCGCAGGTACTTTGACTAAGATTTTTGGAGTCCAGATCTGCAGAAGTGGCTGGAGTATTCAAGGTTGTCACCTCCTCAGCAATGCATGTAGATAGGGCCCATATAGATCATATTTTGTATTTAGTATAAAATGCTAGATATTGTATTATAATGTAGATTATGAGCAAGTAATTAATAGAAATGTAATGTAATTTAATAAATTAGCTCTTTCATATGTAATTAGTTTATACATCATGTAAATTATGAAATTTTGTAATTATTTTGTAAATTATGTAAATTAAGGAAATTTGAAAATTTTGCTCATTGAATTTGAGAATGTTTACATATGAATTGAGTATGAATGGAAATGTATAGAAATGATTATGAAATTGAAATGTATGGATGAGATTTGAAATATGAGATAATTATGATTAGCATGGATAAGATAATATTTGGAAATATTATTGAAATTTTCAAACAGGTAAATAGTAAAATACGTCAACTGGTAATAAAATAGGGGAAACTCTACTGGTTTCTCCGTCGAAGAATAATTAATATTAAAATATAACGAGATCAAAATATGAAAGGAATAAAGTAAGATAAGATAGGGTGCTCAGACCAGAATGTAGCACACTTTGCTCTGCTACCGTAGTCGGGTGAGGGTGTTACATTTATCACTCAATTGGTAGGCGAACCAAACCCGAGGTGATAAGGGTTGAATCCTAGCTCTGCAGGCGAAGGATTGAACTCCACCAAAGCGACAAGTACCTTGTGAGTCGCCCGTGGCCTCTGAGAATGCAGCGGCAAGATGGCCACCAGAGGGCTTGGTGGGGCCGCTAAGTCGGGATGTGACAATAAAGCGCCTTATTGTCACATCCCACTTAGCGGCTCTACAAGCGGCGATGCGGCTCTTGTCGCTGGTGGAGTTCAATCCTGCGCCTGAACCTATCACCTCAGATTCGCCTCTTACACATCCGACTTAGCGGGCTGGCTCAAGCCCCTCTGCAGGTGGCCATCTTCTTTGGCGTACCCCAGAGGCGGTGCGACTCACAAGGTACTGTCCGCTTTGGTGGAGTTCAATCCCTTCGCCCTGCAGAGCTAGGATTCGAACCCTTATCACCTCACGGATTTGCTTCGCCTCTTACCAATTGAGCCTTCGCCTCTTACCAATTGAGCTGCAGCTCAATTGGTAAGCAGCTAATCCGTGGTGATAAGGGTTGAATCCTAGCACAGGCAGAAGGGATTGAACTCCACCAAAGCGGACAGTACCTTGTGAGTCGCACCGCCGGCCTCTAGGGGGGTACGCCGGCAAGATGGCCACCCAGAGAGGGGCTTGAGCTGGGGCCCGCTAAGTCGGGATGTGACACACACACCTCAACACTTCAGCCAGAGAGGGAATACAAAACTAATTCCTCCCACTAGTCAAGCTAGTAAGGCATTCAGACATTTGATCATGACACTGTGGTTTCAAACTATTTTAACAATTTTCTCAACATTTTGGGTCAATAGCACATTTTTCCTTTCAATTACATTTGTCAGTATAAATAAAGTCATAATTTAATTTTCATAATTCATTCAACACAATTTCAAAAAAAAATTCAAAAAGAGATCATATGTTGTGCACAAATCTCGTATGAGTCGCCTCTTGGCCTTGACTCGATGTTTCCTTTCCTTTCTCAGTAGCCTTTTCAACTAAAATACATAATTTACAGTGTTTTAATATCATAACTTACAATAAATCCAATAAATAAATTCATGTATACTAAATTCTAGCCCTAATATGCTTAAATTAACGTTCTTTGAAATTTGCATTTCGGGGTTACTATTCATAGCACTATTCAAGTCAAAATATTGAATTTCTCATGTTTAATAGGTATGTGAATTCCAATTACACCCACATACCACATTTTGAGTGTCTAATTTGTTGGTCTTGGTTGCCATTTAAATTTTCTAGGTCTCCTAAGAGAAAATTTAATTTTTCAGTTTTGATGCCCTGTTTTGCGCTGTTCCATTGGTCTAGTTACTGTGAGAATTTGGATAAGTGTTCTTCATAAAAGTTATTCCTTATTGTCTTATCTTTAATTCTCTTTTTGAATCACTCTATTTGGAATTTTTTAGCCCAAGATATGGTCATTTTTCTAAGGCTGGCCGGATTAGTTCAAACCCAGAATTCTGGGCACTTTCTTGATTCTGGCAGTTTTGGTATGTTGATTGCAGCTCACTTTTTTTATGGTTTATGGTCAGAATTTGGATTTGTTTTCTTCATCAAAGTTGTAGTGCTATGTCTCAGCTTTCTATCGGTATAAAATTCAGGTCATTTGGACCTTCCTACACCAAGTTATGGCCAAATGAATAAACATTGTTCGTTTTGTTATTTCTGTACAGTAGCAGTGCACATTACTCGAATTTGACCTAATTATTCACTATCTTAATGTCATTTTCTAGATATGGTTTCTACATAAAAATTTTGTCATTATGTGTCTACTTTCATTCCCAATTGGCCTCACACCAATTGGGTTAGCAGAATTTTAGTTTTGGTCCCTAAAAGGGACCTAGGTCAATCTGCCAAATTAGGACCCTTCACTAGTCCGAATTGCATTTCATTTCTACTCATTCAAACACATCACAATTGGTCACAATTGACCATTTCTTACCTCAATTAAGGTCAATTGCATCAATTAACCATTTTCTCTAATTTTTCTCCAAATTTCTAAAGCTCAGGAACCCTAGTTTCACCATTAATACAATTAATGAAACTAAAGCATTCTAATCACATTTAATACCTCAATTAAACTTGTCTACATCTTTAATTGCATCAAAAACCATTAAATCCTAGTTCACTACACCTTGACCGAATTCCATGTAAGTGGGTATATACATGCTTTTGTTCATTTATTCTTCAATTTATATACATGCTTTTGTTCATTTCTTCTTCAATTTCCAAGTTAATTGAACTATAAAACCATGAATTTAGCTAAAAATTAACAAGTTTAAACACTAACCTTTTTCTTGGAAGTTTAGCTCTTCAATCCTCTATCTTTCTTCCCCAATTCTTTCTTCAATCTTCTTTTCTAGTTGCCAAAGTAAGGTTTAATCAATAATAAAGGAGAAATTTATGGGGAATTTTTAGGTTTGTGAAGCTTAAAATCAAGTTTCCATGGAGTTTTAGAGAGAGATGAGAGAGGGAGTGAGGGACGGCTAGGCTTGGTAAAGAAGATGACCTTTTTTTTTCTTTTTTAATTTTTAACTCTTTTATGCCATAATTATCCCACAATTTAAATTATTTAATATTAGACTTTATTGCATCATGCTTATGCAACTTGAATAATGTCAAAAATTCTAATTTTTTCTTTTTTTCCTTTTCCTTTATTTTTCCTTGTTTATTTAATTTAATTCTCTATTTCAAAATTTTAATTTCTTCGATTTTATTGGACAGTTAGGTCATGAGTCACCTCTAAGGGTGAATTGACCAATTTGTCCCTCACCGATCTGATCCGGCTTGTAAATATTTCAATATTTCTTCTGAAATCCTGACCTAATTATTTGACCTATTTATCAACTCTTTTCTGTGATTTTCTCTTTTTCACTAGGTTTGCAATAGTCCTTAGGACTGCGGTGTCAATTTTTCCTGTTCAAAATTAGGATTACAATTGACCTCACAGTCACTTTCCGGTAAGTTCAACCATCACTGTGACCCCCAGCTCATTTAACTTTTTTATGCTTTGTTTTTCTTATTTATACTTTACCATCTGGTAATTACTATTTATTTTCATTCAGGACTTTTCTAGGTGTCTTAAACATGATTCTATTCCTCTTAATTGCCCAGACCGACACCAGTCACCGAAATATCAGACTATACATATAGGGGTGTACATTTTGATATCTTACTAACTTCTTTCCATGCTGTCTTCATTATAAATTATTTATGCAACAAATTCAAATCCTTACCACTTCTGTTTTTAATCTACTTGATGAGATTCATCAACCATTCAAGATACTAACGACTTTCTCTTGCTTCAGGTTTCTTCACCTGTATCTGTTTGTCATGAATTTGAAGGCAATATATAAAGCACCCGAATGCCGAGATAACTCTTCTTCAATGGGTAAAACCATGATGAGCTTTTGTCTGCATGTATTTTGTTTGCCGTATTCTTTGTCATATTGTATGTAAAATTTTCATTTCTTATCTCTGCACTTAAATATTGATTTTGGATTGCTATTGGAGTTATGCTGAGAATTGACGCCACAATCTTGTAATTAACAAAAAGAATACAGTTGTCTCATAATGATTCAGGAGCTCAAAGGTTTAGACCTTAGCAATCCCCCTTCTCTACGAAGTTCTGGCATTTTCCTGAAAATTACAATTGAATTTGAAATACCATTTTCCTGATAAACAAAATGATGCCACGTTAAACAGGATAATTGAAGTTGTAGATATAGCATTTTTCTTGATAATGACAATATCACTCTCATCTAACTTGTAGGCCATTAGTGTTTTTTTGTTAGAACTTCGCACGACTTTGTTCGCAAGGAGCCATGTTGAAGTGCGCAGCCTATGCAGCTCAGCTCAGTGGATGAGGCAAGATTTCAACATCCTATAATAAACCTAACAAGATTTCTTGAAAAGATTTTTTTTTCCTAACTACCACTTCTTATAAGTCGTACAATAACTATTTTATAAATGGAAAATTTGTTTAGATTCAATTTATCGTTTATTTTTATAAACTTATAATTGAAATAATTTAAACGTTTATATGAATAATTTAAAATTTAATTAAAAGAATAATTTTTTTTTTAAATATCAAACACTTTTTTTAATGAGAAAATGAATTTAAGTTATTGTTATTATAATGTGTGTTTTCCTTTTTTTTTTCCTCTATAAATATTTAAAAATAAATAATAAATTCAAATTTCATCCAATTCATAATTTTCTATAATAGAAAAATAGACCCTTATCACTAAACTACTTATTATTTATGACATTTATATAAAAATGATTGAAAATATCTTAATTTAATCACAAACTAATTAAGGTTAGACTCCAAAATCAAGTTTAAATTTCTTTAATGTGGTAGCTTTATATTATTTTTTATTTATATTAATTTAATTATAATATTACTATGACAAATATTTTAATTTTATCTTTTTTTAAAAAATATATATATATAAATAAATATTAATGACTCTATCTATTACAGCAAAAAGGTATCTTTAAAAAAGCGATTCCTCTATTTTCAACCTAAATCTCACTTTTTTAACTCCAGCCTAAATCGAGAACGCTATCATTTTATCTCTTTTTAGGAGAATTATTGAATTCTTAAAATATAAATTATTAATTAAAATAATTTTTTTAAATTATTAATTAAAATATATAAAATAAAATGAGTTTAGATATTATTTGAATAAAAATAATCTAATTTAAAATGGAGTAATTGATAAATTTTAATTAGATTTAAAATTAGTTTAGATAATATAAATATTAATCAGTTCAAAGCATGTTCAGTACCTCCACAAAAATGCCTCTGTCACCATCTGGCCTATATTAAAGCATTCTCCATGGAGACACTATAAAAATCAAGTGATTTGATTTTAGGGATGGCAACAAGCGGATCGAATGTAGAAATCGCTTACTTTGTCCTTGATGTGAATTTTTCCCTCTAGGATGAAGGCAAGGCGGGTTTTCCTACTATGATTTTTTATTATTTTTATTTTAATTTATCATTATATGATATAAATTTATTGAGTTAAAAAATAAAATATAAGTTAAAAGTATATTTTAGAGATATGTATTATTTGGTTATAACCGAATGATTGAACTAGATCAATAAAATTTTAGTAAGTTTGATTTGATTTTTAATTAGTAATTATAAAAATTTTCGATTAATAGTACGAGTATATTTTATTTAATAATCGTAATAACAGAATTTTTATAAATTAATATATTAATTATAAGTTTATTAATAATATATTATTTATAATTATTATTTTTATAATTTTATAATAATATTTAACTTATAATTATTCACTTATTAGTATTAAATCATGCATATTATTTTTACAAATAAAAAGAATTATAATATATTTTTTATTAATGATTTAATAATATAAAATATATTTTATTTTTTCTATTAATTCAATAATGATTGATCACGAAACCAAATATTTTTAGTTTCGGTTAAATTCAATTTTCTCTCAATTTTAATTTAATTGATTTTTTAAAGTTAGTTGTTGAAAATTCAGTTTATTTATAATGATAATATTTAAGTATTTAAATGCATAAAATAAATTAATTTTTAATTAAAAAATAATATATTATTATTCATGGAGGTTTTGGGGATTTGAGAAAAAATACACTCTTATTTTTGCCCTATTCAATATTAAGAATAGGACAAATTAGAGAAAATTGATTAATTGAGAAATAGGTCGAATTGAATCGCGCATATTAAGTGATTCCGTCAATGAGTATTGAACTATTATTTGTGATTTGCATATTTTTGTTATGGTTTTCAAAATATAATTGTGATTTTATAGACTCTCTCTCTCTCAATTGTGATTTTTATTTCTCAACTTTTTTTTTTAATATGGTTTGCTATAATTTTTCAATCTCTTTTGTGTTCATTGTGGTTTTTACGATTTTAATTATGATTTTCACATTTTTGGGCTTCTTATTTTAGTAAAGAGATCGGCAGAGTGAAAAAGAGAAAGGAATAATAGACATGAAAAGAGAGAAGGAGAGGGTAAATTGTAGAGTACATCAGATGCACTAAAAAATAGTGCACCGTATATTAATATAAAAATAATTACACAATAAAAATAGAAAGATGTGACTCACTATTTTATTAGTGAAGGTACACATACACTGATTGCACCCAACAATTTGTCGAATGAGAGAGGGAGAAAATGTCTCTCTCTCTCTTAGGTAAGTAATAAATAGATACATTTATTTAGCGTAGGGGGAATTTGGTAAAAGATTAATAAGTGGTATCCTTGTAACTCTTGACTATTTATTAATGTTATTTGAGTATTTAAAGAGACTATTTTAATTTTTCACCTTATTATTATTTGTGTCTTTTTGATAGGTTAGAGCCTAGATTAATAATTATCCTATTTAAATATTATAATTTAATCATTGAATTTTTAATCTTCTACTAAACACACTCTAAATATAAAAATATACTTACTTCATTTACTTTTATTTATCATTAAAAAATTTTGCATGGTAATTAAATGAATAATTAAATCATTTAAATTATAATAAAATATTTTTTAATTTAATTAAATTACCCTTTATCTCACATAATTAAAAAGGAGGGAAAAGGAAAATTGATAAGACAGGTTTTAGAAAATTATAAAAATAATTATTATATTTAGTCAAAATAATGGTAAAATTAAAAAAAAAATAACTAATACCCTGTAATCTTTTCATAGCGATAATTGATTTTAAATAGAATAATTTTTAAAATTTAATAACTAAAAGTGGATGAATGGAGTAGTATGTTTAAATAAAATTTTAGAAATATGAATGGCTTGAATTAGAAATACTCATTTAGGTTATATTTGAGGTTGAGATAGAAAGATTAAAATGCGTTTTTTAAAAAATTATAATTTTAAGTGTGATTAAAAAATAATTAAAATTTTTACTTAATTGTTTTAAAATTTTTGTAATTAAAATATATAAAATTTAATTTAAATTAAAATTAAAATTTTATTTTTATTCCTAATATAACATTTTAAAAATTACTTTCTTCAAATCAGGATAAAAATAGCGCTAGTAATGTAATTTACAACATTATTTTTTAAATAATTATAAAGAAGTAAATTTTATTTATAAATAAAAAATTATAAATAAATTAATATTCAATTTGACATATAAGTTAAAAAAGTTATCTAAAACAAATTAAAATTTATGAATAAATTACCCATTAGTTTTAATTACCTATTTATTTCAAAATTATTATTTAACTAACTAAATATTATATTATCTTAATAATTTTTACAAATATAGCACTACTTTCTTCTAATAAAATCTCAACCATTTAAAAATATCATATATCTTTTTTACTTAATTTGACATAGTAATTACTTTTAATTTGTAATACTCTTAATTTTTAAATAATTATTTTATATATAAATATATATGTTTTAGTCTAACTCCTGGTGTTGTGGGCTTGGCGTAGGTACTTTCATTTTGTGACAATTCGACCGTCGCCTAGATTTATAATTTCGGATTGAGCAGATAAGCTACTAGAATCACTTTGAAACCGGGTCAAAGTTATAGGCTACCCTACCATTTTCAGACACCCCAGACTCGTTCAAAGCATTAGAATTGGCATAGGTAAACCTGAACTCCGAGTTTCTTCAATTTTATAGTGCTGAGTTTAGAATAAAATTCTATAAAATATTCATGGTAGTTAGAAAATTATAATTCCTTTTGTAGTAGCTTAGTAATATTGCTAAGGATCGCAGGACAAAATTTTAGAATTTTTAGAGCTCATTTGGGTAGTTTTTGCGAAAAGGGTTGTAGGGACTAAATTATAATTTTTCAAAATTATGATTGTTGACTGTTTGGATGGGCCCAGGAGAGGCCACGTGATGTGATTAAGATATGATTGTGTGACTTGCGGATATAGTGTATTTTTTGGCCCTTTTGCAGGTTGGATAGGTCCTAGATATAGGAAAAATTCTATCAGATTTTTTGCACAACTTAGGATGTCTTTGGTTCTTTTTAAGCTTGTTTTGAGTCAATTATATTAAATAATGGTAATGTAATTATCAGGTGAGCCGGGACAGCCTTCCTCCTCCGTCCAGCCACCACGGTGACCTCGGTTTACGTCTGCGAGTAAAATATTGATTTTAATTATAATTTCAATATTATTATATATTCAGGCATGCTCATGCATCACTTATAAATATATATATTTATATAATTAAATACTAGGCACGTTTTATATTGCATCTTTATTTGATGAAATATTATGAATGTTATTTTATGATAATTTGGAGCAGTGTGATGTGTTGGCGTGCGTGTGGTGTGTGATATTAGACATAGATAGGATAGGTAGAAGCGGCTGGAGCTTGACTTACTGGGACTCAATTCTTTTATGGATAAGTCATGGTAGGCACGACTCGAGAAGATCTCGTTGGCCCCGGCATTTGGTCTATTAAGCGAAAGTCCGGCTTGAGATGTACTCGTTGAAAGAGGTTGGATTAAGAGAACTGTATAGGAGATCAGCTCCCATATATATACTGTTTGAATATTATATGGGTGTGTGAGTGCTCTAAGTTACCCTTTTTGTTGTTTACAATGTGATTTGTATGAAAACTATGAAGGTGTTGCATTCCACTCTTTAGGATGCATTAGTTTTAGATAGCTATAGAAATTGTACTTAAAATTGGTATTTTACTCTCTGAGTTGAACACTCACTCCTGTTCACCTATTTTTCCAAGATACAGGAGGTCATTTATTGAGTTTAACCTACTCTCTTCTTCACAGGTCTACTATCAACATTTAATTGTATTTTGTTCTTTTATTTTGTTCTAGAACTCCGCATGTATTATTATTATTAGTGATGTATTCATTTGGATCTGTTATGTATGAATTAACTGGAATTGTAAACATGATATATGATTATGCATGGATGATCATTGGGTTGAATGAGGGAGCTGAGCTCCCATTTGAATTAGTATTGTTATGAGTATGTGGAGGGTGAGCTGAGCTCCCTAAATTATTATATATATTGTACTTATAGGTCGAGTGAGTTAAAAACTTTCCGTTGGATGGTCTATGTTATGGCCGGACTCTATCCGATTGATTTCTTGAAATTGGGCTCAATATGGGCTTTAGGATTGGGTTAAGGAATAGTTAGACTTACTACAGGCCTCTAGGGCATTAGATTGGCTCAGGTCCTAGTGCCGGTCTAGCCCATAGGTTGGGTCGTTATAATTATGGTATCAGAGCTTAGGCTCTAGATTTATGGGAAATACATGTCTAAGGCTTAATAAGAGTCTGGTTAGGGGTTCAAATGCGAAGTATAGAATCCTATTTCATCTTCTTCTGAAACTTCTTGTTCTAACTTTTGCGTTATATCTTGGGTAATATAAGAGTGTTTCAGTTAGTGTCTTAGTTTTCATAAAGTACATAGAGATGTAAAATAGAGTTAGCAGACATGTTGAGATCTGTCATAAGGATACGTACTATAAGAAATGCTAAATTTCTGTCAGTATGGGTTTAAGTGGCGTGCCTATTTGGTGCAAGGCACAAGGACATAAAGGTGATTTTTAGCAATGTAGTTTCCCTAAGTGAGAGTGAGGGTACCACTGCTGGCAGTCATCGGTGGATAGCCTAGTCATAATAAGTTTATGCTATCAGTGGATTCAAGAGAGATAAGAGATCAAGACATCTAGTATGTAGGGACGTACCGTAGTAACTATACAACATTCTCGATGTTTATGCTGTAAGCTGCAGATTACAGTGCCGACATGGGATTATTGTGTAGAGCTACATGCTTCCCTGTGGTCCACCATGATTAGGGTGTTTGTAAACAACCTCTGTTTTGGTACAGTTATGTCAAGACAGAGTTTTATTTCTGCAAAGGAGTTGGGAAAACTCCTAATTAGGGTTTAAGACCCTAGAGATTGATAACCAAATGTTGCAGTTGGGTGATAACTAGAGTCATTGACTCAGTTATCCTACTTTGAGCATAGAGTTAGAGCATAAGTGGCACAAGACTAGAGGTTTTTAGTATGATTGCAGTGTAATGGTGACACCTACTTGGTGGGATCATTTGGTCTCCAGTATGAGATCGTTGGCACTGTTGGCATTACAATGGATGTATTGCCTAAAGTTTAATGAAGATAACACTTCCTTCGTGTGACATTGGAGCATAAGTATAACTCTACTCCCTAAAGGAGATTGGAGGTTATGAATAATATTCGTAGCCTGCGAAATGACATTCTAGGAAGGTTGACAATATAAAAAGAGAGCAAAGAGCTTTATATAGCTGTGGTAATAGGGTTGAGGTAGTACCTCTCTTGCAGTTAGTTATACTGTAGAGTATGGTAATGTTTTCTGAGGAGAGACAAAAGAGTACCACTAATATAACGATCTGTGGACTGATGTCCTAAATGGGACTGTAGTGTGATAGGAAATAGTAGCTCAGGTATCCCCTTAGGGAGAGTACAATTTTCGTTGTAAGGATCATAAGAGATCAGATCATGATGGATGCAGAGCTTTGGAGCAGTAAGGGGAAAAAAAGGATCCTGTAGATTCCCTCCTTGAGGTATTAGAGGGTAGTTTAGAGTTAAACAAAGGAAAGGACAATGACTGTAAGTCAGTGAAAATAAGTTATAAAATATCAGTAAATAAAAGGAAATATATAAAAAAAATTTGGATAGTTGGTTTTAGATGCAACAAGAGAGAAATTCGAATGACAGTGGAAGTACCAGCCAGAGTGGTTAGAGCACCAATTTTGAGTAATATCAAGGTGTTGATAACTTGATAGAGACAGTGAAGGGATATAAGTTCCTTACATGATAGTGAGATCAAGAAAGAGAGTAGCACTAAAGAATAAAATAGTCAAGTTCTACTTTGGATAAGATAAAAGAGATGAATTAAAGAGCAAACCGAATAGTCAAAAATTGGACAAGGTCAGGAAGATCAAAGTGTGATATAAGGTATATAAAGTGCCATCCTAAGCAAGGTAAATAGGATGAACTGAAAGGCAATATTAAAAAAACCTAGAACAAGGATACATGAGTGACGATAGATATCAAGATATAGAATCCAAAAGTGTAGGACTTAGAGCATGTCATGGTTCGAGCAGTGTCAGGAGCCAATCAGAGTTGTAGGATATGGATCAAACTCTTTCTATTCCTATTTCCAAGATGGAGTAGATAGCAATGGGATAAATCCATTTAGACTTCTAACAGTATGAGGAAAATTAGTTGAGGAATGCAACCAGAGCAAGTAAAAGTTATAGGATGTGCAATGGTGTCTTGAACTGTCCTATCAGGCAAAGGAGTGAATTAATAAGTAGTAAGTTAAATAAAAGTAAACCTTGTGGTTCAAATAGGAATAACAAATAAAAAGGATGGTGGAAAATGGCACATAGGCTCAGGACCTGAGTAGAGGTGGTGAGATAGCAATTATGGGGTCTGCGATCAAGGATTAGGTAAGCATTTTTAGTATAACCAATAGGGTCACTTTATAAGAAAACATGAATAAAAATGAGTGACAGAATAACAGAAGGAGATATAGTAGAAAGAGATATGTATGAGTGACAGTCACAAGTCACTGAGAAGTACAAGGATAAAAGTTATGATAGTAAGCATAATTAAAATCCATTTTGAAAGAGTTTATCAGTGAGAGGTATTTTCTTAAATACAGTAAAATATAGGGATGCAAAAGAGTTAAGGTAGGCATAAAAAGGTAGAAATAGAGTACAAGTGGAAATATAAAATCTTAAGATAATATATTAGGCAAATGATGGTACAATAGAAGGATTATTGTAGTTGATATCTTATATAGAGATGATGAAATTTCAGGGAGAAGACCAAGAGACATGAATGGTGTGTTGATGTCAGTAGGAGGAGATTTCTCCTTCTCTTCAAGTTTAGATCGTACCTTTGGCTCTAGAAGTCTACACAAGCAAGGGAAATAATGTTGTGATGACCTAGTATTTAAGAACCTGATAGGCACCAGTCTGTACACATTATTCTTAAAAAGAAAATGATGGTAAGCATGTACCTGATGTTATTTATGAAAGGACGATCAGAGTAGTGACCAGAATTAAGTCGAGTTAGTCACCAGGGCTCGCAACCCTTCTAAACTACAAGTTAGAGGAAGAGCTAGTTGTGAATAAGTTTTAGTGGATGAAATTGTTGCTGATGGTTAACTTTAATTTTGAAGTCTGGAGAGCCGTGGGCAGTATGTGTGGTTGCATTAAGGAGAATGAACACGTAAAGTATCTTAACCGAAATTATAGCCTAACACATATTTCTCACAGCTATGTCAGTTTAGCTGCAACTTATAGTTTCAAGGGCTCCTATCTAACTATGATGAGCAATTTCCGACAAAGGGTAGTAGGGAATGATAATGTTCTAATGTTTAAGCTAGGAAATGAGACACAAAAAGAATTTTTTAGGGTCAATTACAAGTGTTACATAATGTGAAAGATGTGCTGATAGGAGCCAATCGTAAGGTTAGAATCCCAGAAGTAATGGAACTAGTAATCAAGATAGGACTAAGAGATAAAAATAAAGTCAAAGTAGATGTTGGGATGGATATCTTTGAAGGAAAGGCATAAGGGTGAGAGAGAACAAAGGTTAAATAATAAGTATAATAAGTTGGAAATATATCAACACTAGCAGAAACAGAAAAAAAAAAAAAAAAAAAAAGATAGAAAGTGGATAAGATCCAAAGGATAGGTGAAAAGCTTAGTAGAGTTGGTTACAATGATGAGGATAAGAAGTAATAAGTACGCTAGGGACACACTAAGGGATGTTTAAAACAAATTATGGTGAAATGGTAAGATAAAGGAATAATGGAGCCTCGATTTAAGTACTAATGTGTCAGGAAGCTCGTCAAATAGTAAGAAATTTTAAGCAGAAGGCAATGAACTCTCTTTTTAGAAAAGTATTAGGATATGATAAGTTATTTTGACTGGATGGCTTAAGAATACATAGACTTTTACTAGGTTAGAGAAGAGGCCCAGCCCACTTTTTACTATTAATAGATAGAATATGAACGCTTAACACTTCGATAGAGCTCTATATAATTAGTTACATAGGATGGACAGGGGTTGATTTGAGGACCTTAGTAATGACACAAGTAAATTGGGAATTCGAAGTATCATCTAAATGAGAAGATGCATCGGTGTTGACCAATGAGGCCACAGGACAAGTAAAGATGTCGAACAAGATACCTATGATAGGTGCTACAGGAAAGCATCTCATAGGATACTATAGGATAAGGAACATAAGTCATGTCTGTAGGAAGCAGAGATTGTTCAAACAGAGGTATGGGGACTAAAGTCACTAAGAGATACGGTAGGGCATAATGAAGGAGAGGTAAGCACCAAAGCTGATGGAAGTTATGAGATATCAAGTCAAACACAGTAGAGGTATAGTGAGTACTGAAGATGTCAGAAAAAGATTAAGGAGTGGTTTGAGATATGAGTTTTGCTGTGCAATGACGATGATAGCTAGGATACTACAACAGACAAAAGAGCTATGTGGATCCTAGGAGAAAAGATGTAAAGTTTGTGGTGAGTGATTATGTATTTCTAAAGGTCTCCCCAATGAAAGGAGTCATGAGGTTTGGGAAGGAAGGCAAGTTGCCACCTAGATACATAGGACCTTTTGAGGTCATTGATAGAGTTGGAATAGTTAAGGTTTTGTGGAGGAGCCAATAGGTAGAAGAGTGTACCTGCGAGTTAGAGCAGGACATGCGCAATAAGTATCCGTACTTGTTTACTATGTAATCTTGTAATTCTTTATTCTGTCTTGTATAAAATTTGAAGACGAATTTTTTGTAAGGGGAGGGGGAAAGAATGTAATACCACTAATTTTCAAATAATTATTTTATATGTAAATATAAATATTTTAGTCTAACTCTTGGTGTTGTAGGCTTTGTGTAGGTACTTTCGTTTTGTGGCAATTTGATCGTTGCTCAGATCTATAATTTTGGACTGAGCAGATAAGCTGCCGGAATCACTTCAAAAACGAGTCTAGGCTACTACACTATTTTTAGATGCCCCGGACGCGTTCTAAGCGTCAGAATTGGCATAGGCAAACCCAAACTCCTAGTTTCTTTAATTTTATAATACTTAATTTAGAATAAAATTTCATAAAATATTCGTAGGTAGTTAGAAAATTATAATTCCTTTTGTATTAGCTTAGTAATATTGCTAAGGACTGCCGGGCAAAATTTTAGAATTTTTAGAGCTCATTTGAGTAGTTTTTGTGAAAAGGGTTGTTGGGACTAAATTGTAATTTTTCAAAATTATGATTGTTGACTATTTGGATGGGCCCAGGAGGGGCCATGTGATGTGATTGAGATATGGTTGTATGACTTATGGATATAGAAGTATATTTTTGAACCCTTTTGCAGGTTGGGCAGGTCCTAGGTATAAGGGGAACTCTACTAATTTTCGGCACAACCTATGATGTTTTTGGTTCTTTTTAAGCTTGTTTTGAGTCAATTATATTAAATAATGATAATGTAATTGTCAGGTGAGCTGGGACAGCTTTTCTCCTCCGCCAAGCCACAACAGTGACCTCAGTTTACGTCTATGAGTAAAATATTGATTTTAATTATAATTTCAATATTATTATATGTTCAGGCATGTCCATGCATCACTTATAAATAAATAAATAAATAAATATATATATATATATATATATATATATATATATATATAATTAATTAAATATTAGGTACGTTTTATATTACATCTTTATTTGATGAAATGTTATGAATGTTATTTTATGATAATTTAGAGCAGTGTGCGTGTGGTGTGTGATATTAGACATGGATAGGACGGGTAGATGCTGCTGGAGCTTCACTCGCTGGGACCCGATCCTTTTATAGATAAGTCGGGGTAGGCACGGCTCGAGATGATCTCGCTGGCCCCCGCATTTGGTCTATTAAGCGAAAGTCCGACTTGAGATGTACTCGTTGATAGAGGTTGGATTAAGAGAGCTGTATAGGAGATCAGCTCCCATATATGTATTGTTTGAATATTATATGGGTGTGTTAGTGCTCCAAATTACCCTTTTTATTATTTACGATGTGATTTGTATGAAAACTATGAAGCTGTTGCCTTCTACTCTTTAGGATGTATTAGTTTTAGATAGCTATAGAAATTGTACTTAAAATCGGTATTTTACTCTCTGAGTTGAACGCTCACTCCTGTTCACCTATTTTTCCAGGATACAAGAGGTCCTTTATTGAATTTAACCTGCACTCTTCTTCGCAGGTCTACTATCGTCATTTAATTGTATTTTATTCTGTTCTAGAACTCCGCATGTATTATTATTATTAGTGATATATTCATTTGGATTTGTTATGTATGGATTAACTGAAATTGTAAGCATGATATATGAGTATGCATGAATGATCATTGGGTTGAATTCATTTGAATTAGTATTGTTATGAGTATGTGGAAGGTGAGCTGAGCTCCCCAAATTGTTATATATATTGTGCTTACAGGTCGGGTGAGTAAAAAACTCCTCGTTGGATGATCCATGTTATGGCCGGACTCTATCTGGTTGATTTCTTGAAATTTGGCTTAATATGGGTTTTAGGATTGGGTTAAGGAATAGTTAGGCTTCTTAGTGCCGGTCCAACCCAATAGGTTGAGTCGTGACATAATTACTTGTCAATCACACGCTTAAACGACTTAATAGTAGCTTTTAAATAGCTTTAATAAATGCATAATTATTTATTTTTAAAATTAATTTATAAATTAACAATATATTTTAAATAAAAATTAAAAATAAATAATCTAGTCAAACACCCAAACCCTTTGAATTTTTAATCATACGGAGGAAATAAAAAAATTAAATAAGGAAAGCAAAAGGAAAAAAAAATCTAATTTATTTTATATTAGTTTGGATAAATTACTAAAATATAAGAGAAATATATTTTTACTATATCTTTTCTTTCTCATATTTAAATATAAGTAAATAATTTTGATTTAAATAATATATTTATTCTCATATTTCTTTTTATTTCATTTTAGTTTGAAGAGAAATATTTTTAGTCAATTAAAAATATTTAAAAATAAAATCTCTTTTTTATTCTCCTTATTTCTCTTTCATTTAATATAAAAAAAGTGAAAAAAAAAAAATTCTGTTCGTCCTTTTATTCAAAGGAAAAACTTGTTTGAAACTTATTATTATCTTTTTAATATGCAAATTCATTGCATCACCAAAACTCAATGGCAACATATAACTAGATCAGACACAGAGAACAAAAGGCCTAAAACTAATCTCACACATATAACCCAAACCCATAAGAAACAACTCATAAGAAAACCACCCACCAAACTAGCAAAACCACCAGCATCCCTTAAGCATAGAGGAATCAAAACTACCAGCGACACCAGATAGCTTCGTTGGACTACTCGGGGTCAGGGCTGTCACTGAAACTGAGCAAGCAAACAGAAGCATCGAAGAAAGGGCGATAAGACCACCTGACCCTCCAATGTTCCAAGAAAGGCCATTCAATCACCACTATACCCAGGTCAACGAGAGCCAACTAACCATGGCATTCACATAGGAAAAGTGGATAGAAAACGCATAATTTAAGACATTTTATTTTATCTTAACGTTTAGTCAGCTATTACATGTCTAATTGGCAAACTCTTATGCGTGTTACGCCCTACCTCACCGCAGACAATAGGAAGTCAAAACATAGTTCTAACCTTTCTCCGCACAAACCAAACCCAACAAACTATGTAGGCCGAACCATAAAAGAGGGATAGCTGACCTCCATCCAGTTCAGAGAGACAAAACAGCGACCTCTTCCCCTATCCTAAAAGGGAAAGGGAACCGCAGCGGACCCTATTTGGCGATTCCATTAGGAAGAAATTGGGACCAAAGTTGGAAGGAAATTTCTCTGTTAAAACAAGAATAATATTTAAAACTTATGACGGATTTATTAATAAACATGTCAATCTCATTTTCGTCTTTATAGACTTCCATTTTCTGACATATTCTCCCTTTTCTCTCTCTGCAACAGTCGTGGTAAAAACTGACACTCATCACGTGATCTCTCTCTAAAATGTCGCTCGAATTTGTCTAAATCCACGCGCCTGTCTTTCTCTCTCTTTTGATCACTGTTGCTCTTGTGTGTCTTTCACTTCAGCATCGATCCTTTGCTCTCGCAGATCTGCCTCTGCACTGCAGGGGCCTTGGCCTAAGGTATATACCATTCCCATGTCTCTTCTTTTTCTGGATTGGTAGCTTTTTTTTTTTTTTTTTTTAGCAAAGATGGTGTTTTGAGCTCTGGGTGCTTGTGTTTTTTGCTTGCCAGAATTTTCCTGTTACTCACTTATGGTATGTTATCGACTTACCGTGTGTTATATAGTGTCTTTGTTTGTTCCGTTCTTGTTGGTTCTTTTCTTTCTGCCTTCCTGTATTGAACTTTTCGGTTCATGTTTGTGTTATTTTTTTTTATGCAATTTCTGTGCAAGTGCTAAACCATGTTTACCTTGTGGAAGCCTACATTGGAATTTTGGAATGTCATTTTTGTTGCTCTCTTTTGGCCTTAAAAAACAATAAATATATGGCATTTTTGTTCCTTTTACTTTTAGAAAGTTGCCATTGTGTTTTCTGGGTATGAAAAATTCATACTTGTTTCATATTCAAGCTTGTAGTTCCCTTCTGACTATTTTTTTTTTCTTTTTATTGACTTTTACACCGTTTTCATAGTATTTCATCTTGTATCGTTAGTTTTCTTACAAAATATTCAGTTTACTTGTTCCGGGTAAATTGTTATCTAATGATTTGGGCCTCACTGGTTCCTGATTTGGGATTTCAGTGGAAGAACAGAGCTGGGTTTTCACTTTTTCTTCTTTCATCATGACAATGTGCAGGAAATGGGTATCATTTCCTGGAAGTTATTTCCTGCTTTTGAGAGCTTGTGCGTTTGCTGCCCTGCATTGAGGTCCAGATCTGGACAACCGGTCAAGCGGTATAAAAAACTGCTTGCAGAGATATTCCCCAAGTCTGTGAGTATTAGACTGCTAATACCTTTCGATCTTCTTTTGCTCTCATTGGTTTTACATACTGGTAATATTTTGGGGCCTTAGCATTAAGTTTATTAGAATTTGATTGGGAAATTCCATTTGTATAATTTGTAAATTTCCGTGCTACGATTTTTCTTCTGCCTGCTGTGTATAAGCTACAAAGCTATGTTGGCTTTTGTGTAACTAGAGGGTAACAAGGGAAAACCTAACCTTGTAATGAGCATCTTTGCTATAGATTATGCTCATCTTTACAGCTTTTGTGAATCATGCGGCTGTCTACCAAAAATTTGGACTTGAAAAGAAATGAGAAATGATCATCTCTCTCTTGGATCTTTGAAGAAACAATGGGAGGAGTGGATGAATTGTTTAAATACTTAAGAAAGGAAGATGCTTGTCCGATGTAGAACAAGCTTTGATATCAAATTGATGTAGAATCAATTGAATAATAGGGAACAAAGGCTGACAAACAAATTCTCAACTTTTATTATGCTTAATTGTCAATCATCAAAAATAGTCTATCAAAACGCCTAGAAGTCACAAGTATATATAGTAGACTTTGTAATCCTACAAGTATTAGGATTTGAAATGTTTAAACAAGGAAATTCTAATCAAATACTAATTAAGAAATTAACACAAAATTCCTAAATAACAAAATACTAAACCAAATAGAACTCTATAAATATTCCTAAATAATAGTAGTTCTTAAATAATAAAAATTTGAACTTTCTAATTCTGTATAATTCCTAAGTTGTATTTGAATCTTGATCTTCCTAGACTGTGTCACTGTTGTTCCTCTGACACAATCAAGGACTGTAGATGAGTCGTATATTGTTCAACGTCTTCTGGCCCATTCCTGCATTTGTTCAATTTCAATGGATGGAAGTGACTGTAAAAATTTGTGTTACGCATGTATACTAGGATTAAATCTTGTTTTGGGGGACAATCTAGCCATTGGAGACTTGAACCTCTCAACAAATTTCTCACTCTAAACCATGGGGCAGTAGTGAGCAGTATTGGCCAGGGTTTTAGTTTGCATTTTTGGTGGTAGATGGTTGCTTAATTACGTAGAATGAGTTTTTAATGCTGCTAGGCTGTCTTGCCAAGGACTGATGTAAGCTCAAATTTTCACCATTTTTTGCAGGATGGACCTCCAAATGAAAGAAAAATTGTGAAGTTATGTGAATATGCTGCAAAAAGCCCATTTCGAATCCCAAAGGTTTTGACTATATTATATAATATATTATTTTCCCAATCACAAATGCTCTGTTGGTGGTCTTACTGGAACTATTGGTTTTTAATAGATTGCAAAATATCTTGAAGAAAGGTGCTACAAGGAACTCCGAAGTGAGCATATCAAGTTCATTAATATTGTCACAGAGACTTATAACAAGTTGCTGTGTGTGTGTAAGGAGCAGATGTAAGTTTAAGTTTCTCTCTTCTTTTATTTCTGAATGGCATTTGAAGATCTGCTAACTGGTAATCTTGTGTGTTCATGTTTTCTTTAGAGTCAACAATTCATGCTGTAACCTCAATCTCTGTTTGTCTTTAAGTACTTATTTTCTAATAATAACTTGTTAGATGAAAGTATCTTAAGATTATATGCAAGGAAAAGCTATATTTACATTTCCTATTTTGTCCAAGTCAATTCATTTGTGCACTTACAAAAAGTTTGAAATATTTTTCCCCCTCTTTTTAGTATTTATCCTGAATTGAACAATGTGTCCAACTGGTAGACTAGTTCAGTTTATTGTGCTTTATTTCATGTACATCACTATTCAAATTGAAGTGCTAGGAATTCGCTTTTCTGAGATCTTTTTGTCATGTTGAATAGTATATCTTGCTCTTTGCAGGGCATATTTTGCTATCAGTTTGTTGAATGTGGCCGGTGAACTGTTGGACAAACCTAAGCAAGATGCTTTGCTGATACTTGGATGCCAGACCTTAACAAAGTTCATCTATGGTCAGGTAGATTATGACCTAACTTTCTGATTATTTTGAATGAAATAACAATAAATAAAAAAAAAAGATGAAACATGCATGAAATTTGAGGATTTAATCTTTTATGCATATGGAAACAAAAAGTATTCCAAAACTTTTTTTATTTTAGATGTCATGTAGGAAAGCAAAAAGACTTCTACTTTCAGTTTCTTTAACATTTGACTCTTTAAGTGGATAGATTCCGTGTTGTAAAAGATGTTCTGCATATGCTTATCCTTCATTTTGTAAGATGCAGAGAATAAAATGGTTGAGTGTATGGATCCGGCTTGTGATCCTGAGTGTCCAGACTTGAGTTCTTATGTGTCATGGTCAATTGTTACAGATGGTCATGTTGATCCAGACTCTGAAAGTTATGTGGCCATTTGCAGTCACTCATTTATTTGGGAATCATTGGTTGCTGTTGTGGTCGAGGTGTTTCCTCCTTTGGTTATAAGATGAATTGGTCTTATAGGTTTTCTAAAATTCCAAATTGTAATTGATATTTGATGAGTGTTAATTTTTTGTGCTTATACTTCAATGTGTGAACAGACAGATGGAACTTACACGCACAACATTGAAAACTTTGTTCACCAAGTATGCAAGCTGGCACGTGTACATGGGGATGAACATCATGAGAGCCGCGTGAGAGCTTCTAGTCTGCAATGCGTTTCGGCAATGTTAGTTCAATAGGCTTATGAATATTTGGAAGAAACATAATTTAATCAAATGCTTTTAGTATTATTTTCTGGTAACCATTTTTTTTACACTTTCTGTGCTTTAGGATTAGGATTGTTTCCTAGATTTTGGATTTTTTTTTTAATTTTTTTATGTGATAGGTTTCTGTCTTGCTAGGTGTGGTTCATGGCAGAGTTCTTATATATTTTTGCTCCTTTTGATGAGGTTAGTGCCTGAGAAAATTTCTTTGATATTAGTTTATATTTGAAAATGGACTTTGTTAGTTTCCATAATCTGTTGGGGTTAATTATGCGTCTTATAATTAGAACTTATCCATTTCCTTTTGTCTTTACTTTTTGATTACTTGGATGATAGAACAGGTGAAAGTATGAATGAGATTCAAATGATACTTTTCTGTATTTTTTTACAAGAAACTAGCATGCTAAACCTATGGGCCCTGTTAGAGCTGAAGAAACACAATCAACTCTTTTCAAATTTTATTGGAAGTAAGATTCATATTGTTAGATATTCTTTGCAGCAGTTCTGATTTAATGGAAATTCCTTTATTTTCTGAGCACTTTCTTCCTGGTTTATTTATTTAGAGTCATTAGTACACATAAGATGCTGAAGAATAGGATAGAATCAAGATTGCCCCAGACTGAGCCCTGTTTGGCAATATCAACCCTCAACAAGGGCCTTCAACGTTTCTTTTAATTCTTTAAATTCTTAAATGTTCTGTGTTCTGATATAAAAATATGATGTTTATAGGTATGTTTAGGTAATTTTGCAATTTTATAATAAAACCCTGAGCATGTGGAAGTAGAGGAACTAATATCTTGTTTTCTTTTGCTGTTGAGCAGGTAAATGCTTAAGTGCTTATAATCTGACCACTTCAGCAAGCAACCTTGTGTACCTTTTTCCCAATCTCTGTTCATTTATTGCTTTTGTAAGGCTTTGAGTTGTAATATATACAAAATGCAGATTGTGCAAGTCACCTTAGATAAGTATGAACCAGATGTGCATGATGATGTAAGAGGGGAGCCGCATAATTGGGTTGATGGAGTAGTTAGATCTGAGGGCAGAGGTGCAGTTGTCAGTTGTGATACTAGCTCTAGCTGCATGATCATTAGACCACAACAACAAAAGAAAGACCCTTCTCTTTTGACTAGGTACTGATTATTCAGAAGCCTGGAGAGCTTGTTATATAACACTAGCTTTTTGTTATTTTCCAATGCCTTCTGTTTTTGGTTATAGGGAAGAGATTGAGACACCTAAAATTTGGGCTCAAATTTGTATCCAAAGAATGATTGAACTGGCAAAAGAGAGTACAACAATGCGCCAAGTATTAGATCGAATGTTTGTTTATTTCGATTCTGGGCGGCACTGGGTTCCTTTGCAAGGGTTGTCCATAACAGTTTTGTCTGATGTGTGCTACTTATTGGAGAGTTCAGGTATCTTGTTTCTTTTACTCGGGCTGCAGCTTCTACATAGGATAGTCATTTTAACTTATGATATTTATTGTCTATTTCAAACCAAAAGCGAGATTGGAGAATAGTTTTCTTTTTCTTTGGGTCGTGTCTGATATTGTCTAGTCCTGTTTGCCGTGTTTTGTGAACCTAATGCAGCTTTATTGTTTGGTTTGTTCACTATGTCTTGCTATGTGCAGTTTATCCTTGTGGGCTTAGTCTGAAAATATTTCTCAATGGTGGGCAATTCTATGGGTGTGCTTGCTAATGTTTATTTCATTTCAGGGCATCAACAGTTGGTATTAGCTGCTGTTATACGTCATATGGACCACAAAAATGTGATGCATGATCCACAACTCAAATCTTATGTCATACAAGTTGCTGCAGTTTTAGCTAGGCAAATTAGATCAGAAGTAGTGCTGTCCGAAATTGGATTTGTCAGTGACCTATGCAGGCATTTGCGAAAAAGTCTTCAGGCCACATTTGAATCTGTAGCAGAGCAAGAGTCAAATTTGAATGTCTTGCTTCAGAATTCCATTGAAGATTGCTTACTTGAAGTTGCTGAAGGGGTAAGTTTGAAGCAATCAAAGTAGAATAACTGCAATTGCTTCTTTCTACTATTCCTGTAGTTTACATTAATTTGCGCTGCCTTTATCAGATTGGGGATGCACGGCCACTTCTTGACATGATGGCTATAACCTTGGAGAATCTGCCATCTTCTGGAGTTGTTGCCCATGCATTGGATCCTTGATTATTCTTCCTCATATGATCTCATTGTCATCGGTCTCTTCTAGTTCACAGCAGGTATGATGAGTTTGATAAACTTTTGGTGTCAATGCATATTTATTTTACTGCAAATGCTGCATCTTACTGTTTTTCCTTCTATTTTCAGACATTGTTGAAAGTTTTGTCTCATGTAGTTCTACATTGAGAGTGCATTTATATCTATCAGTTAAATTCTTCTGAGAATGATTTTACAATGTTTGTTTTATTGTGGAAATTCAATATCTCGTTGTTTTACTTATCCACCCCATTGTCTTGACAATTGAACCTGGAACTCCGGAAGTTTTATTTAGGACACAGGTTACTAAACTTCCAAACATTTCAATTTAGGTTTTTCCAGAAGCACTGCTTGCCCAACTTTTGAAAGTAATGTTGCATCCAGATGTTGGGGTGCGAGTTGGAGGGCACCAGATATTTTCAGTGCTTCTCATTCCTAGCTCTAATCATTCCCAGCTCTAATCATTCCCGCCATGGAGTTGTGTCTTTGCAATCTGGTTATATTTGTGAACCAAGAAGATGGCATTCCAATACTGCATGTGCATTTTCGTCTATTACAGCATTACTTGAAAAGCTTCGAAGAGAGAAGAATGGTGCCAGAATGGAAAAGCGTAAAAATAATGGTCCTGATGATTGCAAAGAAAAAGACATTATAGAAGAAGATTGGAAACAGGGTCAGCCTCAAAAAAATTGCCCCAACTTTTACAAAATAAGTTCTGTTATTGACAGGACCTCTGGGACAACAAGCTTGGCTGAGGCGGTGAGCAAATCATTTATGTAGGCATTCACTCTTAATCTAGTTTAACAAGTTGCTAACTATAGATCTGATTAATGATTTGTACAGGAGCCATGCATTATGAAACTCAGTGAGGATCAAATAGCACAATTGCTGTCTGCCTTTTGGATACAAGCCAATCTTCCAGATAATTTGCCCTCAAATATTGAAGCTATAGCTCATTCTTTTATGTTGACACTTATTTCTTTACGATTGAAGGTCGGATTTTCATATATATAGATGTTTTCCCCTCTTCCCCTTTCCCCAATTACTTTTATATGGCCTCAAATTGAGTAAATGTGTAATTTTACATTGAATGAAAGCAACCTTTGATGTTTAGTGAAAGGATTGATCTCTCTAGTTTGTTTTGAATGTTACTTGTTAACTGTCTTTAACATATGGGAAACAATTTAATGCTGGTGGGGTGCCTGATCAATCTCCAACTGTTTGCATGCTTGTGCATCTTTATTTATAACTGACGCCAGTTATCATTTCTCAAACTTATGATGTTGCAGAGGCCAAGTGATGGCCTTGTGGTCCGCATCTTTCAGCTATCCCTATCTCTCAGAAATTTATCCGTGGAACCTAACAATGGTATAGGTGATTTATTGATACAACATTCAATTTTATTTTGAGCATATGTACAATTGACTTTTTTACCATCCTTTGCAGGGACATTACGCCCTGCATGCCAGAGATCAATTTTTGTATTATCAACAGGCATGTTGATGTTTGCTGCTAAAATATATCAAATTCCTGAGTTGAATGATTTAGTCAAGTCATTACTCCCATATGATGTATGTATTTTCTGTTCTTGCTTATTGTAAAGTTTATCAAGTGATGAAAGGATAGGGTTGCTGCATTTGTAGTATAGAGCTCTCTTCTCTGTCAGTGAAATGCATGCCATGGTCTACTTTTCACTTAAGTGGCCATTCATGGCCTGTAAGTAAATAAATAAAAGGAAGCTAGCAGAAAGATTAATTTTATTGACAACACTAGCGTTTTATTAAAAAATATATGTATTATATTTAGTATATCTTCTCCTATTTCAGGTTGATCCTTATCTCGGCATTAGTGATGACCTTCAAGTACATGGAAAGCCTCAGGCAGATGTGAGGGAATATGGATCTGTTGCTGATAATCAACTAGCCTCATCTTTACTCCTTGAGTTGAGGAGCAAAATATTTGAATCTGATAAGGTCATAATCGACACCTTAATTCAGAGCCTATCTAATGCTACCAAGGTACACAATTTTATTGACAAGCTGAACAACACCCCCCTCCTCCTCCTCTTTTTCTTTTTTTCCCCTCCCCCCCTTTTCTCTTCTCTCTCTCTCTCATATGTCTGCTTGTGCTTCTTTAGCTGGAGGTTGATGACTTGGCAAGACAATTGTCAGAACCATTCACGCCTGATGATGCATTTGTCTTTGGTCCACGATCAATACTTGATCTGGACCACAACCAAATGGTTTCCCATTCTAAAGAATCACTCTCCTTTGATGAGGTATGATCTTATGAATAATCATGATCCCTTTCTTTCCGAACTTGCAAATCACCTAAGCATTGAGTTTCTTTCTGGGTTTTAAATTATATGACACAAAGCAAACAGCTTCATGTACATGTGATGAGAAATAATTAAGTGATGAAATTAAAACTTTGCTGTAATTGTTCTTCAACAGGACATTCCAACAAGCTTGTTGATTGAAGATGATGTGATAAGTGAAGCATCAGTTGCAGACATGACTCACTTCATTTCCAAGATGCCCGTGTCCCCTTCTGTTTCCCATGTTATTAGCATTGGGAAACTTTTGGAATCTGTAATCTTATCCTTTCTTTAGCATCTTCCCATTCCTTTTTTCTACTTGTGGCATCTGGCATGTGTCCATGTATGTTTGACAAATTTGTATACAAGGACATTTGCCCATCTTAGTGTATGAACTTGAGTAATATGGTTTCAGGCACTTGAGGTAGCTGGTCAAGTGGCAGGAACATCCATCTCTACATCGCCTCTCCCATATGATACCATGGCTAAACAATGTGAAGATCTTGGTGAAGGCACAAGGAAGAAGCTCTCCAATTGGTTAGCCCACAAAACTCATTACAGTAGAGGAGCTGGCAAATTTTTAACAGCATTTCCTGCAACTGAATGCACTGCACTAGAGAAGGTTAGCGTGCATACTCAATTTACTGCCCTGCACTTAATAATTGCCATTATTTGTAACTTCAAAATCTGTTTTGCTGCTATGAATGTATCATGTGCTAGTCATATGTTCTGCTTCCAGCGGACTTGTGCACAAAGACACAGTAGGAACATGATGCGGTATTGGAAGAGAAATCAACATAGGAATTTTATTTGTTGTAAAATTAGGAAATTTAAGAATTTTATTAGGTTTAGAATTCATTATCATTAGGAATTTAGGCTTATTATTATTTTCTAGTTTATTTTAATTTAGAATTAATATTAATGGTAAGTGTAATAATAATAAATTCTAAACCTAATAAAATAAAATTCCTAAGATAGATTTCTCTTCCAATACTGCATCAGAATGCTACATAACAAGAAAAATACACCTACTTACATGGGATGTGGCTATCATATCTTAGAGAAATGCAAATCCTGGTTTCTAGTGGAGCATATCTATTAAACTTACCGAATTGTTTGTGGTTTGTTGCATTGTTTTGACATGCCTGTGTTCTTGCAGATAATGTGTGATGCCACCACCGAGCAAGGAGCTGTGAAGCCAATGAACCCATGCTTGGCTATGAGGCTGCCTCCTGCTAGTCCTTTTGATAACTTTTTGAAAGCAGCTGGATGTTAAAAGAATACAAGCTGCGTGCATTTGTTCTGTTATCAATGTTGTAAAGGGTTTTAGTAGTAATTAGATTTCAAGGCTAGTTTTTTTTTTATTTTAAACATAACAGTGATATAAGGGCTTCCATGCAACAGTTAATTGATCCAAATCCAATCCAATCCTTTTCTTGAGCTTGTGTTGATGCAGAAAGGGGTGAAATATTCAGCTATCTGTCCATATTTTCTTGATGTTTTAGTGAATTCTGCCAAATAAACCGTCTTTGTCGGCAGGCAGGGCCAGGCAGAACCTAGGCCCTTGGTTAAGGAACATAGGGCTAAGGTCTATATCTGATGTTTGGGGTTAACACTACGTCCCTGGACAAAGCTCGTGTATAATTGAAGTTCTGCTTTTTCATGGACTGGTACTGGGAGGCCAACATCAATATCAAAGGTTCAAATGATTAAGGGCGCTATTAACCTCATTAAAATGACAACCTTAATGATGAATTATAATCTTAACCTGATATTATAGCGCCTAGCCTAGGGTAGCCATGGTAGACAAAGAGGGAGAACTAGAAGAGGCTAGTTACCAGCCTACTGGGTGCTTCTAATTTAATTCCTCAATTACTCATTTAAATACTGTTTACAATGGTAAAATTTCAAGAGCATGTGCAAGTATACATATAATTATTTTGGAGTTTTTATTTTAAATTGGAGGAATGGGTCAAACTTAAAACTTCCTAAAGTGAATGATATGTTTTCAGTTATAACTAAATCATGCTAGACATTATTTTGGAGTTTGGCCTAAATATATAGCCTCAAGTCTGAAATTTTCATTCACTAATATGATAAGTATTATTTTTTTATGATGAGACATGTATACATATATATATATATTGCGTAAAGAAGAGGGCACTGCTCATCATTTACTCAATTCACGGGCACTTCAATGTAGAGTGGGCCTTAACCATTATTAGGCTACCTGATGGTAGGCATGTCTTCATCCATGTGTTTAAACAGTCCTCTGTAACTCTCTTCCCCTCCTCACCCAAGACATGGAAATTCCAGTCGCACATTCAGCCTGTGGAGCATGTGATGTGATGCAAATTCTCAAGGTTCAAGCTTTCCATGTTGTGTTGCATTTTTCATAACACGCACCTTTTGCCAATGATTTTTTTTCAAATATTATTTTTAAAAAATTTTCAATCTCAATCTTAAATGAAGCCTAAATATCAATTGAGTTTAAACTGCGAATAAACAATACTAGAGTTTTTCAGTAACACCTTAATTTACAATCCAATACATTAATAGTTAAATAAAAGTCCCTAAAACTAAGATTAAATTAAGGATGATAATGGGTAGGTACTCATAAAAATTATCCAATTTGAATCCGAACTTGATTGATATTGTCAAAATTCAAATCCTTATTAAATCTAATTAAAATTTATTCTTAACTATCCGAGCTATCTCAAACACTAAAAATATCTTAACCCATTTTATTTTATATATTTCAATTAATAATTTACATAAAAAAATTATTTTTATTAATAATTTATATTTTAATAATTTTATAAAATATTTAAATTTTATTTTATTTAAAATAAAATATAAATAATGTATAAATATTATTATGAAAAAAGTATTTTTATATTTAATTAAGTATTTATATAAACAGGATTTGGGTAATAGATACCCTACATGTAAAATTTGAATCCGATTGGAATCTACTATAATATTATTTCTTAAAATTGAACTCGTTCTAAATTCGATTATATACCATTCAAACTTATACTATTAGAGTTTGATTGAGTCAGGCACCTATAAAAATCTAACCTGTTGCCATTTCTAGAATAAATGAATTTGCGAAGCTTAATCTATGATTTTTTTTTTCCCAAAAATTTGGGAATTCATTGATAAAAAGGACATTGCATGGACCAAGCCCATAATTATATAAGATCCCTAACTACTACTTTAGCTACTAAGTTCAAGAAAAAAGCCCAAAGCTCATACAATTAACATTGTGTTGATTGGAGGAAGGAAAATAATGAGAGAAAAATAAAAAAGATAATAATGATGAGAGGAAAATATATTTTCCCTTTGACATTTGGATAGAGGAAGGAAAATATTAGAAGAAAAGTTACTTTATGAATAGTAAAATTATAATTTTACTCCTAAGTTAAGAAATAAAAACTTATAAGATATAAGGATATATTTATAATTTTCTATATTTTCCTCCTACTTTCCTCCCATTTTGGAGAGAAAGTAGAAGTAGACAAAAAAATTTTATTTTCCTCTCAAATTTTCCTTCCCTTTTTATTTTCTATCAATTCAAACACAAAATGATGGAAAATAAAATTATTTTCCTCTCAAATTTTCCTTCCTCTCTTATTTTCTGTCTATCCAAACATAATGTAAGAAGCTTAAGACAAAAAGGTAGAAGACCCGAAAGATAGACTTGATAGACTGAAAGACAGATAACACCAAAGCTACCACATCAAGAACCCAACAACTAACAAACACTGGGAAACTGTAAGCATACAAGGAAGCATCAATGAGGAAACTTTGCCACCATAGAGACATACGCAGCTTAAAAGCCATCCCAAAGAAGTATAGTACCCCAAAAAACATCATCCCTTCTAATAAATAGGTAATAACAACTGAAAATAAGAGCTACTAACTAAGTAGGTATCAGTGAAAATCGAGAAAAGCATGGCAATGCCCAGCCCTCTAAATCTCATTTAGCCTATAGTGAGACCGGTGGCCCTCCATCTGCACCACCAAGCGCCCTTTTGAGATCCCAGACAATAAAAAAATTATTGTACACTGCGGAAGCGTGTAAACTGCAAAAAAATAAAATAAACACACAACACATTCATATTTACATTGTTCACCCTCTCAACATAGGGCTACATCAATGGGCATGCCATCTTCCACTATCAATAATAATTAAATCATCATTACAAGCTCATAGCTATACTACCCATCAACCCATTTACACTCAAGATAACCCATGCAATATCAAACTACTCATAGTAAATATATTAGTTAGTCCCTCTCAGTTTCCTCTAGACATAACCTAATATAGTTACTATTACAACACTACACCATAAAAGGGTGCCTTTAACTATATGGGCAAGCGCCCTCTCACCAATGGATAAGAATCCCTTCCTCTTGAATTCTATATCTTTAATCCACCTTAGGCTGAAAGCATCTCTCTACTGCAATGGGCAAGTGCCTCTCATCAATGGGCAGAGCCAAATCCTCAGCAATTGGCAAGACCCCTCTCTATAATGGGTAATAGCCTCACTCCATGAGCTGAAAGCCAAATAATCTTTTTCATCATTCTTTTATTTATAGTGTTAATTCTTTCAATCCTAATCTAATTCACTCAATTTAGGAATAACACTAAAACAAGAATTCTACTCTGTATAGAAAATATTCCTCTATCTTATTGAGGAATATTTCTCCTACTCAAATTAGGAAAAGGTCTCTTCAAATCTTACTAGGATTTTGAGTCATAACTCTAATAATCTCTACCTTGACTCAAAATCCATCAACTATTGCATACCTCAAATTCTTAGGTGCCTTCATTCATCACATCTCTATACTTGAGCTTGAACCCTTCAAATCATCAATCTCTCCAATCTTCATCTTGGGTGTAACTTGCTTCTTTCTTCAAAAAAATTTTCGCTTCATCAATCTTCTTGATTTTGCATCAAGAGCTCCACTTTAATTTTAACTCTCCATCATCACCATTATTGCATGTGTGACTTTTACATGTCGCAGTAGCTCCACCTTCAACCAAACTCACCAAAATCATCCCCATGCTCTGATACCAATTTGTTGTGCACTGCGGAAGTATGTAAACTGCAAAAAAATAAAACACACATACAAAACACTTATATTTACGCGGTTCACCCTCTTAACATAGGGTTACATTCACGGGCATGCCATCTTCCACTATCAATAATAATTAAATCATCATTACAAGTTCATAGCAATGCTACCCATCAACCCAATTACACCCAAGAGAACCCATACAACATCAAACTGTTCATAGTAAATATATTAATTAGTCCCTCTCAGTTTTCTCTAGACATAACCTAACATATTTACTATTACAACATCACACCACAAATGGGTATCTTCAACTATATGGGCAATAGCTCTCTCACCAATGGATAAGAATCTCTTCCTCTTGAATTCTATATCCTTAATCCACCTTAGGCCGAAACCTCTTTCCACTGCAATGGGCAAGTGCCCCTCATTAATGAGCAAAGTCCAATCCTCAGCAATTGGGAAGGCCCCTCTCTATAATGGGCAACAGCCTCACTCCATGAGCTGAAAGCCAAATAATCTTTTATATTATTATTCTATTTATAGTATTAATTTCCTCAATCTTAATCTAATTAGGAGTCTCATTCAATTTAAGAATAACACTAAAACAAAAATTCTACTCTGTATAGAAAATATTTTCCTATCCTATTGAGGAATATTTCTCCTGCTCAAATTAGAAAAATGTCTCTTCAAATCTTACTAGAATTTGAGTCATAATTCTAACAGAAAGCCTTGGAATAGCTTTTAACACTTTGAAACAAGGTAGGTTACATAAAACCCTTACGATCAAAGAATCGGATCTACCAACAAAACCAAATAGATGCACAATATTTACATCCCAAACTAAAGGTAAGAAGGAGGGACCCACTCTCCGATTTGGAGAGAAACTATCCTTTGCCTAGAAGATGATTATCGATTTTCACTTGAGCAAAAATCGACTGTGATAGAGAAAGAAAAAAAAAATCTCTCAATAAAAGAGAGACAAAGCTCTCACTATAACATAGAGCCTAATCTTTGAGATTATTCAACAAAACTATGATACAGATAATGAAGCGCAAATGGGCATAATCAGTTGTAGCTCTTGGGACAATAGAAAAGGCAAGAGAAACCCTGCAAAGGCAGTGTGTACTCAAATCAAAATAGTGAAGGATTTTTTTTTTTTTTTTTATTTCCTTTTGATCCCCGGAAGTGTAGAACGCAGTCAACGTTTGGTACTTATGGACGAATTGTCTCAATTCCTAGCGCTCTTAGGTTTATGTCTCCATTGTTTTCGGTATTTGTATCATCTGGTGTCACATGGCCACAAGTGCTCTTTTTCTAGCCCTCTCTCTGACTGCTTCCACCTTTGAACGTGTGGTGGCCCTCTCCATTAATCTTCCATGTCCTTTGTACTTGCCAAGAACAGTCTTTCCACTGTTTTATTCCAATCTCTTTTCATGTCTTATTTGATTAATCATTAACCCTTCTTATGACTCATGTTTTTGTGACCAAAATTTGAATTTCAACCTTCCAATATTAAAGTGAAGTGTGATTGTAGACATCTAGACATATACTTCAATTTTCAAGAATCTCTCCTTTAGTATTATTCTTAATCATATTTCACATGAATAATTTATTTTCACATATTAAAAAAAATAAATTTTATAATACAATAGTTATATATATAATAATTATATTACAATTATTGATCATGGTGCATGATTTTATATGAATCATATCATAATTAATAATTAAAATATATTCATTGTACATATAATTGAATGAAATTATTTCTCGTAAAAAAGAAATGATTTTTTTTTTTTTTGGTGATTGCATGTGGGTCTACTAAGGGAGATGTCAGGGTTACATATTGTTGAGGTGTAATGTAGAAATGATCATAGAACAATTGGATGGTTAGAGTTTAGGATATGTCAATTTTGGGGTAGAATTTGAATGGCAAGATGCCAAGATTAGATTTAGATAGGTGCTCAAGTGTTGGGGTTTCAAGTTGTGGAAGTTGACAAGTAGTTTTCAACTTGAATAATTGGTGACATAAGAGAACCAAATGAATATGGAATTCATTAGAAGTGTGCATTTTCATTGAGTTCCACTTTTCTGTTTTTCTTTTAGTTGGATTTCAAACAACGTTATTAAGGTTTCAGTGAATATTACTTTACCTACAAGTCTTGTTTATTTAGCTACTTTTTTTTCTTTTTCTTTTTTTTTTTTTTAAATTTAACTAATTTTCTTTTTAGCATACGTTGTATGTTATTTTATCTGTTATATAAATTTGTCATTTAAATTTTTATATATTTTTTTATATATGATGTGTTTTTTATATATATAATATAAAGCATAAAATTTCTATTAAGTTTCTATAAATTTTTTTTAATTTTTTTAATTTTAATTTTATGAAATTCTTATTACTTAAAATAGATTTTTTTATGTCAAATTTATTGTGTATTTTTATTAATATAGCAAAAATTACATGTGTTTGTAAATTATAAAAAAATTTAAATAATTTATATTATAATTAATTATAGAAATTCTTATACATATATGATTTAATCACATGAATTTGTTAATAAAAAAAATTGAAAGATATATATTATTAAGTATAAAATTGTTAAAATTTTTTAAGATTTTAGTTTAATTAATTTTAGATTAATTAAATGATAAGGCCAAAATCGAATTTATATTTAAATGGAAAAATAATCTAATAGAGAAAATTAAAAATTTTTAAATAATAATAAAATTTTATATTATTTTCTAGTCAATTAAAATAGAGAGTACATGCATCAATTAATGATTTTTTTAAAATTAATTATATTTTTATTTATAATATAATTATTTCAAATTTATTTAGTAATTATTTAATTAAATGTAATAGTAATAAATTTAGTAATACTTAAATTATATTTTCAATTTTTTTCTTTTGTAAAATGTATTTTATTTTGATAATAATTATTGTTGAACAAATTATTAAAATTTAATTTAATTATAAAATATATAAAATAAATTAAAAATGAAATAACAATAAAAGGTAATGAAAACAGTAAAATATAAAAGTTGCGAGAAAATACAGGTTTTTAAATTTTTTATTCCTTTGTTTCTTATTCTTAAGTTTTAATTATTTAAAAAAAAAACTAAAAATTTAATAGATTCATATTTTGAAAAATAATTTTTATTATTTAAAAAATGAAAAAAAATATTTTTTAAGTCTGACATTAAACTAAAACAAAAATTAAATTTCACATTTCATAGAAATTTACATATATGTAAGTAAGAATTCAGTAAAATCTCATACATCAAATATATTCAATAATTTCTTTAATTTAGAGCCTTTGGCCAAAAATAATACAAAGGTAACCAGGTGTTGACACAAATTTTATGGACTTTTATCACCTAATATTAAGTTATTCTTATTTACGAATATAATGAAGTTAGAGTATGTATTGACTATGAATTGAACTTAATTGAACTTCCCTCACTAATTGTTTTACAACCCCAATAATGAATATGAGAAACAAAATCTATAAATATATATTCTTCCTCAAATCTTAAACTTGCCAACCATCTTATGTTTACAGTTTCAAGTAGGCGGTGTTCAGTTTCAGTTTAATTTGGGATTTATCTAGGAATCAGAACAAAACTGAAATTTCGAAATTTTGGTACGATTCCGATTTGATTCTTCATTGTTTCGGTTTTAGTTTGGTGTAGTTCTCAATTTTTCAATTTCGATTCAGTTCGGTATGATTTCAGTTTGGTTATCGATTCTTAAAATAATTTTATGTAATTATTTCCTTAAAAAGTTATACTTGAATTAACATTTAAGTTTTGAATTGAGTTATTAATGCATAATATATTATATAATATGTCTTTTAGCTTTACAAAAATTATATAATCTTTAATTATAATGTGCATATACAACTTAAGGTTAAATATATTATATAATATAATAATATATCATATAATATACATTTTAACTATTTATTAATCATATAATATTTAACTATAAGATATAAATATAATTAAGAATATATATATATATATATATATATATATATATATATATATATTAATATAAGATAATAGTATATTTATAATTAAGAATAATGAGGTAATTTAATGTATTTATAACTAAAATTATTAAGAAAATATAAAAAAATAAAATGTAATATTAAGTTATATTTAGTTCATAATTATATACACATACATAAATATGTATAATTATATTGAAAGTATATAATACATTTTGAAAAAAAATATAAAAGCATATATATAAATTCGGTTCTCGGTTTAGTTCCGGTTAGGTTTCGGTACGATTTTTAGTGAAGAATTAAAACCGAATTAAAGTATCAAAATAAATTCGATTCAGTACGATTTTTGTCGGTTCGGTACGGTTCTTCGATTCGGTTTGGTTTCCTCAAGAACTGTGCACAGCCCTAATTTCAATCAAATTATAAAACTCTATTTATTACATTATATATATTTTAAAATTAATTGTTTTTTAAATTAATTTTTTGTTAATTTTTAAAATTAATCTATAAATTAATTCAAAGATAATAAAAAATAAAAAATTAATTAATTTCAAAATTTAAATTAAATTATATGTATTTTTATTAATTAATTATAACAGCTGTTATTCAAAATTTTGTTTATTATAAATAATAATTTTCGTCATTAAAAATTTTAAAATATAATTTTAAAAATATAAAATATAAAAATAAATTATATTATTAAATAAAATAATAAATAATATGTGTAATGTGCAAAAATAATAAGTAATTTAAATCATAAATTAAGGCTACATTTGTTTCATGCAAACATTTTTCTGAAAAATACTTTTTACATTTTCTAGCGTTTGAGACATTAAGAAAAACGTATTAACAAAAAATATTTTATAATAAAAAGAAAAACTAAGTTATTTTAAAGAAAAATGACTTCCTGGTTTTCTCTTTTAATTTTATAAATTTTGATAATCTTATTATAAAATGTAAAATATATATATATATATATATATATATATATATATATATATATATAAAATAAATATATACCGTTAATTTAAACAGAGAAAAATATTTTAATAAAAAATATATTTTTAAAATATATTTTTTTATAAAAAAAATTCACATATTAATTATTTTATTCTAAATAAACCGGGTCTAAATTAATAGGGTTTCTCTATCATTTCATTTTATGAACAGGCTATGATAAAACATTGCGTACCGCCCACACTTCAATCTTTATTTGTAGGAGCTGCCTTGGAATCTTTAATTTTGAATTTATATTTTTCTTGATGCCAATCATGGCTAAAAAGTTCTTTTATAAGATAAGAACTAAAAAAAATTACCAGTCAAATATTTTTGAAAAGTACATTAAGATTTTAATTGTATGAAATAATCCTTAAAAGGGAAATCAAAACCCCTCCACCTAGCGGTGAGCATTCGGTTCAAATCGAACTGAATCGAATCGAACTAAATTAAATTATAAAAATCAAATTATGTATTTTAGAAATCAAACCGAATCAAAATAGGTGAAAAATCAAATCGAATCGAATCACTTTATTTTGGTTTGGTTCGGTTAATTCATCGGTTTTGATTTTTAATTAATTTTTAATTTAGACTTAATTTTTAAATTATTTGATCTAATTTTGACTTTGGTTTGAACCTAATAACCATTAATCAATGAAATTAAACAATTAATATATATATAATTAAATATAATTCATAAATTTCCCATAAAAATAAATCAATTCAGTTCGATTTGAATCGATTTGAACATATAAATTATTTTTCTATTCGGTTCGGTTTAATTGATTTTTTCTTTTTAAAATCAAACCGAACCGAAATAACTGAAATTTATATAATATAAAATCGAACCAAATCGATTAAATTTAAAACTGAACTAATTGAACCAAATTGACTCAATTCGATTTAATTTTTCAATTTAAACCGAAATCTGCTCACCCCTACCTCCACCGCCCTAAAGGCTAAAGCCATTGAAAAAGATTGCCATCTTATTGGAGTCAAAGATTTGCTTAATTATCTTCCCCACTTTACAGATTGCCGTAATCAAATTTGTGTTGGCCTATTCGTAATAGCAACCTATTTTTGGTGGTGCATCCATCATTATGTTCTTTTTATTACCTAATAATTCCTAACTTTTGAAGAAAAGTAATTTAGATTATAAGTTAATAAATTTACTTATAGATAGATTACTATTTATTTTTACTTATAAGTTAAAAAAAATTATTTAAAATAAATTAAAAATTATAAGTAAGGTAATTTTATTTTTGACTTATTTACTTATTTTATAATTATTTTTAAATTAAATAAAATATTATATTATCTTAATAACTTTTAAAAATATCAATATTATATTTATTTTAATAATGATAATACTTAATTTTACATTTTTTTATCAATTTAATAAATTAAATTACTTTTAAATATTTTTTAATTAAATACTTAAACTACTTAAAAGTTAATTTTAAATAATTTTATCAAATAATTAATTTTTTTTTAATAAGCAAAAACTTCATTGATAAAAATGCTAGGAAAAATATAACTTGTAACTCACACTGAACCCAAACTAATATGTCTCCTCAATACAATACACCCACCTAAAGAGAAATAAGGTAAGTGAAAAAACTTGGCTAGAACGATACAAACACCAGGCCAACCAAGCCAGACCACAACTAAAATAAAAAGGGAAGCAAAAGACCAGTATTTCTAAATTTATTTATAAATTAAAAAAAATATTTTAAGTTAAAAATTAAAGTAGCCTCCTCAAACACACTCTTCATCAATTGATACAGTTTTCTACTGTAACACCTCTAATTTTTAAATTTATTATTTTTAGATAAATATTGATATTTTATTTTATTTGAATTTTAGGAAATTATTTGAAATTTTTCGGGTTTTAGAAATTGGATTCGATTTTCCGAAAAAATTAAACTTTGATGATTTTTAAGAATTAATTTAAAGACCACGTGGCAAAACTAAAAATATATTTGGAGTCTACGAATTTTTCTGATTTTTCTGAAATTTTTTCAGAATTTTTGGACCTCGTTTTCGGTCCCAAGACAAAGTAAAAATTCAAAATTTTATATCCTGAATCGAACTGGCTGAATCGAACCGGCCCGGATCGGACCTGCCGAATCGGGCCGGCTCCTTCTCCTTCTTCTTTTTCTTCCTGCGTCGCGTCACCTCTCTCTCTTTCTCTCCCATTTTCTCTCTCCTCTCACCTCCCCTCGCTGGCCAGCCGCCTCCCCACCTCGCCGGCGCACCACCCCAGACTCCTCCCACTGCCGGCCGCCTCCTGGAACGCCGAAAAATGTCGCGCGAAGCAACGCGACGCGACGCTCAACGCCCCACTTCGTCTTCCCGGCCGAAATCCGGCTGATCTGGCCACCGATTGGGCCGGGTCTTGTGTTTAAACCCATCTACACCTCGAGAGCTTTCCATAGACACTAAGAACACCAAAATCCATCAAGCGGTTTGTCTAATTTTTGTCCGGGAAGTTTTAGCCCATTTTGACTTTTGGGCTAGATTTCTCGCAAACCGTGAACCCCACGAGAAAACCGAGAGTACTAGAGTGTTCCACTCGTCGAGAGCTTCACGGAAATATAAATTTCGAAATTTTTCGACACCGTTTTTCGGTGGGTCCCGTAGAAATTCGTAGTGTTTTTTTGAGCATTAAATGAGCAAATAAAATTCTGTAAAATTTATATACTAATCCCCGTATTGTGGGCTTCGTGTAGGTACCTTCAATTCGCGGAAACTCGACAGTTGTCTGGGTCTGTGAATTTCCGACCAGACAGACCGGCTACCCAAAAAGTCTTGGAATTGGATTGGGATTTTGGCTACCCCACCTTTGTCAGATGCCCCGAGCGCATTCCAGAGATCGGAATTGGCATAGGTAAACCCGAACCTTGCTTTTTCGTAATTTTTTAGTGCTTAAATGGGATTAAAAATCTATAAACTATTCGTGGTAGCTCAGAAAATTATGATTCTTTTTGCAATAGCCTAGTAATATTGCTAAGGACCGCGGGGCAAAGTTTTAGAATTTTTAGAGTTTATTTGTGTAGTTTTTATAAAAAGGGTCAATTATAGGACTAAACTGTAATTTTACATCGTGTGATTGATGACTATTTGGATGAGCCCAGGAGGGGCTGTGTGATATGATTGAGTTGTGGGTGTATGGTATGCGAATATAGAAGTGTGTTTTAAACCCATTTGCAGGTTGGGTAGGTCCTAGATATAGGGGAGACTCTGCCGAATTTTCGGCACGACTTAGGACGCCTTTGGTCTTTTTCTTAGTTTGTATTGAGTCAAATTTATTAAATGATTGTAATAAAATTGTCAGGTGAGCCGGGACAGCCTTCTTCCTCCGCCCAGCTGCCACAGTGATTGCTGTCAAGTCTGTGAGTAAAATATTAATTTTAATTGTAGTTTTAATATTATTATATGTTCAAGCATGCCCATACATCACTTGTATGTATATTTATATGTAGTTAAACTCTAGGCACGTTTTATGTTGCATTCACAACTGTTAAAGTGCCATGTATGTTATTGTGGTAATTTGGAGCAGTGTGCGTGCGTTGGCGTGCGTGTGATGTGGTGTTGGCTATGGATAGGATGGGTAGACACGGCTTGAGATCTTTGCTGGGACCCGGTCCTTTGGGGTAGTCACGGCTTGAGTTCTTTGCTGGGACCCCGATTTGGTTTATTAAGCGAAAGTCCGGCTTGAGTTCTTTGCTGGCACAGGTTGGATTTAAGAGAGTCAGATAGGGATCACCCCATATATTTATGATTTGACATTACTGGGTGCGTGAGTACTCCAAATTACCTTTTTGCTATTATGATGTGAAAATATTGCTGATGTTGCATTTCACTCTACATGGTGCATTAGTTTAGATAATTATAGAGATTATGGTTAAAATTAATATTTTACTCTCTGAGTCGAACGCTCACTCCTGTTCAATATTTTTCCAGGCCACAGGAGGATATTTTTGAGGTTAACCTGCTTTTCTACCTCGCAGGTCATTTATTAATGTTTGTATAAACCTGTTAACTCTTAGAATTTTTGCATGTGTTAGAAGTATTTATTTGATTTGGGTCTGTAATATAATTATCATGTTGGACCTGTAAACGTATTATTATATGCATGTTTGATGGACTGGATGAGGGAGCTGAGCTCCCATTTATTTTTATGACATTGAGTATGTGGAGGGTGAGCTGAGCTCCCCAATTGATTATATATTGTGTTTACAGGTCTGGTAAGTCAAAAACTCCCTATTGAAATGTCCACTTTATGGCCGGACTCTATCCAGTTGAATTCTTGAAATTGAGCCCAAATGGGCCTTAGAGTTGGGTTAAGGAATAGTTAGGCTTACTACGGGCCTCGGGGGCTTTAGGTTGACCCAGGTCCTAGTGCCGGTCCGGCCCATAGGTTGGGTCGTGACAAATGTGATATCTAAGCTTAGGCTCCAGATTCTTAGGGAATGTTTGTCTAAAGTATTGGGAAGAGTCTACTAGGGGTCACATGTGGAAAATAGGGTCCACATTCGTCTTGCATTATCATCTTTGCTTCTAGTTTCTGCTTCATATAATTATGTATAAATATGAGTCTATCGAGCTGTGTAACATGCTGTTTCGAATTTTGTGGGCTAATGCTGCTGAATTTCAGGAAAATGCGTAGAAGGTGAAAGCTGCCATCGCACGAGAACCGGGATGTGCTCGACGAGGTGTCGACAGATGAGGCACCGCCCCGAGGAGGCGGGTAGGAGGCCTAGAGTCGCTCAAGTAGAAGAGCACTGCCACGGCTCAGATCGGTCTTTATGGCACAGGTCCTATGGACCCAATGGCGCATTCTAGTCAAGGTGCAGAGAACCATCGATATGATGGCACAGTATATGGTCCACCCTCCCCAGCAGCAGCAGTCCACCGCACCGAGAGAGGAACCTTATAAACAGATAATCAATTTCAAGAAGTTGGTGCCTGGTACTTATGATATGTCAGACGATGCATATCGATTTTTGAATTCCTGCAGACAGGCAGGAACAGAATTGCAGTTGACTGATAGAAGACTTATAGAGTGTATGCAGCATGTCATGGGGCCTATGCCTAGAAAATGGATGAATGACTACATATTACCTCGGATGGAGGGTTTGTCGTGGACTCAGTTTGTGGAACTGTTCATCAACCGGTTTGTGCCAAAAAGTTTCAGAGATAAAAAACAGTGGGCCTTTGAGGCCTTAAGACAGAATGGCAGGTCTGTAGATGAATATGCTATAGAATTTCTGGAATTTAGCAAGTATGCCCCTACAGCAGTAGCTACAGAAACTATGAAGGTGAAGAGGTTCCTAAAGGGGCTTAACAGGAGGTATGCAAACCTGGCCATGATGTCGGATCAGTCTTTTGATGTGATGATTGATCGAGCCAGACAGATTGAGATTAGCTATGCTGTGGATGACAGCGGAAGGGCAAAGAAAAATAGAGCATAGGGTTCTTTAGGTGTTCCCTACATAGGTGTTCCGGATAGTGGTGGCCAAAGTAATTACAGAGGAAGAAGTAGGAACAAGAAGAGTGGTTTTAGACACAAACCTCGAGGGTTCAGGCCAGGGTACGGATCCAGCAGTGGTCATAGTTTAGGTTACAGCAGTTCTGGGTCTGGTTTAGGATCCTCCTTTGCACCTTGTGCACAGTGCGGAAGAGGACATTCAGGACCTTGTATGATGGGTTCAGGAGTATGCTTCAGGTGTGGCCAACTAGGTCACTTTGCTAGAGAATGCCTCGTGTTCAGCGAGCCACAGATGGGGTCACAGGGTTTTGTTGTAAATGTTCCTCGTCAGTTGTATCCTAGTGCTTCCAACATGGCAGGCAGTCAGTTCAGTGGCCAACAGGGCCGAGGACAAGGGGGACATGGATTTGGAGGCAGATTAGGAGGTAGAAGTCAGTATCAGGGTTCTGCCACCCAAGGTATGGTTCAAGCTTGGGTTTTCACCCTGACCCACCAGGATGCTCAGGCTTCCAATGCAGTTGTGGCAAGTATTCTTCTAGTCTGTTCCTATGAGGCTCATGTTTTGATAGATCCGGGTGCTATGCACTTATTTGTCTCCCCTATGTTTTTCATGAGATTGGGTAGAAACTCTACAACTTTAGAATGCCCTTTGTCTGTAGCTACCCCACTTAGTGACAATATAGATGTGGACATGGTTTTTCCGGGTAGCCCAGTAGTAGTGGATGGAAAGATCCTCCTAGCAGACTTGGTTCCTCTACCAGTAATAGATTTCGATGTAATCTGGGGAATGGATTGGTTGGCAACTCATTATGCTACTTTAGACTGTAGGAACAAAAATGTGTATTTCCACATACCTGATGTGGAAGAGTTTAGCTTTAATGGTGACAGGAGCGTAGCTCCATATAATTTAGTGTCGGCAATTAGTACTAGAAAAATGTTGAGACGTGGATGTTAAGGGTATTTGGCATTGGTGAGAGATACATCTGTAGAAGGTGTCAATATGGAAAATGTTCCTATTGTCAGAGAATTCATGGATGTCTTCCCTGAGGAGCTTCCAGGGTTGCCACCAGGAAGGGAAATAGAGTTCTGCATTGATGTTGTGCCGGGTACAAACCCCATATCAATGCCGCCTTACAGGATGGCACCAGCAGAATTGAAAGAGTTAAAGGAGCAACTACAGGAGCTTTTGAACAAGGGTTTCATACGTCCAAGCACTTCACCCTGGGGTGCTCCTGTTCTATTCTTGAGAAAGAAGGATGGGTCCTCGAGGTTGTGTATTGACTATAGACAGCTGAACAAGGTGACTGTGAAGAATAAGTATCCACTTCCTCAGATCAATGATCTGTTTGATCAGCTCCAAGAAGCTAGATTCTTTTCCAAGATAGACCTGTAATCAGACTACCATCAGTTGAGAATCAGGAATGAGGATGTGTCCAAAACAGCATTCAGGACAAGATATGGTCATTATGAGTTCTTGGTGATGTCTTTTGGACTCACTAATGCACCAGCAGCCTTCATGGACCTGATGAATAGGGTGTTTAGGCCATTCCTGGACCGTTTTGTCATCGTATTCATAGATGACATTTTAGTATACTCTCGGACCGAGGAAGAACACTTGTGGCACTTGAGGATGGTATTGCAGACTTTGAGGGAGCACCAACTATGTGCCAAATTTTCAAAATGTGAATTTTGGCTTGAAAGCATCTCATTATTGGGACATGTGGTTTCTAGTGAAGGCATTCAAGTGGATCCCGAGAAAATTGAAGCTATAACTGATTGGCTTAAGCTTACAATAGTCACTGAGGTGCGAAGTTTTCTGGGTCTAGCAGGCTACTATAGGCGTTTTGTGCAAGATTTTTCCAGGATAACGGCTCCCCTAACTAAGTTAACTCGGAAGAATGTTCCATTCATTTGGACAGATGACTGTGAGGAGAGTTTCCAGAAGCTTAAGGAGTGTCTAACCACCGCCCTGGTGTTGACACTACCTACGAGTGGTGAAGGATACACCGTGTATTATGATGCCTCCAGGGTTGGCTTAGAGTGTGTTTTGATGCAGAAAGGAAAAGTAGTGGCTTATGCTTCAAGATAGCTGAAGAGGCATAAGCAGAACTATCCCACCCATGATTTGGAAATGGCGGCTGTAGTCTTTGCACTAAAGATTTGGAGATACTACCTGTATGGTGAAGTGTGCGAGATATACACCGACCATAAGAGTTTGAAGTACATCTTCCAACAGAGGGATTTAAACTTGAGACAGAGGAGATGGATGGAGCTTATGAAAGACTATGATTGTACCATCCAGTACCACCCTGGGAAGGCCAATGTAGTAGCAGATACTTTGAGCAGGAAATCTTCTGGCAGTTTGGCGCACATTTCAGCAGAGAAAAGACCGTTGATTCAGGAAATACATGAGTTGATGGATCAAGGTTTAATCCTAGATCTTTCAGATGAGGGGGTATTGTTGGCTCATTTTTCAGTGAGGTCAGACTTGCGAGATAGAGTTAGAGTTTCCCAGCACAGAGACCAACAATTGATGAAGATCATAGAAAGAGTATAGCAAGGTGAAGGTGGTGAGTTTGGATTTGCCAATGTTGGCGTCCTTTTGCAAGGTTGTAGGATATGTGCGCCCGATGTGGACAATCTCAGAAATGAAATCATGCGAGAGGCACACTATACACTGTACAATGTCCACCCAGGCTCCACCAAGATGTACCATGATGTGAAAGATAGCTATTGGTGGAATGGCATGAAGAGAGACATAGCAGATTTTGTATCTAAGTGCTTGACTTGTCAGAAGGTGAAGTTTGAATACCAGAGACCGTCAGGGAAGCTGTAAGAGCTCCCTATTCCAGAATGGAAGTGGGAAATGATTACTATGGATTTTGTGACTGGGTTGCCTCATACCACGCGAGGATATGATTCGATATGGGTAATTGTAGACCGCCTAACCAAATCAGCTCACTTCTTGCCTACGAAGACTACATATTCTGTGGCACAGTACGCCTGACTCTACATTCGAGAAATAGTTAGATTGCATGGAGTTCCTGCTTCCATAATATCTGACAGAGGGCCCCAGTTCACTTTTCGGTTTTGGAGGAAGTTGCAGGAGGCACTTGGCACACAGTTGAACTTTAGTACTGCTTTTCACTCTCAGACAGATGGACAGTCCGAAAGGACAATTCAAACACTGGAAGACATGCTTCGCATGAGTGTTTTGGATTTTGGAGGTCAATGGGATGATCAGCTAGATTTGGTGGAGTTTGCCTACAACAACAGTTACCATTCCAGCATAGGGATGGCACCCTATGAGGCACTATATGGAAGAGAATGTAGGTCTCCTCTGTGTTGGACAGAAATGGGAGAAGTGAAGGTGCATGATGTAGACCTAGTGCAGTACACTTCAGACATAGTTCCTTTAATCAAGGAACGATTGAAAACAGCTTTCAGTAGGCAGAAAAGTTATGCAAACCCCAAACAGAGGGATATAGAGTTTGCAGTAGGCGACTATGTATTCCTGAAGGTTTCTCCGATGAAGAGAGTAATGAGATTTGGAAAGAAGGGTAAGTTGGCACCCCAATATATTGGACCTTTTGAGGTTACTAATAGAGTTGGAGCAATTGCCTACCAGTTGGAGCTACCACCAAACCTTTCTCATGTTCATCCTGTGTTTCACATCTCCATGCTCAGGAAATACATTCCTGATCCTTCTCATATGCTACAGCCGGATGTAGTAGAGCTGAAAGAAAACTTGACGTTTGAAGAGCAACCTGTAGCCATAATGGACTACCAAGTGAGGCAGCTAAGATCAAAACAGACCCCTATGGTTAAGGTTTTGTGGAGGAGCCAATCAGTGGAAGAGTGCACCTGGGAGTCAGAACGGGACATGCGTAGCAAATACCCTTATCTGTTAAATGTGTAATCCTGTACTTTATTCTGTCTTGTATAAAATTTGAGGACGAATTTTCTGTAAGGAGGGAAGAATGTAAACCCCTAATTTTTAAATTTATTATTTTTGGGTAAATATTGATATTTTATTTTATTTGAATTTTAGGAAATTATTTGAAATTTTTTGGATTTTAGAAATTGGGTTTGATTTTCCGAAAAAATTAAACTTTGATGATTTTTAAGAATTAATTTAAAGACCACGTGACAAAACTAAAAATATATTTGGAGTCTACGAATTTTTTTGAGTTTTCTAAATTTTTTTCGAAATTTTTAGACCTCATTTTTGGTCCCAAGGTAGAGTAAAAATTTAAAATTTTGTATCCTGAATCGAACCGGACTAATCTAACTGGACCCGATCAGACCGGTCGAATCGGGCCGGCTCCTTCTCCTTCTTCTTTTTCTTCCCGCGTCACATCGCTCTCTCTCTTTCTCTTCCATTTTCTCTCTCCTCTCACCTCCCCTCGCCGGCCGGCCGCCTCCCCACCTCGCAGGCGTACCACCCCAGCCTCCTCCCACCGTCAACTGCCGCCTGGAACGCCGGGAAACGTCGCGCGAAGTGATGCGACACACAGCGCACCGCTTTGTCTTCCCGATTGAAATCCGGCTGATTTGGCTACCGATTGGGCCGGGTCCTGTGTCTAAACCTATCTACACCTCGAGAGCTTTCCATAGACACCAAGAACACCAAAATCCATCGAGCGGTTTGTCCAATTTTTGTCCGGAAAGTTTTAGCCCATTTTGACTTTTGGGCTAGATTTCTTGCAAACCGTGAACCCCACAAGAAAACCAAGAGTACCAAAGCGCTCCATTCGTCGAGAGCTTCGCGGCAATATAAATTTCGAAATTTTCCGACACAATTTTTTAGTGGGTCCCATGAAATTTTGTAGTGTTTTTTCGAGTATTAAATGAGCTTAAAAGATTTCATAAAATTTATGTACTAACCCCCATGTTGTGGGCTTCGTGTAGGTACCTTTAATTCGCGGAAACTCGATAGTTGTCTGGGTCTATGAATTTCTGGCCAGACAGACCGGCTACCGAAAAAGTCTTCGAATTGGATCGGGATTTTGGCTACCCCACCTTTGTCAGATGCCCCGAGGGCATTCCAGAGATCGGAATCAGCATAGGTAAACCCGAACCTTACTTTTTTGTAATTTTCTAGTGCTTAAATGGGATTAAAAATCCATAAAATATTCGTGGTAGCTCAAAAAATTATGATTCTTTTTGTAATAGCCTAGTAATATTGCTAAGGACAGCGAGGCAAAGTTTTAAAATTTTTAGAGTTTATTTGGATAGTTTTTACAAAAAGGGTCAATTATAGGACTAAACTGTAATTTTACATCGTGTGATTGATGACTGTTTGGATGAGCCCAGGAGGGGCTGTGTGATATGATTGAGTTGTGGGTGTATGGTATGCGAATATAGAAGTGTGTTTTAAACCCATTTGCAAGTTGGGTAGGTCCTAGGTATAGGAGAGACTCTGCTGGATTTTCGGCATGACTTAGGACGCCTTTGGTCTTTTTCTTAGTTTGTATTGAGTCAAATTTATTAAATGATTATAATAAAATTGTCAGGTGAGTCGAGACAGCCTTCTTCCTCCGCCCAGCCACCACAGTGATTGCTGTCAAGTCTGTGAGTAAAATATTAATTTTAATTGTAGTTTTGATATTATTATATGTTCAAGCATGCCCATACATCACTTATATGTAGTTAAACTCTAGGCACGTTTTATGTTGCATTCACAACTGTTAAAGTGCCATGTATGTTGCTGTGGTAATTTGGAGCAGTGTGCGTGCGTTGGCGTGCGTGTGATGTGGTGTTGGCTATGGATAGGATGGGTAGACACGGCTTGAGATCTTTGCTGGGACCCGGTCCTTTGTGTAGTCACGGCTTGAGTTCTTCGCTGGATCCCGATTTGGTTTATTAAGTGAAAGTCTGGCTTGAGTTCTTTGCTGGCACAGGTTGGATTTAAGAGAGCTGTATAGGGGATCAACTCCCATATATTTATGATTTGACATTACTAGGTGCGTGAGTGCTCCAAATTACCTTTTTGCTGTTACGATGTGAAAATATTGCTGATGTTGCATTTCACTCTACAAGGTACATTAGTTTAGATAGCTATAAAGATTATGGTTAAAATTGATATTTTATTCTCTGAGTCGAATGTTCACTCCTGTTCAATATTTTTCCAGGCCACAGGAGGATATTTTTGAGGTTAACCTGCTTTTCTCCCTCGCAAGTCATTTATTAATGTTTGTATAAACCTGTTAACTCTTAAAATTTTCGCATGTGTTAGAAGTATTTATTTGATTTGGGTCTGTAATATAATTATCATGTTGGACCTGTAAACGTATTATTATATGCATGTTTGATGGACTGGATGAGGGAGCTGAACTTCCATTTATTTTTATGACATTGAGTATGTGGAGGGTGAGCTGAGCTCCCCAATTGATTATATATTGTGTTTACAGGTCGGGTGAGTCAAAAACTCCCCGTTGAAAGGTCCATTTTATGGCTAAACTCTGTCTGGTTGAATTCTTAAAATTGGGTCCAAATGGGCCTTAGAGTTGGGTTAAGGAATAGTTAGGCTTACTACGGGCCTCGAGGGCTTTAGACTAGCCCAGGTCCTAGTTTCGGTCCGGCCCATAGGTTGGGTCGTGACATCTACTAAGTACAATATTATACTTATTAAGATTCATTAAATATAATTATTAATTATTAATTATATGGAAGCGATTTTTCTCATTAGAAGCTTGATGGAGAAATATAGAGATGTGAAGAAAGATCTGCACATGGTTTTTATTGATTTGGAGAAGGCTTATGATAGTGTTCCAAGAGATGTCTTATGGAATGTGTTAGAACAAAAGAGGGTATCTATTAGGTACATACAAGTGTTGAAAGATATGTATGAAGGAGCAACTACTATTGTGCGCATAGTGGGAGGGGACACAAGAGATTTTTTGATCTCAATTGGATTACACCAAGGATCAGCCATAAGCCCTTACCTTTTTATATTAGTTTTAGATGAATTGACGAAACATATACAAGAGAGTATTCCTTGGTGTATGATGTTTGCGAATGATATTGTTCTGATAGATGAGACACGAGAAGGAGTCAATAGAAAGCTAGAGCTTTGGAGAAGTGCTCTAGAGTCAAAGGGTCTTAAGTTAAGTAGAACGAAGACAGAATACATGCATTGCAAGTTCAGTGAAGGCCAAACTGGTGATAGGGAAGGAGTTAGTTTGAATGGAGTGGTACTGTCCCAAAGTAATCACTTTAAATATCTAGGCTCAGTCCTTCAAGTAGATGGAGGATGTGAGGAAGATGTTAGTCATAGGATTAAAGCCGGATGGTTGAAGTGGAGACGTGCCATGGAAGTTTTATGTGATCGTAAAATTCCCAATAAGTTGAAAGGAAAATTTTACCGTACAGCCATACGACCGGCTATATTATATGGTAGTGAGTGTTGGGCACTGAAAGAGTCGTGTGCGTCTAAGATAAGAGTTACAGATATGAGAATGTTAAGGTGGATGAGCGGACATACTAGATTAGATAAAGTCCGTAATGAGAGTATTAGAGAAAAGGTAGGAGTGGTGTCAATTGAAGATAAGTTGAGAGAAGGGAGATTGAGTTGGTTTGGTCATGTGAAGCGTAGAAATACAGAGGCTCCAGTTAGACAAGAAGAGCACATTAGGTTAGAGGATAGAAAGAAAAAAAGGGGTAGACCTAAATTGACTTGGAGGAGAATAGTACAACATGACCTAGAAGCATTACACATTTCTGAGGATTTAACCCAAAATCGTTTAGAGTGGAGAAAACGAATCCATGTAGTCGATCCCAAATTTTTGGGATAAAGGCTTAGTTAAGTTGAGTTGAGTTGAGTTGAGTTTAACATAAAATTATATTTTTTTCATTTAATATTGCAAGATTTTCGATATAATATTATTTATTTTTATATGTATTGCCAATTCACAACACAAATTTAAAAATAAATAAGCATGTATAATAAATTTTAATAAATATAACGTTGCATTATTTATAGAATTTGAATTCCACCAAGACTCAATATTAATATAATTTTTTAAATCTCAAACTTAAATAATTTAAATTCATTTTAATATATTTTGAGCATATCAAAATACTTAAAAATACTCGACTCCCTATCATCCCATATTTATTAGGGGCTTGCTTGGCTAGCTTTCATACGACTTGAGAAGGGCAAATTAATTAGCAACAGGAAAAAAAAAAAAAGGAAAATAGATGGGGAAAACAGTGATTGCATTTGTGGGGTACAAAAGAAAACAACGAATCGTTGAAAAATTTAGCGCCTTCTTCCCAACAAATTTTGAGGTGGAATAGTAATAAGAGAAAAGTGACAGCCACCCCTACCTACCATTTTAAAAATGCTACCACCTCAAGTAAAGAGATCCCTTGTATATTATAGTGTGTGATAATAATACACATTTTTAACTCATAAATATCGATATAAATACATATATGCAACCTTTTTTTTTATCAATTTAAATATATAGTACGTAATTGAATAGAATATAGCGTGTAATTTATTTTCATTAATTAGCCAAATAAAATATTTTGTTACATGATTAGATTATTTAAATCAAGAAAATTATTCCATTTTTTGTATTTTAATTTGTTTATATAAATGTAATAATGCAAGACTTTTATATTTCGAATTTGTATTCTATTTACGTTTAAGAGAATTCAATTAGCTAGGTCTTTAAACTAATTAAATTAAATACTAGATTTAAAGTTTGATTTTTATTTTTATTGTAAAAATATATATAATTAATTTTTGAATGTGAATTTTTCAAATGTTAACGAATGAAATATCTTTTAAAATATTTTTTATTTATATAAATTGGGAAATATTATTAGATGAAAATGAAGAAGAAGAAAATTACTAAAAAATGATAGGTGAATTACTATTTGTTATATGAGGTTAGCTCATAATTATTAGTAGATTACTTGTATTTAAAAGATTAAATTAATTGATTCCTGATATTTGATTTTCACTTAATCATTCATCATTTTTTGTCTTCAATCAATCATTAAAAAGCCAATTAAAAGTTCATAATACTTATTAACAGAATTAGTATAAGTGGTAAAAGATTCTATATCTATTAAACGAAGTCAGAGTGTTATATCAAATATATTTGAAATTTCAAAAATATCACTAACAAAAAAAAATATATTGCTTGAAAAAAAATTTTCACACTTTTTTTTTCTAATTTCCCTTTCTATTTTTTCAAAAAAAAAAAAGTTTTAAAAACAAAGGAAAAAAAATGTTAATAGATATTTTGAAATTTCACATACATTTTAAATTTTTTTAAAAAGAATTAAGAGAGTAGAGACTCGAACTTAAGTTAATAAACGAGTAACTATATTTAAAATAGTTTTTTAAAGATTAATTGATAGGAAAACAGATAAAGTGACTAAAACATCATTGAATCAAATGTCAAATAATAATTAATTTAATTTTTAAATAATAAAAATCTACTAGTATTTACTAATTAATATCAAAGGGTAAAAAATAATTTACCAAAAAAATTTATTTGAATTTCTTATTTTTAACATTGTTTGATAAATATATATTTCTTATTCAAGTGAGATTTGAATAAAAATTAATAAATTATACAGTGAAAGATAATTATTTTCCTTTAATAATTATTATCTTTTAAAGTGTGTATGTTGTATGTATATCAAATAGTTTATATAATCTAATTATTTTATTTATAAAATATAATTAAATACTAAATTTAATTCCTTTAATTTAAATACCACAAAAGTTTTTAATAATTAATATTAGGATTTAACTAATGTAATTGGTAGATAACTATTTAAAATAATTTTTATACATATTGTTTTAATTAATTCTTCTACGTCTTTGAGTACTATAGAATTATACGAAAAAAATTTTTAATTATATATTATGTGAGTTGAATGGCGAACAGAATTTATACAACTAAATCAATTAATTTAAAATTAAAATTTTAATTTTAATTAGTATTTTCAGTTTTAATTTATATTTTTTATATAAATTAATATATTTAGTTTCATATAATTTGAATATATATACTATTAGAAAAACTGATAATTAGAAAGATGCAAGAATGATTACCCAATATATAAATTATATTATTTCACTTATAATAAGATATTTAATAAATTTATATATCCCGAATCGAATGATTTTTTTAATTTATTAAAAATTAGATTATAAAATTATAAAAATTGATAGTGTTGGCAGCTGACAAATTAAAGAAAGTTAATATTAAAATAATAAAAGTAAATTACAAAAATTATAAAAAAATGTAAAATATTAATTGTACAACGATTTATTGGTAAGCTTTAACTTTTATGCTACAAGTTAAAAAAACATTTCTTTTTATAGAATATGTATTGTATGGTATTAATGTAATTGAAATTAAATTAAAATTAGGAATATTAGCAAAGTTTCAATTAATAAATTTTTTAAATAATTATTTTTTTAAAAAATTATAGAATAAAATTCTTCACTTTTTATAATTTTTATGACCAAATAATATCTTCCGTCATGATTTCATTTAATTTAATTATATTAGGATAATCTTTAAAATTTTTTCAATTATAAAAAAATTTTTTAATTTTATCAATTTAGCCTCAAATTTTCACATTAATTTTAATTTTATCAATTAGGTGATTTAATTTATAAAAATAATTTATTAATATTATTAATATTAATCAATTATTTTTTTATTTTAGAAATTATTTTCAAATAAAAATATTATTTTACTGAAACAAATATTTATTATTTTGAAAGTTATAATTATATTTATTTTAATTATATTATTTATTAATATATATTTTATATGTAAACATTTGAATTTTTTTCATTTGTTAGGTAGTTTTAAATACGAAATAAAATGATGGGAAGATGTAAATTAAAGTGTAATAAAAATAGAGAGAAAAAATTAAAATTATGATGACAATATATGTTAGATGTATTATTCAATTATTATGGTTTTTATCAATAGGAAATTTTTTAAAATTAATGAAAATGTTAAAATTATTGAATAGATTAATAAAATGAATAAATTAGCTAAAATTGACAATATATGAATAAAAATATTTAAATAATTTATCAATTGATTAGTTTAATTATTTTTTATTAATTTTATTGCTAAAATTGAATAATATTTATCAAACTTTTAAATATATAATATTAAATATTGAATTCACATTTAATATAAATAATAGAAATATTAAATAGATACAATTGGAATAATATTATATATATATATATATATATATATATATATATTAAATTGGTAATCACAATTTAAATGATTAAAATAAATCAAAGCTAATGCTTACATTCGCGATTGCATTGTAATATTACTTGTGTAAGAAACAACAAGAGAATATTATAAATACTTTTTAATATTCTTTTACATATAAAATTATTAATTAAAAATTTATTTCATTTTAGTGTGTTATAGAAAAAGGGCAAAATTTTTTTTTAAAATATTAAAAAAGAGAAAATACATTACTTTTATTAAATATTTTAATTAAAAAAATCTTTTTCTATATTATAGATTTATTTTCCTGGTGCCATTTCTATAGTATTTTAAATAATTAATATTATTATAAATGTCTTAAAATAGTATTTATAATAAAATTTTAATTTATATTAATATTTTTATAATATAAATTCATAATAATACTTTTATTAATTCATAAATTTGTGCTCTTATTTATATTTAATATATATTATAAATTATTATAAAAATTTATTATTATTAAATGAAAATTTTTAATTGAAGACCTCTAAGTAACTGTAAAAGTAAAATATGATTCTAAATCGTAATATTATTTAGATTATTGGATTTTTTGAAAAAAAAAAATTATTGGATCATTTAATTTAATGCAATAGCCAATTGTACCAAAAACGTTATAATTATCTTGAATGTTAAAAAACAGTTTGGGGCCTATTTAATATTATTGTTGGAGCCACTATTAAAAAATATTTTAATTAAATTAATTTAAAATTAAATTTAATATATTTTAATTATAAAAAATTAAAAATTATTTTTCAATTGTTTTTTAGCATTATAAAAAATAATATTTTTTAATATCTATACTAAGATTTCAAAGGGAAGCTTAAATGCTGGAAAATTTGAGCAAAAAGTTTAGGAGAAAAAAAAAAATCCAAATACCAAAACATGGTGTGTAAAAAAGAAAAACCTATTTTGATCCATAAATTTTTAGAAACCCAAAAAACTCTTTAAATTAAAAAAAAAAATCCTTCAAATTTTAAAAATAATTTAAATAAGTCATTTACTTTTTAGAAATAAATAAAAAAAGGTTAAAATTTATATCATATATAAATTTAGTTATTGAGAGTACGAAAATTTTGAGAACACAGTTTTCTCGTCATATATTTGATTTGCAACATTCCGATAGTTATTTACATCTTAGAATATATTGATAAAATATTATTTACTAAATGATTTAAGAAACTTTTTATAAGTTTTTTATTTTCATCATAATTTTTTTATAAAAACTTATTAAACTATTTAATAAAAAATAACTTATCAATCTGATTCAAAGCTATAGCATACATTTATTAGGATGTTACAGATCGGATAACATATGAGAACTTTATGCACAAAAAAGATTTCCATGTACAATTTTTTGCGGATTTAAATTTGAGACAAGTTATAGTACAATTTATTTTGATCTATTTTTAATATGAGTGGGCGGTTTTGATTTTGGTTTGAGGTTCGCCTGTAAATTGGACCTAAACAAAAATTTTCATACAATTTTTTGTTTGATTCTTTATTGTTTTTATTATGATTTGATACTTTGTTGTTTCGATTATCGATTTTCAATTATTGAAATAATTTTATATAATTATTTTTATAAAAAATTATATTTAAATTAATATTTAATTTTTGAAGTAGATTATTAATATATAATATGTCATATAATATATCTTTTAATTATTTTTACATTATATAATTTTTAAATATAAAATACGCATATATTTTTAAATTAAGTATATTAATAATATAATGATAAAAGTATATCATATAATATATTTTAAATTAAGTATATTAATAATATAATGGTACAAATATATCATATAATATATTTTTTAATTATTTATTAATTATATAATTTTTAATTATAAAATATAAATATAATTATAAATTACGCATATAGAATATAATAGTGCACTTTTGATTAAGAATAATAAGGTAATTTAATATATTTATAATAAAAATTATTAAAAGAGGTAAATAAAAGAAATATAATATTAAATTATATTTAATTCATATATATATACAAACTCAACTCAACTAAGCCTTTATCCCAAAAATTTGGGGTCGGCTATATGGATTTGCTTTTTCCACTCTGAACGATTTTGGATTAAATCCTCAGAAATGTGTAATACTTCTAAGTCATGTTATACTACTTTCCTCCAAGTCAATTTAGGTCTACCCCTTTTTTTCTTTCTATCCTCTAACCTAATGTGCTCTACTTGTCTAACTGGAGCCTCCGTATGTCTACGCTTCACATGACCAAACTACCTCAATCTCTCTTCTCTCAACTTATCTTCAATTGGCACCACTCCTACCTTTTTTCTAATACTTTCATTACGGACTTTATCTAGTCTAGTATGGCCGCTCATCCATCTTAACATTCTCATCTCTGCAACTCTTATCTTAGATGCATACGACTCTTTCAGTGCCCAACACTCACTATCATATAACATAGCCGGTCGTATGGCTGTACGGTAAAATTTTCCTTTTAATTTATTGGGAATCTTACGATCACATAATACTCCCGTGGCACGTCTCCACTTCAACCATCCGACTTTAATCCTATGACTAACATCCTCCTCACATCCCCCATCTACTTGAAGGACTGAGCCTAGATATTTAAAGTGATTACTTTGGGACAGTACCACTCCATTCAAACTAACTCCTTCCCTATCACCAGTTTGGCCTTCACTGAACTTGCAATGCATGTATTTTGTCTTCGTTCTACTTAACTTAAAACCCTTTGACTCTAGAGTACTTCTCCAAAGTTCTAGCTTCCTATTGACTCCTTGTTGTGTCTCATCTATCAGAACAATATCATCCGCAAACATCATGCACCAAGGAATACTCTCTTGTATATGTTTCGTCAGTTCATCTAAAACTAATGTGAAAAGGTAAGGGCTTATGGCTGATCCTTGGTGTAATCCAATTGAGATCGGAAAATCTCTTGTGTCCCCTCCCACTGTGCGCACAATAGTAGTTGCTCCTTCATACATATCTTTCAATACTTGTATGTATCTAATAGATACCCTCTTTTGTTCTAACACATTCCATAAGACCTCTCTTGGAACACTATCATAAGCCTTCTCCAAATCAATAAAAACCATGTGTAGATCTTTCTTTCCATCTCTATATTTCTCCATCAAGCTTCTAATGAGAAAGATTGCTTCCATAGTTGAACGACCGGGCATGAAACCAAATTGATTGAGAGTAGTGGTGGCCACGGTCCGGTTTGGAACCGGAACCGAACCGAAACCGGACCGGTCAAACCCGGACCGAAACCGGTCAAAACCGAAACCGTTATAAAACCGAACCTAAATCGTTCCTCCATGGTTTGGTTCAGGTTCAAGATATTACAAAACCGTTGAACCGTCGGTTTGATTCGAATTAAAACCGTCAGTTTAACTCGAATCGAACCGGCGGTTCGATTAGAACATACACAGTAAATTACACACTGCTGTGGCAGTGGCAGTGCCGCACTGCAGCCAACTGCCCACACTGCCACAGCCCACCCACAGCAGCCTCCTACCCCTGCAAACGTCTATTCAATGTCATTTCTTTCTTTTTTTTTTTAATCATTTATTAAATTTCAAAATCATTTATTAAATTTAAAAATCAATTATTTTTATTATTTTAATCTCAAATGGTAAAATTATTTACCGTTACTGTTTTTTTTATTTTAATTGTAAAATTACCCTTTAGTCCCTAATAACAGTAAAAAAATAATTACTTTTTGAGGATAATTTTGGAAATAAAAAATTTATAAAAACTCTATAAATGCCTCAATTCATCCACTTAATTCATTCACACTACTCTTAAATTCTCTCAAATCTCTCAAATCTCTCAAATTTTCTACACAATTATTCTCAAATCTCTCTTTAATTTTCAATATTCTCTAAATTTTTACACTTTATTTTTTTTTACACTCATAAAAATTTCTTATATCCTATTATTTTATTCCATAACTCTATTATTATTTTTTTATACTATCATTAAAATTTAATATTTTCTTTATTACTCTTTTTTTTTATATACTCATAAAAATTTTCACTATCTCTAATTTTTAATTTAAAATTTTACACTATTTTTTTGTTTGCAAATTTCTAATTTTTTTTTTTTATCTTCTACACTTTTTTTTTCAAATTTCTAGTACCTTCTATTTTTTGTTATCTCTATACTATTTTTTTTTTCAAATTTTATCATAGTATCATTCCTTTTTTTTTTTTTGAGAAAATGGCAAGTAGTGGATTTGGAAGTTCATCAAGTAGCAAGGGGAAAAGTAAGGTTGGTGAATCAACATACCCAAATCCAAATGAGCTTATTGCAGTTGATTTAGACAATATAATGGAGCAAATTGGGGATGATGATAATGATGTTGAAGTTCAAGAGTTATTCCACCACACTCAAGAAAGCCAAAATCAACAAGCTGAGAAAGTTGAAGTAAAAAAAGCACTCACGTCCGATATTTTCAAAGTCCACTTTACAAAAAAATGAAGATCTGAAAATACATTTGATGTAATTTGCAATTACTGTGGTCAAGTCTACAAGTTCAAAATGGGAGGTGGATATGGCACATTCAATAGGCATTTGGAGCAAAAGCATCCGACCAAAATTGGGTATGATAAGTCTCAAACTCAAATATCCGGGTACACAAATTCTAAATCTCAATCTTTATTTCAATATTCTGATCAAAAAAATAAAGAAGAATTAGCAAAAATGATTTGTGTTGAGCATTTATCATTTAATTTTGGTGAAAATTTTGGTTTTATTAATTATTGTCAAAATGCTTTAAATCCTAATGCAAAACGTATTCCTAGAAATACTTTGAAACGAAGTGTTTTTTCTTTATTTAAAAAAGGAAAAAAAGAATTACAAGAAATTTTTTTAAATATGAGTGCACAAGTTTCTATTTGTAGTGATATTTGGAGTGATCATTGGCAAATGCATTCATATATGGGCATAACATGTCATTGGATTAGTGATGATTGGATCATGCAAAAAAGAATAATTGCATTTCGTGTTTTTGATGAGAGACATACTGCTGATAATATTTATAGAATGATTAAAAATATTTTAGAAGAATATAGATTAGTTTATAAAATTTTTTCAATTGGTTTTGATAATGCTGCTGCAAATTCTGCATCAATTAATGACCTTAAAAAAATTTGCCAACCCAATTTTGGGGGAAAATTTTTTCATATTAGGTGTGCATATCATGTATTAAATTTGTGTGTGCAAGATGATTTAAGAACCCTAGATGAATTTATTTCTCCCATCAAAAAAGCAATTTCATTTTTATGGGGACATCCTCAAATTATGAAAGAATGGGCTAAATTTTGTAAAATAAATAATAAAAGACCAAAAAGATTTCCAAGAGATGTTCCCACTCGTTGGAATTCAACATATGAATTACTAAACGAGTCATTTGGATATAGAGATTTATTGTGCACATTTATTAGCAATAATGTGCCACAAGTTCAACTATATCCACAAAATTGGGACATTTGTACAAAACTTTTGGATATTTTAAAAGTTTTTAATGATGCTACATATACATTGAGTGGTGTTTATTATCCTACATCTCATTTATTTATGATTGAATGTCTTAATATTATTGGGGCATTGCAAGACCATGAAAATGATGTTAATTTAAAAGATTGCATTTCTAGCATGAAAAAAAAATGGTTAAATTATTTCAAAAATATTCATCCACTTTATCTTGTTGCTTGTGTTTTTGATCCTAGATGTAAATTAGATGGTTTAAATGATTATTTGTCTCTTTATTATTCATGTTTAAATCTTGATGATGAGATTGATTTTGATATTCATGCAATAATTGTTGAAATTAGAAAATTAATTTTTGATTTATATAGTGAATTTTGTTTTTCTAGTCAACAATTAGTTTCTCAATCTCAGCCTTCTAGTCAAGTTCAGAATGAGCCAACCTCTAGAATAAGCATGGGTGATCGTGCCTTATTATAAAGGCAAAAAAGGCCTAGAGGATCCCTTGGTAATAATTCTGAATTTGATATTTATTTAACCACTATTTTCGAGTTTGGTGATAATAGTGCAGGTAAAGAATTTCCAGTACTTGATTGGTGGCGTCGACATGCAAATACTTTTCCCACCCTTGCACTAATTGCTAAACAAATTTTAGCAGCACCAGTCTCCACAGTTGCAGTTGAACAAGCTTTTAGTGCAGGTGGTAGTATATTAGATGAGACACGATCTAATATGGTTCCTGAATCATTAGAAGCTCAAACATGTTTAGATGATTGGATTAAGGCAGCCTTAAGGCAACAAGAGATCACACGTGAAGGAAATGAAGATTTATATGACATAGGAACCGATGGAACAACAACGGAATCAAGCGGTTGTGGAAGTGATTAGGGTAAGGGGGTTATCTAACTCTAAATAGAAGGTAAGAGAACTACGTGGGCTTTGATTCCTCTAAACCCCAAGAGGATACGTAGGCAACTTAATTTCTACAAAATTAAGTTCAAGCCCTTTTTCCTTTTTTTTTTAACTAAAATTAATTTAATCTCTTTTAATTTCTATCATTTTTTTAAATTAACTCTATACATTTCTTATTAATTTTTATTACAAATACAAATAATATCATTTTCTTCTTTTTTTTTTTGAAATATTTATTTTACCAAATTTTTTTCTCCCATTTTTTGATCAAACCGTCATAAACCATCCCCCAAACCGCCCTAAACCGCCTCTTGAACCGCTCCAAACCGCCCAACTCTAAACCGCCTATTAAACCGTTTTAAACCGGGGCTCAAACCGAAACCGGCGGTTCACGAACCGCCCTTCAAACCGTCTCTTAGCGGTTCGGTTCAGGTTCAATATTTCTCTAAACCTATACCGGCGGTTCCTGAACCGTGGCCACCCCTAATTGAGAGAGATAGAAGTATCATGACGTAGTCGATGCTCCACAACTCTCTCCCACAACTTCATAGTATGGCTCATGAGTTTAATTCGCCTATAGTTTGAGCAACTCTGTATGTCTCCCTTATTTTTAAAAATAGGTACTAAAATACTCTTCCTCCATTAATCAGGCATTTTCTTTGAGTTTAGAATCTTATTAAATAATTTAGTTAACCATGCCACTCCCATATCTCCCAAATACTTCCACACTTCAATTGGTATTTCATCTGCCCACAGGCTTTACCCACTTTCATTCTCTTAAGTGCTTCCTTTACTTCTAAAGATCTAATCCTTCTAGTATAATTTACATTCTTTTCTATTGTTCTATAATCTATATTCACGCTATTTCCATTTTGACTATTACTAAAGAGATCATTAAAATAATTTCTCCATCTTTCTTTAATGTCCTCAACTTTCACCAACACTTTTCCTTCTTTATCCTTAATGCACCTAACTTGATTGAGATCTTGACATTTCCTTTCTCTACTCCTTGCTAATCTATAAATATCTTTCTCCCCTTCTTTAGTTCTAAGTTTCTCATATAACTTTCAAAGGTCTGTGCTCTTGCTTGACTAACTGTCTTTTTTGCCTCTTTCTTTGCTATCTTGTACTGTTCATATGCCTCATTATTATCACATTTAGGTAATTTCTTATACCATTCCCTTTTTCTCTTCACTGCCTTTTGTACTTCCTCATTCCACTACCATCTCTCTTTTGAGGGTGGTCCATGTCCTTTAGACTCTTTAAGTACTTTTCTAGCTACTTCTCTAATCTTTGATGTCATCTGTATCCACATATCATTGGCCTCCATATCTAGCTTCCATACTTCAGACTCAAGAAGTTCATTTTTGAACTTCACTTGCTTTACTCCTTTAAACTCCCACCACTTTGTTCGAGCTACACTATTTCTTTTGACCTTACTTGAATTGTTCCTAAACTTGACATCCAAGACCAACAACCTATGTTGACTTGTTAAAGCCTCTCCTGGAATGACCTTGCAATCCTTGCATAGAGCTCTATTTGTCTTCCTGGTTAAGAGGAAGTCGATTTGGCTTCTATGTTGCCTACTTTTGAAAGTCACTAAATGTGACTCTCTTTTTATAAAGTAGGTATTTGCTAGTATTAGGTCGTATGCCATAGCAAAATCCAGGATGTTTTTTCCCTCCTCATTTCGACTGTCAAAACCAAAACCTCCATGAACATTCTCATAACATTGCCTATCACTTCCTACATGTCCATTCAAATCTCCACCAATGAAAACATTCTCTTCATTCGGTATGCTTTGCATTAAATCATCCATATCTTCCCAAAATCTTTGTTTACTCTCACTGTCTAGTCCTATTTGTGAGGCATAACCACTAACTATATTTATTATTTCTCCTTCTAGTACTAGCTTTACTAGTATAATTCTATCTCCTACTCTTTTCACAGCTACTACTGCGTCTTTCAATGTTCTGTCTATGATTATACCCACTCCGTTCTTATTTCTCTTCTTTCCGGTAAACCACAGTTTGTACCCTGAATTACCCACTTCCTTACTTTTCTCTCCTACCCATTTAGTCTCCTGAATGCAAGCAATATTCACCCTTCTCCTTTCCAAGGTATCCACAAGCTCCATTAATTTTCCTGTAAGTGATCCAACATTCCAAGTACCAACCCTGATCCTCCTCCTATCCTGCTCCTTCCTAATTGGTCTCCTTCTATGATATCTTCTATTGTTTTCTATGTCTATCTTGTGTTCTGTTCCACTATTTGTTCTACTATCTGTCCTATGGACTAACTTCTTTACCCACACACGTCCATAATGTGGGAACCCTTGCTCACTTAATACCATACCCGGGCGCCGGCATGGCGCGTCGCTTTCGGTGAACGCCCTACACCCTTGCATATTTATCACTACACCCGGGCTCCGATGTAGCGCGTCATTAGTAGAGGACGCCCCAATGTTTATATCGTTTGAATCCATATCATAGGGTGTGACGAAATTTTTACGCTGGTTGTCACCTACCGCAACCCTCCTCCTTTATCCGGGCTTGGGACCGGCTAAGCACAAACTACTTAGGCGGAGTTTAATTCATATATATATATTAAAAATATATAATACATATAAAAAAGTCATAAAAAAATTTATATATATATAAATTTAATTTTTAATTTAATTTTTATTTGATATAATGTTAATTTGATTATTAGTAAAAAATTAAAATTAAATTAAAGCAGTAAAATATTTAATTTAATTCTTTTCTTATTACTTTGGTACAATTTAAAACCTAAAATCCGTCTATAGCTCTAATTTTAATAAGTTAAATGATTTATTTATTTTTAAAATAATAAAAAAATTCATTTTTAAAATATTACAAAATATTTATTTTTTTTAAATGTAATGGATTTATTTGATTTTGGAAAAAAATTTAAAGACTTACACGGTCATGAGGAAAATTCAAGGGCTAAATTGGAAAGGTCAAGCTAACCAGAGAGAAAGGGCCAAGGCAAAGGAGAGTGGGAGCTGGGAAGGAACGTGATAAAGGTACGGCAGCAGGAAAGGAAGAGGGAGACCCACAGCAATGGAACAAGGGACCCACTATTCAGAAAGTAACAGCCAATAGGTCACCGAAACCTGGCAGAATGTCATGTCACAGTTAAAACACAAGTCCACTATAAATACGCGCTACCCGTTCATTATTCATTCTACTGTTTTCCATCGTGTAAAGAACGTGCGTACGCACATACATAGTACATAGCTGAATGCCTCTCTCTCTCTCTCTCTCTCTCTCTCTCTGTGTAAACTTTTCAGTGCCTGTTTCCTCTTCATGCTCTCTCTATCTATCTATCTCTGTACACTTTATCTAAGCCCTCTTCTTGGAAAAGAAAGCAAGGTCTGGTCTTTTTCCAATATCTAGTTCAGGTTTCTTCATGCGATTAGGACTTGGAGTCTGTAGTAATGGGTTTTTCAAAGCTCACTTGGGTTTTATTCTGCATCTACTCTTCTTCAACTCCAAGCTTTTTTTAATGGTGTTTTATTGTTACTACTTCGTATCAAACTTCTCACTTCTCTTCTTGGTTTTACCGTTTACAGCTTAGATCGTTTTTTTTTTTTTTTTGAACTGCAGTTTTTGCGTTACAAGGCCCATAGGGCAAAGATCTTGCGATCTTATTCCTAATACATTAATACTTATATTGTATTATTTCTAGCTTTAGAACAGCAAGACGAAGAAAACAAGATCAGTACTAACTGTATTTTTCTGTCCAATTCTCTCTCTCTCTCTCTCTCTCTCTCTCTCTCTCTCTGTGGATTATTGGGCTTGCAGTACTTCTTGGTGGCTCTTCTTAAGTCTTCGTGCTTGAAGAGATTTGCCCGACTCACTTTGGTTTCGGGTCTTTTGATATGCCCGAAGATATTGCTGATCTTAGTGGCTTGCTCAGCTGGATCACCAGGTTAAAGTTCTCTTGAAAAAGTTCTGGTCGTTTCAAGATCAGTCAAGCTTTTGCTGTTTCAATTCAAGATTGATACTTATTAGCACCGTCTTCTGCATGTGTCAACACCCATGGAGGATTTGTATAGGCTTAATCCTACTATAGGGTGTTCAGATGATATTGTTACAGTTGAAAATTTCCCTTCAAACTTCACTGCTTCTACGACTACTACCACTGCTAATCACGAATTCTACACTTCAGTTGGTAATTTACTTCAATTTCAAGCGGGTAATCATGCTGAAGTTTTTGAATCACATATGGTTGATCTAAACAAGACCCAGATCTCCAATCACCCTCGTTATCCAGACCTAGTGTCTGCCTACATAGAATGCCGAAAGGTTTTTCGCTGTATCTTTCTTCTATTGTTAGCATTTTGAAAGTGCTTTTTTTATATATTGCTTCTGAAAAAGTGAAAAATAAGGTTAAAAGCAGAAAAAAATAATAAAAAAAGCCCACAAGAATACACTGTACGTATGCGTTAAATCTGAGGTTTTTCCTTGGTTTCTATGTGGCTTTTTCAAGGTTGGTGCACCACCAGAAATGGCGTCTCTTCTTGAACAAATAGGCAGAGAGAACTATTCAATCAAGAGTTGCAGCAGCGAAATAGGAGCTGATCCAGAGCTCGACGAGTTCATGGTGAAAGCCAAAGTTTCATTTTCATAGTGTCTTTAATTCCACTCTCTTCGTGCGTTTGGTTCTCAAGAAAATTCATGAAAAGAAAACTCTACTTTTAATCTCTTCTTTCCCTTTCCTTTTAATTCGACCAAATGGAACATTAATTATTTTCAGTGTAATTTATGTTCTAATAGGTCTGATAGTAATATTCTTGGAACAATTAGCTAGGGCCTAAAAACTGCTGTTGTTTTTCAAGGAATCATATTGTGAGATACTCCATAGATACAAGGAGGAGCTATCAAGGCCGTTCGATGAGGCGACTACATTCTTGAGCAACATAGAATCACAACTGAGTAATCTTTGTAAAGGAACACTGACAAAAACCTTTGATTATGGCTCTGGTAAAGTTATTGCACTGTGCATTTTCTAATTTAGTTTCCATGTATTTAACTTGCACTTTTATGGTAGAAGTTTAAACGTGTCATGGTATTCAATTCTATGCATAAAAACAGCTATCTTGAATAGTGGAGAAGTACACTGGGCTCGATCAATCTTTTCCCACTGTGCATGTTAAAAGAACAGTATTTCTAATGTTTGAGTTGAAAAGTTGGGATTCCCTTGAGTAAATACTCATCCCCACATCTTTCAGTTGTCAATTGCCAATGTCATCTACATAATTTTCTAAATTTTCTTTCCTGTTTTCTACCCTCCCAATGCATTGTTTATTTCAGGTTTGAAATGTTCATATTCAAGCACGCATGTAGATTACTAAATTTTTTTTCCATCAAGTGTTTAGGCATGCTTGATTGGCTTCCTTTTCTTGAGTAGTCTCTTACAGTGTATACAAATCACCGTAGCTTTGCAATTGAAATCTGGTTATTAGATGGCTCCATGTGTATAATTGTTTTTCCCCCTTAGTATATGTATGATTCTTATGTCAGCCAGTATTTTTACTTTGTTGCACTTGTGGTTTGAAGATGTTAGCTTTATCATTCATGGATCGTACTTAACCTATTTTTCAGTTTATTTGAAATAAAATATTCAATTTTTCTCAATATTTGACGGCCTCAAAAGAGTTTGGACTTGGGCATTGTTAGGCTAATTAAACTCTAATATATTGTTCTCAGAAATGCAAGTATTGCCTATCTGTATGGTGCATAAATTTGTGGACAAAGAAGTTTGCTTTTGCTTATTCAAATGAGAATTTAGCTTGATATTCCTCTTGAAGGGTATCTTTGACTTATCGTATTTTTGCCCATCTCATTTACAACTGGATAGCTACTAAGAATCAATATGCAGACTGTGAATGAATTTCTGACAGCCACTTGATTCTTTGCTTAATGGTTGATTGTTTCACTCCCTTTTCAGGAAGGCTAGAATTGGACTTTAGGAAACTACTTTCTTTCTTACCCTTTCTTTGGGGACTGTGCCCCATAAAAAGGCTTGCATTTGGGAAATAGTATTAACAGCGGTAGTTCTTAGAACACCACATTATATCACTTCCAATAAGACTGGATTTGAAATCTGATTGGCTGTTGCTTCAGAATTAGATGTAGAAATATGATAGCCTTGTTGAAATTTCAAGAACAGTTGATTGGAATATATATATATATATATATATATATATATATATATATATATATTCTTTATGTCCACTGTATAACTTTTAATTTGCAATGCTCTGGCTGAAGGCTGGACCATGTGTACAGAAGGTACTCCGTTCAGTGTTTGACCTTTTTACTCATGGTAGCTACTTAAAGGACATGCTGTGGAAGTGGAAGTGGAAGTGGAAGTGGATTAATTTTTTTATCAGTTGTACTTATAATAAAATTTCAGTTGTTAATTTCGTATTGAAAGTGTTGTGTTTATGTACATCTGGTGCAGTAGTATTGGCTTTTGGTTGAAGTGGGCTGTGTTAGTTACACTTATACTATGCCAAAGTACAATGTAAAGTTTTGCTGCTGTAATTTTATTAGAATGCAAACAATTTTTTTAAGGAACTTAGATAGCCCCTAAAGCTTACATAGTTTAGGCAGCAGTGTTTACATCCATAGATGCATTTAGGACTGCTTGCAACAGTACCTAGAAATCGGAGGTGGACGCTGTTTCAGCATGTAATTTTACTATATCATTTGTTGAAGATAGAAGGTTTTATTTATTTATTTATTTGGTTACATTCAGTTGTAGAATTTACTTTGCCTTCTTGTTATATTAGAACTTGCCTTTACTCGTTGTTAGTCCTATTATTTGCTTCATTAGTGTTCACTACCTGCATATTAGATTTAAGGCAACAGATTTTTTTCAGCAATTATAAAACTGTTGCCTTTATGCATACAAGGCAGTAGTTTTATAACGGTTCAAAACTAATTAACAAATTATATAAAAATATTTAACAAAATTATTACTAAAACTGTTGAATAACAATGATTTACACCCATTCAAGACAACGATTTTTGTTCATTGCTAAAATATAATTATGTCGTTGCTTTATGCTATGGCAACGGACGTAGATTTAGCGGTTTTTAAACCGTTACTATTGATTTGTGGCTATAGTTTAAGCATATATGACCGTGGTTTTCAACCGCTGTCTTCGATCTATTATGTAGTACTATTTTTTTTTCTCTAATGGAGCTTCTATGGTGATGATTGGACAAGTCCCAATATAGACAATGCAAAGTTTTACCCCATTAGAGAGCATTGAAATACTATGCACTAATAGATGTGTGCTTCAACCTGGACACCTAGTGGTGGCCTTGGAGTTAAAGATGAAGTTTAGATGCCACTTGTTAATAACTCAAAACTTAAATCTACAGGATCTGGCGTCTGTGTTGTGGTGATAGTGTTTCTTTGAGACCAGGATGAACAAAATTTGGCAAATTAATGATGTCTCTAGGTAATGAATAAGGGAAAATGATCTTTTATCGAAGGAACTTAGAAAAATAAGGAATGCTTGTTTTCTTGTATATAAATAAAAATTCACAATCAAGTTATAACTACTATGTTGGCCTTATTTCTTTTGTGCTTGGTTATATTTTGGGTGATTTAATTATCATATCCTGATGCATTCCCAAGTTTTCAACCACATGGGCCTGCTATGTATATATGCATTGAAACTAGATTTTATGCTATTACAAACAAAGAAGACAGCCACATGATGATAGGAAACCTGAGACTTTACTATGTTACTAATGTATATCCAATATCATGGATGATAATTTTCTTGAAAATTGACCTGTTCCCCATGATATTCTGCACATTTTTAGTTTAAAACCTTTAATAGATTCTGCCACAGATGACATTTCGTAGCCCATTCCCTTCACTTTAAAAGATTCATGCCTTTGGACTTGGAAATCAACATGCTCTTTATGGGTCTAGAATATGAGTATGTTTTAATGTATTGTGGATTTTCCAAGGAAAATGTAACTATGCACTACCATTTAATCCTTTTTATGTTTTCTTTTGTTTGCCTGCAGATGAAGCAGCAGGAACTTCAGAGGAGGAGTTGAGCTGTGGTGAGGTTGAGGCATCAGAAAGTCAAGAATCTTCTGGTGGCCGTTCTCATGATCAGGACCTTAAAGGAATGCTCTTGCGCAAGTACAGTGGCTATCTTAGTAATTTGAGAAAGGAGTTCTTAAAGAAAAGAAAGAAAGGCAAACTACCGGAGGATGCAAGGATGATTCTTTTGGACTGGTGGAGTAATCATTACAAATGGCCATATCCTACGGTGAACACTTGTTACCATTTTCTACCAATTTTCACAATTCTGTTTGTTTCCTTTCCACAACTGATTAGAACTTTGCAAGGATCAACCATGATAGGACCATGTCCATGAGCAAAAGGGACAAGTAGAGTTGATGCTTGTAAGTTGAACAAATGACTACTGAATAAGAAATGCTGAACACTGAAAAGATTGAATTATGATACAGGAAGAGGAGAAAGCGAAGTTATCAAAGATTACTGGACTAGATCAAAAACAGATAAACAACTGGTTCATCAACCAGCGGAAGCGGCATTGGAAGCCATCTGAAGATATGAGATTTGCTCTTATGGATAGTGTCAGCAGCAGCATGGGAGGGCATTCCTACTTTGATGCTGGAGGTGGAGCTACAGGGGACTGACATTTGATCTTTTGGTTTTAATTAAACTATCCTCATCTTCTACTCACATTATTAAAGCAAATTTATCTGAAAATTTTCTTTTTTGTAATATTTTTGTGGAACATGCATACATGTAAAGTTAACTACGTACAAGTCATATGCTACCATAATCATTTGGTTTCATTTTTATGTCAGTTTCTTTGTTCCCAACTTTCCACCAGAATGAGCCAAGCCTGAGCGTGCACCTGTGGGGTTTTTCCAGTTTACTTTCGTTATGGAAGAAGTTGACATAATTGTGAAGTGTTGTGATTGCTCTGATTGAAAAGGAGGGTTGGCCTGGGTGTGGGGAACTGGCTATTAGCCGATAAAACCGAAAATATCCTAATCAATTGGGCCTCTCTCCAAATCAAAACCTTTTGGATAAATTCCTAAAAGAAGAGGCTCCTCTCTGTTGATGGTGTTACCTGTTAGGATCCTGATAAAAAACAAGTAAAGCAAGGCAAGTTAATTTGGGCTTTTGCTCATAAACAAGTGATACTGTTTTGGGCTATAGGATTACAAATTTCAATCTTCATGATTTCATCAGCGTCCGCTTATAAAAATGTCATCATGGAACGCTCCAGTAGGGGGGAAAATTCTCTTGTTTCTTGATATTCTATTTATTTCCCAAGAATGTAAACAGAATAAGACACGAAGATAAGAGAATCAGGGGCGAAAGAATGGTAAATGGTGGACCAAAAACACTCTGATTGAGCCCCTATCTGTTTGGATCGCAAGAAATTGGAAAGAGAAAACGGAAGAATGAGCCAGAAAATAGGGGGACACGGATAGAGAAAGCAGAAGTTTACACGGGAGAATTTTTATTATATCAATCAACACATTCTTCACCTTATATATAGCGACTATACTAATTATTCATGCGCCTCAAGTCCCTTACCTTCTCATAGGAACAAGAATGAAATTATATATATATATATATATAAAGAGAAATTTATGATTGGAGCGAAAAATAAATATTAAAAGAAAATTACATAAAATAAAAATATAAAGACTAAATAAGAAAATAAAATATGTAGAGATCAAAATTAAATAACATAAATTTCTAAAAAAAATTAAATAATATAAAAAAATATGAATAAAATTTACATAAAATAAAATATTGAAGGGATAAACAATAATTTTTTTTAAAAAAATATATATGTTAAAATTTACAGGTAAAATTTCAATTTTAAAAATTTTAGGAAGAAACAACAATTTTTTAAAAAATATAATAAAATTATGGGTAAAATTTTAATTTTAAAAAATTATAGGGGCCATGGCCCCAAGCTCCAAGTAGTTCCTGCTATATATATAATCAAATACATAAATATCTTGGGAAAAAAGAATTTTGAACGGGAAAATAAAAATATAATTTCTCTGCAAATATCACTCTCTAGTATATTGAATAAGACAACAGAAACCTCCACAATAAATTTTCTTTTAAAAATAAGAAAAAAAAAATAGAGAGAGAAGAAATGTATGGAAAACCTTTTGTAGGTTTTTTAAGCACCATAAGCAAGTTGAAGAAACAAGTGTGGGCAACTGGGCATCAATATTGGCTCCATTGTTTTCCTAATTATGACAGAAAACAAACAAAAAAGGATATGATAGTGAGTTTTAAGCACAGACAAATTATAGGATAAGATGGCCTGCTTGCTTTATATGCAAAAGGTGTACAATCCAAAAAAAAAATAGTCGTCTTCAATTTTTTTCATCTCTTGTACTGTTCATCTCTTATCTTGTCATGTATATGATATCTATAAACTTTGATTAGTGATGTTTGAGTCATTTATAAAATTTTGAAATTTTAAATTTTAATGTTAATTTTAATGAAAATCAAATAAAATAAACTACATATTTGATCATAATATAACCGTTATACCTAAAATTTTCCACAAGGTAAAGGCTTTATGAACTGATTGCTTCTTGTAATGAGCAGACGTAAGCTAATGTGGAAGCTTTATGCTATTCTTGAAATGATGTCCAACAAAACTATATGGCATCCATTGAGAAATTATTAGATGTTCTTGGTATATATGCATCTTCAATAATAATTATATATAGTCCAACTTTTATATTTTAAGAATAATAAATTTTTTTATAAGCGTTAGAAGCGTTGATTTAGTGCTCTGAGAATATTTTATAATTTATCGCATTCACATCTTATATTATTATTATTCTCACACATCAATGCATTATAATAATTAAATTTATGAGTGAATAATTAAGTTGTATTTATCTGTAATTTTGTTAGATTGACGTAAATATATTAATTAATAGCATAGAAGTATATGATTTCTATACGCAAAAGTTAAATAGTTTTCTTGTTATAATCGCGAAGGTAGAAGTTAATAAGATAAGGTATGAAATAGGACAAATTTGGAAGTGTAGAAGATGAGGAATCTAAGATGAAGCTAACATGTGTTACTGTCTATAATATACGCATTAATGGATGTTAAGAGTAATAAAGATCAACTTAAAGTGAGAAATGTTCTGCAATTAAAAAAAATGGATATTTATCGTTATTGATCAAAGTAAAATTAGACAGAAAGAAATGTTTTTGAAACACAGATTGAAATGGGAATCGTTATTCATCAAAATATTTAAATATAGTAAACACACAAATAGCAGGAGAAGATCAATAGCAGATAGATAATATGTTAGACATTCATGATCGTGACACAAGATTCTATTTTAAGATCCAATTTCCATGTGGATATATCGAGAGAGAGAGAGAGAGAGAGAGAGAGAATTTGTCAGAGTTGCTCCTCAATGGTCAATTCCTCAACCATGTTTCCATGGTTAAGGGGATTGAATGCTTGGATCTCAGAACACTTGGTAGGCAGCTGTACTATATTGGGGACAAGAGCTTGCTGATCTATTGATGATGACTGTATAGGCACTTGATGTTTACGAGCGATGACAACTGAATTTATCACTTCATCAGTAGGATGAAACACCGAAAGAACCTCAAATCCTATGAGATCACAAGGATCCACCACTGGATACAGAAGAGCCCTAGCACCATGAGCACTCCTTAGCAATAAAATAGCCCCAGGAGCCATGTGCTTAGCCAAGTGATGAATGACCCTAATCTTTTCCTCCTTGTCCATACCAACAAGAGCTGCCAAGAAAACTACATCAAACTCTTTCAGTCCATTGGCAACATTCAAGATATCAGTTGTGTGAAAGAAGAATCGTTTGGAGATGTCAGGATGAGAGGAGACCAAGCGAAGAGCCCTGGAATTGGCTGATGGGTCAATATCATAGTTGTGGAAAGAGGTGGTGGTGAGGTGTTTGCAGGCTAGCACAATTGAAGTCAGGGGAAGAGGGCCAGAACCCACAAAGGCAACTTGGCTAGGGACATGAGGGTAATGCTGTTTAAGGATGGTGAACTCAAGGTGGCTAAGCTTAAGGTAGTTTGAATAATAAGGGAAGATGTTGAGATGATCAAGAGGGGTTTCAAAAGAACCTAAGATGGTAGAGAAATGAGCCTCTAAGAGACCTTCAGCTTCTCCGCAGAGTCTAATGAGCTTAGACCTCATTTCCTGGATTTTCTTGGAAAGCTTGTTAACATCAATAGGGTTTGGTGGCATGCACGTGAGAACAAGCTGTGTGAAGAGCATGTCGACATCTTTGGAAGGTTTGAGACTTTCAAGGCCTGAGATTTGATCATACAAGCCGCAGACTTTCTGTATCAAGAGCTCTTCCTGGCAAACCATGTCGACACTATGAGGTTATGTTATTATGAGAACTCACAATAGAATCAGGTATTGAAAACAAGTCCTCTTGAGAATTAGGGAAAGGAAACCTCCAATGAGGTCATTATTTATGGACACTTCGTGGGGTCCACCCCACATGGAGGATTAATCTTATTAGTACCAAGCCAAATTGAATGACAGTATTTAATAATTTTTTAAATTATTTATCTATGATTGTAGATTTTTTTTTCATTCAAAGTCAGAACCTCCTGTTTGAAGGGCACATAAAATCTTTGCCTTGGAATAACACATTAGATCTTCTTAATCAGGAGCTTAATTATACAGCTTTATGTTAGGCATTTTAAAGGGATATAATGAAGTAAGGTTTATTGGAAATGGACCATTCTAGAAATAAGAGGAGATGATTTTTCTTGAAAGATGTGATCAAACTCATGATCCCAATGCCGAGGCATTTATGTTTCAGCATCACGATTACGAAACAGATCAATACCCATTAAGGCATTAAAAGTTTATCCTCAGTTATTTCATTTAAGTGAAACTGCAAGCCAGAGAATGACAGCATTTTCGTTTGGAATTGTATGAGTTGGAATACCACTTATGAGAGCTAAACATCAATAGTGTAAAAAAATTAAAGGACATATAAGTATCGTCAAATTAAACTAAAACAATCAAATAGATCAATACCCAATAAGGCGTTAAAAGTTTATCCTCGGTTATTCCATTTAAGTGAAACTACAAGTCAAAGAATGACAGTATTTTCGTTTGAAATTGTATGAGTTGGAATATCACTTATAAGAGTTAAACATCAATAGTGTAAAAAAATTAAAGGACATATAAGTATCATCAAATTAAACTAAAATAATCAAAGTTATTTTAGTTTAATTTGACGATACTTATATGTCTTTTAATTTGTTTACACTATTGATGTTTAACTTTCATAAGTGATATTCCAATTCATACAATTACAAACGAAAATGCTGTCATTCTTTGGCTTGCAATTTCACTTAAATGGAACAATTGAGGATAAACTTTTAACGCATTATTGGGTATTGATCTTTAGTGATAGAAGTTTAGTTTTAAGCCTAATTCTAATATCTGGTTTACCAGTTTGATACTTACAAATCTAGATTTATAATTCTCAACATGATATCAGAACAGGTCGAGACTCAATTTTAGTTTCAATTCAAATTTTCAGTGTTAATGTTGCATTTCAATTTCGAGTTAAAAATGTAAATCAAATATCTCAATTGCAACTTAAGAGGGAGTGTTGGAATATCGCTTGTGAAAAGAAGTCTCATATTAACAGTGTACTAGAAAATTAAAAGGCATATAAGCGTTGGCAAATCAAAACCAAGCAAAAATAACTTAGACTATTTTGGTGATGATGAGCCTTACTTCAAGCTCAATTCAATGTATAGCCTGTCAGTTTGACATTTACACTCATAGATTCATAATTCTCAACAATAAGGAAACAAGGCACACACAGGATTTACCTAAGTTGGCGATACCAATAGAATTAGGCATATTTTCCTTGTTTAAGAAATTGTAAAACAGGAAAGTAGCTCATTGAGCTGCACAAGAGCAAAACAGAAAAAAGACAGACCCAAAATCTCTTCAAAACAATTTTTGTGCTAAATTCAACAACTCAAAAATTAGATAATAGCATATATAAATACCTATAAGCTAAATAAAAAATAGTTTCGAGGGTTGTAATGCAAAGCCCTAACACCTTAAAAACCAAAACAAATGTGCCAGATGCAAAAACACTTAAATAAAGACACAAAATAAGAAAGCAACAGTACCCGTGAACAATGCTATAAATAGTATCGACGAACAGTACTAATGAATAGTACCTATAAACAATATCGAAACCCTAATGAATCGAGAGTTTGGATAACATGTAGTGAAAAATTATGTAATATTATTCATGAATAAGAGATACAAATATATACAAGTTCTACCTCACTATTTAGGAAAAAAAAAATCCCTAAATCTATGCTAATTGTACAGGAAACACATAATTAGCTAATTTGGAATATACACAGGTTGACCCTCCTTAACAGGAATTTTTCTAGCTAATTTAGGTGGATTAGCCATTAATAAAAATTAGACAATGCTCTTAATTAGTATAATGACAATATATGCATTTAAGTTGGAGTTCTCTTCTCCCACTTTTTTCCAACTAATATAAGATAGGACTTAAATTTTAAAATTCTGAGCTAAAGTTCCAAGTACCATGAGTCTATGACTGCCATAAAATCAATGACAAGAGCATTGGGTCTTAAGCTTTTAGTTTTTTTTTTTAAAAAAAAATATTTAAGTGAAAAAATCAACAAGTAAACCTAATGAAAATGTGATGATGTTTGTAATAATATAATAACATTCTTTCTTTCTTATGCTTTCACAATATTGGTTCTTTGATCCCCTATTTTGGATGGTTACTTGCAAGAACCAAAAATAAATGCATAGTTAGCTCACCATCATCATCAATATATATAATATCTAGAAAATTATATAATTAATCAATGATGAAGCAAGCTATCATGCATCAAGGCTTAATTACTTTTGTTTTTCTTTCAAGAATGATGTTAACAAACCGCATCTCTCCCCGTTCACATTAGCCTATGCCAATTTTAAATGAAAATCGATTTGTCTTCTCTTAAGTTTACCGTTTGTCTCGTGAGTTATATGTTTTCAGTAATTGACTAAATCATGTTAAATTAAATGGTATTTATCTTATCTTATAAGTTAGTTAAATGAGCTTATAAATTTTAAAAATAAGTTGGCCTATTTGCTTATAATAATTTTTAGGCTTACTGTAAGTAAAAAAAAAAATTAAGTAGAGAGAATTCAACTTTTCATATTAATATTTATAAATCTTGTACATAAGTTAATTTGATCAAATATTTTAGTATATTATCCTCATTTAATTTTTAAAATTTCATTATAAATTTTAGTTAATATTTTTTAATTATTTTAATAATAAATATGCTTATAAACTATTTTTATACTAAACACATTAATTATTTATCAATTATTTATAAATATTTTAACTAAACACATAATTATATAAAATTTTGAATATTTATAAATTTAAATTAATTTTTAAATTTTTACAAATTAACTCAGATACTTTATAAGTAAAGTTTGCGTTGATTTTACTTATATAATCATTGAATTAGCAAGTGGATGTCGTTGATGTGTCCTCGCCAATGGCTAATATTCGAGAGGGGTTGCTGTGTTAGACTTCGATTTCTAGGAGCCATAGATGTCACTTATCAAAATTTCTTCAAAGATGCCATTAAAAAAAAAAAAAAAAAGAGTTAAACCATGCAGCAGAAAAAGATGTTTTGGCATCATTTAGGGCACTATAGTTTTCCAGTTTCTGAAATATATATATATATATATATATATATATATATATATTTTTAATTCTTGATTCTTCAATTATTTAAGCGGACAATATGTGCCCTTACATAAATTGGATGGCCAATTTCGATGTCTATTATGTTGACAGTTATTGCCATATCAAAACTGTCTCTTACTTGACCAAATTTTCTATTTATTAAGATAAGATTCCAATGCTTCTTTACCCTTTGCTTTACTATTTTAATTTTTTTCCTTTACTTCCCTTTTAGATAAAATGGTGAGAAAAGAAACTATCAGTCTCTTTTGGGGAGTAATGGCTATCAATTTTATGCTTTAGACTTCCTGCTTTTGACCCCCTTATTTCATACAATATGTCCGCTTTATAAGATACGTTGCTTGATTATTACATATGAATTAATTAATGAAAATCTTCTCTATACAATTTTTATTTTTTTTTTAATTCAATAAAGACACTATGATTTATATAATTAATGAGTTAAATAATGAGAAATAGACATCTCCCTTTTTCAGTATAAAGGTAAATAATTTTAAAATAAATAAATAAATAAAAATACTCTTAATTCTAAAAGTTTTCCACTTCCTGCCTCTTAAAAATGATGCAAGACTAACCAAATTACTCCTTAATTAATATATAATTTTTATTTTTTCCATCTTCATTCTGGAATATATATATATCAACATGAATTCATAATTAATTTATTTTAAATTTACTTTTAAGTAATATGACAAAACTTATAGGCTTCCACCAATAATTTTTCTGGACTACACATATCTATATGTTTATTTATTTATCTACCTATTATAGTTAAGAAGCCAAATTGTTGAAGCTAGTTTTCTAATTCTAATGAATTAAGATATTGAATGGATTTTTTTTTTTATTTTATTTACAGTTGAATTTCAGCACTTAATTAAGGGATCTATAATTTTTGTATTTTTTCAGTTTTTTATGATTTTCATTTTACATAATTTTCTCTCATGATAATGATTTTCTCTATAAAATATATTTATATTATTTATCAAATTATAGAAAAATTATAATAAAGATGATTATAAATAGAAATTAAATATCTATTTTATGATATATAATAAGATTTTAAATTTTGTAACGATCGATATATGGTTGAGGGAAACTCAGGTTCACCTCTCCCTATCTATAATAATGATAAATAAATAAATAAATAAATAAACCTTCAAATCTTGATAGTTGCTTTTGGTATGTTAATTAGTATGTCAAAGCTTGGTGATTGATGGAGAGAAAAGCGAAGTCATCTTGGAAAATATATGAAGACATAATGAGACATTATCAAGTGGGCATGATATTTGCTATACAAGGACAGAGCATAATGTTGCTTCTTTTGATTTTTGGAACTTTATGCTGCTTTATTTTATGATTCTCTCATGGCCAATTTGGCCACTTTCACCACCAACAGGAGGACCTGTGCGACTTCTCGACGTTGAAAATGGGGCATTTTTTCTATGATGTTCCCTTTTCCAGCAGTGGTAGGGTTTCCACCCATGAGAAATCAATCCAAGTGATAATAAAAGAAACTATCTCCAAATTACTATAATTGAATATTATTAAAATTTAAAAAAAAATTTAATTTTTTATGGTATGAAATTTATTGTGATTAGAGAAAAATTAAATATTTTTTTAATGTCATCAAAATTGTAACGTTGAGAGTCAATAAGGGCAGACATAAAAGCCAGAATTCACTGATACACTTCTAACCGGAAGAAGTAGAAATAGATCGTCCGATATCTGAAAAGAATTGAAATATTAAAATATATATAAGGACATGACTTGCCCGATTGCACAACAATGGTGAAGCTCAGAAAATAAATTAATATAGTCTAAACTAAACTGAGCAAAACTATACAGTTAGATTGGGAAATTACAAAATTAGTTTAATTAATATTCTTTCATTTTTAAAAAGTACAAAAAATGAAAAAATATTAAATTCAAGTATTGTTTTATTTATTTAAAATTTTATTATTTTTATAATGAGATTATTAGAGGGAGAGAGTTATCTTTGATAATGTAATCCGTAATTAAATATCTTTTAAATAAAAGAAAATAATTTTTAGTTTCACCTTCCGTAAGAAAGGAACTTTTTGAGTTGAGGTCTTTTAAGTAACCATATTATTATTATGTTATAACTTAGAACCTTTCCTTTTATTTTTCATTTCTCTTTCAAATCTCTTTTTGTAAGATGTCTTTTTTATACAATTATTAGCAGTGGCGGAGCCACACTAGGGCTAAGAGTGGCATTGGGCTCCTCTTAAATTTCTAAATTTTTTAGGGGTATATTTATAATTTTATTAAATTAAGATGAGAATATCACTCTTTTTTTTTATATTTTACACTTTGGTAAGCTGATACTCATTATTCTACACTACTAACGTATGGTTGGTGGACTAAATAACTTATTTTTTTGGCTTAGAGATAATTATAGAATATTTTATTTTTTATTTATTTTGTCTCCAATCATCTATAAAGAAAAAAAAATTCTCATTCTTTTAAGGGGACAAGGTTCTTGACTTATTGTCACTATAATTGCATCTTCAATTATATTTTTTTTTAATCGGGAGAAAAAGAATGACATATGTCATAATTATAATCAGAATAAAAATATAATTGTAAAAATAAAGTCTCTTTTTTTAAGAAAAAAAATAAAGTCTATACTAATGTAATAAAGCGGGTGATAAGAGATTAACCATATATTTCTTATACTTATATATTAATATACAAAATAAAATTGATGTTAAATTTATATTTTTATATTGTTAATTATAAAATTTAATTATTAAAGTAAAATTGATTATTAATCTTATTAGCAGCATGAAAAATCCCCTTATAATAAAATAGGATATGAATTACTGAATGATTGTTTGACGAATTACATTGAAAGATGTATATTTATAAGTATTAACAACAAAGTTATTATGATTAATTAAATTTTAAGTAATTAAGAATAAACGATAATCATTATACTTTACTTATAATATCTTATTAACTTCTTATTAGAAATTCTCTTATTAACTTATATCTATTTTATCCATGTTATTTTTATAAATTACATATTTTAATTGAACTTCCCTTATATGAATTCTTACCTCAGTCACTAGTCCTTAGTAAGATAAAAGAATCAATTTTCTTTATAATAAAAAAATTGATTTTTTTTATTTTTTTAATAAATTCTCATATTTATATTTGCTTGTGATAGATCTAAATTTTTCTTCTCAAATTAGCATCCATTAAAAATACATATGATATTCTCTTCCCAATGTAAGAGTTGTGTTCTTTTACCTTATTGGGATTTTGTTTATTTTTAGTAGTATTTAAATGAGTTCTTTGACAATCGAAACACAATATAAATTATTAATTTTTTTTATTGTAAACTTTAAAATTTTAAAAAATATAATATTTTATATTAATGGAGCCTAATAATACTATATATTTCTCAATTGTCGTTTGATGATATACATCTCTTTTGTAGGTTACAAAAATAGCAAATTATAGGAAGGGTAATCTCTTATAAAAAAAATTATATTCTAATAATATGATTTTTGTTAATAAATTGCCATTTTATAAAAATAAAAATAAAAAACCTATTTCACTATATTCTTCTTAATATGCAGTACTCTTCTTTTGATTACAGTAATGTAGAATAATCGGAGGGTGTGTCATGCAATGATGTGGTATAGGAAATGAAAGGATTTGATTTATGGTTTTTATAAAGTGGTTTTTTATAAAGCGCAAAGAGCAAATTATTAAACAAGTATGGTAGTGGGGGGATAGGCATGTTGGTCGGCTGTGGATGAAGTCAAATTAGGTATCGGCATATGGGCAAAGGGTGCGTGTGGCGGCCACACGACGCCATATGCTACACGCAAGATTTGAGTGTGATGGTAAGCGTTCTGTTGATTAGACCTGACCTTTTCTGTACTCTAGTCCATGCATATACCTTCGCTGATGCCACTTGGATTGCTTGCCTTCCAACCTCTTCCTTGTCCCATCAACCTTCACTCTTTGAGGTTTTCCTTTAATTTCCTTTCCTTATCTCTTCTCGTCCCTTCTTTAATTAAAGAATTTATTCTATATTATCGTCGCATGTATAGTGAAAAATTTAACAGTTAATTATTACAAAATTTATATAAAATTTAATATAATTAATAATTATAAAATAACTATTATATATTATGGTTATATTTTAAATTTTTTCCTTTAATTAAGTTATTGCTTAGTAAGGTTTAGCAAATGAGTTTTAATTAAATAATTAAATTAAATCAATCTTATTCAATTTTTTATTGAAAGAATTTATTTTCATAACCTAATTTATTAAGGCCACAATTAATTTAATAAATAATTTATTAAGAGATTAAAATACTCTTAATTAAATTTTTTTATAATAAAAATATATTTGAATTCAATTTAAAATAGCTTTCTATATTAATATGCTATCAGTGGTATAACATTATTAATAATTTAATTTATTTTTTTATATATAAAATAATTATATTGATAAAGATATTTTTATTTACTTTAGATATTATTTTGATTATAAAAAGTTTAAATATTGTGAAAATAATTTAATAAATTAGTTTAGGTGTATATTTGTTGAGTATATTTTATATGTTTAAAATTTTAAATATTAAACAACGCAAAATAGAAAATTAGTAATATACAATAAATTTCTAATTTTTAATAATATAACTTGTATGATTAGATTTTCAAAGTCATAATTTATTATAAATAAATATTAATTATAAATTTAAAAGAAATATACTAATAATCCATTAAAATATAGAAAAATAGAAAAAAAAAACTCAAAATTACTTGAAATAGAAAAATAGGTTTAAAATTTATAAATTCATGAGTAGAAAAAATTCACACTTCAAAAATTTTTCTATATGAACAAAAAATAACTTTTTTCCGATAATAGAAGTGATAAATAATATAAAAATACTTTACATTGATGATAATGCAACATTGTTCACCGCGATTTTGATAATCAAAAGTTGTTGTAACAATTTCTTTATCATTAAAGTGTTAATTGATTTTAAATATATGAAAACAGTAGCGAATTATGCACTTTAAGAATCAAACTTCTCGTCTTCTATTAGGAATATTAAAAAATTTTGTCCTATAATTTATTAAGCAAAATCTTATAATATAAACTTTCATTCACTAAAAGATTATGAGATATTTAATTTTGTCTCCATTTAAAACATTCATTACTTAGATTATAGCCATTTCAACTTCAATTTTCATAAACTAAAACTATAGGAATATAGGATTGTTGGTCAAAAACCAATTTCACATTTAAAATCATATTTTTTTGAGAAATTCTAAATAGCATTACAAAAGGTAAGAAAAAATGAAAATTAGATGTCAAAATTAGAGGTGAGCACTATTCAGTTTAAATTAAATAAACTGAACCGAATAGTTTTAATTCGGTAATTCGATTCGATTTTTAAGATAATTCGGTTTGGTTCGATTTACATTTTAAGAATTTTAGTTATTTCAGTTCGGTTTGGTTTTGGAGAGAATAAATCGGTTGAACCAAACTGAACTGAATTACTTTATTGATTTTGAAATTGATTTATTTTTATAGGGAATTTATGAATTATATATAATTTTACATGTATAAATTGTTTAATTTCATTGATAAATGATTATTAGGTTCAAACCAAGGTCAAAATCAGGCCAAATAACTTGAAAATCAAGTCTAAATTAAAAAATCTATCAAAACTAAAAAATCAATTGGTTCAAACCAAATCAAACTGAAATAGAGTGATTTGATTTGGTTCGTGTCACGACTCGATTCCACGAGCCAGACCGGCACTAGGACTTAGGTTAGTATAAGGCCTCTAAAGCCTGTAGTAAGCCTAACTATCCCTAGCCCAACTATAAGGCCCATAATTATAGTCCAATTTCGAGAAAATAAACGAACAGAGTCCAGCCATAAATTGAACTATTAAACGGGGAGTCTTTAGCTCACCTGACCTGTAAGCACAATATATCCAAATCTGGAGAGCTCAGTTCACCCTCACAATCTTCAAATAAATAAATATAATCCAATGGGAGCTTAGCTCCCTCATACGAGCACAATCACATAATAAATTTTACAACACCCAACTGAATAAGTTATTATAATTCTAGAAAAAATCTAATGCACTACTGGTACATGCAGAGTTCTAGAATATAAAATAAAGAAATAAAAATGCAATAAAACTATTTCTGGTAAACCTGCCAGAAATAAAGCAGGTTACTCTCAAAGAGCCCTCCCGTCACCTGGGAAAAATAGTTAAACAGGAGTGAGCGTTTGACTCATAGAGTAAGATATTGATTTTAAATGGAATTTCTATAACTATCTAAACCTAATGCATTCCTATGTATGAAATGTAACATGCACACATATTTCCAAACAATTCAAATAATATTTGCACAAAAGATAATTTGAAACACCCACACACTCATGTGTCACATTAATCATATTATATATATATATATATATATATATATATATATATATATATATATATATGTAAGCTGATCCCCTATACAGCTCTCTTAATTCTAACCTCTGCCAGCGAGATCAACTTGAGCCAGACTTTTTCTTTATAATCCAAATGCGAGGGTCATCGAGATCAACTCAAAGCCGTACTCACCCCGACTTATCCACAAAAAGGATCGGGTCTCAGCGAGTCAAGCTCCAGTCGTGACTACCCATTCTACCCATATCCATAAATACACCACACTCACGTCGACACATGCACACAGGTCCAAATTACCGTAAAGTGACATTTACAACAATATCATCAATTAAATATGCAATACAAGGTGTGTCTAGTAATTAGCAATATACATATATTTTTACGTGAATGTATGAGCATGTCTTGAATAAATAATAATATTAAAATTATAAATAAAATCAATATCTACTTACAATTTATTCAAATGTCACTAGGGCGGTTGAGAATATGAGGAAGGTTGACTTGAATCACCTAAACAATTATATTCAAGAAATTTATCAATATTAACTAAAACCAAAGAACTAAAGAGCCTAAAACACCCTAGGTTTATGTCAAAAATCTGGAAAAATTTTCCTTGTACTTAGGACCTACCCAACCTACAAAATAACTAAACTAACACTTCTCAATCCAAAAGATCTCAAGCCCACAATACAACAACTGCACAATGCCCCTCTTGGGCCTAGTAAACCACTTAATTTTCACATAAAATAATTATTTAAAAATTTAGAACGTTACATTATTCCCTCCTTATAGAAAATTCATCCTCGAATTTGTATACAAGGCAAAACAAATACATTGAGTTATATACTAAACAAGCATGAATACTTGTTGTGCATATCCCACTCTGACTCTCAGGTGCATTATTCTATAGATTGACTTCTTCACAAGACTTTAACCATAAAGATCTATTTATCAACTATGGCCACTGATTATTCCTCAAAAGTAAAATTCTAATTTAACTCTACTGTGTTTGGTTCCAGCACATGAGAAGGGTCTATAACATATTTCTTAAGCATGGAAATATGGAACACTGGGTGGACATGAGAAATGTTTGGTGGCAACTTTAATTGATAAGCAACTGCTTTCACTCTGTCCGTGATCTCAAAAGGTCCTATGTAACGGGGTGCTAACTTGCCTTTCACCTCTTTTATAGGAGAGACCTTTAAGAACATATAATTACCCACTGCAAATTCTACACCTTTCCTCTTTAGATCTGCATAATTCTTCTGTCTACCACAAGTTGTCTTTAAATATTCCTTGATTAAAGGAATTTTCTCTAAAGTGTATTGCACCAGATCTAAATCATATACTCTCACCTCTCCAACTTCTGTCCAACATAGAGGGAACTTATACTTCCTGCCATATAATAGATCATAGTAGGGCTGAGCATTCGGTTCGAACCGAACCGAACCGAACTAAGAAAACTGAATAAATCGAATTACATAATATTATAAACCGAACCAAACCAAAATATATAATAAACCGAACTAAACCGAACCGAACAATTTCGATTCGGTTCAATCGATTTTGGCTCTAAATGGGCTTATGTTTTGGACCCGATTTCACCTTACTTGAACTTGATTTTTGCTTTTTTGATTTGATTTTTACCCTACTTAGACCCGATTTCACATTAATCAATAAAATTAAACATATAGTACTCAAAATCTCTATAAAAATAAAATAATTTGAAAAAAAAATTAATCATAAAGCAAATGGATAAGTCCTTGACAATCTAAATACATAAAATGAAAGCCATCCAAACCAATAAAATAAAAGTCCTTATACAGTCAACATTAAACAAACTCCATAAAATACATCAAACATAAAAGCAAATAAGCAAGTGTCCAACATAAAAAGTCATACAATTACAAATTAAAATATTACAATAGTTCCATCACTTTGTCTCTAACTAGCAAGCCTGAATGCTTCAAATACCAATTGATGGATATGCAAACATGAAAAGGATTAGAATTGGTAAAAAAAATTTAAAAAAATAAACAAAATAAACAATAATAACTCTAAACAATTATAACAATATTTACCTGTAATATCAACTATCCAGGTTCACAGTGTTATCATTGGTGCTACTTATTTCACAAAATGAAAATGCTGAAAAATAAATAAAAAATAATTTAGCAAATAAATTAGAAACAAATAAAAGCAAATTAATCGAAACACATACCCTCTTTAAGCCTTTCAGGGTTAGCAATTTGCTCTTCAATGGATTTGCAGCAATGGGACTTTCGCAACCAATCTTGTGCACATATTAATGCTTTAACAATTTTAGGAGTTAAAGAACTTCTAAAAGGATCAAGTACACTACCTCCAGTACTAAAGGCTGATTCTGAAGCAACTGTAGATATAGGCATTGCCAATATATCTCTTACCATGATTGAAAGGATGGGAAACCAACAAGAATTAAGTTGCCACCATTTTAATATATCAAATTCTTCTTTTTCATCCACCACTTTAATGCCCTCATTCAAATAGCAATCTAAGTCAGACTTGCTATTAGCTTCTCAGTCTCTATTTTATGTTTCAAGAATTGATCCCCCAAATTCAACCGTGATTTCTTTTTTGCTCCTTCACTTTCATTGTTTTCACTTGTATTCCCAGCTACATTGCTACCACATCCATGTTCAGCTTGATATGTTTTCTTGTATTCATCAAACAACTCATATACAGTCAATTTAATTTTCTTTGCCAATTCCATACCCTTTTCTTTCCCATACACAGTTGAAAGAGCAAATTCCATAAATTCCAACTTATATTGAGGATCAACCACCACTGCAATATAAATTATTTTATTCATCTTATCAAGATCCCCCCAATATTTATCAAATTTCACCTTCATCCTATCACCCATACATGCCAATTCTATGTCATTACTCCCTTGCCACTCTTGCAATAAACAGTCAACTGAACTGATCTCATTAAAAAATATATTAGAAGTGACATATCGAGATCCTGATATTCTCAAGGTAAGATCATAAAAGTGGCCCAAAAAATCTACAAGTCTTCTAACATTTTCCCAATCCAAACTATCTGGCAAACCATCACTTGACTGAAGATCAAATTTAAAGCATGGATCTATAGTAGCATATCTATCAAATGCATTTTCAAATTTTGTGCAGCATTTAACATCAAATAAGTAGAATTCCACCTAATGCACACATCTAAGCATAAAGAACTTTTACTTTCAATCCCCTCCATCTCACAACATGATTTAAACTTTTGCGACCTAGCAAGAGATTGCCTAATATATCTCACTGCTTCCCTAACCCTTTTCACTGAAACATTAGTTTCCTTCAATCCATCAACAACAACCAAGTTAATTATGTGTGCAATGTATCTCATGTGAAGGTACTTGCAATTTAAAATGCTAAACCCCCAACCAACTATTTTCTTTTTCAAATAGGTAATAGCAACATCATTTGAACTTGCATTATCAACAGTTACTGTAAATACTCTCTTAATTCCCCAATTTAGCAAACAACCCTCAACTGCCATGCCAATATCATCACCCTTGTGACTAGTAATTGGACAAAAATTAAGAATTTTTTTATGCAATGTCCAATTATCATCAACATAATGTACAATGATACACATATAATTGATTCTTTGCAATGAAGTCCATGTATCTGTGGTAATGCAAACCCTTTTGTTTGCAAGGGTTTTGCGGTCTCCTGGACGAGCACTCACCGAAATGGGAAAGATGAGGAGTCATCACTTTAATTTTGAGGGAAATTAAAGAAAACCATTTATGAAGATAATTTAAGGAAAATCCACTTCAAAAACAGAGATTCTAGGTTCGAGGTTCGTATACGGATGAGGAAGGTGTTAGGCACCCCACTTCGTCCCTTAATGAGGGTAAGCAGATTTAATATTATGCTCTTTATAAATTGAAATTGGTAATTTGGGGTTGGAGTGACGATGTTATTCCTTCATAAGGGAAAAAGGAACATTTGATATTTCACTATTCAGGGCTGCTCAAGAACATGAGTACATGAGATAACCCTTAGTGAGTAAGTGTCGGATAGCAGATTTTGTCTAAGGGTTACTTTATGTATTGAAGTTGTGGTGTTTTAATTCAGGTTTTAGTTAAGAGAATTCGGGTAAGGACTCTCTCCCAATCCCTTGATGTATTAATTTAAGTGGGAGATTTCGGATAAGAACTCTCCTCCGATCTCCATATGTTTTATTAAAATTTTGGTTGAGAATCAGGTAAGAACTCTCTCCCTATCTCTTAAAGCATTTTGTTCAAAGTTTTGGATGAAGGATCTCGGATAAGAGCTCTCCTCTGACCTCCACATTTTTAAGATTTTGGCTGAGAATAGGGTAAGAACTCTCCCTGATCTCTTAAAGTATTATGTTTAAAGTTTAAGTGAAGGATCTCGGATAAGAACTCTCCTCCGATCTCCACATATATTTTTTAGATTTTGGCTGAGAATCGGGTAAGAACTCTCTCCTGATCTCTTTAATATACGATGTTTTTTTTTTTTTTAAATTAGGCCGAGGTCGGGTGAGGACTTTCCCCCCGAATCTCTTAATGTGTTACATCAAAAATTAGATTGAGTTCGAGTAAGAACTCTCCCCCGAACTATTAATGTTTATCGGACCGAGGGCGCAGGAAACCCGTGCAAAACTTTTCTTAACCCACTGAACCTTATAATTAGAAGGTAGATGCAAGACCGAACTTCTTGTCGATCTCCTTTGTGATCGCCTTACCAGAACTCTTTGATTAGCGATGTCCGAGCTCTTTTAGTCGCTAGTCAGGGATCAAATCCTATCTCGACTCTCGCTCTATTATATTATCACCTGGGCTCGTTCTGTGGCCCGACCTCATAACTTATTTATTTGACCTGCTATTTTTATTTCTAATTTATTCGACCTTTTGTTATGCCTATCTTTTGTCATTTTTTATTCATTCAGGCCTGAAGTTCTCATGTTAGGATATTTCGATCAATATCTTTTAGATTATCTACATGTTGTCCATGACCTGAACATCCATGCTCAAAGGAAATGAAAACTATGAGGAGAGAAATAGAGTTTACGAATGAAAAGAAGACTCAGGAAATGACTATTGGCCTGAACAATCTACTTTAGGATTTTAGTGAGACAAAAATTTTAAGAATAAAAACAGAGAAAATTAAAGCACGAGTATTCGACAAAATGACATTCTAGACACTTACCTGTGAGAAGTTGAGGAGATAGATGGAATGACACCGGAATCCATAACTACTACAGAGTTGAAAGCTGACGGCTGAAGGACTAGTGCTTATTTTGAAGTAATAAAAATCAGGTCAGAATGCAATTGAGTCGAAGCGACGGGAACCGAGTTGGAATGAAGTTAAGCTAGGAGAATAGTATATTGATGTTAGGGTGGTGAAGACGAAGCTGAACAAAAAAAATGGTCTTGCAGAGTAATGAACAAACACTGAAAATAAAGAATTTCAGGGTCCAGAACTCCTTCAATGAAGATACTTAAGAAAACTAGTTTCTAAAGTTTCTTGATTCTACGAAAGTTCATAATGACAAAGTAGCAAGACTGAATCAAATTTCAGAGTCTTTCCAATATAATCACCATGTAACACCCCTATTTGTATAGCCTAGTATATTTCACTGTTCCGGTGACCGGTGTCGGTCCGGACAATTAAGGGGATTAGAACCACACTTAAGACAACTAGAGAAGCCATAAACACAAATAATTAGTAATTGCCAATTAGTTAAGTATAAATAAGAAAAACAGAACATAAGAAGTTAAACGAGCTGAGAGTCACAGCGATAGGTGACCTTCTCGGGAACGATTGCGAAGTTGATTTAAACTCAAATTTTGAACCGTAAAATGTGACGCTGCGGTCCTTAGGACTATTATAAACACAGTGAAAAAGAGAAAATCACGAAAAAGAACTGTTAAGTCAGTTAAATAATTAGGTCAGGGAGCCGGAGGAAATATTAAATTATTTGTAAACCGAGATGAACCGACGAGGGGCAATTTGGTCAATTGACCCCGAGAGCTGACTCCTGACCTAACTGTCAAATAAAATCAGAGAAAAGAAAATTTCGGAGTTGGGAATTAAATTAAAGAACTAATAGAAAAATAAATGAAAAAAAAAAGAAAAAATGAAAAAAGTGAAGGAAGATGACATCATGCATGACATCATGCATGATGCCATAAATCCCATAATTAATAATTTGATTAAATTGATTTTTTTTTGTCTTCCATAAGACAAAATACTTAAAAGAAAAGAAAAGAAAAAAAAAATATCATTTGGTCTTCTCATCCAAAGTGCCGTCTCCCATCTCCCTCACTTCTCCGTGGTTACACCTCCATTAAAGCTTGCACTCAAGCTTAAGTTTCTTCACTCAACCCTAATAGCTTCTATAAAAACCTCATTAGAGCTTGTTTTAGTCACTTGAGAAGAAGATTGAAAGAGGAAAGAAATACAAAAGATAGAGATTTGAAGGAATTGAAGTTCTAAGAAAGGTTAGTAAGCAAACTTGATAAATTTAGTTTGATTTCTACATTTTTAGCTTGATTAACTTGTAAATAAACTTAAAATGAAAAGAAAAATTTATTAAGGGACCAAATTCAATTTCGGCCAGCAGGTGTATGGGAGTATATTTGTATGGTTTGATGGATTTGAATGAGTTTATGGACCTCCATTAGTTGAATAATTATAGTTAAAAGCTTTGAAATTAGCTAAATACAACAATTTAGTGTGGTTAGGGTTTGGACACTTAGGGTTTAGAGAAAAAAATGTGAGAAAATTATAAATGGTGTCTTTGACCTAATGTGAAGTGAGAAATGGTCATTTGTGACCTAATTAAGTGTGTTAGAAGTGTTTGAATCAAAGCCAAATTCGGATTAAGTGTGGTCATGCTATTAACAGCATGACCAAGTTATCTTTGAAGGACTAAAAATGAAATTTTACAAGTCCAATTGGTATGAGACCAATTGGGAATGAAAATAGATACTAAATGACACAATTTTCATTTAGGAAGCATGCCCAAAAAGTGACCAAAACCTAGTGAACAAATTGACCAAACTTGAAAAATCATAGTCTGCCTCTGTACAAACTGACCAAATGAACAATGAACAATGTTTGTTCATTTGGTCATAACTTGAGCTAGGCAGGTCAAAATGACCTAAAATTTTACCAGTGGTTAGATGAGATATAGACCTAAAACTTTCATGAAGAACACAAACCCAAATTATGCCATTAACCAAGTCATTTGGCCACCCTAATTTGGTGACCTAAAACTGCTAGAACCAAAATTGCCCAGAAAATCTGAGTTAAGTCCAATCCGGCAGCCATGGTTCAAATGGCTATAACTTGAGCTACAAAACTCTAATTGGAGTGATTCAAAAAGGAGAATTAACTTAAGACAATAGGAAACATTTTCTATGAAGAAAGTTTTGCCAAATTTTAACAGTAAAGTGACCAATGGAACAGTGCAACCTTAGACACCAAAACTGAAAATTTGCCAAATTTGCCTAAAAGACTTGGAATTTGAGTGAACAACCAAAACCAACAAATTTAGTGACCAAAATGTGGTATGTGGGTGAAGTTGGAATTCCCATACCTATTAAGCCTTAGAAAATCAACAATTTGACTTGAATAGTGTAGTGAATAGTAACCCCAAAACACAAAATTTCAAGAACGTCGAATTTAACACGTTAGAGCTAGGTAAAAGTGAAGTTAAATTTATTTTTGGATTTATGCTAAGTTATGGTACTGAAATACTGTGAAATTGTGTGTTTCAGTTGAAAAGAATACCGGGAAAGAACCCGAGAAACCGAGTCAAGGCCAAGAGGTTACTCGCTTGAGGTTTGTGCACAACATCACTATGCTTTAAAATTCATTGATAAAGTGAATGAAATATGCATTTTACTTTTGCTTTGAACTGTTGAAAGTTATTGTGACCTTATTTATGATGTTTTGATTTAAATTGTGAAAGTTATTGTGTATATTTGAAATGACAATATTTAGCAAATTGTTAAGATAAGTTTTGAAACCACAGTGTCATAACCATATATTTAAATACCTCACTAGCACGACTAGTGGAGGTAATTAGTTTCGAATTTTGATTCCTTCTCTAGAGAAGTGTTGAGGTGTGCCAGTAGAAGAGGATGTGAATGGATATCCATATATTTGAGCTAGCTAGCCTTGTGATGTGATTTCTCTTTAGCCTCTGGCTATTGAGATTCTATTTATTTCGAATGGCATGATATAACTGTGGGTTTTATGAAATGTGATTTGGATACTTCAAAATGAAATTGTTGGGATTAAAATCTCATAATGCATGATTTGTATTTAATTATCATGTTCAGTCAAATTTTTGAATAAATGTGATTTAAGTTCTACATAAAGATTATTTTAGTATGTTGTGCACCACTGAGTCCTAGTACTCAGCGATAGCTTTTATTGCTGTCGCAGATATAGAGACTAGAGGAGCAGTAGACTGAGCTGCTGAAGATTAAGGATTTATCAACTTGAAGTTATCGGGTATAATTTATACCCTGCCTGTAAATATTTATTTTGATGTATGTATTGCACATAAATGTATGGACATATAAATCAGTCTTGAGCAATTTGTACAAAGTTTGTATAAAGCTGTAATAAAATTTAATTTGAATTTTCATACTGTAGATTTTGGTATGATGTATATATATAGATTGTTGTCTTTAATGAATGGAAATGTTTTATTTTAATTTGAATGAGATTGATAGATATTATTTTACTGATGATTGAATTTTGGAAATTGAGAAATGTTGACTGTTGAATTTTGAGATTTGAGAAATTGTTGAGATTGATTGTGAAATTAAAGTAGTGGTTGAGAAAATTTTTGGAAGTGCTTTTTTTCAGGCATTTGAAGAACTTTTTTCTTAAAATACAGACGGAACTTTGGCAAAATTTTTATAAAATTTGCTGAGAAATAAAATGGACAAAAAAAAAATTTAACTAGTTTTAATGTTAATTAAATGTTCTAATTACCTATTAGGAAATGCTCACCACTTAACAAAAGTAAGAAAATTGTTTTAAAATCCCTTGTAGGGTACTTAATGAGTTATCGGTAGGTGAAGTGCGGTAGTTCATTAGGTATTCTACGGGATCATGTTATGCCTTACAGAGGGGTAAGGGGTGACATGTTTTAGTGGTATCAGAGCAAATTTTTGAAGTATGTTTTAACTTGAGAATTTGTGTCTTTTCTTTGTTAAGTATAACTGCTCAATGTCCATACTTGTTACATACAGTGCATTACATTATAAATATGAACTAACGAGGGAAATCTCCATGTGTTACTTGTTTAGGAGATACCATAACTTCAGCCTGAAATGGAAGAAGGGGATCGCTCAGTCGAGCAATCTATTGAAGCTGAGGCACAAGGGGAAGCCTCAGCTTTACAGAATGTTAGTGGGTCAGCAGCACCAGCCCCACAAATGCCGCAGTTTCCTACACAGTTTGCACAGCAGATGGCTGCGATGTTTTAACAAATGGCTGGGGATATGCCTGCTCAAGCTCCACCCCAGACACCTGTGGCACAACCACTGCCTCCAGCCAGACAGTATGATAAATTATTAAAGTACTACTGAATTTAAGGGCACAGTAGACCCTTTAGAGGCAGAGCAATGGCTTGAAAGAATGAACAGAGTATTTAAGAAGCTGCACTACTAAGATGAACTGAAGTTTGAATACTCTGTGTCTCTACTGCAAGAGGATGCGTATGATTGGTGGAAGACCATCCCCCACAGCTTAGCTGAACCACCAGTGTTGACCTGGGATGACTTCATCAGAGAGTTCAGACAGAAATACATCCCAGACGCATATGTTGATCAGAAGTTACAAGAGTTTCTGAGTCTAAAACAAGGCAACAGAACAGTGGCAGAGTATGAGAGGGAGTTCTCCCGCTTAAGTCACTATGCTGGGAGTCTCCTTTCTACCAGCAAGGCAAGGTGCAAGAGGTTTGAGACAGATTTGAAGCCCAGTTTGAGGATGCAAGTTGTGGGATTCAGACACAGTAATTTTTCAGAACTCATGTCTCAAGCACTTGAGTTAGAGAGAATTGAATCAGAAGCAACCCCAGTAAAAGAAAAATCAGAGAGTTGAGAAATCAGAAAAAAGATAAGGGGGAAAAATCAGTTGAACAAAGTTCTGGTGGTACTTCTGGGAAAAAGAAGAAATTTAGTGGACCCAGCAGGGGTCGAGGTGGAAGATTTAGTAGGGGCAGATTTTCTGGACAGAGACCCCTAGGTGCAGTCGTGATCGGCGAGGGTTCACATTACGCCGCCTGTGAGACTTGTGGCAAGATTCATGGGGGGGAATGCTATTGGGCCACTGGAGCCTGTTTTAACTGTGGAGGCAAGGGCCATATAGCTAAAGACTGCACTAGTGCTCCGTCTCCGAGATATGGTCTAGCTCCTACTACTGTCGAGGGATCTATTCAGAGTCCTGCTCCCAGAGGTTCACAATCAGTTGGTAGAGGAAGAGGCAGAGGTAGAGGCACTACTTCAGGCAGTCAGGGTACAGTTGGTCAATCAGCACAAGGAAGTGCTTTAGCCAGAGTCTACACGATGAGACAGCGAGAAGAGGCTGAGACTTCTGATGTTGTAGCTGGTACATTTTCTATCTCTGATCAAGAAGTATTTGTGTTGTTTGATCCGGGTTCAACCCATTCATATGTTAGTGTTAGCATAGTCAGTTCACTTGCTGTTCCATGTGTGCAAATGGGTTTTGAAGTGCTAGTAACTAGTCCGTTAGGAAAAGAGGTTCAGGTCAACAGAATCTATAGAGACTGTCCTTTGGTGATCCAAGGACATGTTTTTCTGTCAGATTTGATTGAAATGCCCTTCAGAGATTATGATATTATCTTGGGCATGGATTAGTTAGCCAGGCATCACGCCATGATTGACTGTAGACTGAAGACAGTCACTTTTGGTCTCCCTTTATACGATGATGTGGTAATACATGGGGAGAGGCATTTACTACCATCAAACATCATTTTGGCTGTACTAGCTAGAAAAATGATCAGAAAGGGGTATGAAGCATACTTGGCACATGTGATAGACACCCAAGTGGGGAGTCCAGCACTAAGGGACATCCCTACTATATGTGACTTTCCAGATGTATTTCCTGATGAATTGCCAGGATTACCTCCAGAAAGAGAGGTGCAGTTTGAAATTGATGTTATGCCTGGTGTGGATCCAATCTCCATAACGCCATATAGAATGGCACCTGCAGAATTGAAAGAGTTGAAAGTGCAGTTGCAAGAGCTGCTTGACAAAGGCTTTATCCGCCCTAGTGTGTCACCTTGGGGAACGCCAGTGTTGTTTGTAAAGAAAAAAGATGGCACTCTCCGGTTATGTATTGACTATCGACAGTTGAATAAGGTGACAATAAAGAACAGATATCCATTGCCCCGCATTGATGACTTGTTTGATCAGTTGAGGGGTATAGCTTTGTTCTCCAAAATTGACCTGAGATCAGGTTATTATCAGTTGAAAGTACAAGAGCAGAGTATTGCTAAAACTGTCTTTAGAACCCGCTATGGCCATTATGAGTTCTTGGTCATGCCATTTGGGTTAACTAATGCTTCGGCTGTTTTTATGGATCTGATGAACACTATCTTCAGACCATACCTCGACCAGTTTGTTTTGGTATTCATAGATGATATATTGGTCTATTCGAGGAATGCAGAAGAGCATGATAGACATCTGCAGATTGTACTGCAGACTTTGAGGGAGAAACAGCTATATGCCAAATTGTCGAAGTGTGATTTTTAGCTGAAAGAGATATCCTTTTTGGAGCATGTAGTATCAGAAGAGGGCATCAAGGTAGATCCAAGTAAGATTGAAGCTGTCCTTAATTGGAGGCCACCCAGAAATATCACAGAGATTCATAGTTTTCTGGGTCTAGCTGGATACTACCGTAGATTTGTGAAGGGATTCTCCATGTTGGCATCTCCATTGACCAAGCTGCTTAGAAAAGATGTGAAATTTTAGTGGACGGATGCCAACAGAGTTTTGATGAATTGAAGAGATGTTTGACTGAAGCTTCAGTCCTTACTTTACCTACTCCGGGTAAAGAATACACAGTTTACAGTGATGCTTCTCACAATGGGTTTGGCTGTGTGTTGATGCAAGATCGAAATGCCATTGCCTATGCATCACGCCAGCTAAAATCACATGAGAGGAATTATCCGACACATGACTTGGAGCTTGCAGCTATTGTGTTTGCTCTTAAGATCTGGAGACACTATTTGTATGGGAAAAAGTGTTACATCTATACAGATCATAAGAGTTTGAAGTATTTGGGCACCCAGAAAGAGTTGAATTTGAGACAGAGGAGATGGTTAGAGTTAATAAAAGACTATGATTATCTAATAGACTATCAGCCAGGGAAAGTTAATGTTGTGGCTGATGCCTTAAGTTGCAAGACTATGGCAAGTCTACGGGTTACTCCTTTGTCTTTGGTACATGAGTTAAGATTATTGCATGCCAGCTTAGAGATTAATGATGAGGGGCAGACAGCAGTTGCATGGCATGTACAGTCAGTGTTGATTGATCAGATCAGAATGGCTGCTCAGAATGATGAAAGGCATCAGAAGCTATTGGAATAAGTCCGGCAGGGCAAGAAACCTGAATTCTCAATCAGAGATGATGATTTACTGCTACACCAGGGTAAAATATGTGTTCCTAATGATGTTGACTTGAGGAAGATCATTTTGAAGGAAGCACATGAGTCTCCTTTTGCCATGCACCCTGGTGGCACAAAAATATATAGAGGGCTAAAGGAGCATTACTGGTGGATGGGTATGAAAAGAGATGTGGCATAGTTTGTTTCTAAATGCCTAACTTGTCAGTAAGTGAAGGCTTAGCATCAAGTACCCGCTGGGTTGTTACATCCACTACCAGTACCAGAATGGAAATGGGAGAGAATAACGATGGATTTTGTGATGGGACTTCCAAGGACACAGAAGAGTCATGATGCAGTATGGGTCATTGTTGACAGACTGACCAAGTCTGCTCATTTTCTGCCAGTCCGGATGGACTACAGTTTAGAAAGATTGGCCAAGTTGTACATTGATGAGATTGTGAGACTGCATGGAGTGCCAGTATCCATCGTATCAGACAGAGATCCTAGGTTCACTTCTAGATTCTGGGGTAGTCTTCAGAGAGCCCTAGGAACTAGATTGAACTTCAGTACTACATTCCACTCACAGACAGATGGCCAGTCTGAGAGGGTAATTCAAATCTTGGAGGACATGCTATGGGCTTGTGTGATTGAATTTGAGGGCAGTTGGGATATACACTTGCCTTTGATTGAGTTTGCTTACAACAATAGCTACTAATCAAGCATTGGGATGCCTCCACATGAAGCTTTGTATGGTAGAAAATGTAGAACCCCGTTGTGTTGGGATGACATGGGTGAAAGAAAGATGATTGGACTTGAAATTGTGCAGCAAACTGAGGAAAAGATCAGGGTGATCAGAGATCGACTTAAAACTGCATCAGACCGTCAGAAGTCCTACATTGATTTAAAGAGAAGGGATATTGAGTATGCAGTGGGTGAGAAAGTATTCCTCAAGGTTTTCCCTTGGAAGAGAATTATGAGATTCGACAGAAAGGGGAAACTGAGTCCTCGTTTTATTGGGCCATATGAGGTTCTGGAAAGGGTGGGTCCTTTGGCATATCGATTGGCACTACCTCTAGAGTTGGAGAAGATACATAATGTCTTCCATGTGTCTATGTTGAGGAGGTATCGATCAGACCCATCTCATGTACTACCAGTCGAAGAAATTGAAGTAAATCCAGACCTCACATATGAGGAAGAACCCATAGAGATTCTGGCTTATGAGGTGAAGCAGCTACGGAATAAGCAGATACCGTTGGTAAAAGTGCTGTGGAACCATCATTCAGGCCAGAAGGCTACTTGGGAACGATAGGAGGACATGAGGAGATAGTACCCACAACTGTTCAGAGATTGATACCAGGTAAAATTTCGAGATGAAATTTATTTTAAGGGGGAGAGAATTGTAACACCCCTACTTGTATAGCCTGGTATATTTCACTGTTCCTGTGACCGGTGTCGGTCCGAACAATTAAGGGGATTAGAACCACACTTAAGACAACTAGAGAAGCTATAAACACAAATAATTAGTAATTGCCAATTAGTTAAGTATAAATAAGAAAAACAGAACATAAGAAGTTAAACGAGCCGAAAGTTACAGCGATAGGTGATCTTCTCGGGAACGACTGCGAAGTCAATTTAAACTCAAATTTTGAACCGTAAAATGTGACGCTGCGGTCCTTAGGACTATTATAAACACAGTGGAAAAGAGAAAATCACGAAAAAGAACTGTTAAGTCAGTTAAATAATTAGGTCAGAGAGTCGGAGAAAATATTGAATTATTTGCAAACCGGGATGAACCGGCGAGGGGCAATTTGGTCAATTGACCCCGAGAGCTGACTCCTGACCTAACTGTCAAATAAAATCTGAGAAAAAAAATTTCGGAGTCGGGAATTAAATTAAAGAACTAATAGAAAAACAAATGGAAAAAAAAAGAGAAAATGAAAAAAGTGAAGGAAGATGACATCATGCATGATGCCATAAATCCCATAATTAATAATTTGATTAAATTGATTTTTTTTTTTGTCTTCCATAAGACAAAATACTTAAAAGAAAAGAAAAGAAAAAAAATATCATTTGGTCTTCTCATCCAAAGTGCCGTCTCCCATCTCCCTCACTTCTACATGGTTACATCTCCATTAAAGCTTGCACTCAAGCTTAATTTTCTTCACTCAACCCTAATAGCTTCCATAAAAACCTCATTAGAGCTTGTTTTAGTCACTTGAGAAGAAGATTGAAAGAGGAAAGAAATACAAAAGATAGAGATTTGAAGGAATTGAAGTTCTAAGAAAGGTTAGTAAGCAAACTTGATAAATTTAGTTTGATTTCTACATTTTTAGCTTGATTAACTTGTAAATAAACTTAAAATGAAAAGAAAAATTTATTGAGGGACCAAACTGAATTTCAGCCAGCAGGTGTATGGGAGTATATTTGTATGGCTTGATGGATTTGAATGAGTTTATGGACCTCCATTAGTTGAATAATTATAGTTAAAAGCTTTGAAATTAGCTAAATTCAACAATTTAGTGTGGTTAGGTTTGGACACTTAGGGTTTAGAGAAAAAAATATGAGAAACTTGTAAATGGTATCTTTGACCTAATGTGAAGTGAGAAATGGTCATTTGTGACCTAATTAAGTGTGTTAGAAGTGTTTGAATCAAAGCCAAATTCGGATTGAGTGTGGTCATGCTGCTGGCAGCATGACCAAGTTATCTTTGAAGGACCAAAAATGAAATTTTACAAGTCCAATTGCTATAAGACCAATTGGGAATGAAAATAGACACTAAATGACACAATTTTCATTTAGGAAGCATGCCCAAAAAGTGACCAAAACCTAGTGAACAAATTGACAAACTTGAAAAATCACAGTCTGTCTCTGTACAAACTGACCAAATGAACAGTGTTTGTTCATTTGGTCATAACTTGAGTTAGGTAGGTCAAAATGACCTAAACTTTTACCAATGGTTAGATGAGATATAGACCTTAAACTTTCATGAAGAACACAAACCCAAATTATGCCATTAACCAAGTCATTTGGCCACCCTAAATTGGTGACCTAAAACTGTCAGAACCAAAATTGCCCAGAAAATCTGGGTTAAGTCCAATCCGGCAGCCATGGTTCAAATGGCTATAACTTGAGTTACAAAACTCCAATTGGAGTAATTCAAAAAGGAGAATAAACTTAAGACAATAGGGAACATTTTCTATGAAAAAAGTTTTGCCAAATTTCAACAGTAAAGTAACCAATGGAACAGTGCAACCTTAGACACCAAAACTGAAAATTTGCCAAATTTGCCTAAAAGACTTAGAATTTGAGTGAACAACCAAAACCAACAAATTTAGTGACCAAAATGTGGTATGTGGGTGAAGTTGGAATTCCCATACCTATTAAGCCTTAGAAAATCAACAATTTGACTTGAATAGTGTAGTGAATAGTAACCCCAAAACACAAAATTTCAAGAACGTCGAATTTAACACGTTAGAGTTAGGTAAAAGTGAAGTTAAATTTATTTTTGGATTTATGCTAAGTTATGGTACTAAAACACTGTTAAATTGTGTGTTTCAGTTGAAAAGAATACCGGGAAAGAACCCGAGGAACCGAGTCAAGGCCAAGAGGCGACTCGCTTGAGGTTTGTGCACAACATCACTATGCTTTAAAATTCATTGATAAAGTGAATGAAATATGCATTTTACTTTTGCTTTGAACTGTTGAAAGTTATTGTGACCTTATTTATGATGTTTTGATTTAAATTGTGAAAGTTATTGTGTATATTTGAAATGACAATGTTTAGCAAATTGTTATAAGTTTTGAAATCACAGTGTCATGACCATATATTTGAACACCTCACTAGCACGACTAGTGGAGGTAATTAGTTTCGAATTTTGATTCCTTCTCTGGAGAAGTGTTGAGGTGTGCCAGTAGAAGAGGATGTGAATGGATATCCATATATTTGAGCTAGCTAGCCTTGTGATGTGATTTCTCTTTAGCCTCTGGCTATTGAGATTCTATTTGTTTCGAATGGCATGATATAACTGTGGGTTTTATGAAATGTGATTTGGATACTGCAAAATGAAATTGTTGGGATTAAAATCTCATAATGCATGATTTGTATTTAATTCTCATGTTCAGTCAAATTTTTGAATAAATGTGATTTAAGTTCTACATAAAGATTATTTTAGTATGGTGTGCACCACTGAGTCCTAGTACTCAGTGATAGCTTTTATTGCTGTCGCAAATATAGAGACTAGAGGAGCAGCAGACTGAGCTACTGAGGATTGAGGATTTATCAGCTTAAAGTTATCGGGTATAATTTATACCCTGCCTGTAAATATTTATTTTGATGTATGTATTGCATATAAATGTATGGACATATAAATCGGTCTTAAGCAGTTTGTACAAAGTTTGTATAAAGTTGTAATAAAATTTAGTTTGAATTTTCATACTATAGATTTTGGTATGATGTATATATATAGATTGTTGTCTTTAATGAATGGAAATGTTTTATTTTAATTTGCATGAGATTGATAGATATTATTTTACTGATGATTGAATTTTGAAAATTGAGAAATGTTGACTGTTGAATTTTGAGATTTGAGAAATTGTTGAGATTGATTGAGAAATTGAAGTAGTGGTTGAGAAAATTTTTGGAAGTGTTTTTTTTCAGGCATTTGAAGAACTTTTTTCTCAAAATACAGATGAAACTCTGGCAAAATTTTTATAAAATTTTTCGAGAAATAAAATGGACAAAAAAATATATATTATCTAGTTTTAATGTTAATTAAATGTTCTAATTACCTATTAGGAAATGCTCACCACTTAACAAAAGTAAGAAAATTGTTTTAAAATCCCTTGTAGGGTACTTAATGAGTTATCGGTACGTGAAGTGCGGTAGTTCATTAGGTATTCTACGGGATCATGTTATGCCTTACAGAGGGGTAAGGTGTGACACACCACCACCCCTTTTTTGTCCGTCCCTCTACAGTATTGCATGCAGGTATTTATAGGGAACGGGTGCTCCTAATGAAGGGTCAGGATCTCTCCTGGGGAGACAGAGGGTTTGGATTCAAAAGGACATAATCTAATCTCTAAGAATTAAAGAGAATCAAAATGGAGGGTTGAGATTTCATTCAGAATATCTATCATTTCTTCTCTTAATCCAACAACTCAGGGTCTTGCCTTACAAGATGGATCCAAAGGCTGGGAATAAAAAGTGCTGAACCTGTCGTCTACTTTTTAAACCAAGGGCTCCGGGTCCATCTTCACAAGTATGATCAACGGTGGAGATTGAGGTGTACAGGACTGCCATAACTGTTTTGGCGTTTGTCAGCAAGGTGGGCGATTCTGTAAATGAGGCGTGTGGTGGAGATTTGATCACGCCTGCAACGCTTTAATTAACTCGGCTCTGATTATGGAGAGAGTTGATTGAAAGTTATTTTAATCCCTCCGTACTTTCTAATCTCTATTTCTTCCGATCTCTCTATTATGACCTTCTTCTCTTGCGATCTCTCTCATATCGGGTCCCCCATCGCTTCTCGATCTCTCCCATTCTAGATTTTTCTTGTTATTTGGCCTGCCTTGTCAAAGCAATTAATTCTTCAGTTACTGATGCATACGCTTCGGTTTCTTCATGCAATAAATGCTCAAGCCCTATATATATACACCAATGAGAAATCCCCTTCATACTTCACTTCTCTTCCTTCAGTTTCTCCATTTCTCCAATTCTAGCTTCTCTGGTAATAGTTCTGATTATGGTGACTACTTTTGATCTTTTTCTGACTATTTTCTTCGCCCTTCGTCTGAAAATTTATGATCCCGGCAATTGGAGAACCATGAGGACAACATCTAATAACAGTGAGGGAACTGGACTAATTTACCGATCAAGATCGAAAGTGGCAATCCTGCGATCCCAAATCGGTGTATCGATATAATCGGTGAACCGATCTCAGGTAAGAGGACTGCTAATTTCAATCTAAATGTCGATGAGCACCTCTTGAGGTTCATTTGGCTCCCAACCACATCTGGCATCCCGACTGCAGCTCAGTTCTGGTCGTTGACATCGGTGATGACTCCGCTCAATATCATGAGAGTCATAGTCACCCTATCTGAGCTGCACATCTATCCAACACTTGTGGCTGGCTTTTTGATCAAACAAATCTTTTGATTCAGCCACAAGACTAGGCTTTGACATAGGCCACTACTAGGCAAGATGTAGTACTGATCTTTAGAGATCTCCCAAATGATGTAATTCGATCTTTTGAGATCGCCCCAATAATGTAATCTGATCTTTTAAGATCGCCCAACTGATGTAATCCGATCTTTTGAAAATGAAATGAAATTTTATTTAAATGCTTTTGTTTTATTATCGCATTATTTATTTTCCGATCTCTGACAAGTGCATCCGATCTGGTCACTATCTGTCGATCCCTGAGTCTGAAAGTTTATTCCATTTAGCTAATCTCATTTTTTTGGTTTTTTATATGTTTCTAGAACCTTCGTGCTACGTGTCAAGGAAGTAACCTGATTCCGCTAACCGATGTGTCGCTTGGGACTTCGCGATCATTTAATGCCCAGACGGGTATAAATAGGGGTGAAGTAAGTCAGTCATTTTCTTATGTCATTTTTAGAACCTCTCTTAGCAATCCCAACGTTTTCTCTCATTTTCTCAAGTTTTTCAGCACTGATCACATTTCGGTAAGGATTTTGATTCTCTTCTTGGTTAATTTCTTTTTTTTTCCCTGAAAATGAGTGGCGCCGAGGGTCAAAGAGCTACTAGCCGGCCTTCCGTTCACATCTCGTGGACATCGGATGAAGTTGAGGTAATTAGGCCAAGTGGACAACCTGAACCTTCTACAACCTCCGTCCCAGCTCGTGGTCCGGCGGCTCAATCTAAACGGGCCTCTACTTCAGGGAAAGAAAATCTCCCCCTGGATGAATTGCCATCAGTCCTTCAAGAAATCAACCAGCAGTCTATTAGTCAAGAGTATAACCTCCAAACCGACTCTTTTGAGCTTATACGATGCCATGGCGATCTCCGAGCCGATCATTTCTTTGAAAATGGTGTATGAGGAGCAATTGAAGGCGGAACTTCAGTTTCCCTTGGATCATTTCTTTAAGGCCGTTCTGAAGCTCCATCATGTAAGCATAGCCTACGTGCACCCTAATTCATGGCGGATCCTGGTTGCTTTCAGAGGGTTATGCCCAGCCAAAAATCTCGAGCCTACAGCGAAGGTTTTTGCTGAGTTGTATAGGCTTACTCACCAGAAGGACGACGAGTATTGGTTCTTCCAAGCCAAGCCGCATTGTGGGCTTTTTAGCAACCTCCCCTCTTCGCTGAAGAACTGGAAGAACCGGTTCTTTATATAGAGGAACAAGATCCCGAATGGCTTCGAAGGTTTCCCACGCAGCTGGTAATACCTGGTCCCCTCAGCTCCAAAAAAGATCACTTTGAATAGAGACGAGGACGCCATGGTAAAGGAATTGAAGGAGCAGGAGGCTACCCATAAGTATTCTTGCCTAGATGCCGTAATGGCCGAACTGAAGTGGTGGCTTATGCGGGTGATCGCCAATGAAGATTACAAGCTGCAACTCTCTGACCTCTGACCCGGGATCGGTATAACCTGAGTCTTTAACCTCCTGACTTAAGTGAACTCACTAACTTTTTTCATGCAAGTATGGCTGGAGGTGAAAGCGTGAAGGAGGGTCATAAGCGAAAGAGAGAGATCACCCAGAAAGTTCAGGAAATGAAGATTGCTGTGATGTCCCGAACGCCAAGGCGGGACTCAGCAGAAGTGCCGGGCTCTTCGTCCCGTCCGTCGAAACAGTCGATCCCAGAGGTGGAGATCGCTCCTTCCCCTCCTCTACAGGAAGAACCGCCACCTCCGCCTATTTCCTCTGAGGGAGGCCCTTCTCGACCCACTGTGAGGACCCTTTCCCGTGGTGCCTAGGTCCTCATTCACTCTCTCAAGAAGAACCGCTAGGTTCAGGGGAAACCTGGTCTAGCCAAGGTTTTGGGTGCCACCATATGCCTCCAGGATGACCGAAACAGGCTAACCCTCGATAGTATTGATGATCTTCTTACTCAGACGATGAGTTTGAGCGTAGAGAGCTTGGTGAATCAACACATAATCAGGGAAAAGGCCTATCTTCTAAAGCAGGAAATTCTGAAGGTGGTCCAGGACGCTGCTTCCGCCCAAGCCCAACTTTCGTCCTCCCAGGACTATATCACTGAGAATGAGGGTCCGATGAAATCCTATGAGGACAAGTTAACCAAACTGGAGCGTGAACTGGAAGAAGCTCGGGCCCTCCGAACTGTCGATGTCACTCGCCTTACCGAAGAGATCAAAGTGAAAGAAGAAGAGGCTGTGACAAGGGAAGCTGGTGCCTATGTGAATGCACATGGCAATCTGCTGACCTAGCTCGAAAGGTGTTATCCTAGGGAAGACTTCTTCTAGATGATGGATCTTGCTCCTAGATATGAAGAGGGGAGCAAAGAGGAGCCTGAGAGAGAGAGAGGGGATGAGAGGAATGATGATGTATCTGGAGAGCAGGCAGGGGGAGACCCTCCAGCCGAATGATTTGTAAATTTTCTTTGAAATGAAATGAAGTCCTCTTTTGTTCAATTTCTTGATGAGATCGGAAAGTGTCCAAATTGTATGAGTACTTAATTGTCTTAAAAGCAACCATTAACCTAAGTATAAGGGATCGGAAAAACATTACACGTAAGCTTGAGATCGGACTAAGCCACGACCAAATACCGGGTAAGAGTTTAAAACATTTGAATTGGAAAGATTCGACATTGATTTGAATTCTAAAGATTGGGATCGTCATTAGACCGAGTAGAAATCTCAACTTCATTTTAAAGAATACCTGGGGCATTCAAGTGAGAAGCTTGATCATGACATTAGCCAAATGAAGTTTCACAATATTTGTAAAAAGAGATCGGAAGCAAGACTGGATGGTTCGGGAACCCCTTATTGATTAGAACCCTTCTGATAAGAGATCGGAAAAACCATTAACTAAGCATAGGATCAGTTTATTCCATGGTCGAGCGATCGGTGAGTTCGGAAAAGTCTTTTGTGATAGAAAGACATCGGCTGAGAGCGGATGATAAAGTTGATTTCAAAGTCCCTTGACTTCGATGGTCGGCCAAAATATGGTGTCGACACGATTTTGAAAGTAATTCTTCAATTTTTTTCTCTCTTCCATGTACAAGTCATAACAATCCCTTGAAACTGTCCAACGGGATGGAATTCGAAACCTATGTTGTGTAACTTCCATCAATTCCTTAAACCCTTCCCCTTCCACAAACATAAATGGGAGCTCATAAACAATTATCATTTTAGCTAGGTTCCGCCTTGACCTCTCTTGATTAAAATTCCAAGTATTTAGTGTACCACAATGACTTCCCCCTCCCTCTTGTATACTAGAAGATGGTTGCAAAGAAAATTGTGATTGCCTAGTAGTCATACCATGTGGGTTCTTTATGCATGCAAACATGTGATTTCTAAGTGTAGTAGTTCCATTTTTTTTGGGGTCACAGAAAAATTCTTTATAGCAGTAATTGCACTTGTCTTTTTGTATGCCACTACCATCAACAAACTTTGAAAAGTGATCCCAAACAGCTGATTTGGCTTCATGCCCTTCCTCTTCATTTTAGAAGTTGCTTCGTCGACTTTGGTTTGACTTGAAGCAACTGGAGATGGATGAGAGGGTTCCACAAGAAGATCATTTATTGTTTCTTGTTGTGCCATCTTTGAAATTTAAAAATTAACCTGCATATGAAATAAAAATATATAATTACATATAATATACAATTACATGTCATTTAATATGTTTTATGAAGGAATGAAACTTAAACATAATACATCTACTTATATGTGTGTGTGTGTGTGTATATATATATATATATTAGCTCATTAATCTAATCAAAGGCAAATAATTAATTGAATTTTAGCTCATTAATCTAATCAAAGGCAAATAAGTAATTGAAAGTTATACTGTTTTCACCAATAGAACAAGCAATCTGGCATCCTAGGTCATTTTATTAATAATTAATTGAATATATATATATATATATATATATATATATATATATATATATATATATATATATATATATATTTCAGCTCATTAATATATCCAGGCTATGCATAGTACTGCTTCTGTTACTGATATGCATAGTGCTACTTGAGCTACACTTAACTATAAAATTGAATTCTGGTTTTACATATCCAAACACCCTTTCATATGTATATCCAGGTAGAGATGGTCAAATAGGCATAAAATGTAAGGGAATTAAAAGGAAACAAGAGCACCTAAAGAAGATTGCTATATGCAGCTGAATGCAGATCAGCTATGAAGAACATCCTGCAGTTTTTGCACACTTTGCATCAAGATCACAACCAAAATTTTACAAAATCCATGGACATTGGCTTTACGGGAAATTGAAAATAAGTTATAATGTAATATGTTATATTCTGGAGCACAAGTTTGCTGAGAACAAAGAAGTATAGTCCAGAGGTCTATGAGATAGGATTTATGCAAATGGAAAGAGGACTACAATGTGCCCAATTATCAGAAATTTTCCACAAAGTGCAAAGAAAATTGAAGCTTTATTGGTTGCATGGAATTTAAAACTAAACAAATTTTAAAACTTTCATTAAATGAATAAATAAGCAAACAAATTTTAAAACTTTCATTAAATGAATAAATAAGCAAACAAATTTTAAAACTTTCATCAAATGAATTTAACATTTATCAATCTAATATCACAACCTCTTTTTTAATACATATGCTACTGCTGCTATCTCCCATCATACCTTTTTTCTACCTCAACTTTTCAAGGTTGAAAGTTATTCCTAGTTCTGCTTCTTATTGATATGCACAGTCCTATACTCCTATTATTCTACTATTCTATAATCTAAATATTGTGAGAGTAAATATATTAATATATATAATGATATTAACAGTTAATATGATGTAAAACAATATTAATTATATATTGACCTGATTAGATTAACACAAAATAATGTTGATTCTGTTACTGGTATGCATAGTCCTACAAGCTATTAGCATGCTCAAACCACCAATATATCTCTAATTGTAGTGTTTACACTCCAGGAGACCGTCATTTGAAAAGGATAAAGACTAGTAATTCCCCAATTGAAATCATAATCAAATACTAGTAACACTACACCCATTTTGCGTTATGTTAATTACTGAAATTATTAATGCAGTAGATATAAATTTATAATATCATGTAATAAACCACTGAACAGTATTTGAGAATTGGGCTACAAAAACAAACAAAATTGAGCAGATGAATAATGAAAGAAAATCAACCAAGTGGCAGATGTGATAAACTTTTAACACAAAATAATACTAAACAGTTTTAATACTAACGTCAATATTGTAAAAGAGAAAATATATTCTAAAACTCACACTAGGATACTTTTTACTTTTCAGAGCCAACCAGATAGAAAAGGCTGTTTGAGAACCATCATACTTGATATAACATAAGAGATATTCCTGGATTGAAATTGTAAGTTGATAAAAAAACTTTGTTCAACAAAATCATGCTGCAAGAAGAAATGCAGTAAGCTATTCCGGACAAAAGTAACAACATATATGATGATTCCCTTTAATAATCATAGAGAAATTTTAGTATAAATCAAGCATTTAATTGAACATGCAGTATATATAAATTTTTAATATCGTGTATCAAACATTCAAACTACTAAATTGTATTTGAGATTGAAAGTAAGAAAAGAACTAAGGAGAGTTGAACCTGCCATGGACTGGAGAATGAGAGCGAGAGACAAAGCACTCTAAGACAGCGACGATAGCCTCAAGTTGCAAGAAGAATGAGTCGAGAGAGAAGTGAGGAGAGGAATGAGTGAGGAGAGTGAAGACTGATTAGACGACTGAGTGAGAATCGAATGACTGAATGAGTAAGTGCTGCTATGGAGAATCAGAATTATGCGGCGAGTAAGTTTGGAGGAAGGAACTAAAGTTAACAAGAGATATTTACTTAACCCTAAATCCCAAGGCCAAAACACTGTGTTTTAATAAATTTCGGTTCGGTTCGGTTCAACTGAACTTTTTGGTTAGTAAAACCGAACCGAACCAAAATAACCAAAATTTTTAAAAAATAAAACCGAACCGAATTGAACCACTCCCAAAATCGAACTGAAAAAGGCGGTTTGGTTCAGTTAATTCTGTTTGAACCGAATAGTGCTCGGCCCTAGCTCATAGAGTGTCATTCCAATACTAGAATGATAGTTGTTATTATAAGCAAACTCTACTAATGATAGCTGATCATCCCATTGACCTCCAAAATCTATGACATGTATGTAAAGTATATCCTCCAATATCTGAATTGTCCTTTTAGACTATCTATCTATCTATGGGTGAAAAGTCGTACTAAAATTCAGCTGTACGCCAAGTGTTTCCTGAAGTTTCCTCTAGAATAGAAAAGTGAACTGGGACCCTCTATCAGATATTATGGAAGTAGGAATCCCATACAATCTGACTATCTCACGGATGTACAACCTTGCATACTAAGTAACAGAATAGGTGATTCGTACAAGTAAAAAGAGAGCTGACTTGGTCAGACGGTCCATAATCACTCATATAAAATCATAACCTTAGGTAGTACGAGACAACCCAGTCATGAAGTCCATGGTGATCATTTCCCACTTTTACTCTAGGATGGGGATCTCCTGCAACTTCTTTGATGGTCTCTGATGCTCAAACTTTACTTTTTGACAAGTTAGGCACTTAGACACAGTCTGCTATATCTCTCTTCATACCATTCTACTAGTATCTATCCTTCACATCATGGTACATCTTTGTACATCCTGAGGGAATACTGTAAAGTGTATAGTGTGCCTCTTATATAATTTTATTTCTTAGGTTGTCCACATCTAGCACACATACCCTGAAGCCTTGCATAAGGGTACCATCTCCGTCAAACCCAAATTCATAATCTTCTCTCTGCTGCACCCTTTCCATAATCTATATTAATTATGTCACACCTTACCCTCTGTAAGGCATAATATGATCCCGTAGAATACATAATGAACTAGGGGTGTGCAGTTTTCGGTTTTAACCGAAAAACCGAACCGAACCGATTAATTCGGTTCAATCGGTTCGGTTTTAAAATTTAATCGGTTCGGTTCGGTTTATAATTTTGATAATTTCGGTTTAATCGGTTCGGTTCGGTTATTTTCATAAAAAAATCAAAAAAACCGAACCGAACCGAAATTATTAATATATAGGAAATAAAAAAAAATCGAATCGAATCGAATCGAACCGAACCGAAATCAAAGAAAACCGAACCGAATCTAAAGATTTTTTAGTTTTGATTTCCAATTTTTTTTGTTTTTATGTTTTTATTATTTAGATTTAATGTTAAAAATATGAAATTTTATAAATTTCGGTTTAATCGGTTTAAAACCGAACCGAACCGAAATTTATCGGTTCGATTCGGTTCGGTTTTCTCTTATCAATCGGTTCGGTTCGGTTTTTAAAATTTTCAATTTTTGGTTTTCGGTTTTTTCGGTTCGGTTCGGTTCGGAACCGAACCGACCGTTTGCACACCCCTATAATGAACTACCGAACTTCACCTACCGATAACTCATTAAGTACCCTACAAGGGATTTTAAAACAATTTTCTTACTTTTATAAGTGGTGAGCATTTTCTAATAGGTATTAAAACTTTTATTCGAAGTTTTAAGACTAGTAAAAATTTTTGTCCCATTTTATTTTTCCGCAAATTTTACAAAAATTTCGGTAGAGTGCCGTATGTGCTTTGAGAAAACAGTTCTTCAAATACCTGTAAAAAGCACTTCCAAAGATTTAACTCAACAACTTCATCATTTCAACATCCATCCCAACAAATTTCAACATCATTTCTCAAATTCCAAATTTCAACATCATCAAAATACTACTAATTAATTTCATTCAAATTAAAACAAAATATTTCCATTCATATTTTATTAAAGATAAAATAATTTATTTACATCATTCCAAAAATTTACATTAGGAAAAATCCAAACCAAAATTTATTACAAGCTTTATACAACTGCTCATGACCATTTCCCACATTTACATACATTATATACATCAAAATAATTTTTACAATCAGGGTATAAAATATACCCGATAAACTTCAAAGTAGGTAGCTCCACAATCCTCAGCAGCTCACTCTGCTGCTTCTCTAGTCTCTATATCTGCGACAGCAATAACAGCCATCGCTGAGTACTATGACTCAGTGGTGCACAACATACTAAAATAATCTTTATGCGAAATTTAAATCATACTTATTCAAAAATTAAACTGAATATGAGAAATAAATATAAAACATGATTTATATGCATTTAATCCAAACAATTTCATTTCGAAAGTCTCAAAACAAATTTTATAAAAACACACAGTTATATCATTCCATTCGAAACAAATATCATCTCAATAACCAGAGGCTAAGGAGAAGTCACATCACAAGGCTAGCTAGCTCAAATATATGGGAACCCATTCTTTTTCTTCTTCTACTAGCACACACCTCAACACTTCAGCCAGAGAAGGAATCAAAATTCGAAACTGATTTCCCCTACTAGTCATGCTAGTGAAGTATTCAAATATATGGTCATGATACTGTGGTTTCAAAACGATCTTAACAATTTACTAAACATTTGATGCCATTTCAAATATATGCAATTAAACTTTCAACAATTTAAATTAAAAGCATAATAAACATTTCAAGATAATGATATCACAATTCAATATTTCAATTCATTCAAAACGATGTGCAGAAGAAAATTTACAGAAATTCTATGTTGTGCACAAACCTTATACGAGTCACCTCTTGGCCTAGACTCGATCCCTCGGGTTCTTTTTCGGTATTCTTTTCCACTGAAACACACAGTTTCATAGTGTTTCAGTATCATAACTTATCATAAATCCAAAAATAAATTCAAATTTACTTTTATCTAGCTTTAATATGCTAAAATTGACGTTCTTTAAAATTTGTATTTCGGGATTACTATTCACAATACTATTCAAGTTAATCTGTTGACTGTCTAAGGCTTAATAGGTATGGAAATTCTAATTTCACTCACATATCACATTTTGGTTACAAAATTTGTTGGTTTTGGTTATTTACTCAAATTTTAAGTCTTTTAGGCAAATTTGTAAATTTTTAGTTTTGGTGTCCTATGTTGCACTGTTCCATTGGTCATGTTGCTGTTAGAATTTGGCTAAGTTTTCTTCATAGAAATTGTTTCTTATTATCTTAACTTTATTCTCCTTTTTGAATCACTCCAATTAGAGTTTTGTAGCTCAAGTTATAACTATTTGAATCATGGCTGTCAGATTGGTCTAACCTAGATTTTCTGGGCAAATTCTGGGTTCTGGCAGTTTTAGGTCACATATTTTGTGTGACTAAATGACTTGGTTAAGGGCATAATTTGGATTTGTGTTCTTCATAAAAGTTTTAGGTCTATATCTCAGCTTTCTACTGGTAAATTTTAGGTCATTTAGACCTGCCTAGCCCAAGTTATGGCCAAATGAACAAACACTGTTCATTTGGTCATTTTTGTATAGGGCAGAACACTCACTTGCAGATTTGGCCAATTTGTTCACTATGCTATAGTCACTTTTTGGGCATGATTCCTAAATGAAAAATGTGCCATTTTGTGTCTGGTTTCATTCCCAATTGGCCTCACACCAATTGGGTTGGTAAATTTTCAGTTTTGGTTCCTGAAAGGGACCTTGGTCCTACTGCCTACAGCATGTCCCTAAGCAATCCGAATTTAAACCTAATTCTAACACTTCCAACATACCACAATTGGTCACATATGACCATTTTTCAGCTCAAACAAGGTTAACCACACTATTTGACTAATTTTCCAATTTTTGCCTTCCAAAACCCTAGGTCTAAACCCTAATTCACATTTTTGTTACATTTAACTAATTCAAAGCATACCATCACCATTTCTTAACTCATTCAAGTTCACATACACTTTTAATTCAATCAAAACACATGCATTTTCCACTCAAACCCTAGCTGGCCGAAATCCATACCTAGTTCTCCAAAGATGTTTTCATTTCATTTTAAGCATATTTCTAAGTTCATTAAGCTATAAATACAATAATTAAACTAAAAGTTTGAAGTTTAGCTACTAACCTTGAATGCAGAATTTTCTTTCCCTTCAATCCTCTTTCTTTCTTCTTTCTTTCTTCTTCAATCTCCTCTTCTAGTTGCTAAAACAAACTCTAATCATGGTGAGTAATTTTTCTATGGTGGGATTTGTTGTCTTCAAGCTCACAAAAGGAGCTTCAATGGAGGATTATGGGTAAGGGAGGGAGGACGGCTTGTTGATGAAGATGAAGACCTTTTTGTTTTTTTTTTTTTTTTTCTCTTTCTTTTATGTTTTTTAACCCTTATGGAAGACCACAAATTAAATTAAATAAATTTGTTAATTATAATGTTTATTGCATCATGCATGATGTCATCACTTTTCACTTTTCCTTTTTCTTTCTTTTTTTTTTCTATTTATTTTTTTTTCATTAGTTCTTTAATTTAATTTCCAATTCTAAAATTTTCTTTTCTCTGATTTTATTTGACAGTTAGGGCATATGGCATAGTTGTGTAAGGCGTAGAAGAACACGCATCAACATGTCACCTGTAGGTGTGTAAGGCATAGAAGAACATGCATCACCACATTTTCAAGTGTCGAACTACGAGTGGGTCTGATTCTTCCTCAGGATAATGAGGGGGATACGTAGGTAGTTTAGGACTGCGGTCCTAAATACGAATCCACAACATTTCAAATTACACAGTTGCCATTGTTATGAGATCATAGCTAGTCTCATGACACAGAGTGTATCGACAGAGCAAGATGCACTCAATTTTCACATGACACAGTTATCACTGTTATGAGACCGTAGCTAGTCTCATGACGCAGAGTGTATCGACAGAGCAAGATACATTCATTTTTCACATGACACAGTTATTACTGTTATGAGACCGTAGCTAGTCTCATAATATAGAGTATGTCGACCGAGCAAGATATACTTGATCCTCATAGCCAATGTTTCACAGTTATTAGAAATTCGAGTTTCACTTTGACGAAACTTGAGCAATGCTTTCGCATTGATTTCAACTTTCGCCAAAGTGGGGGGCATACTGTAGACCCTTATTTTGTGATGAGTATGTGCATTGAGGCCGTGGGAAACCCGATGATGAAAAATTATATGACTGTAAGATGTAATTGGAGGCATTGAGCTGAATTATTAATTTCGTGGCATGATCTTGAAAAAATAAAAATAATAATAAAGTTTTGGGAAAATTAATTTAATTAAATTTAAATAAAATTTTATTTTGTTTAAATTTAATATGGGTAGTTTTTTAAATGGACCTAATTAAGTTTAATTGGGCTCCATGGGCCTAAGAAAGCCTAGTTAGGAATTTTAAATGGGACCCATTTAATTATTTTCTAAAAATTAAAATAACAAAATATCTCTCTCCTCCTTGGCCCCACTCTCTTCCTCACTCCCTATTGGTGCCTTCCATTTTTTCCTATCTTCCTATTGGTTGAAACACCTCACCCATATCCCAGTCTTATTCGAATTCTGCAATCGCAGTTGTTTAAGTCATCTAAACTTTATCACCCTAAGACTCCAAATCCTACCACACCTCTTCCTCATTCCCTATTGGTGCCTTCCATTTTTTCCTGTCTTCCTATTGGTTGAAACAGCTCACCCATATCCCAGTCTTATTCGAATTCTGCAATTGTAGTTGTTTAAGTCATCTAAACTTTATCATCCTAAGACTCCAAATCCTACCACACCTCTTCCTCATTCCCTATTGGTGCCTTCCATTTTTTTCTGTCTTCCTATTGGTTGAAACACCTCACCCATATCCCAGTCTTATTCGAATTCTGCAATTGTAGTTGTTCAAGTCATCTAAACTTTATCATCCTAAGACTCCAAACCCTATCTCACCTCTCTCCCAAAACCCTATAAATACCCTACTAGAGAAGAGAAGAAGAGGATGATAGGAGGAAAGAGGTAGAGAAAATTCAGAGTTATAAGAAATTTAGAGATATTTAAGACTCTTTGAGTTCTTCCTTATTATTTTTTTTTTCTTCAAGAAGATTTTCATACAAGATTTCTGGAAGGTCAGTTTTTATTGTTTTCTTTTCAAGATCTATGCCACACAATATTTTAATTCTATGCTCTTTGTCTTCAATTTATTTTATATGTTCATATAGATCATGTAATCATGTTTAATTTGAGGGGATACATAACTCTGCACATATTTAGTTTCTGTCTCTCATACTTTTATTATTTTTCTTTATTTTCTTTATTTTTTTATTTACAAACAAAATTGATAAGTAGCCCTAAGGTAAGTACCAAAGAGGGCATTTGCGCGGAGCTTATATGGAGCTAAACGGGAGTATGCAAGGGATATCATTGCCATACTAGAAGAGAAGACCCTTTTTTAAGGGTAGCTTGCCCCAATGGCAACTGCATTTACCAACAAGTAAGTAGCTCTAAACTTCTCGAATAACCATTGGTATGAAATTGTAGTAATAATAGAACTTTCATTTGGTAAATTAAAAATTAACTTTGTTTTTAATTTAACTGACTTTTGCATGTAATTAATTTAAATAAATACTTTGTAAATTAAAATTAATCTTGTTTGTAAATTAAACTAATATTGGCATGTAAAATAAATTTAATTTAATACTTGGTAATTGTAAAATAAATTTGCATGTTAGAAATCTTTATTAGGTTGTAATTGTTTGGGACTTATGTGATATTAGAATAAATTATACATGTACATAATTAACTTAGTTCAATTATCCTTAGGGTAACTTGGTGAAAATTAATTAATTAGGTTAAATAGAAATATAGGGTTATTTGAAATTGAATTTGTTTATAAATTAAATTCCCAATAATAAATTAATTTTAGTCATCTGATAAATATCATTTAAATAATTAGCAACCAAATAGATAGAAATTACTTGTGCATGAAAATTGTGTGTAAACAATAACCCTTTTTGTGAATTACTTGCGTGTGTAGGATTAGAATTGCATTTTTTATGATAAAGTTTAATAAAAGAATAATAAACAAGACTTCTAGAAACATTAGTAGAGGACTGGCACTCGAATTAACGAGGTTAGACCAGGCATAAGGGGTGCCTAACACCTTCCCCTTACGTACCCACTATCCCGAACCTAGACATTGGGCTATGGTAATGACGGTTGTGGAAACTCTGCAAGGAGTAAGTTGCTATCCATGACCCTCGGAAGAAACACTGAATATGTCCCGGTTATTATCCGGGTGGCGACTCCTGTCTATCTATGCCTTTGTGGCATAAATCCTTAGTACCGTGGTAGTGTTATGGGAAAACGGTACTTACCAGTGGTTTGATTCTATTAGGATTGTATGAAGTGCATGTCTAGGAAATGCTGTCTAAGGAGGTGGTACTTAAGTGAGACTATTGTGACTCCACCATCTTTCCTGGGCATTACCTGGTGCATTTTATATAATTCTAATGGATGATATTTCGCCTCACGCCCCACCCCTACAAACCCATTGTGAGAAGCATCACTGTAAATTGTGTATTCTTTAACCGAAGTAGGTCAAGTCAGGACTGGAGCCTCAGTCAAACATTTCTTTAATTCATCAAAACTCTGTTGGCATTTGTCCGTCCACTGAAATTTTACATCCTTTCAAAGTAGCTTAGTCAATGGAGATGCCAACATGGAGAACCCCTTCACAAACCGACGATAGTATCCAGCTAAATTCAGAAAACTGTGAATCTCGGTGATATTTCTGGGTGGTCTCCAATTAAGGACAACTTCTATCTTACTTGGATCTACCTTGATGCCCTCTACTGATACTACGTGCCCCAAGAAAGATATTTCTTTCAGCCAAAATTCACACTTCGATAATTTGGCTTATAGTTGTTTCTCCCTCAAAGTCTGTAGTACAATTCGCAGATGTCTATCATGCTTTTCTGCACTCCTCGAATAGACCAATATATCATCTATGAATACCACAACAAACTGGTCGAGGTATGGTCCGAAGATAGTGTTCATAAGATCCATAAAAGCAGCTGGAGCATTAGTTAACCCGAATGGCATGACCAAGAACTCATAATGGCCATAACGGGTTTTGAAGGCAGTTTTAGGAATACTCTGCTCTTGTACCTTCAGCTGATAATAACCTGATCTCAAGTCAATTTTGGAGAACACAGCTGCACCCCTCAACTGATCAAATAAATCATCAATGCGGGGCAATGGATATCTATTCTTTATTGTCACCTTATTCAACTGCCGATAGTCAATACATAAGTGGAGAGTGCCATCCTTCTTCTTAACAAACAACACTGGCGCTCCCCAAGGTGACATACTAGGCCGGATAAAGCCCTTGTCAAGCAACTCTTGTAACTGCACTTTCAACTCTTTCAATTCTGCAGGTGTCATTCTATATGGTGTTATGGAGATTGGGCCCACACCAGGCATAACATCAATCTCAAACTGCACCTCTCTTTCTGGAGGTAATCCTGGCAATTCATTAGGAAACACATCCGAAAAGTCACATACTGTAGGGATGTCCCTGAGTGCTGGACTTCCCACTTGGGTGTCTATCACATGTGCCAAGTATGCTTCACACCCCTTTCTGACCATCCTTCTGGCTAGTACAGCTGAAATGATATTTGATGGCAGTAAATGCCTCTCCCCATGTATTACCACATCACCGTATAGAGGGAGACCAAAAGTGGTATCTTGATCTCTGATCCAACCATGGCGTGATGCCTGGCTAACCAATCCATGCCCAAGATAATATCATAATCTTTGAAGGGCATTTCAATCAAATCTGATAGAAAAACATGTCCTTGGATCACCAAAGGACAGTCTCTATAGATTTTGTTGACCCGAGCCTCTTGTCCTAACGGACTAGTTACTAGCACTTCAAAATCCATTTTGACACACAGAACAGCAAGTGAACTGACTATGCTAGCACTAACATATGAGTGGGTTGAACCCGGATCAAACAATACAAATACTTATTGATCAGAGATAGAGAATGTACAGGCCACAACATCGAAAGTCTCAGCCTCTTCTCGCTGTCTCATCGTATAAGCCCTAACTGAAGCACTTCCTTGTGCTGATTGACCAATAGTACCCTGACTGCCTGAAGCATTGCCTCTACCTCTGCCTCTTCCTCTGCCAACCGGTTGTGAACCTCTGGGAGCAGGACTCTGAATAGATCCTTCTGCAGTAGTAGGAGCTGGACCGAATCTAAGAGCACTAGTGCAATCTTTTGCAATATAGCCCTTGCCTCCACAGTTAAAGCAGGCTCCTGTTGCCCAATAGCATTCTCCCCCATGAATCTTGCCACAAGTCTCACAGGGGTGGGGAGGTTATGAACCCCTGCTCTACTGTTGACCAGACCTTAGGGGTCTCTGTCCAGAGAACCTACCCCTTCCAAACCTTCCACCTTGACCTCTGCTAGGTCCACCAAATTTCTTCCTCTTCCCAGAAGTACCACTAGAACTTGGCTCTACTGACTTTTCCCCCTTGTCTTTCTCTGATTTTTCAGCTTTTTCTAATTTTTCTTTTGCTGGGGTCGCTTCTGATTCAATTCTTTCCAACTCAAGTGCCTGAGAGATGAGCTCTAAGAAATTACTATGTCTAAATCCCACAACTTGCATTTGTAGGCTGGGCTTCAAACCCGTCTCAAATCTCTTACACTTTTCCTTACTGGTAGAAAGGAGACTCCCAGCATAGTGGCTTAAGCGGGAGAACTCCCTCTCATATTCTGCCACTATTCTGTTACCTTGCTTCAAACTCAGAAATTCTTATAGTTTCTGATCCACATATGCATCTGGGATATATTTTTGTCTGAATTCTCTGATGAAATCTTCCCAGGTCAATACTGGTGGTTTAGCCAAGCTGTGAGGGATGGTCTTTCACCAATAATAAGCATCCCCTTGTAGTAGTGACACGGAGTATTCAAATTTCAACTCGTCTGGGCAGTGCAGCTTCTTGAATACTCTGTCCATTCTTTCTAGCCACTACTCTGCCTCTAAAGGGTCTACTATACCCTTAAATTCCGTAGCCCATACTTTAACAGCTTGTCATACTATCTGGCTGGAGGCTGTGGTTGTATCACAGGTGTCTGGGGTGGAGCTTGAACCGGCATACCCTCAGCCATTTGTTGGAACATTGCCGCCATCTGCTGTGTGAACTGTGCAGGAAAGTGCGACATTTATGGGGCTGGTGCCACTGATCCACTGACATTCTGTAGAGCTGGGGCTTCCCCTTGTGCCTTAACTTCAACAGATTGCTCAACTGAGCGATCCCCTTCTTCCATAACAGTCTGAAGTAGGATATCTCCTTAACAAGTAACACATGGAGATTTCCCTTCATTAGTTCATATTTATGATGTAATGCACTGTATGTAACAAATAAGGACATTGAGCAGTTGTACTTAACAAAGAAAAGACACAAATTCACAAGTTAATACATACTTTAAAAATTTGCTCTGATACCATTAAAACATGTCACACTTTACCCCTCTGTAAGGCATAACATGATCCCGTAGAATACCTAATGAATTACCGAACTTCACCTACCGATAACTCATTAAGTACCCTACAAGAGATTTTAAAATAATTTACTTACTTTTATAAGTGGTGAACATTTTCTAATAGGTATTAAAACATTTATTCGAAGTTTTAAGACTAGTAAAAATTTTTGTCCTATTTTATTTTTTCGCAAATTTTATAAAAATTTCGGCAGAGTGCCGTATGTATTTTGAGAAAACAGTTCTTCAAATACCTATAAAAAGCACTTCTAAAGATTTAACTCAACAACTTCATCATTTCAACATCCATCCCAACCAATTTCAACATCATTTCTCAAATTCCAAACTTCAACATCATCAAAATACTACTAATTAATTTCATTCAAATTAAAACAAAATATTTCCATTCATATTTCATTAAAGATAAAACAATTTATATACATCATTTCAAAAATTTACATTAGGAAAAATCCAAACCAAAATTTATTATAAGCTTTATACAACTGCACATGACCATTTCCTACATTTACAATAATTTTTACAATCAGGGTATAAAATATACACGATAAACTTCAAAGTAGGTAGCTCCACAATCCTCAGCAGCTCACTCTGTTGCTCCTCTAGTCTCTATATCTGCGACAGTAATAACAGCCATCGCTGAGTACTATGACTCAGTGGTGCACAATATACTAAAATAATCTTTATGTGAAATTTAAATTATACTTATTCAAAAATTAAACTGAATATGAGAAATAATTATAAAACATGATTTATATGCATTTAATCCAAACAATTTCATTTCGAAAGTCTCAAAACAAATTTCATAAAAACACACAGTTATATCATGCTATTCGAAACAAATATCATCTCAATAGCCAGAGGCTAAGGAGAAGTCACATCACAAGGCTAGCTAGCTCAAATATATGGAAACCCATTCTTTTTCTTCTTCTACTGGCACACACCTCAACACTTCAGCCAGAGAAGGAATCAAAATTCGAAACTAATTTCTCCCACTAGTCATGCTAGTGAGGTATTCAAATATATGGTCATGATACTGTGGTTTCAAAACTATCTTAACAATTTACTAAACAGTTGATGCCATTTCAAATATATACAATTAAACTTTCAACAATTTAAATTAAAAGCATAATAAACATTTCAAGACAATGATATCACAATTCAATATTTCAATTCATTCAAAACGATGTGCAGAAGAAAATTTACAGAAATTCTATGTTGTGCATAAACCTTATACGAGTCGCTTCTTGGCCTAGACTCGATCCCTCGGATTTATTCTCGATATTCTTTTCCACTAAAACACACAGTTTCACAGTGTTTCAGTATCATAACTTATCATAAATCCAAAAATAAATTCAAATTTACTTTTACCTAGCTTTAATATGCTAAAATTGACGTTCTTTAGAATTTATATTTCAAGGTTACTATTCACGACACTATTCAAGCCAATTTGTTAACTTTCTAAGGCTTAATAGGTATGGAAATTCTAATTTCACTTATATACCACATTTTGGTTACTAAATTTGTTAGTTTTGGTTGTTTACTCAAATTTTAAGACTTTTAGGCAAATTTGTAAATTTTCAGTTTTGGTGTCTTATGTTTCACTGTTCTATTGGTTATGTTACTGTTAGAATTTGGCTAAGTTTTCTTCATAGAAATTGTTTCTTATTGTCTTAACTTTATTCTCCTTTTTGAATCACTTCAATTGCAGTTTTGTAGCTCAAGTTATAGCCATTTGAATCATAGCTGCCGGATTGGTCTAACCCAGATTTTCTAGGCAAATTTTGGGTTTTGGTAGTTTTAGGTCACCAATTTTGTGTAACTAAATGACTTGGTTAAGGGCATAATTTGGATTTGTGTTCTTCATAAAAGTTTTAGGTCTATATTTCAGCTTTCTATTGGTAAAATTTCAGATTATTTAGACCTACCTAGCCCAAGTTATGGCCAAATAAACAAACATATTGTTCATTTGGTCATTTTTGTACAGGGCAGAACACTCACTTCCGGATTTGGCCAATTTGTTCACTATGCTATGGTCCCTTTTTATGCATGATTCCTAAATGAAAAATGTGCAATTTTGTGTCTAGTTTCATTCCCAAATGACCTCACACCAATTGGGTTGGTAAATTTTCAGTTTTGGTCCCTGAAAGGGACCTTGGTCCTGCTGCCTGCAGCATGTCCCTAAGCAATCCGAATTTAAACCTAATTCTAACACTTCCAACATACCACAATTGGTCACATATGACCATTTTTCAGCTCAAACAAGGTCAAATACACTATTTGACCAATTCTCTAATTTTTGTCTTCCAAAACCCTAGGTCCAAACCCTAATTCACATTTTTGTTACATTTAACTAATTGAAAGCATACCATCACCATTTCTTAACTCATTCAAGTTCACATACACTTTTAATTCAATCAAAACACATGCATTTTCCACTCAAACCCTAGCTAGCCAAAATCCATACCTAGTCCTCCAAAGATGTTTTCATTTCATTTTAAGCACGTTTCTAAGTTCATTAAGCTAACAATAATTAAACTAAAAGTTTGAAGTTTAGTTACTAACCTTGAATGCAGAATTTTCTTTCCCTTCAATCCTCTTCCTTTCTTCTTTCTTTCTTCTTCAATCTCCTCTTCTAGTTGCCAAAACAAACTCTAATCATGGTGAGTAATTTTTTTATGGTGGGATTTGTTCTCTTCTAGCTCACAAAAGGAGCTTTAATGGAGGATTATGGGTGAGGGAGGGAGGACGGCTTGTTGATGAAGATGAAGACCTTTTTGTTTTTTTTTTTTTTTTTCTCTTTCTTTTATGTATGTTAACCTTTATGGAAGACCACAAATTAAATTAAATAAATTTGTTAATTATAATGTTTATTACATCATGCATGATGTCATGCATGATGTCATCACTTTTCACTTTTCCTTTTTCTTTCTTTTTTTTTTCTATTTATTTTTTTTCCATTAGTTCTTTAATTTAATTTCCGATTTTGAAATTTTTCTTTTCTCCAATTTTATTTGACAGTTAGGTCAGGAGTCAGCTCTAGGGGTCAATTGACCAAATTACCCCTTGCCGATTTGACCCGATTTGTAAATAATTCAATATTTCTTCCGAATCACTGACCTAATTATTTGATAGGCTTAATATTTCTTCTTTGTGATTTTCTCTTTTCCACTATGTTCGCAATAGTCCTAAGGACCGCAGTGTTACATTTTACGGTTCGAAATTTGAGTTTAAATCGACTTCGCAGTCATTCCCAAGAAGGTCACCCATCGCTGTGACTCTCGGCTCATTTAATCTCTTATGTTCTATTTTTCTTATTTATACTTAACTAATTGACAATTACTAGTTATTTATATTTAGGGCTTATCTAGTTGTCTTAGATGTGGTTCTAATCCCCTTAATTGTCCGGACCGACACCGGTCACTGGAATAGTGAAATATACCAAGCTATGCAAATAGGGGTGTTACAAATTATGGGTCACTATGCTGGGAAACTCTAATTCTGTCTCACATATTTGGCCATATTTTGACATGTGCCAAAAGTGCACCCAAAGCAGTTATATCCAACATCAAACCCTGATCCATCAGTTCATGTAACTCCTGTATCAATGGTCTCCTCTCTACTGTTATATGTGCCAAGCTACCAGAAGACTTCCAGCTTAAAGCATCTGCTACTACATCTGCTTTATCTAGGTGGTACTAGATAGTATAATCATAGTCCTTCAAAAGCTCCATCCATCTTATCTGCCTCAAATTTAAATTCCTCTATTGGAAGATGTACTTTAAGCTTTTATAGTCGGTGTATATCTCGCATGTTTTGCTATACAGGTAGAGCCTCCAAATTTTCAATGCAAAGACAACAATCGCTATTTCCAAATCATGAGTGGGGTAATTCTACTCATGCTTCTTTAATTGTCTAGAAGCATAAGCCACCACTTTACTATGCTACATCAAAACACACCCTAATTCAACTCTAGAAGCATTACAGTATATTGTATATTCTTCTCCACTCACAGGTACAGTTAACACAAATGCTGAAATTAAACAGTCCTTAAGCTTTTAGAAGCTTTTCTCACACTCATCTTGAAGGAGCGGAAGCATGGAATTTGGTGCATTGGAGCATTGAATTTCAAAATTTTTCTTCTAGGTTTCATGCATCATGCCACATCTCTTATGTGCCTAATTAATTTTAATACTCAATTGCATATTAAAACACTTTTAATATTCATTAGGATCTTCATTTACCATTTAAGATTGTGAATTAGTGATTAATTCTATTAAATCCCTAATTTGAAAGAGGAATTTGAGTATTAACTCCTTTGATGCACTATGGATGCAATTGACACCTTTAGGAAGCTCCTAGGACCCCAAGTGTTGTCTCTCTAGCTTATCCACACCAAGATCACCAATGACAGCCCCAAATTTGCTTCCAAAGCCTTGCCAACCAATTATGATTTGGGGTTTTTGCTTTTAGAGAGGTTATATATGTGTATAGGACACTAGAAACAATTTCTAGCAATTTTAATTCAAAGGGAATGGATGATTTCTCTTTGAATTGTTGAAGAAAGCAAGAAGAGGAGATGGGAGAGAGGCTGCCTCCACCTTTAGAAAAATAGAGAGAATAATATTTTGTTTCTTCTTTCTTTCTCTTTTATAATTAGGTCAAATAATCACTTAATTCCTTTGCCACATGTCACCATTAGATTGCATCTTATTTTTAATTGACTTAATCTCATTAAGCCAAATGTCAAAACTAGACTTAATCTTGACTTTGATCACCTTGCATGATAGGAAGACAAATGACAAGCTTATATGATGCCATGTGTCACCATCTCATAGTGCCACATGTCACCATCTCATAGTGCCACATGTCACCATGTGAAATGACCAAATTACCCTTTAATTTTGAGTTCTCAATCTAAAATTATTATTTCTCCTCTTCTAATTAATTTATATAAAATATAAATTAATTAATTAATCTCCATTAATTAATTTCTCACAATTAAATTCATATTTAAACACTTTAAATATAAATTTAACTTATACTATACATCCAATAATCTAGATTTGATTTCAAGTCATGCTAGGGACTTTGCAATCTTATTGCAAACCAAATCTATTTAATTAATTAATTAAACTTTTTAATTAATCAATTAAATCACATTCTACTTGGTGATTAACTTGTGTATGTGTGTGACTCACTAGGCTCATCACTACTTGGCAATGAGATATGATATTAACTCTTAATATCATCAGAACTCTTTCTTACCATAAATAATTTCTCTAAATCATTTTAGGCATCTCATAGACCATGGTTGACACCTAGCATAGCATGCCATGGTCACTCAATCAGTAATAAGGAATACCTTAAATGAACATTTAATCATATGTTACCATGCACTAGAATCTCTCTGTTACAAAATCTCAATTCCAGTTGGAGCCATGGTTAATGTCAAACTCCAATTGCTATCAATGTTATGTTCTCTTTTAATTTCTAATTCTTGATTAATTAGACTTTCTTGTCAAAAACTATTTTTTGACTAAGTCTATTTGTCCTGGCCAGGAACTTGAATCATCAAGAACAATTAAATGAACATAGGATTTTATCCCTATTTACTTAGGATAACAGATTCCATATTGATCAACACTTATCTCCATATATAACTAGTAGGAGCCAACACATGCCTATATACCCATACACAGTATGAGTATGAAAGCAGTATCAAACTCAAACCACCTATATACAAGATAACTGTGTTATCTCAGGTCTAAAGATTATATGCACTAATATGATTTATGATAATGCATTGACAAGAGTAAACTCCACGTGCTTGTCATAATTGTCACTGGTTCAGCCTACTTATCATATATAAGTGCTAATCATGTTTGTTATATGGCATGAGACTCACCACTCCAACTTATTAATATCTCATATTAATACTTTGGTGACAAATATGACTACAATCTTTCTAGACAAGTCATGTCCTTATTGTGAAGTATCATCGATTGTAAACCACTTTATAATACTTTGTACTAGAAATATTGTCACTCATATTCTTAACAACTTAAGAATAGAATTTCTAACAAAATATTAATGGAAATTTTCAATTACACATAAACAGTTATGTAAACAAAAAAGTGAAATTGCCATTTATTAATTAAAATGTTTACAAGATATATAGAAAATGATATGCTCTAGAGCATACTACTAACACATCTAACCAGAAAAAATAGGACATTCTTTTGAGTTAACTGTGTTAGAGGAGAGCTATTATCCAAGAAAAAATCTATACAAAGTGCCTATAATAATCTACTAGGCCTAGATTACTTTGCATCTCGGTAATTGTAGTAGGTCTAAGCTAATCAGTTACTGCTTCAATTTTCTTGGGATTCACTTGAATGCCTTCACTAGAGATCACATGTCATAAGAATAAAATACTTTCCAGCCAAAACTCATACTTCGAAAATGTAGCATACAACTAATGCTTCTTTAAAGTCTGCAACACCATTCTTAAATGCCAAGCATGTTCTTCCTCAATCCAAGAATATACTAAAATGTCATTTATGAAAACAATGACAAAGTGATCTAGGAGTGGTCTAAACACCCTGTTTATTAGATCCATAAAGGTTGTCGGTGCATTAGTGAGTCCAAACGACATCATTAAGAATTCATAATGACTATACCTAGTTCTGAATACTGTTTTTGGCACATCCTCACTCCTTATTCTTAGCTGATGATAGCCTGATTATTGATATATCTTAGAGAAGTATCTTGCTCCTTGTAGCAAGTCAAACAAGTCATTAATCTGAGGAAACGGATTCTTATTCTTAACTGTCATCTTGTTCAGTGTTTATAGTCAATACACAACCTTAATGACCCATATTTTTTCCGTATAAACAAAATAGGAGCACCCTAAAGTGATGTGCTTGGCCGGATAAAACCCTTGTCTAAAAGCTCTTGTAGTTGTTCTTTCAATTCTTTTAACTTTGCTAGCGCCATCCTATATGGTGGTACAGAAATGGGGTTTGTACCCAGCACAATATCCATGCATAATTCAATCTCCTTATCAAGTGGCATTTGGGGAAGCTCCTTAGGAAAAATATCCATAAATTCCCTAACAATAGGTACATTTTCTACACAAGTATCTTCAACAGAGGTGTCCCTCATGAGTGCCACATAACCTTGACAGCCATGCCTTAACATCTTTCTAGCACTTATAACTGACACTAGATTGTATGGAGCTATACTCCTATTACCATCAAAGCTAAACTCTTCTACTCTAGGAATATGGAAATGCACCTTTTTATTATTTATTAATCCTAACTTGATTGCTAACTCCATTACTTCCAGAATTCTAACTCTACAATTGGTTTTCACCAGCACATCCACCATATAGTATCATACAATAGTACTCACTTACTACTTATTTTATGGAACACAAGCCATTCACCATGGATGATTCTTTCTGTATCTCTTTCTAAACATGACCATCAAAATATTATCATTTCCTGCTATCCTTTGTAGGGAATTGCTCTTCATGGTTAGATAGGTATCCTTAAACCTATAATTTCTACCTGAACTATCATAGTAGTGAGAAATGGGTGTTATACCACAATCCCAGATAGGATACTTTATGCATTCATTTTTCTTTATATGGCCACATCTATTGCCTACAGCTTTTCAGACTTCAACCTCAAATTTACCCATATCTCTTGATCCTCCTCTTCAATTTTCATCATCTCTTCACAATTATTGTGCTCTACCTATAGGATTTCATTGCACCAACTCCTTATTGTACCACTGCTCTGCCTGGCATATAATCTAATAATTTACTATATCTGTTTACACTCTATTTGTATTTTATACCTAGCATCATTATCATGAGTCCCTATCTTCTGTAGTATTCTGGAAGATACCTCTCACTATCAAATTCTTCCAGAACTATCTCTAGTCTTACATTCATTTATTACTTTGATTTTTGTACTTCCTAATAACTTATAAGAAATATCTATACCAATCTTGTCCTATCCTATCTTCTGCTAATGTTATGTTACATTTTATCATACTATCACTTATGTTTTCTAACAAAGTTACCCAGTTGATCACACTGAAAATAACTGCTTAACCCCTAATTATAGACTGTATAACTACTGTTTTGCCACATGAATTCTAGCATTCAGCCTCTGTATCATTATCCCTCATTCTTTTCTTGTCATACATATTTGAATCCATTAGGTTGACTTTTATTCAATTTACTATCTACTGACTTTGCTTCTTTGTTTGATAAGACAGTTCAAGTTATCGATGCACACCCTCAAGTTACTATCCATTTTGGTTGTCTACCTCACCTAACTTTCCTTATACTATTAAAAATTGAAAGGACCTTATCGCATTGTCCCTTATTCTACCTTAGGGATAGAAAACAAACAAAGTCTATTCCAAATCCTACAACTCTGAGCTTCATATTCTGGCTCTTAACACTACACCAACTACAACCTGCTCTGACTTCTACATTTTTAGATTTTATATCGTGACAAACGTTCTCTTTAATGTCATCCCTTTTCTAAGCTCTCTATCTTTAATTTTCTGATTACCTCGTTTACCTTTCCTATAATCGTATTTTGTCTTCTCTGTATCCTAACTCTACTCTTCCTAATCTTATCCTAATTTGGGCCTTTCAGTTTATTCTTTAGCCAACTCCTTTTATCTTACCCAAATATGAACTTTGACTATTTTATTATTTAGCTCTACTCTCTTTCTTGACCTGACTGTTATGTTAGAAACTTGTACCTTTTCATTGTTTTTATCAAGTTATCAACACCTTAATGTTACTCAAAATTGGTCCCTTGACCACTCTAGCTAGCACTTCCACTGGCATTTGTGTTATTTCTCTGCTACATCTAAACTAACTATTTTATCTTTTCCTTCTACACTTCTTCTATATATATACATATTCTATGATTTATTATATTTTTCCTTATCCTTTCTTTTACTTAGAGTATTGATGAGGACATCATAGTGGATCTAGAGGCACCTCAATTCAAGGGAGCCATTACAAGATCAAGGACTAAGGCAATCCAAGCCATGGTGTTGGAGCATTCGGTCGTGGAGGTCCCATCTGAAGGGAAAAGCTTGATCATCATGCAAATTCACCTCCAAGAAGCTTCAAAAGCATCTGAGGGCATTGGAAACCATTTTGGAGATTGCCAAGTGGGTTGCCACATGGCAGCCACATAGGTGCTGACGTGGCGGACCAAGGGTGATGTGGCAGCCACATGGGATGGTGATTTGGCAAGGCGAGGCACTTGTAGCTGCAAGTTGGTCACTTGTAATTTCTTAGGCTTATACTTGAGAAACTCCAGCACAAGTTGCTTTTGTGTTTCAAGTGCCATTGACTCTTGTAATCTGTTTGGTTGAGTAATATATTCAAGTTTTCTTTTTGTCAAATTAGTGTTGTGGTGTATTTAGTGAGGTTTATGGGAGTTTGAATTGTTGTGGAACAAATCTTGGTTACTAGAAAAGATCCTACATGCTGACTGAAAATCTCAGCCATTTCTTCTCCATTCGATTAGGTCCATATCAAGTATACTCTTGTCTTGAGCAATAAGAAGCTAAGAAGGAACTCAGAGAATAGTAGTTGAACATTCACTGTGTAGTCTATATTTTTGCCCATTAGACTATAGACTACCCTCTACTACCTCAAGATGGAGATTTACAAGGATTCTATTTTCTCATTTCAACTTAAATAGCCAAACTTAAGGTACTGGGTACCCAAACCTCTCATTAACTCAAAAGCTTTAAGTACTTCATGATCTTATCACTTATGATTCCCATAGTGGGATTTGTATCCTCTTTAGGGTATCTAAATCAACAACTCTCTATCACAGCTTACAGTCCTAATTGGGATGCCATTCAGTTAGTCACCAACACCAATAGCAATCTATTGTCTCTCTTGAAGGACATTATCATACTCTATAGCACATTTGACAATAAGAGAGGTACTACATCTACTACCTTGCTATAACTATATAAGGCTATCTACTCTCTTATCATACTCTAAAATTCCCTAAAACATCATCTCATAAGCTATGAACATTATTCCTAGCCTCTAATCTCCTTTAGGCAGCAAGGTTGCACTTTGCATCTTGCTGACACACAAAGGATATACTATTCTTACTAAGCTTTAGGCAAAACGTCCATCGTAATGCAAAAACTATCCAAGATTCCATACCGAATATTAAATGTTCTCACTCTGTAGGTGTTACCTTTACTTTGTAACTAAACTAAAACCTCTAATCTTAGGGTAACTCCTGATATAACTTTAGCTCATGTTAGAGTAATCGAGTCACTGACTCTAGTCACTGCCCAACTATGACCTTCGATGTTCTAGCTCAACAGTTTTCAACCCCTAATTAGGAGTTTCTAACTCCTTTACAGAAATAGAACTCTGTTCTAGCATAATTGTACCATAACAAAGGCCATCTATAAACACCCTTAGGAAACACATTGGAGATGCATGCAGCTTTATACAATAATTCCATGTCAGCACTATAATCTATAGCTTATAGCGCAAACATCGAGAATATTGCATAGGTCATTATGGTACGTCTCAACAGATCATGTTTCCTAACCTCTCATTTCTCTTGAACCCCCTGATACAATAAATTTACTCTGATTGGGCTGTCCACTTACGACTGCCAGCAGTGGTACCCTCACTTTCATCTAAGGCAACTATACTACCATAACTCACCTTTAAGCACTCGTGTCTTGCACTAGATAGACACTCTAATTAGCCCCATACTGACAAAAACATAGAACTTCTTAGAGTACGTATCCACATGGCAGACCTCAACACGTATGCTAACTTTAGTTCACATTATCATGTACTCCACAAAAATTAAGACATTGAACTGAAGCACTCTTATGCTATCCAAAGAATAATGCAGAATCTAGAAACAAGGAGTTACAGAAAAAAGATGAAATAGGATCCTATACTTTGCATGTGACAACTCTAGGTACACATTTTCCCATGAATATAAAACCTAAGCTGTGATATCAACTTTGTCATAACCCGATTCCACAGGCTGAACTGGCACTAAGACTTGGGTTAGTATAAGGCTCCCAAAGCCTATAGTAAGCCTGACTATCCCTATCCCAACTATAAGGTCCATAATTATAGTCCAATTTTAAGAAAACAAATAGACAAAATTTAGCTATAAATTGGACTATCGAACGGGGAGTCTTTAGCTCACCCGATTTATAAGCACAATATATCCAAATCTGGGGAGCTCAGCATACTCTCGCAATCCTTAAATAAATAAACATAATCCAATGGGAGCTCAGCTCCCCCATATGAGCATAATCACATAATAAATTTTACAACACCTAGCTGAATAAGTTATTACAATTTCAGAAAAAGTTCAATGCATTACTGGTATATGCGAAGTTCTAGAATAATAAAGAAATAAAAACGTAATGAAACTACTTTTGGTAAACTTGCGAGAAATAAAGTAGGTTAATCTCAAAGAGCTCTTTTGTCACCTAAGAAAAATAGTTGAACAGAAGTGAGTGTTCGACTCATAGAGTAAGAAATTGATTTTAAATAGAATTTCTATAACTATCTAAGCTTAATGCATTTCTATATATGAAATGTAACATACACACATATTTTCAAACAATTCAAACAATATTCACACAAAAGATAATTTAGAGCACTTACACACCTATGTGTCACATTAATCATATCATATACATATATGGGAGCTTATCTTCTATACAGAGCTCTTAATTCTAACCTCTGCCAGCGAGATCAACTCAAGCCAGACTTTTTCTTAATAATCTAAATGCAGAGGTCAGCGAAATTAACTCAAAGCCATACTTATCCCAACTTATCCATAAAAAGGATCGGGTCCTAGCAAGTCAAGCTCCAGCTGTGACTACCCATCCTACCAATATCCATAAACACACCACATGCACGTCAACACACGCACAAAGCTTTAAATTACCTTAAGGCAACATCTACAATAATATCATCAATTAAATATGTAATACAAGGCATGCTTAGTAATTAACTATATACATATATTTATAAGTGAATGCATGAGTATGCCTTGAATATATAATAATATTAAAATTATAAATAAAATTAATATCTACTCACAAATTATCCAAATATCACTGGGGTAACTGAGAAGATAAGGAAGGTTGACTCGGATCACCTAAATAATCATATTCAAGAAATTTATCAATATTAACTCAAAACAAAGAACTAAAGAGCCTAAGAGACCCTAATTTTATGCTGAAAATTTGGCAAAATTTCCCCTGTACTTAGGACTTACCCAACCTGTAATATAACTCAACTAACACTTCTCAATCTAAAAGGCCTCAGGCCCATAACACAACAATTACACAATGCCCCTCATGGGCTTGGCAAAATAGTTAATTCCCACATAAAATAATTATTTAAAAATTCAGGATGTTGCAGTTTGATTTTTCATTCATTTTGGTTCGGTTTGATTTTTAAAATATGATAATTCAGTTGATTCGGTTTTAATGATTTGGTTCGGTTTGAACCAAATACTCAACCGTAGTCACAATGCAGAAATTCAAATAAGAGTTGACATATCTGCTAGCAGGAGAACTATTTGAAAATTTACTGATAATTATCTCTAGCAAGTTCATACAAAGATAAATCATACAAGTATCCTTATGGTTTCTCCCATTTAAATGCAACCCTTGTAACTCTTTTAAGTCATTGAAATGATCTTCATTTCTCACTAAGAAATACAACTTTTTTTGCAATCCAGTCATTGTATACACAAATAAAGCAGCATGCACCTCAACATCCTATTGACGAACCCAAAATGGCAATGCCAACTGCCTATTGTGGTTTTCATCACTTTTAGAACCCAAAATATATGTTAATTGATCCAATCAAAACATAAAAAAATAGAAAAAAAAACTAAAAAATAAACAGAAAAACAAAAGAACATAAAAGAGGTAAGATATGAAAAGAAAAGGAAATTGAGATTAATTGGTTAATAAAGTATCCTTTCCTATTTCATATTAAATTTAGCTATTATTGTTACTTACATATTATGTGTTATTTCTAATTTTTAAAATATATTTTTTCTTTAATGATTCACATTTATAATATAATTTAGAGAAAAATAATCTAAAAAAGAAAAAAAATTCCATAAATATAATTAAAAAAAAGCTGTAAGGTAAACATAATTTGAAGAAAAAAGTGTAAAATCTAAATAAAATAAAGAAAATTAATTAAGAAATAGAAGTTATCAAATAATAAATAAATAATTTTAAATTAAAATTTTATTTATTTGAAAGTTGCTAAATAGGAATAAGAAACTTGCCTTATTTTTTACTTTTTTGTGAAAATTGAAAAATACATTTAAAATTCATAAAATTTGCCAAGTAGAAAAAGGAAAAATAGCCTTATCATTTGCTTTTATATAGTTATATAGATGCTCTATATTATTATTTGTTTCTATACTTAGATGAAAGAATAAAATAAAATAATAATTTCCACCATTATTTAAAATTTTCAAATTAATGATTTAAAATTTCCACCATTATTTAAAATAATAATTGCCTACAAATATAATTAGATTTTTTATTAGTATTAGTAAGTTATTCAACAAATTGTGGTAATTTAAATAAAAAAAGTTTAATTTATTTCAAAATTATTAATTTATCAAGAATAAAGGTGCAGTAGTTGACTGATAAGTATGGTAGAAAATACAAAACATAAATATGGAAGCAATTTAAATGAGATTGCTATATTTTTTTTTTACTTTATTTATAAATAATTAATATTTAAAGGTGTTTTAGTCTTTTCATTATTTTAATTGTGGGGTTGTGGAAATAAGCACTCTTTTTTTTATTTATCAATTTTAATTTTGATTATTATAAAAATTTTAATTTTAATTTGAAAACTAAAATAACTGAATTGACTGAATTTTCCCTGTTAAAAATGGCTTTGCCTAGTTTTAAGAAGAATATGCTTTTATAAACATTTCACAGTTTAAAATAGACCCAAATTAAATTGAAAAATCAAATCAAATAAAAAAATTTAATTAAATTATAATCCTGTTATGGTTCAGTTTCTATAATTAATGAATTTCATTTTTGGTTTAGAATCAAACCGAAAGAGAAGAATAATGCTAATCCTTCTATTTACGTAATAAGGAGGCCAAGAACCTAATAAATGGGCCATAGATCATAACTACTCTCTGAAATCAGTACCATAGATCATAAGCCTTTCATTGAAGTCCAAGAACCTAATAAATGGGCCAAAACTTGCGCTTTATTGTTTGAACCCAAAAGAGTTTTGTTGATAGCCATGAAGCCCATTCTTCACTTTCGTCCCTTCTTGTCAGCAGCGAAGTGAGAATTGAGAAGTCGTCTGGCTATTGGCTATTGGCATTGGTAAGCTCTACTTCTGCTTTGAAAGAAGACTGACCCAGGGAACGGTATAGCTAATTAACGGAATCATAATAGGCTGATCAATTTCTGCTATTCAATAAAATTTTCTTGGCCCCATAAAGAAACTGACTGCATTTATCACTAATTTACAACAACACTGCCATGTTTTTGCGCACAATTCTCTATTGAGTAGCAAAAATATAGCATAAACCGTATCTACTTAAGATAAAATCTGAACAACAACAGGGATGAAACCACTAGAGAATCAAATTTATTCATCTAAATTCAGAATTTTCGTATGATTCAGAGCTTTCGTAAGGAGGAGATTCATAGGAATTGGAGTTTCCAGAAACTGCAGAACTTGCGTATGCAGGAGTTTCGTAGGCACTGGACTCTTCAGAAACCTCAGTGCTTGTGTATGCAGGAGTTTCGTAGACATTGGAGTCCTCAGAAACAAAATTTTCAAGCTTCTCATGAAGCTCACCAACTCCTTGGAAAATTTGAAGCAAGAAATTCACTCCATTAACCACATCATATACCATGAGTCCTATCCTACCTCCGACCCAACTGCCCAGATGACTTCCGACCAGATAGCCAAAGCGCCCAAGCCTAGCCTCACCAAGAAACCCTCCAGCATAGGCACCAAACAATGTTCCACTGCCCCTTAGGAATCCTTCTGTTATGGTACCGCCATAATAAAGAGCTTCAAAAAAGTCCCAGCCAGAAGAAATAATGGGACCTATAATGCGTTTTGCTTGTCGGGTTGCCAGCTTTGCAGCCTTTGCCCCTTCTTTCTGTGCTTGTTTTGCTGCATCTTTTGCAGATATTCCCTGTCCCAATGCATCAAGTAATGCACGCTCTATTGCAAGATTCCTAGCCTTCTCAACATGAGCAGACCTGATGTTGTAAAAATACAGCTTCACACCTTCTTTCACTGTACATGCCAGGGTCCCAGTGCTCATGTCAAAGCAGTTAAAGATGGTAAACTTTCCACTCTGGGATGAAGAATCTTCACCAACCAGTTGCCTACATTTATCAGCTACCAGAAACAATAGGTGAGCATATAAGCAATCAGCTATGCAAAACAAAATCAGGACGCAGCCTTTTCTGGCTCAGTTATTGAACAGATAATGAAAGAAATGGACTAGTTCTGTGGCTATAAAGATAGCAACAATTACATGTGCACAGTGGAATGAATTTGTGTGCATTATACAATCAGGATGCGTGCATTACGCAGATATCTGCAGCAGAGCAATGCCAATAAACTGTCAGATCCTAATTTCTCTTCTCCTAAAATCCCTGGTACTACAAGATACTCATCAAAATTCAAGCAAGCTAGATAGTGTCAAGCTTGGATGAGGCTTGGATGAGGTTTTAGATTAGCCATATTGTTTCTAAATTTTCAGAATTAAGCATGTAGTTTCCCTACGAGCAAACAAAAAATTCATAATATGACAACAGAAATGGACTAAAAATTCAAAGAAAATTTCTCAACATTTTTGAACAATGGAAGTCAGTAAATTTAATGTACCTTCTTTTAGTTTTGTTTTTCCACTACCCAGTTATTCTATATAATCCCACCGAGTACCCATCCAAGCAAGAAAAAGATAGTTAATAGGTTAATCTCTGCAAAATTTAGATTGTTCGTTTGTAATCCAAATCCTCAGATCAGAAATAAGTCCTTATACCATGCATAAGATTACAAATCATACCTACCCAGAAGAAAAAAATCTTACAAAACCGAAATCCAATTACAACCCCCAACACAATCACACTCCCTCTTCCCCAATACAAAGTATCCTGAGTTAATTATTGATTTTTCCAGTCATGAACAGCATAATAACGATTTAACAAATGAAGGGACATTAAGAATCTATCAAAATCCAAGAACTAAGCCCCTAGTTGACCAAATAATTCAAACTTTTCGTGTACAAAGACTCCCTAACTTCAGCAATTCCCCTCGAAATCATAACTTTAAATGGGATCCCATAATTTCTAAATAAAGGATCATAAGCCGAATGATTAAGAACACGAATGAAATTAAGATGCATACTGATGGACACCCGCGAACATACCAGTGATACTGAGACCAACTATTCCGATGATGAAGATGAGAATTTGAACCCGATTCTTCTGGAAATCGAAATCCATTTGGATTTTGTAATTGAATTGGGTAATGGTAAATCTTTCCTGCAATTTAGGATTCCGTTTGGAAGTGTAAAAGAGTCATGAAAGTTCAATGTGATTCAGCAAAGAAATTTCTTTCCTTGGAAAATAAGTTGCTTGTCTGCCGTCGGATTTATACTTTCGGTTTAGCCTTCTAGATTTCCATTTTTTTTTTTTAATAGCTTTTATAATTTATTTATAAAAAGAAAAAAAAAAGTACATCCATTTAAAAAAAATTCCTCATTTTCTGTAAAAAAGAAACTGAAAAAAAGAGTATTTACGAATGATGAAATCTCTGAGAAGTTTTTTTTTTTTTTTTTTTTTACAAGGTTATAAATATATATTTAATTATTTATTATCATATAAAAAAACAAATATGATAAAATAATGAAATTAGCCTAATGATAAGAAAAACCTTTTACATGCATTTTAAATTTTATCTAAAAAATTTAAAATTTTTAATAATTTAATTTTTAGTTTTAGCAATTCAGTTATTTGTATACAAAATTACTCAAATTAAACTGAATTTTTAATTCATAAGTGATTTCCTATAATTTCACCCATCAATTAACTTAATTGTTAAAATTAAAATAAATATCAAAATTTAATAATTGAGTTAATAAAAATAAAAACTTTTACTAAAAATAAAATTTAAATTACAATAAATTAAAATAATAATTAAAATATAAAAAATAAATTAAATAATAATTAAAAATATAAGAAATAAATTAACGAGATTAATTAAACTGAGGTACAGATATCTCGCTCTCTTTAAAGAAATACAAGTCTTTTATAGGAGGTACTACCTATAAATCGATACAACAAATATTATATATTGATTTGTCCTTTCCAGAATATAAGAGCTTGATAATTTTGTCATAAGATTCAAATCAACTCCATCAAAAAATACATTTCTTTAATTTTTAAATCCTCTCTATTTTTTTTTAATATTTTGAGGAAAATAGGGAATATACATCTATTTATAAGAAAACTTAGTTATAACTCAAGTTAGTTTAATAAACTTTAGTTATCTTAATTAATTTTATTTTATTAATTATAATAATTAATATTAAAATATTACAGCGTATTTTAATTGTAATATATGTTAATAAAATAATTGCATGCCTATGTTATAATGCAGATAATTAAGAGTTCAAATATTCATAACTCATTTCTTTTTTTAAAAAAAAAATTAAGTTGTCAAATAAAATTATAAAATAATTTATTTATATCCAAATCAATATTTATTTAATACTCAATTTTTAGGTAAAAATACCAAAAAAAAACCTAAATTTTAATATTTTTCAAAAATAAATTATATATATATATTTTTTAATTCACCTAGAAATCTGTGAATCTATATCAGTGCTGCTGCTTCACAAATAAAGCCGATTGTTATTGGTCTTCCCATCCTAGCTTCGAGGAAGACTTAATTATGATTGGCTCATATATATATATATATACACATGATTTCTTGTATAACTTACCACTATTTGCTCTCACCCATACGAGGGAGGGTGAACCTCAACTGGATGAGGAAGAAGACCATCGCCTTCCCCCATCCCAAAGGACAGAGGAAGCCTTCAAAGATTCACTCAGCTAGGCGGTTCCGAGACATATAACTTAAACGAAAATTAAAGGAAATAAGGGAACCTATCTATTTCTTTTCTCTTCCATTTGGCTATGGAACGAAAATCAAAGGAAATAAGGGAACCTATCGATTTCTTTTCTCTTCCATTTGGCTATGGAAGTGGCTTAATATGTGGAATGATAAGATTGGGAAGATTGGGAGTTCCATCCTATAAGTTTACTAATAATAGATATTATTATTATTATTATTATTATTATCTTGTGGAGGCAATGACAATAATTTTAGAGATTTTAGAGTCAAATACTCCATATCATAGATATCGTTATTTTTGTAGAATTCTTTAAGTAATTACATATTTAATTTGCTCAATCGATTATTTAATATTATTGGTCAGTTTAAAAAAAATTAGAATATAAGGTATTTGCCCTACGAGGTGTAATGTACTCGTTAAGTTGTTATAGGCTAATTGGACATGCTAACTTGGCCTAAACAAAAGGTCATCGTCGTCGGTGTGAGTTGTGGGTGCTTAGCGCCACTTGAGGGGCTTCAAAAGGAACTTAAATCTTTATCAGGGTTAATGCTCAATTTTGCTCTCATATTTATTGGAAGGTTAAATTTAGCTTGTTTTCAACTTTTTTCTAAATCAATTTAGAAATTTTAAGTTAAATTTAATTTAATCAAAAAATTAAAAAAAAAAAGAAATTGAGCTTTTTAATTTTTAGGGTAAATCAATAAATAAAAAAATTTAGCCCAAAAACAAGAAATTGAACATCTCAATTTTTTTGTCTAAATCAAGAAATTAAGTCCAAAGATTTTAATTTTTGGGACTAATTAAGATTAAATTGAAATTTGTGAATTAATTTAGATAAAACTTAAATATGAGCTAAATTGAATATCTTTAACAAATATAGAGGTGAAATTTAATATTTAGCTAATTTTATTATCATATATATCTCAAGATAGCACCATGGTGAAAGTGAAAGTGGAGTAAATTATATAGATGACACTTCAATTTAGGGGTATATAACATAAACTCCTAATTTTTAATTTAGGGGAAAGAATGCAACACAAAGATCCAAACTGAAGTGGCGGAAGCAAAAAAACTCAACAAAAACCCGATTTGGACCCTGGCTCAAAGCAGCTACAATGACTCCTCGCCGATATCCAACCCAACCACATTCAAACCAAGCATCGCAATCACAACTCTCTGGGATTACTGAAGCTCCACTAATAGTTGAAACACAACCACTTTCCATTGGGCCAATGCATGAGAATTTACACTTGATATCGGTTCGAAATCTCTCCTCATTTGATATTCTAAAAAACCATCCACCTCTAACACCTTCCTTCTCACAACACAGAACCCACATGGCCATAGTACCCACCAAGCCCAACTTAAACACCCAAATCTCAATGGCTAACCCTAACTGGATGATCACAGGCGCCACATCCTCCACCACCAACACAACCACCACACACTCCTCCGTCCAACAACCCACTTCAAAGCTTACCATTTCTGGTATGCCCTCTCATCATGAGAAAACTCAACAAGAAACTTACCCTTTGAATGATACCTCGAGACCTGAACTTGCCTTGAGCCAAGAGAATGTCAAACCATAACAGTTTTTTCCTATCCACCAAATCAAACAGCTTTTCTCAGAGTATCTTTCCTCTATGGGATATGAAGGAGTATACTCTGAAAGCTTTTTCACAGATTCCCATATTTAATCCCTTATTTTCAAAAAGCAGCTTCTGAAAAGCTAGCCAACCTTATCCCCACCCCACCTCCACCTGAAAACCAAATAGTAGAACACCCAACCCAAGAAGTCTTGCAACAAGATAACCTATCCTCGTACCAAAACATCGCTGCATCTTTAAACCAAAACATCACGTCAAACTCAGGTGTGATTATTCAGGAGATAGAAACGGAGAACCAAATGGGCTTACAGCGAAACACAACTTAGCACCAAAGTATGCCAAATACTAAACGTGATAAGAGTTGAAAAAAGCAATGCAGATAACCGCAAGAAAGCTTGCATAAACCTTTCCCCTGTTGACACGGTGGAGGTAGCCAGCTGAAAGTGGCCCCACCCAAATAAATGAGAATTTTGAGTTGGAACTGTCAGGGTGTGGGGAACCCCTTGACGTTCCACCACTTAAAAGGGTTATGTCAAACCCATTCCTCGGACATAGTCTTCATTATGGAGATGAAGAACAAATGCGCTTTGGTGAAGAAACAACTGCGCCGATGTGGTTTTGGCAATTGGTCCATAGTGGACCCTAGAGATCAGCAGGTGCCTTAGCCTTAACCTGGTCAGATGCATGTACCTTATCTGTGTTGCATGAGGAGGATTACTTCCTTCATGTTTGTATTACTGATTCTCTAATTACTGCAAATTGGGATATGTTGTTTGTCTATGCTAGCTCTGTTGATAGTGATAGAATTGCACAATTTAATTTATTGGAAAACTATAAATCTCAGCTAAAAAAGGAAGCAGTTGTAATCGGAGATTTCAATTCTTTGCTTAATTCACGGGAGAAGAAAGGTGGCAATAGCAACTTTAATTACAAAATCCTCCCTTTTCGGAACCTTATTAATAATCTTGGTTTGATGGACATGGGGTACATGGGTCCTCACATGACATGGAACAACCAACGAGATGGACCTCATCATATAAAGGAACGATTGGACCGAGCCCTTGCTACACCACACTGGCTCTTCCTATATTCATCTGCTCTTGTCTACCATCTAGAAGATTTAAGATCTGATCATTGCCCTATTCTGCTATCTATGGACCCAACGATGGAAAAAGCCAAACGCAGATTTACTTTTGATAGAAGATGGGCTAACTTACAAAAAGTACAAAATGTAATTTTTGGAGCATGGCAGCAGAACACAAACGGCCATAAACTATTCCAGGTGTTCAATAAACTCAAAAATTGCTGACATTCTCTCATAAATTGGAGCAAGCAATCACATCAGAACTCCAAGGCCCGCATTGATCATTTAAAAGGTCAAATAGAAGCAGCAAAAAGAGAGGACTCTAACTGGGATGGACAAGCAATTCGAGAAATAGAAAAATAGCTCAACCAAGAGATTGTTAGAGAAGAAACTTATTCGGCTCAAAAATTAAGACAAGAATGGCTGAAGGAGGGTGATCGAAAAATGGCATATTTTCATGCCAAGGTGGTGCAACGTAGAAGATGAAATCTAATTACTGGCATCAAAGACAACATAGGCACATGGAAGCATACTTTTCAGGAGATCATTGAAGTGGCAATTGATTATTTCTCTCAAATTTATACATCCTCCAGACCTTCAAATTTCCAACAGGTTTCTAATGGATTCAGGCTATGAGTATCAGAGCAGATGAATGAAGTGCTGACAAGGCCTATTACTGAAGAAGAAATCAAACAAGCAACCTTCTCCATACACCGAACAAAAGCCCCAAGTGATGATGGCTTCATATGAATGTTTTTCCAAAAATTCTGGCCTATCATTAGAGATAGCATTTGTGAAGCAGTGTGTGAATTTTTTTATAAAAGTTGTCTCTTAAGAAGCCTCAACCTTACAATCCTTACCCTCATTCCAAAGGTGAAAAATGTTCAATCAATGAAGGATTTAGGCCCAATTGGGCTTTGCAATGTCTTGTACAAAATCATCTCAAAAATCCCAACAAAAAGATTACAGCCTTTCATGGACTCCCTCATTGGCAAAGAACAGAGTGCTTTTACAAAAGGCTGATTAATATCTGACAACATCCTGTTATGCCATGAGATTATGCATCACTTGAAAAATACGAAGAAAGGGAGACAATATAGCATGGCAGTTAAGCTTGACATAAGTAAGGCTTATGATTGTATTGAGTGGGGATATCTGAAACACATGATGACCTGTTTTAGCTTTAATGACAAATGGATTAATTGGGTGATGGAATGTGTGACCTCAGTATCTTACTCGCTGCAAATTAATGGACACAAGGTGGGTTTTATTCAACCTTCTAGAGGGATTAGGCAGGGAGATCCCCTATCACCCTACCTCTTCTTGTTCTGTGTCGAAGGGTTGTCACACATGATAAAAAAACTCCTTGATTCGAGGAGTCTCTATTTTAAGAAGAGGTCTTGTTATCTCCCATTTGTTATTTGTAGATGATTCCATCCTCTTCACTAAAGCTTCACTTTTTGACGCAGAGATGATCAAGTGAATCCTTCTTTGCTACTTTGAAGTAAGTGGTCAGTCTATCAATTTAAATAAGTCATCGCTTGCATTCAGTCATAACACACCCCAAAGTATTCGCTCGGGCATCTCAGCAGCTTTACAAATTCAGAACATGGATGGGTTGGAGAAATTTCTAGGACTTCCTGCTAAGATACCTAGATCAAAGAAGAAAATGTTTTTGTATATCAAAGATAAAATTCAGCATAAAGTTGTAGGATGGAAGGAGCATTTATTATCCACAAGTGGGAAAGAGGTGCTGTTGAAGGCCATTGCAACCACCATCCCTGTTTACACCATGTCTTGCTTTCGCTTTCCTAAATCAATTTGTCATGCTGTTAATAGTGCTCTTGCTAACTTTTGGTGGAGCAAAAAAAATGAGGAGCGTAAACTACACTGGATATCCTGGAGGAGTATGTGTGACCCTAAAAGCCAAGGAGGGTTGGGCTTCAAGGAGATTGAGGCATTCAATATGGCGCTTCTAGCTAAACAGGGCTAGAGAATCATCAACAACCCACAATCCCTCCTTGCGTCAGTTCTTAAAGGTAAATATTTCCCCCACAACTCTTTCATGGATGCCAAAAGGGGAAGTAACCCATCTTGGGGTTGGAAGAGTATTATTTGGGGGAGACAAGTGCTTAGTAGAGGTATAAGAAAACAATTTGGAGATGGAAGCACTATTCTATGTAAGTCACATGTTTGGGTTCCGAAGTCCTTCCCTCATTCGCCTAAAGCAAAAATTAGCCATGAAGCACACATTATTCTAGTGTCGCAACTTTTGTGTTAGGATCATCCAGCATGGAATATATCTAGGTTGAAAGCCAACTTTGAAGATGAAGAGGTGCATAGTATTTTATCCATTCCAATTCCGCTCTTCCAAAAAGAGGATAAAGTAATATGGCAGTTTACAAAGCATGGTGAATATGTTGTCAAATCTGGTTACTACCTAGCTAGGGAAGTTCTAAACTCGAATCAGGGAATGAATTCTGTAGATCCTGGTCCAAGCTCAGCTTCCAACCTCTCAATCTTTTGGAAGAGAATTTGGAATTTGAATATTCCAAACAAGTTAGCTCATTTTCTTTGGCGCTTTCTAAAAGACAGACTCCCCTCGAAGGACCTGCTTTATAGAAGATTTCCATAAATTTCTAATGATTGTGACTTTTGTGGTGATGTGGAAAATTCCTAGCACTTGTTTTTTGGCTGTCCAAAATCAGCAGAGGTTTGGATTAATTCCCCTATCCGCCTTAGATCAACTCTTCTCACAGCCAGAAGACCAATGGATATTTGGGCTGAGATTCATACACATTTTGCATCTGTAGCTCATGAGAAAGACTCGATACACCTCTTCATCTTTCTAATGTGGCACATATGGAAGCGAAGGAACTGTTGGGTGTTTAGAAAGCAACACATTGAATTTCAGGAGGTTGTCAATACAACAATCAATCACCATGATGATTACTATACAACCCAAGTTATCAACCAGAACCCGCAAACATCATCCTCTACAGTTCAAAGTGCCCTTATTCCTCCACCGATGGGTGTCATCAAAATCAATTTCAGTGCAGCCACTAACAAGCATCAACAATATGGATCAATTGCAACCTTTGCTAGTGACCACCATAGCTTACCATGTGGATGGGCTTGTAGAAGGATAGTAGGAATTTCAAATCCTCTGATCTTGGAATCTCTAGCTTGTCGAGAAGCACTTATCCTAGCCAAAGCTAAAGGTTTCTCTAATGTTATCATAGAAGGAGATTCCCAAGTTCTCATTCGAGCCATCCAAGGGAGTACAACTGTAGTTGAAATTCAGGGAATTCTACATGACATTCGTCATCTCTCAAAAATGTTCCCCCATGTTGATTTCTCATTTGTTAGAAGAGAGTGTAACCAAGCAGCCCATAGCCTGGTATCAAAAGCTTTAAGGGACCCTTCTTTCTCATGTAACCCTTTAGCTCAACTTATTTTTGTATCTTATGCTTTACCCCCTTAGGGGCTTTAATATCATTTGCCTTTGGACAAAAAAAAAAAAAACCATAAAATCTTTATAGCGTTTAGTAGCCAGTTTTTACATTATCAATATGACATGTCTTTACTATAAAAAAAAATATATATTTTCATGAATTGATTGTTTGGATAAATAGGTTATAGATTATTGAAATATTAATTTGTGCAATTTAGATCATCAAAATTATAGATAGAAAGTAAACAATTAATTTTTTTCTTAATAAATGTCAAATTAATATAGAGTAAATATATATATATATATATATAAATATTTAATTTAATGAGTGTCATATTAATAAAAATAACATAAAAATTGACTATCAAGGATTATATGAAATTTTGCATTATTTAAATTAAAAAATAAAAAGTATTAAATCTATAAAAATTGTATATTATATATTAAAATTTAAATATTTAACTATTACATAATTTTAAGTTAAAGTAACATTTACGTAATTTACCCGGCAAAGAGGGTGAGTTATGAAAAATATGTTTGCTTAACGGCGCAGTGGTGAGACGCATGATTAAAATTAAGATTTATAAGTATTTATGTGAGAAATACATTTTGACTTTTGCGGACAAAATTAAAAAAATAATTTGGTATTTTATCATTCTTTGATAAAAAGAAAACTGAAAATACTGTTGTCATTTTTAATTATTTATTGATTATGTTTCAATTTTATTAAACAATTTTGGGCTTGAATTTTTTAAAATTATCAATACTTTATTGAAGATTTATTTAACATTATTATAAAAAATTACTGTTAAAACCTGTTTAAATATATCAATTAAAAATTATTTTATTTTTTCATTCTATTAAAATTATTATAATAATTTTAATAATGACTTATCATTATCATTAATCCGTGTATTTTTCTATATTTTGTTAAAAATAAAATTATTATTTTATAAAAAATTCAATAATTTTTAATTTAGTAGGTATAATGGATCTCAAATCTTCTAAAGGGTTTATGAAGGGCTTTGCCTTTAACACCCAACCCCTCAAAACCCCTTCTCCGACCCTCTCCTTCAATGGCGCTTCCAAACTAGGCCCAACAAAATCCTTCATTTCTCAAATTCGCCCGTCGATTTCCCCAATTTCTCCACGTACAATGTTGAAGCTCCTTTCCTCCTGTTCAGCGCGCCAAATCCATAACCACCTAGCCTCTCCGTGCCTCCGAGTGACGACCCAGTCGTCCACAAATTCGTTGCTCAAAGCGCTCGGTTCCATCACTGGATTGACTCGTAGGACATCCGGAAACCGTACCTATTATCAAAGGGCCTTTTTTTGCTCGGGTTCTTCCAGCGATGGGACTGCCGAGGTGGTAGAGGTGGAGTTGAAGAGTGGAGAATCGGGGGCTGACAGTACTGACGCTAGCAATGCAATCGTACCCACGAGTCCTAGGCCGGAGGATTATCTCACGGTTGGTGCAATAAGTGTTTTTTTTTTTTTTTTTTTTTTTGGGGGGGGGGGTGGGGGGGTGCATGATTACTGGGAAACTAGAGGAGTAGGAAAGAAGAGGGAAAATGGAGGAATCTATGTTTCTTTTAGGGGTTTAGTGGTTTATAATACATTTTTTAGGTTAATGTAAGGCCAAGTGAATATAAAGCTTTCGTCTTTTTTGTAAATGATTTTATTTCATTTTATCTTATTATTATTATTTTTTTAAACTTTGAATACAAAGAATGTAAATTTAGTATTTGGGAGCTGATAAAAAAATTAGTTTCATATTTATTTTTCTCTGTTAATGATCAATCACGTGCATCTGATTAAAAACAGGTTCTCAAGCACTTTCATGTTCCTGATCGTGCATAAGTTTGCAAAAGTTTGTCTTTCTTCAACATTTCTGCTAAGATTATCTAATTGTTTTAAGTTAATGCAGATGATGTTCCCTATTGTGATTGAATTTAGATAATTCTTGTTAAATTGCAGTCCTACATGGGTTATAGAACCTGTATTGGCTTTCTTAAAGAGAAAAGTTTATTAGTTTGGCAAAGAATTGGGGTAAAAAGGTGGTTAATAGAGTATCGCTGAACATGTTTGCATTGTTATGTAGTTAGAGTCATGTCACATTCTTCTGACGTGTTTGAAAATCTTGAAGACATTTTGATTATGTATATTTGATTACTGTTTCTATTTCCAGTAACTCTTCTGATGAATTTGCACTTATTTAGATTTGCCTTTTAGAACTGAATTAAGTTTTCATGATTTTTGGCAGGTGTTAGCGTTACCCTTGCCACATAGACCTCTGTTTCCTGGTTTCTACATGCCAATTTATGTCAAGGTATAGCAGGTTCTTTCATATTTCACTGGTCATAAAGTTCACCGAGATTATACTTCTATAATTGACATATCCTGCACTATTACAGGACTTCAGGATCTAAACTTTTGCAAGTTGGCATTCTGACTTTAAGCCTATCAGCTATGCAGCATCTTTTTCTTTCTTTTTTTTTTTTCCTCTCTTTTTTTTTTGAGTAAAAACTTGTTGTAAAATTATTACAGTGTAGAATAATAGCACAGTAGTTTGGTAGAAATGTTCAGTGAATATGCATTACAGTTTCAAGGTTAAATATAAAAGGGCTTATACTTTTGCTTTTCATGTTATCTTTGCTAATATCTTAGCTGATTGATTCCTTTGCATGTGTTGACTTCTAATGGTGATTGGTGATACAAACTTTGAACTAGCATACAGTTGGTGTTTACTGATATATTATTATTGTTATCTAAATTGTAGGATCCTAAATTATTGGCAGCTTTACAAGAAAGCAGAAAAAGGCAAGCCCCATATGCTGGTGCTTTTCTTCTTAAAGATGAGCCCGGGACTGATCCCAGCATGGTAACTGGTTCTGAATCAGAGAAAAACACGTATGACCTTAAGGGAAAAGATTTGTTTAATCGTCTCCATGAAGTTGGCACACTTGCCCAGGTGCTGAATTGTTTTGCAACCTTTTTAATTGTGTTTTGTTCTCTTGTGCTGCTGCCTCAGAGCAATGCGATTTCTTAATACTTTAATGGCAAGGAAAGTGCAGAGTGCTAAAGCAATTTTATGTGTGGTTTGTTGTTGTACCAGATTACAAGCATCCAGGGAGACCAGGTCATCCTTATAGGTCACAGGCGACTTAAAATAACAGAGATGGTAACTATGGATAAATTTGACTTGTCTGTTTTTTGGTCTAGGGTTTCAAATTTGTGATTGCGTGATTTTTTTCTTTCTCAATGCTGAAATTATCTTATGGCTTATGCTCAGGTTAGTGAGGATCCGCTTACTGTCAAAGTTGATCATCTCAAGGTATGCTCTCTATTTATTATTTGTTTTTAGAAGCTTTTTATCAGCTCTTATGTAGAAGAGACATTCTAGTACGCTATTCTCACTTTGCAGGAAAAACCATATAACAAGGATGATGATGTCATAAAGGCAACATCATTTGAGGTTATTTCAACCCTGAGAGATGTTCTGAAGATAAGTTCCCTTTGGAGAGATCATGTTCAAACGTATACTCAGGTTTGTTCCTTCTCAAGATTTTAGGTATTTTCTCTGCTAGTTTTCACTAAAGCTCTTGGAAAGTTTGTCTTTATATAACCTATTTTACCTTTTATATTGTCCACTTTGTATTTTATGGAATACTGCCTCATGCTATTATCTTGATTATTAGGCTTATGGGTTGTAATGTTGATTATCACTTGCGATTTGATGTGTTTTTTGCTGCTTCCTAAGATTCAAAACTATGGTAACCCAATCTTATTTATGTAATTCAAGTTAAGAGGAAGAAGGAAGAGGCTGAAAGGGAAAATGATAGCCATGACATTGGTGTACTTTCCCCTTTTATATATTGGGAAAAAAAAGGTTATTAAAGTGTGTCTTATCCATTTCTCCACATGCTTGTTTGCTATTATTTCATTGTGTGCGTGGTTAATTATGCGTTGCATGGTTTTAATGGTGGTAATACAGCTTTAATCCTCACAGGCAGAACTCAAGTTTCATCCACATTTTGATATATCTAATGACTGTAGGTTGATTTATTGGTCAATAGGCTTTCAGTATTTTCATGGTAATTCACTTTTCCTCTTGGCTACTGCAGCATATAGGTGACTTCAATTTTCCAAGGTTAGCTGATTTTGGGGCTGCAATATCTGGTGCAAACAAATTGCAGTGCCAGGAAGTGCTTGAGGAGCTGGATGTAAGTAGCATTGGACATGTATTCTTGACCAATTTTGAAGAGCATGCGATTTATCATTGATACACTGAAACATTTTCTGTCAACATTTTTATTTGGTGAAAGGTGGAGACCATCAATAGCATATCCAATTATGTGATGGCACCTTTTTATGTCACTATCAATAGCATCACACCTTTTTATGAGTTTCTTGTTATGTCTGACACTGTTATCTTTTGCAACTATGTATATTGGCACCTTAGGTGTACAAACGTTTGAAACTCACACTGGAGTTGGTGAAGAAAGAAGTAGAAATCAGCAAGATTCAGGTGCACTGTATCATAGTTTTTTTATGGTGTGCCCATTTGTCATCATCATAATGTTTTGAATTCAATCTAATTAACTTTCGGGGATCACATTTAGGAATCAATTGCAAAAGCAATTGAAGAAAAGATAAGTGGTGAACAGCGTCGCTATTTGTTGAATGAACAGCTTAAGGCCATAAAGAAGGTATTTAGTCCACCTGTTCACTTTATATATTATTTGTGTTGTGTGTAACTGGAATATAACTTGTGATGCAGGAACTGGGATTGGAAACAGATGACAAAACTGCACTCTCTGGTTAGTTCTGCTTTGAATTATCTTGTTGTTGAAATTAGCTTATCATTGATGAGATTTCTTTGTCTTGAAATGTTACATCTGGTGGAAGCTAGTTTCATATTTGAAATTCGTCACTATGATTTTTGTGAAGCCATCATAATAACCTGATTTGGACAACTATGCTACTTATAACTTTTTCAGCATAATGTGATGATTAGAAATTTTGGAACGAAATCAAATTAAATGTTTGTTTACTGTTTTGGAGTGAGTGTGTGTTTGTGTATTTTAATCTTAGTTCAAAATACTAGGCAAAGGGTTTAAGGGGTATTTTCATGGTAAGATTGAAGTTAGAATCTAGATTTTAATTTTTAATTTATCAGGTCTTATAAACCTAATAAGGAAAGAATTAATCAATAGATTTATATTGATTCACTGAATTTGGCCTTGATTCAAGCATATTTGCAATTCAGTCAGCCTATGCATTTGGATTGGTAGGGTAGGAATCAACTCAAATCACACAATTCTAAAAACTATGATAACTGAATTTTTTTCAAACCTTGGTTTAGTTATTGCTTCTGCCTTAAGATGGAAAAGAGCATTTAGTTTGGATTGTAACTCATCGACTTGAATGTTTTCTGATCCTTGTTTGCAGCAAAGTTTAGGGAAAGGCTCGAACCAAATAAGGAAAAAATTCCAGCTAATGTTTTGCAAGTAATAGAAGAAGAGCTTACAAAACTGCAGCTTTTAGAGGCCAGTTCAAGTGAATTTAATGTTACTCGTAATTATCTGGATTGGTTAACTGTGTTGCCTTGGGGTAATTATAGGTTTGTTTCTCCTTTTGCTTGGTATTTATAAATTTCTCATGGAAAGTAATATTTAATTATTTTGATGCAGATATTCTATAAGCAAAATGGATGAACTTTTTGGTGTTTTTGTGGTAGGAGATGCTAATATGGTTAGCTACTTCATGTTTGTGTGGCTTAAGTTTTGGGAGGGAACAACATGATCTTACTGAGTTTCTATTTGGTTTGTTAACCATTAGATTAATAATACAATTATATCCATGGTTTTCAGACCTGGACTGGGCTGTCTGGTTGGATTTGAAAGCTAGAAAATCAGTATGGAGGCTAAGCCAGTCTGCATCTCAAATCTTCTTTTGAGGAAACCCAGTAAGGCCCACTTGAACGAATGAACCAGCTGAATAAACTTGGAATCAGCTGACCGGACCAGTTCCATTGGGCTGAACTGATTTGAATAAAACAATGTAGCTGGATCTTAAGCTACCTGTCACCTCATTTACACTATGTTTGGATAGAGAGAAAATAAGAGAGGAAAGAAAATTTGAGAGGAAAATAATTTTATTTTCCATCATTTTATGTTTGGCTTGGTAGAAAATAAAGAGGGAAGGAAAATTTGAGAGGAAAATAAAATTTTTTTTGTCCACTTTTACTTTCTCTCCAAAATGAGAGGAAAGTGGGAGGAAAATATGGAAAATTACAAATATATCCCTATATTTTAGAAGTTTTTATTTCTTAAGGGTAAAATTATAATTTTACTATTCATAAAATAATTTTCCCTCGAATATTTTCCTTCGTCTATCTAAACATGAGAAGGAAAATATATTTTCCTCCCATCATCATTTATCTTTTTCGTTTTCCTCTTATTATTTTCCTTCCTCCAATTTGACCACTATGTTAAGAACTTTATTATTTGTGCAAGAAGCACTTCCCTTTTGAGGGATTCAAACTCTTATCAACAATTGAACCAAACAATACATTTGAGTAAATGTTGATAGACATAATGATTAAACATAGCTTTTCTTAATTTTGATATTTACATTCAAAGTATATATTTCACGAAATCTTGCAAAAGAATTTTGATTTATATCTTTTCTTTTGTATTGTTAAAATTAATAAATTACGAATTACATTAGTTACATCTATGAGAATGTTGGTTTTGGAAATGTGTAAAGAATTAATATAGAACATTGGATTTGTCTCATTTTATCCCAATAATTTTAAATTCAGTGATGAGAATTTTGATGTCCTTCGGGCTCAAAAAATTCTTGATGAAGACCATTATGGATTAATTGATGTTAAGGAAAGGATATTGGAGTTCATTGCTGTTGGAAAACTCAGAGGAATCTCTCAAGGTTAGTTTACATTCATTGTCTTTTGTATGTGTTTCCAAATCTGAAAAAGATTTCCACTAATTAAAATTTATTGTTTTTTCTTTTCATCTGTGTATTTCTGTTCCATTCATCTCTGATATGTCTGCTAGTTGGAGCAGCAGTAGTATGTAATTTCTAATTTCTTGCAAATACATCTCAGGAAAAATCATCTGTCTATCTGGTCCACCAGGAGTGGGCAAAACTAGCATTGGCCGTTCGATTGCACGTGCTTTGAATCGGAAGTTCTTTCGATTCTCTGTAGGAGGGTTATCTGATGTTGCTGAAATCAAGGTAATAAAAAATTCTTTTAGGCAGAAATGAATGTGCTTTGGCCATACAGTTTGATGAGCATATGCACATCTTTTCTGACTTTGAGATACCATCCAGGGGCATCGTCGAACCTATATTGGCGCAATGCCAGGAAAGATGGTGCAATGTCTGAAAAATGTAGGAACTGCTAACCCTCTTGTTCTGATTGACGAGATTGACAAGGTACCCTGACGTATGCAGGTTTTATTTTAATTTTTGGATTTAGCATGATTTTTTTCTTCTTTATGAACAATGCTTTTCTTTTGGTTGTTCAGAATGATTATATTGTATTGATCAATTTCTAGTTTTGTGGTATTGTCTTTTTCATGAATGAACTTAATTATTAAATTATGCTGTGAATGGATGCAGTTGGGAAGAGGACATACTGGTGATCCAGCAAGTGCTTTATTGGAGCTTCTTGATCCAGAGCAAAATGCTAATTTTCTGGACCACTACCTTGATGTTCCAATTGACCTATCAAAGGTTAGTTAATATAGGGATCTGCAGCATGGAATGAAATAACAGCCGTTATGTCGTTATTTACAAGAATTTTCAACTACCATTACTGATATGGCCATTATTTAACGGCAAAAAAAAATTGGGGGTGTAACGGCCGTTATGTAACGGTAACGGCCGTAACAGTCGTTACAGGCAAGGGGGCATATTTTTTTGGGGGCATATATATATATATATATATTTTTTACTCCATGAACTTTACAAAATTTTAAAAAAAGTTTGCGTAGCGCTAGGCTGTTACTGTTACGTTACGGCTGTCACAGGCCCGTTTCCGTTACCTGCGACTGCGATTGGGGCTGCAACCGCGATTTAAAACCATGATCTGCAGACAATGGGTTTTTTTTTTATCCTGGCTACATTTTCTCATTTCACATTTTCTTGCATTGTGTTGATTACATTCGGCCTTATGCATATCATGTTATGCAACTAACATTGGCATGTTTTGCATTTTAAGTGTTCTTGCAATTTGTACCTAGATGAGTGAAAAAGTGTGTGCATTTTGCTAGTTCAATTCATGTCTCAGTTACATCTGTTTCTAAGTTTTATTCGTTATTTCATCCTTGGAAAATTTTATTGTAGGTTCTATTTGTATGCACAGCAAATGTTGTGGACATGATACCTAATCCTCTGTTGGACAGAATGGAGGTAATTGCTATTGCTGGGTATATTACTGATGAGAAAATGCACATTGCCAGAGATTATTTAGAGAAGTCTACACTTGAAGCATGTGGCATCAAGCCTGGACAGGTCATTTTCTCTTCATGTACTTATATATGATGAGGTTTAAGTTTTTGTTGCCCCGAAAGGAAGAATATGTTTACTAGAATTAAAATGAATTTAATTTCTAGTAACACTCAGATGTGATGTTGTTAGGTAGGTATTTGTTGGCTTAAACTTTGTTAGTAATGTCAAAGTGCATATGCTACCAGTTGCTGTTAGAATTTTTTGAATGATATATCATTTACTGAGAATATTCAATCAAATATTTTCCAGGTTGAATTGACAGATGCTGCTCTTCTTGGGCTCATAGAGAATTACTGCCGAGAAGCAGGGGTTAGGAATCTTCAAAAGCACATAGAAAAGATTTATCGCAAGGTCTGTATAACTCTCAATAGAACTTGGGATTTTATTAAAGTGCAGGGTAAGACATTCACAATCACAATCACAATCACAATCACAATCAGCACATTAGGTCAATATTTTAGTGGTTGAGTGCCTACCTCATACTGGGGGCCATCAGGAACTCAAACCCCTTTCAACCTCTCCTTGAATTTTTTTTTTTGGAAAAAAATTGTAATCATGTGGCATTTCAATATATGTTGCATCACATTTCTATACCATCTGCTTTTCTGGGAGCATCTGCATGGTAGTTGAGATGATCTACTTGAAACATACTTGAACAATGAAATGTATCTGGTGCCTTGCTGCTTAAAATTTTGTGTGTTATTGCCTGCCAGATTGCACTGAAACTTGTGCGTCAAGGAGAATTGAGCGAATCTGATGTTTCTGGAGAAACAAAAAAAGCAAAAGCAGAATCTGTTCAAAGCTCTTCAGAATCAGTAGAGGGTAGCAGTAATAAACAAAATAATGAAACATCTGTAGAAGCTGAGACTGTGACAATTGATCAGCCATCTGATCAAATTCAGGGTCCTGTAGATCAACCTGCTGATTCAAAGGTATCCTATAAGTTAGCTACTGCTAGAGATTGGATATCAGCACTAAGGTTGTGGCTAAGGTGGAACCTGGTAAACAAAGTAGTACAAATACAGTCTTGGGGCTTTACCCTTGGCCATATTAAGTTATTTTCTTTTAGCACATGAACAGATGATAGTCTGTTTTTCTTTCCTCATATTAGGCCGTCACATAGCTTTCAAGTTAAAAAATCCTCAAAGCGTCCTCAAATTCCATGCTCACATTTTCACATATCTTTGTTGGTTTTAATGATGACAGGAAGCAACTGAAACTGAAAAAATTGAAGAAAGTGAAGTAACTAGGGCAGTTGAGAAGGTGTTGGTTGACACATCTAACCTAGCTGATTTTGTTGGCAAACCTGTTTTCCATGCTGAGCGCATCTATGAACAGACTCCAATTGGAGTTGTGATGGGTCTTGCATGGACTGCAATGGGTGGTTCTACATTGTATATAGAGACCACTCAGGTTGAGCAAGGAGAGGGGAAAGGGGCTCTTCAACTTACTGGTCAACTTGGAGATGTTATGAAAGAAAGTGCCCAAATTGCTCACACAGTTGCCAGAGCTATATTGGTTGGGAAAGAGCCAGATAACCCCTTCTTTGCTAATTCCAAGCTTCATCTCCATGTTCCAGCAGGGGCCACCCCCAAGGATGGGCCTAGTGCTGGTTGCACCATGATCACATCCTTGCTTTCCCTTGCCATGAAGAAGACTGTCAGGAGAGATCTAGCAATGACTGGGGAAGTTACACTAATGGGGAAAATTCTTCCCATTGGCGGGGTATTTTTTCAAATCCTTAATTTTTTTTGCACATAATAGTTCTGATTGTGTCATAGATTCCTGCTCCAATAATGGCATTTCCAGCATACTTATATTCTGTGAATTCTTTGAATGTAATATTTTTGAACTATTTACCAAGTGATGTAGGCTCTGTAGTCCAACTATATAAATTTTTTATTGTCTTCTATTTGTTATGATTGAAAGCTATTTCATCTTTACTTTTTGGCTCTGCTTTTTAGTTGTCACCCGTTATATGTATATTGAGAACTTCAATTCTTGTGAAATAATCAGGTTAAGGAGAAAACAATAGCAGCAAGGAGGAGTGAAGTGAAGACTATCATATTCCCATCAGCTAACAGAAGGGATTTTGATGAGCTTGCACCTAATGTGAAAGAGGGCCTAGATGTCCACTTTGTAGATGACTATAGCCAGGTATTTGATTTGGCCTTTGGATATGACCAGAATGGGGAAAAATAAACACACATAGGTACTCCATTCTCGTGATTATTTTTCAGGGTTCCTCCATGAAGTGCATTTGTTCATTTTGGCCATATCCTGGAACCAAACCCAGTTTTGTACCGTGGTGATTATATTTTTCATGGGAACGGTCTCAGAACAAAATACATCTGAGATTTTTCATCTTATGGACGGGAAATGATTTGCCATTGTTTTATTCTCATGTTTTAGTTGATGTAAAACAAAACCACCCATTAATAATAATTGTAATTTAAATTGCTGAAAGGGCTGGTTTGTAATTTTTACGACTGATATTACTTGTTTTGTAAGCCATAGTTTAACATTATAAATGAAAGTTTGTTTGAATAATCCAATGGATCTTCGTCTTCTTCTTGGGTGGAAAACGAGGAAATTTTTGGCAACTGTCTTTTTTATCTTGTTTGCATGCAAACCACTTGGGAGAGGACAGAGTACAGCATTAAGAAAAGCTGTGTGCATATATAACCAGGGCAATAAATTTCTCTGCACATTGCTTGTAGATTGTAGGCGCATGCGTAGCACAAGTAAAAGCAAGAGAGGGTCCACTATAATGATTTTTGAAGGGAAAATGAGGAAATTTGTGAAGGAGAATTTCCATGCCACTTGTCCAATGTCATACTTTAAAAATCCATATCCAATACTAAATCTATAGCATGCTACCTAAGAGGTACGTTTTCTGCTTGAGGATCTGATCCTTCTGTCACAGACCAACGCTAGAGAGTCCAAATGCCTCAATAAGTGTAGCTGTCATTGGGCAGTTGGAGAGTGGGTTGGTGACGTTTTTGAGGAAATACACCTCTCCTCACATCATGAAGAATATGTAGTCCCACAAGTGTAATTGCTAATGTGAGATCCACCATGCAAATTGGGCATTGAATATTTTGTGATTCTTTATAAGAGGGAGGAGGGACTCCATTCCCACCAAGTAATGGTTCTTGATTTGCTATGAGATGGGCTGCAATTGGTAGTGATCACTCTTCAATTTACTTTTGTTGATAAAGACGCCACTATTGCAACACTCACCATGTCTAGGGCTGAACTTAACTTCCTATTGATAAATTTGATGACCTCCGAAGTACCAAGGATGTGAATATATCACCTAGGCAAGTGTCCTTTGAATTGTCGGCAGAGGATAATAAATTGAATTTTTAGCTAGACCAATATTGTATGGAGGAATGTTTCACATATATAGAACTTAATGATTGATACATATTGTGCAGTTAATAATGCAAAATTGATATTTGATATGATTTATTGAGTTACTATTATACCTCATCTCAGCAGCTTCTATTTTGCACCAACAATGACATATTTGTGCTAAGAAGCTTGGGTGTCTTAAGACTCATGCTTGTTCGAGAAAATAATGTTCCATGAATATGACCTTTTCCCTTTTGATTTGCTTCACACAGTATTGATTCTTTGAATCCTCTTTGTAAAGTGAAAGCCTCTTCCTAGTAATTATTACCACTAATCACTTGTATTAAGACTTTTTGCTTAAAACATAAGACTTGTGTGGACTCTCATCATGACTATGTTACATACAAAGCAAACCAAGAAATTGAATAACTATTCTGATCAGGTTTATTATAGAAGGTCTTTTCATACATTTGAATATATAAAACGTAGAAATCTTAAAATTAAATCCATCCATCCATTAATAAGATCAAAATTTTAATTTTATGATGACAGCTATGAGATGAAAGAATTCATGCTATTGCAAGTTCTTGAATTGCTACTCATGTCTTGTAAAGAATTAGAATGAAGTGAGTCTTTAACAATTATTCTGACGCTCAAATCAATGATAAGTTATCGCTTCACTTAATAAAAATGAATCAAGAATTATCTCCTGTTATATATAGCCAGGCTTATTAATCTCAAGACTATAATTAATTGATAGATCATTGAAGAGCAAAGAGATTTGGTAAGATTTTGGACCTCTTTCACTAAAACATAGATAAAACCAAAAATCTAAATTATGTACTTATTTAAACATGAATTAGGGGGAGGATCCAGGAAGATATAATGCATGCACCTTCATGATTAGAAGAAAGATACCATAAAAAAATTCAAAACAACTTTGAAAGACCCCACAAAGATTTCATCATTGGATCATCCTTGGTATATATATATATATATTTTTTGTTTATAAACAGGGAAAAAAACCCATGTGATTTACAATGCAAGAAACTAGATACCCAACCACTAGCACTGTCCAAAATGTGAGTGACCTCAACATTTGGAGGAAATTGGATAAGGCTTGAGAGAGAAACATTGGGGGGGGACCATCTTAGATCATACTTCCACCAAGAAAATAAAGAGAGAGAGAGAAGGGAGATTGTATAGGCCAATTTTCAAGAGACTTACTTCCCAAGTTGAAACCATCACTATCATGAGCCTTGAGCTTGTGCTCCTTCTCATGAAAGCATATATGATTAGGTCATTGGCAATTATTATAATAATAGAAAGTGGAAATTTATTTTTCCCTTTTTAATTTTCTGGCCATGAGATGATAGGAACATGTGTTTAAGTGCGAGGAGGAGCTTCTTCATATATTTTTATATTTTACCCAATAGATATGAGTATATATATAGTAGGCGCCTAACTAACATTATCCAAATTTCTGGCAGCCAACCCATCTAAATATGTGTTTATTAAATGGTAGGGCAAAAAGAATTTAATATCTCATTTCATGTTGTACGGAGTAGAGCCGGCTACTAGTCGATTTCGGTTTGAATTGATTTAGAATTGTCAACTCAGGGTTCATCAAAAAGTTAAATTTGAATTGGCCCAAAATCTCATCAAGATTTTGGTTTCAATTTTAATTCGATCTAGTCTAGTTTAAATTTAGTTGTTCAATTTTTGTTTTTAAATAAAAGAATTCAATTTAGTCCGAAACTGAATCGGATGGATCTGATTCAATTTTAATCTAATTCATTCAAAATTTAAATCAAATATGAATTAGACTTATCTCATTCTGATTTGAACCGATTCAATTTCAGTTCCAAATGCATCCATGGCCGGGTCAATTATGGAGCATTCTATTCTATCCTCGAGAAGATTGAATATGCACAAAAATGGAGTGTCGTTTTCAATGTAAAGTAAATTCCACAAGTGGAGAAGTATTTTATTTCAATTTTGCAATCCCATTTCTTAAATAAAAGCTCAAAAAAGCAATGGTTATGGTAAAGATATATTATCCACATTTCTCCCAAACAGTGATATAAAGCTTTATACTTTAATCTATTAATGGTCCTTTTTTTTTTTTCTGCTCCTTCCGCAAATCATACCCTAACTATGTGACTCATGATTCATGGTATTACAGTTTCTTATACATTCTCAACAAATGACTAATTCAATTTACTAATAATTTTTTTTTTTCTTATCAAATAAAAAAGTCACCATCTTCTAAGACCAGCCTCCATGTGGGCCATGGCTGATCTCATATATATATATATATATATATTGTTTATAATTACTTAATTATAAATCTTTTTTTTTATAAAATTACAAAAACTTATATAAATAAAGTAAAAATGTAAAAGTGAGCAAAACGTTGATAATGATCAGGTCACTAAGTTTTTACGTGTTGAAATCATCATTCATCATCCCATATTATTTATTTTTTTCCCCTTTTTTAATAATTTAATTAATTTTAAAATGGATGAAAATTTCATTAATATTAAAACTAAAATTCTTAATTTTAAAATTTGTATATGGAATATTTATTATTTAAATTTTTTAATAAATAAATAATTAAATAAATAATATATTTTTATAATTTTCAATATTAAAAAGAATTTATATTATTTTCAAAAATACAATTTAACCAAAAAAAATATGAAAGCTAATCCCTAATTTCTTTTGTAGAGATATGTTAATATTCCTCAAATGTGAATGCTTCTCAAATTGCACTTCTTGCCAAAGCACTAGTAGAATTAGTCACATGTTAAAAAATTAATAATTTTTTTAGAAGGCTGCTGAGTAAGTTCACTATGAAACCTTGAATTTGCCCAACTCATCTACCCATATTGGACATTTCTTTAATTACCACCAACCCCTTTTTTTTTTTTCTTAATTTACCATTTCATTGTTTGCTCATAAATAAATTATGTAATTCCATCAATAAACTTTAATTAATTAATATTATAATTTTATTTAAAATTACAAATTTTAAAATTTAAATTTCAATCAAAATCAATTATATCAAAAAAATTTTATTTTATTTTATTAATTAAATTATAAAGCTAAATGATTTAATTAATTATTTTTATGGTTATATGGATAAGAAAGAGGAAAAGTTAGTTAAGAGTGGGAAGTTAAGAGTAGTTAAAGAGCATATGGTAATCTTTCTCATGTTAATAGAACGAGGGGATTGGAGGTCTTGGAGGTCTTGGATTCTTTCCAAGTAGCTTATTTAAAGAAGAGGTGCTATAATATAAAAAGTCTCGCTCAACCAATCAATCGTTCAAATAATCTAAAACTCTAATAGTCAATTATTTTTATTATTTTATTAATTTTAATTTTTAAGCATTATTTTTAATATTTTAATTAATTTTATTTATTTATTTAAAAAATTAAATTTTATTACATTTTTTTTTTTTTTTTTTGGTTTTTTTTTTATAATTATATATTTATATTAAATTATTTATTTTATTTAAAAAAAAAAAAAAAAAAAAAAAAGAAATTTTTAAAAAAAAAAAAAAAAAAAAAATTTGATTTTTTAAACTAAACTTAAAACTAAAAACTAAAAATATATAAAAAAAAAAAAAACTAAATTAGCACTTTATTATAATTATAAATATATATATATTATTAAACACCCTTTCATGAACGGAATGAGACATTTAGATTAATATATATATGAGGGAAAAAATAAATAAAATAAAAAAAATAAAAAAAATAAAAAAAAAATTAATATTATTCAAAAAAAAAAAAAAAAAAATTGTCTTGCTTAGAGAATGCATTGAAAGATTAATTATTTTATTTTCTCTAATCTAATCTCTAAGACTATTAGTTTTTTTTATTTTTTTAACACAAAAAAAAATATATATATGATCTAACATTTTTATTTGGGGTGATAAAATTTTTATTTTTGCATTAAATTTAAATTTACAACGTTATAATTGAAAAAACTTCAATCCTTTCTTCTTTGAGTGTGAAAATTTTATTAAATTTGGATTAGGGTTTGTTATGAAGAGAATCTCATTAGTATGAAATGATTCAGAAAGAATTATACAACCGTTTTTGGCTTAATGCTTAAATTTATCCATATATTTATTAAAAATGTTTAATATAGTTATTTTTTAAGAGTTTTAATATAAATTTAATTTAATTTAATTTAAAAATTAAGAAAATTATGAAATTATTTTTTTCAATTTTTTATTTAAATTAAGAAATTAAAGAATTTAGCTTAAAATTTTTAATTTTTAAAGAAAATTAAACTTAAATTAAAATTTATGTGTTAATTTGGATAAGATATTAAAATAAAACGAAATTCGACATTTAGCCATGATTTTTCTTCTAGAACGAGTATAGACGTGATTTGAGAATACAAGTGTCGATTACGTGGCAGCGGGATCACAGAACATGCGTATTGTGCATCCTGACGTCACTATTATGATATGGAACACAAATGGCGGCTGCTTCTTAAGGTAGGCTGCTTGCAAATCAAAGTCTCCCACGTGGATGCCAACTCTTCCTAAGCTACGAGCTCTCACCGCATCATTCAATAGATTTTTATTTAATTATTGACTTATCTTAAGAATAATTTATATTTTGTTATCAATTATAAGTTATTTTTTTATTATTTTAGTAAAAAAAATAATTAATTAAATATTAATTTTACAAAAAAAATATATATATGGTGTTAACTATTGTTTACCAACAATAATTTATAATATTATACTCAAAATTAATTAATAAAATAATATCACATTTAAACCTTTAATTATTATATAAAAGTACATATTTAATTGATCATTTTATATTAAAATAACTATTAAATAATTAATTTATAAAGAAGTTGTAAAATAATATAATTGTTCATATATATATATATAATTTATAAATAAAATTTCACACATATATATACAAATGATTAATATAAAGTTATGTTTACTAGAGTTTAATAAATGCAAAGTAATCAATTATGTAATTCAATCAAAATTGTAATGTAATATAATTATTATTATATTTTTATATTTAATTATCAAATAAAAATATAAATAGTATAATATAATAATAATTTTTATTTAATATTTAATTTATTTATATCGTTAACAATAAATAATAATGATTGCATTATTCATAGTCGAGTGACGGTGGTGGCTAATGGGTTGTGGCCATAATGATAGTTATGAAATTGTCATTTCATTATATTAATTTTTTTTATATTACTAAATAATATAATGAAATATATAATGTAATTACAATTACATTATAATTTTAAATACGTCATACGAACTAAATATAATTTAAGTTTATTAATTATTAATTTATAATTTATTTTAATAAATTTTAACATGTTTAAATTTTATTTTCTTTTTGGTTTAAAATGCTCCTCACATTTTATTGATTTAATCATTGGATATATAATTTTATTTTAATATTATGATAATTTGATTCGGTTCGATTTTAATTTTTAAAATTTTTGATTTATTTAGTTCGTTTCGTTTCGGAGAAAAAATTTTCGGCTGAACCATACCAAATTGATTTATATTAAATATGAACATAAATTTATTACACTTCCTTCTTATAGCTTAGTGGTAAGTTAAAATTTTAAGGACTTGAAATTCTGGTTTCAAGACCCAACTTAAACTTCAGTCTTTTTTTTTTTTCAAGTTTTACTAACAAATCTCAGTCCTTCATTTCCCAACTACACAACCTAAAAGCCCTAACAATACATTTCTTCCCCCTTTGGCCCCTCATCTCTTCTCTTGCTACCCTCCCTAACCCATGTCCCCATCTTTGATTCTGCTTTCTCCTTTCATTTCCTCTATTTCTGTTGACATATCTCCTCATTTCTCTATATTAGTACGATGATGTTCAATTCGATTTTTTTTAATCGAACCAAATCGAACTGAATTAGTACAATTTGGTTCAACTTAATTTCCTTAGTAGTTTGGTTCGATACATGAAAATAAGAAATTTGGTTAATTCAGTTTTAGTGGTTTGATTCAGTTATAACCAAATGCTCACTCCTATTTTTCACACTTAATCGGAGCACACCTAATTGTTTTAGTCAAAATTAATTAGCTAAAATATAAAAAATTTTTGTGTACACCAAATCAAAATTCAGAAAATTTTATATCATATATTAAAATTTATAAATAATATTATTACAAATATCGAAGTTGACTGTAAAGTTTATCCTTAAAAAGAAATTTGTTATTTATTATTTATATTTTAATAATTAGCATTTCTTATTAATGTAATTGAGATACAAACTTTTTGAAACTCACTTGATTTGCTAGCATATAACAACTTTTCTAACAACTATTATATTACATTGCATCTTGGTGGTGTAAGTTACAATTTTAGGGACTTAGAAGTTCAATTTAGAGACCCAACTTCAATTTCAACGCTCCTTGATTTTTCACACAACCTAAAAACTCTAACAACACATATCTTCCCCCTTTGGCCCTTCATCGCTTCTCCTACTACCTTTCCTAACACATGTCCCCATCTTTGATTCTGGTTTCTCCCTTCATTTCTTTTCTTCCTATTAACTTACCTCTTCATTTCTCTCTATTATTTTGCTTTCTCTTAATTTTCTCTGTGACTCAGCACCATAGTGTACCTATCATAGGACAATAGCACCACCACAGCCCAACAACATTTCCCTTCCTTTCTCTTTTATTTTTTGTTTGTTTTCTTCAATTTGCACTCTCTTGTTTTGGATTATTGTTATTTTGATGATTATGGTTTTTAGTTAATGGAAATTTTGTATATCATAAATCATTTCCATTGTAGAAAATTTTTTGCTATTACATTGAGAAGATGATTATGGGTTTTGGAAATTTCGTATATTAGTACGATAATCTTCAATTCATTTTTTTAAATCGAACCCAACTGAATTAATGTGGCTCGGTTCAATTTGATTTTCTTAATCATTCAATTCAGTCTATGAAAATAAGAAATTTGATTAATCCGACTTTAGCAGTTTGGTTTGATTTGATTCTAATTGAATACTCACCCCTATTATTCACCGCTTGATCGGAGTACACCTAATTATTTTAAGCAAAGTTAATTATCTTAGATACGAAAAATTTTCATTTGCATCAAATCAAAGTTTAGAAAATTTTATATTATATATTAAAATTTATAAACAATATCATTACAAATATCAAATTTGAGAGTCATTGAGCATAGTTTATCCTTAAAAAGAAATTTATTATTTATTATTTATATTTTAATAATTAGCATTCCTCATTAATGTAATTGAGATACAAACTTTTTGGAACTCACTTGATTTGCTAGCACATAACAACTTTCTTAACAACTTTTACATTTATTAAAAAAATAATTTATCCAAAATCATTGAAAGGGGATTGCTTCGAGCTAATAAAGAGATATTAAATTTTTCTTTAAGCCCTTATCTATGAGTTTAAAATTTTAAATTGAATGATTCTTTGACATAGATCAGAGCCTCCCAAATCAAAAAGTTTAATTGAATATTTTAGCATAAGATGAATTGAGTTTGTACATTCACACTTCAAATCTAGTGGATTTTGGCTTGAACTCTCGTCGACAAGTTTAAGTTTTTAAATTGAGTGGTTGCTTGAGACGAGAAAGTATTCTCTCGTATTATTAAAAAAAAAAAAGAATTTCGGTCAATGATGTGTAAGCATATTTATTCAACAACTCTATCAACGACTTAAATTAAATTTGTTTATTGATTTAGCATAAGCTGGCTGGCGTCCACTTAAACTATGAAATAACAATAATGATATGGAAAATTATTTATGACTAATTAACTAATCTTTTGGCTGCTTGGTTTAGCTTTGCTCTTAAGATAATTATATCATTTGACTAAAGACTGCCATACTTATTTACTCTAATAGTGTAGTTACCATATGCAATTGTGGGGTTAATTATATCTTTAAATTTACCACTTCTTTAAATGTGAAGTATACATATATATTAGTTATATAGGAAATACTCTGTTAAAATTATCATAATTTTAACAGCGATTCATCTCGTCATTGATGTATATATACGTGTATTTTATCTATAAAAAAAAAATTGCCCTACAAATCTCAACATCCACAATTGGGAAATCACCAATAAACTTTGTGCCAAAATAAAAAATTTTATGAGAAAGAATTATTGAATTATTGAATTTTTTAAATTCTTTTGTGTTATTTTTTTCAAAAGTATTAATTTTATTTGTATAAAAATATAATATAATAAATAATTCTTTTATAATACACATTATTATTAAGCGAGAAAAATTAATAAAATTAAAATTTTGTACAATATTATTTTTTATAAAATTATATAAACAAAAAGACATTAAAAGTTAAAAGAGTAACTATCTCTATAACAAATCTACCGAACATTGAGAAGTTGGGTTGAACACAAACTACCAAAATCTTTCCTTCTTTTTTTTTTTCACTATTTCATTTTTTTATTTTTTTAGTTTTCTCTGTTTTTTTTTTTTTAAAAAAAAATGACCTAGCAAAGATGAAACACACGTGAGCAGAGGATTCTGATGTCATCAGACTTCTTCACTAACACCTATAAATCCATCATTAGATTCATGATTAGTTCTCTGTTCGTACCTATTTCTCTCTCTCTCCCTCTCTCTCTTATTCAATTTTTATTTTTTTTTTCATTTTCTCTCATCCCCCCCTCTCTGTCTCTGTTTTCTGTTATGCTCTGTTTCCCCTGTTTTCTCTTCCTATTCCCAAGGGCGAACTATATATATATATATATGTACCGCAGTGTTGTAGGGACAATTAAAGAGAAATCTGCAAGTGTGTTTTAGTTAAAGCACAATCATGGCTCGAGAACTTGCCGGGTCTAGTCGGAGCTTGCCATGGAGTAGTGATGATGGGAATGGTACTGGTGGATTTCAGAACTCATTATATGGGTTTGTGAATCAAGAAGATGATCAGTATCAGGATGATGGTTCTGTCTCTGTGCTTCACTGCACTGAAGCTGCTAATAAAAGGATTATTGAAACACCAAAAGAGAACAATGAACAGGTTTACTGATTTCTCTGTTTCTTAGAGTTCTGGTGATTGCATGGATGTGATTTTTTTTTTTGGGTATATTTGCAGATTTTGTATTTTTATTAACGATTTTCTTTTGGGTATTTGCATGTGGCAGAGATCATGACATCATTTTTTTTTTCGTTTTCTTGTTCTTTATTTTTCTCGTCTATCTTTCCTCTACTTTTCTCATTCAAGAAAAACAAGAAGAGTTTTAAGCGTGAATTTTATGCAGAAATGGGCACCATATGAATATAGATATTTTTTTGGGTCTAAAACACACTACGTTCATCCGTTGTTCTTATCAGTTGCTTTTCTTTTTCATGGTGGGATGTTTTTATCCAACTATAATGGACCCTCGCCATTCTTTTTTTTTTACCACCCCTTCTTTTGATATTGACTTGCTGGTTGTGGCTTCCCTTCTCTACCTTTCTCTAAAAAAAATAATAATAAAAAAAAGAAATTCGACTATGATCTTTATCATTACCATCGTCCTGGAATTTGGAATTCCTTCAACCATTTCAAGCAAATTGTTTTCCATGGTTTTGACTTCCATGTAAACACTTTCTTTCTATTCTCTTTTCTTTTCCTTGGGAGATTCCATGTGCTAGTTTCACTTATCATCTTCTCCTTTACAGGCTGAGGTGGCTGATACCCTCTTGAGTTTACGTCCATTTGGTTTAAACCTCAACCTCACACCCTCTCTCTTAGATTCAGTGGAGAAGAATCTCAGTCATTCTAGTAGTGCAGCAAAGGCTTACCATCATCCAAAGGTTGATCATTTTGGGTCCCAACCAAGTTCTGACAAGTCGAAGGCGTCTAACTTCTCAGCCTTGTTACTTAGAATTGGCAAATGGGAGGTAATCCTCTTAAATTAAAACAATCCATATTGAGACCAAGTGCATTTTTAATATCATTATCTAATACTGAATAAATTTTTGCAGAGAAGATCCAAGAATGAAGGTGATCTTGTGGCTAAATGTTATTATGCTAAAAGGAAGTTGGTATGGGAATTCTTGGAAAAGGGTTTGAAAAGCAAGATTGAAATTCAGTGGAATGATATAATAGCCATGAGAGCTTTTCTTCAGGAGAATCAGCCTGGAATTCTTGAACTTGAGGTTCTTTTCTTATCTTTTACCTAATATTTAATTTAAATTGAATTTAGAAGTGATATCTGATAGGTTCTGATAGTTTCTCTTCAGTGGATTTCCATTTGAACGTGATTTTCTTGCAGTTGAACCAACCTCCTACCTTCCATGAGGAAATTGATCCACAGCCAAGAAAACACACTATTTGGCGACTGACATCAGATTTCACTGGAAGGCAAGCTTCCGCCTGCAGGTTTGGAATAGTCTCAATCAAATAAAATAGTTACATAGCAATTGATTTTCTAGTGCTTGTGTTCATCAGCTGTTCCCATTATTGCATCTAATCTATTGAATCTCTTGGTGAATTTGTTTCAGGAGGCATTATCTTATGTTTCCTCCAGGATCCCTTGACAAACACTATGAGAAACTTATGCATTGCGACAGTAGATTGTACGAATTGAGCAAAAAACCTTTCCCTAGTCTGCAATCTCCTTATTTTGAGCCAAACATTTGCAGTTTTACAAATTTATCTTTTGATTCCCATATGAATAGTCGAGATGTCAACCTTGGATTGCAGTTCAACTTTGGCATTCCCTCTCCTTTGGTGGCTACCCAACAAGTTCAGTCTTTTGAGCAAGCACGCCAGCTATCTTTTAAAGAAACAACTTCACCCGTATCAGGTACTTGCTAATTTTTGCCAATCCATTTTATGTCTTGTTTTAAGACTTCAGTTTTGTTAAAAGTATACACTAACTCTTGTTTCTGTGGTAACATAGTTATGGATTTTTCGCATTCAGATGCGCACATTAGCAACAATGTATTTGAGAGTACAAGGATGACGGTATGGGGACAAGGGATAAACAATAATTTAGCAGCAGTAGATACTTTTGCTCCGAGTATTCCATTCACCCAAGTGAATCCAGCTGTTCCTTGCCAAGGCTACAGCAACCCATTAACATATGGCCAGGGAGGTGATCCTAGCCATGTGAATAAAATGCTAAATAATCTTGCAGACCATTTGTTTAATGACACCAAGGCAGAGGGTTATGATGAGAAGCATCACATGGCAAGAGTGGAATCACTGAAAGCGTTGGTCAATCTCTCCCAAGAAGAGAAACTTGCAAGTGAAGATGGTTCACAGCAGATATTCTATGGACAAGAAATGGGTGCTGGTGATGAGTTGGTTTTGGGTGCCAATGAGCAAGGAATTGGACTTGGTGTTCCGCAAATCTATCAACAGCCTGTTTCTTGCATGTCTTCTCAGGTCTGTCCTGAGAATCCCACAATGGAACAGCCTTGGAGCAACCTGTCCTATCCTACTGTGAATCCTGATCCAAGGATGCAAAATTTTTGCTCTGTCAATAATACCATCAATCAATTCAATAGCTGGAACTGACATGGGATTGTGGATGCTGGATATACGAAATATGACCAACATAGTATATATATTAGCTTCATCTCGTCTATATAACCTTTTTTCCTCTAGTTAGTCAATGAGATTATGGACTGATCGATGCAAATGTCAAGAGTAGGAAATTTTTTGAATCAAATGAAAAAAAAAAAAAGAAATAGAAAGTTCCAGAAATCAGCTGCAATAGCTTCTAAATTTATGGTGCACAAATTCCTTAATTAACTATATTTCGTTCATTCAAATTTTCGGAGGAATACGTTGTAAAATATAATTAATAGCCTTAAGATCCCAATATAATGTTTTGGTCAGAAGTTGTGATTTTAAAAATAATTTAATTAACTTATTATTAACTCATGAAGTTTGATCTTGCTGAACCTTAACAGGACTTCCAGACACTCTCATGCGTGATCATCAATAAACGCGTCAAAAAATAGCCAACTTAAATATGAAGAATCTTCAATGAGATCAGAGACTTCACTCAACCAAAATTCTAGTAGCCGTCACTGGGATTAGCGGTTGCTTGCTTCCCACCCCAGGAGGTCATGTTCTGCAGACGTGTTCTGTAGAAAGGAGGGCAGTACACCTTCATAGCATCATCAATTATGCTAGTGAATAAGTTAACCGTCGGACACTAGTGACTTCCATCCATTTGCATTACCCTGAAAGCCTCTCTGATTGGTGAGTTCTCATTAAAGGTCAATGATTTCTAATTGCTGAATACAAAAACACGGCTCTACTTCACCATTGATATTCCTGCAAGGTTGTAAATATCGACCGCATAAAGGAATCAAACTAAGATTTCTTAGCCATAGAGGAGAAGATAATGCTGCCAGTGCTAACTAGAATTGCATCTAAGACTCAATTTTATCCTCAAGCATTTGCACATTCAGTTGAAGATATATGTACAGCAAACAACAGGTTGATATTGAACGAAGCTGCATTGCACCTGCAAGTCAACAGCTACAGGAACCTATAATACTAACATTATAATCCTGCTAATCCCAGATCTATATATATATAGCATGTAAGGCAACTTGAACAAGGTACAAAGCTTCAAAATAACAAAGCAAAGGCCCAAGAGGCAAGAATAGAGACAGTAATGCTCGGCTTGTTTCATAGAAAATAATTTATATATGAAAAGTATTTTATATGATTTCATCAAAATATTTTTTATTATAATTTTAAATTAATAATACATATTTATTTCATATATATATAATTGTGTTAATATTTTAATAAGATTCTCAAAATTTAGAAAATGAAAAATAACGCTTTTTAAAAATAAAAGTTATTATCAAAATTTTTTGTTGACCAATTTTCCTGATCGCACCAAACGTCAGAAAATGCAAAAAATATTTTCTAAGACATTTTCCGTGAAACAATCGGAGCTTAAGAAAAGGAAGCATTATACATAACTGATGAGCACCTTGCAGCTCACCCCATGTCATTGAGAATTATGATTAATTGAACTCAATTTTGCCATAAACTACAAACAGACACAAATATACACACAATTTACTTTTACATAAAAAAAAATGAAACATTAATTAAGATTTCCTACGCCAAGCTCTATGTCAGATAAACTTACAGTGATAGATCAAACTCTTTCAAATCACCACAACTAAAAGAATTATGCCTATAGGATGTTCATGCAATACACTCACTACAAAAATAAGTAAAATAGGCAAATGCCAAGTGTAAACACGAAGGTCCGTCATGCAACTAAAAAACTTCAAATATTAGCGACTACATCCACTTCCAGGAAGTACTAACAATGTCAGGTTAGTATTATCTGATGACAAATGAAATGTTGGGGAATAACTGGATTCAATGTTGCTTCGGAAATCCATTGCTGGTTTCAGATAAGGGCTCTAGTCTATGAAGTTTGCAAAGGGGATTTACTAGAACTTTCTTGTTGACAAGCAGGTTCACTGGGTTTTCCCGAAATTTCATTTGCCATCTGGCTCACAAATTCATTTCCCTCTCCTTCATTGTTCATCACACTGTAACTCCTTTTCTTTGAATTTGAGTTTGGTTTTTCCTTCTGAACTTCAGTTTCATCTTCTTTTCCTTGTCCTCCCTTGATCTCTTTTTCTTTATTTGACTGGGTTTCAGCATTTTGCGGTGGAAACAATGGAGGTTCCCGGCCACTTAATCTACAAAACACTTTTTCAACTGTTTCACTTATTTCTTTCCCCAGTCCATTGCTGTCTAGGATCAACTCCCACACTGATCTAGAGGCCTTCTCAAGTACTGGAGTTCTGCAAGACAAACAAGAACATAATAAGATTGAAGTAATGATCAAGGAAAGAATAATGAAATACTGAATGATCCACTAAATAAAGCATAACACTCAGCGCCTTCCATCTGACCAGTTTTGGAGAAAATGAACCTGAGATATTGGCATATGACAAACCATATAGATTATCCCTACTTTTTCCAAGAATAAATAATTCCAGATGCGTATGAAGCAAAATGATTGGCAATGCAGCTTAAGCATGTAAAAGAAATATAGGACCGATGAAAATAGATTACATGTCCATAAGAGTGTTGTTTACTTCCATGCATTTGTCCACCTTGGACACTATGTAGCTAAAAATTGTATTTGATATTTTGGGAATCTAAATTACCCTTGCTGCAGCTATTCATGAATAGATTCTTCTAGCATCTCATAACAGCCATTGCACTGATTACATGTCATCCATCCCATTAACCGGAACAAATAATTTGACAAACACAATAGCCAAGCCGTCTATTAAAATCCCCAGCACAGAGTTTTACAAGTTTGAGCAAAAAAGAAACACCTACTCGAGTTCTTGTCGAAGTGCATCAAATAACTCTCTTTTGGTCTGCTTCTCAGCCCCAGGTGTATTTAAAACCTTGCTCTGTTCAGCCATTCTAATAGTGGTATTCTTTAGCTCTTCCTACAAAGGAAACAAAATTAGCCATCCTTTTCATGGGCATCATACTTATGTTTAATCCAAAACAAAATATTTATTTGCTTCTTTACATCAACATATTTAATCAATCCACATATTGAAAGCCCAGAGCTCATAGGTTTCACTGGTAAATCAAAAGGCATAAAAAGGAGTATTTTAGGAAGGGGAAAAACACACTCACACACAAACACTGTCAATTTTCAATGGAAACAAACAGACCCCAAAACAAAATTGAGAAAAAAAAAAAAAGCAACAGAGAGAGAGAGAGATACATTAGCTTTGAGCTGATTAATGATCTTCAATCTGAGAGCGTCAATAGTGCCATCATTCATGAGTGATTCTAATACATCTTCTGGGGTTATTATCGAAGAAGATGACGATGATTCCATTCTTTCGAAACACTATATTCTTCTGTGCAAATTTTTTCACCTGCAAAAAAGGAAAAATAAGCAAAAATTTAGAGCCTTTGATGGGAAAAAAAGGACCCAAAACAAATTAAACCCAGAAGAGAAAGAAAGTGATCAACCATGCAAGGAGAAATTTTATCGCAATTCAGCAATAGCCGTCTCTGTTTGTCAAATTGATTCAAACTTTGCGAATTGCGACCCTATTTCAATCGCAAATTCCTCCCCCTTTTTGTTTGAGATTTTTCTTCGTTTTATTTCTTAAAAAAAAAAAAATATTTCAACGACACAGTTTTAAAAACGAAGACTACCAGCCAGCTAGCCCGTCTTCAGCCCAGCCCATGACTTTTTAAATAATAATAATAATAATAATAATAATAATAATAATAATAATAATAAAACCACTCGTTTTTGTTTGTGCATTTTTTATATTATTTATTATTTTATTTTAATAACATAATTTAATATTTATTTTTTATATTTTATATTTTTAAAATCACAATAATGATAAAATTTTTAATAATTATGTTAAATACAATTTAAATTTATATTAAAATTTCCAATATACGTCCGTCCCAGGAGGCGAGGACGGCAGCTCATACCTTTAATTGCGTACACCACAAGGACTAAGGATTTATTTTAGTTTTCTTTAAGCCTTAATGAATAATGAGTTAAACCTTATTTCGTTTTTATTTTTAATAAATCTGAGATCACAATCTTATTAATCTGTATTTCTGGGTTTCCAGAGCAGATTAGCATGGGAATTGAATTTTTTTTTTTTTGGCCAAAAATAAAGACACACATCCAACTCTTAAAGACATGACTCATATCTTGATCTTAATCAAGGCTCCAATTGACTTTTTATTAAGGTATAAATACTGACCCAACATTATAGATAACGTTAATCAATTAGTGGCACAGCTTGCCATGAAATAAAAGAATATGTACCAAAAGCCAATAAGACTCTTCAGTAGCAAAATTTTTTCACCCTTGCTTCCACTAAATAGACAAAATTTCAATGCACTCCCTAAATTTAGGTGTAGTGGGTATTGCAGCTTTGATCACCATCCAGCTGCTGAAATGCGCGAAGGCCATATTTTCTGTCAATCTGCAGAAGATATAATAACTTCATGAAAACTAAAGCTTATTGGTAGTCTTCATCTTTATCCACAGAAGCTGATAAGTAGCTCAAGATGAAGCCATCTATAGCTCCCCCAAGCACGGTGTCGGGATCAGAGACCTCATAATTGGTCCGAAGATCTTTAACCATGCGATAAGGCTGCACCAAAAAAATAAATATAATTAAAATTTGGTTAGTTTATATTGTTAATAGTATTTAAGGAAATAGATGGCAGTTGCAATGCTGCCATACATGGAGCACATAAGTGCGAATCTGGTTTCCCCAACTTATTTCAGTGAGTGAGTGCGTATGCTGTGCATTCATCTGAGCCTGGCGAGCCATCTCAAGCCGGTCCAACCGGGATTGGAGCACTGCCATTGCTGAAGCCTTATTCATATGCTGTGATCTGTGATAAAGGAAAATGATTTGGAATTTAAAAAGTTAATGTTAACTTCTTATTTTATGACTAACTCCAACACAGATGTTTTATACCTTTCGTTTTGACATGTGGCAGTGATTCCAGTTGGGATATGAACTATTCTAACAGCACTCTCAGTTGTGTTAACATGCTGGCCACCAGCTCCCCCAGCACGAAATCGCTCAATTCGGAGATCAGATTCATTAATTTGTACATGAGTGGATCCATCACCCAGAATTGGTATTACTGCAACAGCAGCAAATGAAGTATGCCGGCGCTTTGCACTGTCAAAAGGGGAGATACGTACCAACCGGTGCACACCTACTTCTGCTTTGGCATAACCAAATGCATATTCACCATCTACCTTGATTGTTGCTCGCTGGAAAGAAAAAGCTATTTCAGGCTAGAAACCTAATGGTTGTTCTTACATATAAGTAGAGAAACATTTTTACAGCTTGCCATGCAACATTGAAGAAAAACAAATAGCAGGTGGTTTTCTTCGATAGAAAAATATTCAAATAATACAAAACATCTATGTATGATCATGTATTTCTAAAATGGGAAAGGATGGAAAAAGCTGAACCTTGATTCCTGCAATCTCACCAGGCATTTCATCCACCACAGTTACTTTATAACCCTGCCGTTGAGCCCACAACTTATACATTTGCATGACCATTTTTGCCCAGTCCATGCTCTCAGTACCCCCAGCTCCAGCTTGGACCTATTTTATGCATCAAGATACTAAGGTTTAAATCGGACAAATGTTACATCAAAATTTGTTCATTATCCATCATAAATGTAAGCAAAGAAGGACGAGTTCACAAGATCACTATTGACCAAACCAAGTAACACACATTCTCTATATTTTTGGCTGGAGAATGGAAAACATCCAAAGACACTGTAAAGCAGGAAAGATTCATGTAAAGGCAATAACAACAGTGTGAAATTAACCTCCATATAACAAGAGCAAGAATCCTGCTCGCCAGCCAACAAAGCTTGAAGCTCTTTCTCTTTTGAATTTCTTCTCATCCGAAGTAAAGCATTCAACGACTCCTGCAATAAGAAACAGGGCATTTGACATAATAAATACTGGCATAGCCACATAGAAGAACTGAGTAGAAGTACACAATAAAAAGTTGTATGCTCAGTGCAGGAAAAATGTTAATTACATGTTTTTTAGTACTTCAATCTTATTTTATCATTTTTACTTTGTTTAACACAATGACTTATTTCTAATGCAGAATTAGTAGTTACTTCAGCACGGTAGGACTTCTTACTATTCCATTTTATAAATCACAACAATTGGTTATTTGATTCAAATACTGGACTGAATTTTCAGCGCAGTTGCAACAATTAGTACAGGCCACATTATGTTTAAGAGAGTAAAAAAACAAACATCAGTCATAAGTGTTGCTGCTTTGTACAAGTCCAAGATACCAGACATCAACAATGAAACAGAATGAATACATGCCTAGAATAAGAAGTGAGAGCCCACCGATTCCAACTCAGTGTCATCCTCTTCACGAGCCAGCTTTATCATGTCAATATGCTCAAGCAATTCCTGCTCAAATGCAGTCACTTGTTTCATTTTAGCCATCAGTGAACCATGCTCACGGCTTATCTTCCCAGCATGTACAGGATCTCCCCAAAGGTCCGGCTTATTCAGCTCAGCTGATAACAGATCCAATCTAAGCTTTAATTTCTTCCACTGATACCACAGACAACAAAATAACAATTCATGGCAAACAAAATAAATCACATACAACAATAAAACTAAAAATTATAGCTGAAACATTTGTATTTCTAAATATATGCATAACAACCTAAAAATTTCAAACTTAATTCAGATTAAAATAGCAAAATAAAACTTCAGATGGAACTAAAAGGCTGCTCAAAACACATAAGGTTAGTTATTATTTAAACTTTAGTAAAATTAAAGAAGTAGCATCTAGATCATTGGCTATACCTGCAAACGCTTCTTGATCACTTGAATGGATTGAGAAATAGCAGCAGCATGACTCTTCCAATCGCTCTCGCTCTCGTCAAGAATTGTCCAATTATTGGCAACAATTCTATCAACAGTTAAACCATGAGAAGTTGACAATTCAACTGCTGCCTTTGTACTAAACATGCGAAAGCGCCTTGAATGGAGCTGATCCTTATTAGACTCACACGGAAGTGTAACACTTGAAGGCAGAACTGAAGAAAAAGCCGAATTATTTCTTTGCAAAGCACAAATTCGAGAAGTCAAAACCCTATATCTTTCTCTCCAACGTGAAGAAAGGTAACGCTTAGATACCCTAAAATGGGACCGAGATGGTCTTTCTACAGTTTTAAGCAAAAATGAAGAGAACCCAGAAAGCAGAAACTTGTAATTTTGATCTAAAGATGGAAAATTGCGAAGCCCTGACGAGTGTAGAGATTTAACTTGGAGTTCAGACAGAGATGAGAACAAGGAGGGAACAAGTAGCGTTTCGGTGCAAGGGTTTTGGGAAAGGAGCAAGGATCTGTTGAATGATCTTTTGAGTATCAAAGATGACATTGTTCCGTATTCCTTTCTAATCAAAGAAGCGTGATTTTTCAATGGGGATTGAGCTTCTGTGGTTTAACAGAGAACCAGGATTCAGGGTTTATTGAACTGGAAAGAGAAAGTGCCGTGCTTATATGACGCCGTTTTTTAGGCTTTATAGCCCAATAGTTAACGGCCGTATCCCCGCAACTTTCAGTCCCTCTTTCTCGTCTCGCCCTATAAGGCTGTAACCCCATAAAAATCTTCTCTTGCTGCTCTCTTCACCATTCATCAAGCAACCCCATGTCATCCCCACCAGTTTCCACTTCTCAGAATGCACCTTTAACCGTTGATTATCCTACACCACTCTCCCCTTCCTTGCCGCCCATCTCAAAGCAGATAGAGCTAAGCAGGGCCATGGCCGGCTACAGGCTATCTCTTCAAGATCAAGCCTTTTTTCTTTGTCAACAAGCCGTATTTTATATGAAGATGAAGGGATTTACTGTGAGGCTGTGTTGGAATCGGTCCCTTGTTTTCTTGCTGACTCGGCCACGTCAACTGATCTCAGTGAAGGTATGCCTTTCTGTTTTATCCTTGTCTTTGGAAACAAATGGAAATAATGTAAAATGGCAAATATTGGAAACAGAATCGTAATTTTTTCATCTTTCGATAGTTAGAGATAGGTGTTGGCTGTCATACGAACTCAGGAGAAACACACCCAAAAGCTAGGTATTGTGGTGGGAGGTTGTAATAGATCGTAATTTCTTTGATGGATTCTTCTTACTTAAATCTGAGTTCTTCTACAGTAAAAGTCTTAAAGGTAAAACTTGTCAATCAGATAAGATATTTCAGTTCTGGCTCTAAGCTCTTGCGGCTCCGAGAATAGAACTTAGATAAATAGAGCCTCATTAGGCTTTTACAATGGCGTATTTCAAGAGCAGGATATGCCCCGTCTAAGATGTCTGGAAAGGCTACTAAGAGGTTTTTTCCTAAGTCTAAATCGCCTAAGGATAGAGGCTGTCTAGAAGGGTTGTGGGTTAGGAAGTAAGGAGGGGTTGAGCCTTCACTAGAGAGAGTTTGGTTTGGAAGTCAAAGATTTCCTTAGAAGATCGAAAGATATATCCCTTCTTGCTTAGGGGTGAGCATTCAGTTTAAATCGAATCGAATCTAATTAAATTATGAAAATTGAATTATATATTTTAGAATTCGAACTAACTGAAATGGATGAAAAATCGAATCGAATCGAATCGAACCGCTCTATTTTGGTTTGATTCGATTCAAACTAATCGATTTTATTTTTTATTATTTTTTAATTTAGATTTGATTTTCAAGTTATTTAGTCTAATTTTGACTTTGGTTTGAACCTAATAACCATTAATCAATGAAATTAAACAATTTATATAAATATATAATTAAATATAATTCATAAATTTTCCATAAAAATAAATCAATTTAAAAATCGATTTGGTTTAATTTGATTCGATTTGAATATATAAAATTACTATTCAGTTCGGTTTGGTTTAATCGATTTTTTCTCTTTAAAACCGAACCGAATCGAAATAACTAAAATTTTTATAATATAAAACCGAACCGAACTGATTGAATTTTAAAATCGAACTGATTGAACTGAATTGAGTCGGTTCAGTTCGATTTTTCAGTTTGAATCAAAATCTACTCACCCTTACTTAAAGTCTTAGTTGAAGACTCATGATGAACTCCTGCCTTAGTGAAAAGGTAACTTGAGTTTCTCACCCAATAAGTTTTAGATCACAACAAAAGTAATAAAGAAGGGATGGTGAGGAACAAACAAAGAGGTCTTCTTTATTATTATATTAACATAAGTAGTTTTCACACTAGGCTTTTTTTCCATACATGCAAACACAACAAATAAAAACAAACAAAGACTCTTAGCACAGGAGTCAGTAAGTATTGGAGTAGATCTCCACTAAAAAAAGACAAAGAACACATAAAACACTCTACTTTACATCTACATACACCTATTTAAACCTTCTAAAATAAAAAAGAGTCAACGGACTTCTTAGTTGTTTTCACCTTGTCCCCGCAAATGCTGGAGGCCGCCCTGACAATCAGAAATTCATGCTCTTGGATGAGAGTTCTCCTTCATTCTTTTAAAGTTCGAATGTCGTTCAGAAGTTGTTATATCCATTGTTTCACCTGCTCCTGATCTACAGCAGACCCTTATTCAAAAAAAGTGGCCAAAATTTGCTGCTATTTGCGCTTAGCATTTTCAACATTTTGAATTGCTTGATTAATTTGAGAAAGTCTTTCAATGGTAACTGTTGGATCCATATCTAGCTACCTTTGATTTGCCAAATAGAGAAAAAAGTCGCTATTTATAGACTTTGGAACCTCCAAGCGAAAAAACAAGAGTCCTTCATTTTTTGCGGATATCGTCACATGGCTTAATTTCGATCACTCCTTTAGGAATATGACACAATAATATAGCGTACATAATAGAAGAGAGTATCCATCTTATAAACTAGGCTCTCTGCGTCCTTTCTTAATAGATGGAGCAAGTCACTCGACAGCTTGAAAGCGAATCAGTACAAACCATGTGATTTGTGTTCGTTTACGTACTCTACTATGAGCTGACAAAGCACGCTCAGCCAATCGTCGCTCGATAGCCCAAAGTTGACCAATATAAAATCATGTGATCTTTCCCCTTTACGTACCTCACTAGCTTTGTCGTACCCTAACCACTCCTCTTTCATTGGCTTCTACTTGTCTTTTACTGGCTTATTTATGCCTAGAAACATGATGGAACTACCCTTGGCCAATCCTCACTCAATCGCTCCATCCTTGCTTATGTGAAACTGAAGCTAGCTCTCCTGATTCATTTGATCAGATGCTTCAAGCCCCTTTCTAGCTCGCTCTGTCAGTCCATTAACGCTAGTTGCGCTAAGTCAATACAGCACTAGTTATAGTAGTAAGTAGTACAATGAGTTAGGTTTTAATCTTTATCTCAAGAGACTTAAAGAATCGGTACAAATAAGAAAGATTAAGTGTTGAGATAGCTTATTTCACTCAAACCCAACATAATACTCATCTGCCTAGAAATGTCAAGGGACATCCTCCATTGGCCTATAATCCAAACAACCTAATGCTATTAATAGGGCCCTTGCTGAATAGGCTAAAAAGCTGTAGTCTGTTGTTCGCAAGCTGAAAATCTTGAACCAAGCAAAAATTTCTATATACACTACTCCTGAACAGCTTCGTCACATGGTGGGACAGTCCAATTTGGCAATGTCATTACCTTCATTGACTTGGACTTACCTAAGGAAGGTAAAAACCATCTTGATGCTCTCTCTACAATGAGTATAGTCAATTACTTCTATCTCATTCTTTAGAGAGAGGTAAATGGAAATATTAATTTAAAACGTTTCCAGGGTAAGACAATGAGAGGAGTAAAATGTTTGGCTTAACAGCTCCAAGAAAGGTTAGATGCTACTTCTAAGAACTAAAAAGTTCAAAACCTCTTAGTTTAAGAAGATAGAAGGGTTAGATTACACATATAAGAAGTTCAAAAATCAAAGTCAAATGCTCTAAGAGGTAGAGCATGAAAATGCCCTAGGAGGTAGAGCATGAAAATGCCCTAGGAGGTAGAGCATGAAAATGCCCCCGGAGGTAAAAAAGTGAAAATGCTCCCTGAAGGGGATATGTTAAATAAATTCAAGTCCCCTAAGATGGGATTTGTTTGTTAGAACATTCTGGTAAAACCAAGCCTAGCTAAGGGAATCAATATAATTTTATTTGTATTCAGCACCGATTCAGTATATCTAGGGTCCCTGACATCCTCAAGTAGTTGAACCGGACAATTTTGTTAACCTTGACATCTCTAAATGCCAACCAAAGTGAATTTGTAGAGAGTGGCTCAGTAATCTTCTCCATCGGGGTAGGTACAAAGAGATAGAGTGGTGAAGCTGTGTTCTGAATGAAAATAGAGCAAGTAGGGGGGTACTGTGGATGTTTAAAAGCCCCTTGATGATGTATAGTGCGCTTAGAGTAATGGCAAAAGGAGCAAGCTCCTATAATGAAATGAAGTGAGCTAGAATCATGCAGATATCGGGAGTATTAATCAATGATTAAAAGACAGCGACTCCATGACTTTGAAGTTAATGGAAACGTAAATGAACTTCATTAAACACGTTACAAAAGCATCCGAAAGTTAAAATTAAAATAACTTAAAAACTCAACATTCAACTAGATATCATCGAGAGATCTGGGTATGAGACGTTAATCCTAAACCTTGATAATCTAAGAGTTGTATTAAACAATCTCATGTTTCTCATAGTTAGTGTTGTATTAAACAATCTTGTGTTCATCATAGATTGTTAATATATACGCTTCCATTGGTGTAATAGACCCTTCTTAATATTAGTAACCAACAATGAGAGGTTTCGTCAACGGCTATCTCTACGATGGTATTAGAACCCTTGATACACCGAGTTGTTGCTAAATCCAACTAAAATTATGTTGATTCTCTCCACTGGGCTTGGCTTTACCCAGAATATTATAACAAACAAATCCTGTCTAAGGAGACTTGAGTTTGTTTAATACATTACTTAACTATATTATCCCCTTCAGCGGCATTTTTATGCTCTACCTCCGAGAGCATTTGACTTTGATTTTGAACTTCTTATGTGTGTAATCTAATCCTTTTATCTTTTTAAACCGAGAGGTTTTGAACTTTTTAGTTCTTAAAAGTAGCATCAAACCCTTCTTGATGCTGTTAAGCCCAACATCCTACTTCTGTCGTTACCTTACCCTGGAAATGTTTAAATTAATATTTCCATTTATCTCTCTCTAACGAATGAGATGGCAAGTAATCGACTATACTTATTGTATAGAGAGCATCAAGATAGTATTTGCTTTCCTTAGGTAAGTCTAAGTCAATGAAGGTAATGACATTGTCTAATTGAGCTATCTCCACCATGTGACAAAGCTGTTTAGGAGTAGTGTATCTAGAAATTTTTGCTTGGTTTAATACTTTCAGCTTGTGAACAATAGACTTGAGCTTTTCAACCTCTTCGGCAAGAGCCCTATTAACAGTATTGGGTTGTTTGAATCATGAGTCAATGGAGGAAGTCCATTGACATTTCTAGGTGGAGGAGGATTTTGTTGGGCTTGAGCGAAATGGGCTATCTCAACACTTGATCTTTCTTTTTTGTATCAATTTTTTAAGTCTCTTGAGATAAAGATTAAAACCTAACTCGTTGTACCGCTTATTACTATAGTTAGTGCTGTACTAATTTAGTGTAACTGGTGTTAGTTGACTGACAGAGTGAGCTGGAAAGGGGCTTTATCCGTTTTTTTCCTGAGAAAAGGAAGCGTTTGATCAGATCAATTAAGAAAGCTAGCTTCAGTCTCACGTAGGCAAGGACAGAGCTGTCAAGTGAGGATTGGCCGAAGGGAGTTCTATTTTGTTTTTAGGTATAAATAAGCCAGTAAAAGACAAGTAGAAGCCAGAGAAAGAGGAGTAGTAAGGGTACGATGAAGCCAATGGGATATGTAAATGAGAAAGATCACATGGTTTTGTATTGGTCAACTTTAGGCTGTCAAGTGATGATTGGTTGAGCTTGCGTTGTCAGCTCGTGGTGGAGTACGTAATTGAGCACAAATCACATGTTTTTGTACTAATTCGCTTTCGAGCTATCGAGTGACGATTGTTCTATCTATTAAAAAAGCAAACAAAGGGCCTTGCTTATAAAGGGAGTGCTCTTTTCTCTGATATGCGCTATATTTTTGTGTCCTATTCCTGAAAGAGTTATCGGGATTAAGCCACGTGGTGATACCCGCAAAAAACGAAGAACTCTTGTTTTTCCGCTTAGAGTTTCCAACGTCTATAAACAAAACTTCTTTCTCTATTTAGCAAAGCAAAGGGTAATAGATATGGATCCAGCAAGTTACCACTGAAAGACTAGCTTAAATTAATCAAACAATTTAAGATGTTAAAAATGCTAAGAGCGAACAATAGCAAACTCTGGCTACCTTTTTTGAGCACGTATCTGCTGCCGATCAGGGGCAGGTGGAACTATAGATGCAAAAGCTCCTGAACAGCATTCGAACTCTGGAAGAACAAAGGAGGACCCTCATCCAAGAGCACGAATTTCTGATTGTCAGAGCGGCCTCTAGCATTTGCGGGGGACAAGGTGGAAACAACTAAGAAGTCCGTCAACTCTTTTGTATTTTAGAATGTTTAAATAAGTGTTTGTAGATGCAAAGTAGTGTGTTTTAATTTATATTGTTCTTTGTCTTTTTTTAGCGGGAATCTACTCCGATGCTTACTAACTTCTGTGCTAAATGTTTTTGTTTGGTTTTATTTGTTGTATTTGCATGTATGAGAAAAAGCCTAGTGTGAAAACTGATTATGTTAGTATAATAATAAAGAGGACCTCTCTTTTGGTTCCTCACCATCTCTTCTTTATTGCTTCTTTTGTGACCTATCACCTTTGGTCCCTCCTTAGAGCTGACTCCTTTGACCTTTAAAAAAACCTGTTGGGCGAGAAACTGAAGTTATCCTTTCACTAAGGCAAGAGCTTCATCGCGAGTCTTCAACTAAGACTTTAAGTAAGAATCAATTCTATGAAGGAAGCGAGAGCAGATATATCTTTTTATCTACTAAAGGAGTCTTTGACTTCCAAACCAAACTCTCTCTGTTGTGAAAGCCCAACCTCTCCTTAATTCTTAGCTCTCAGCCTTCTAAACAACATCTATCCTTGGGCTACTTAGACTTAGGAAAGAACCTTTTAGCAGCCTCTTAGGACACCTTAGGCGGGGGCATCTCCTGCTCTTGAAATATGTCATTGTCAAAGCCTAATGAGGCTCCATCTTATCTAAATCTCATTCTCTGTGCCAGCCCATAGCTTCATCAGGAGCATAGAACCAGAACTGGAATATCTTATCGACAAGTTCTACCTTCAAGACCTTTACCATAGAAGAACCCAAATTTTTAGTAAGAAGAATCCATCAAAGAAAGGAAGGAGCTCTAGCCCCAGATGCCACCTCGTATCCTACACTTGTTTTTGCTTGCTATGTTCTAAGGATACTGCTTTGATCTATCTATGGACGGATAGGATAAGGAGTTAGTTGATAGACTCCTGTTTTGAAATAGCTTGGATAGAAGAGCAATCGTAATATAAAAGAAAAGATCCTTCATTCCGATCCTTTCACTCAGCTACACACTCCTTCCTAGAAATGAAGTAGTTGATCACAGAAAGAAAGAAAAATATTTCAATGATAGAGGAACTAAGAACCTGACTTAGTTGCATTCCATATAGCAGTCAAACAAACCTAGCAAGCCTATTTCCTAAGGGTTGAAGTAGATCATTTCCACCCGATGAGGAAGAACTTTTTTTGAACCTTTTCATCCAGCCATATGTAAAACATAGCAAATTTCTCGGATTTTTTACTCAATTCACTAGGTTATGAAGTTTGCAACCAAAATGGAGTGTAAAGCGTGAACTTTGAAAATTGAGACTAATCTCCACTAGGGGAATTGGCTTGCAAGGTTTTTCCTATAGGTGAGCAGCAAAAACTTCACACTTTAGTTCTTCATTCCTCACTCTTAGGCAAAGTACGCCAATTTCCCACCAACTAGCGTAGTTGTATTCTCCTCGTCCAACTCTTATGTAAGTAGACATAAGTAACTAACCCACCAACTACTGGCATAGTTGTATACTTCATAACCTTACGACTAAGCGAATTCCGTCCCTGAACGCTCTGCTTAAACTACCCTCTTTGCCTTATAGTCTTGTAGCACCTCTACTTTAGTGTCAGCAGCATTGGTCAGCTACTGGTGTTAGCTACCGTAGCATCGTTTTGCAATTAAGTCTTAGATCATAGCACATAAATCTCTTAGATAGAAGAAGGTAGGAGCTATTGTATAAGTAACTTCCTTCTCCTCTAACTCATGCTTCGTCGCAAAGCAAGAAAAGCCTAAACTACAACTCCATTTTAGTACTTTGCTTAAAAGGCCATCCCCTCTCCAACTAGATAGATGAAGCTTCCATTCAATCGGAGTAGTTGAACAAAGTACTCAGTGAAGATCAAGGGATTTACCATGAGGCTGTGTTGGAATTGCTCCCTTGCTTTCTTACTGACTTGGACACGTCAACTAATCTCAGTGAAGGTATGCCTTTCTGTTTTATCCTTGTCTTTGGAATCAAATGGAAATAATGTAAAATGGCAAATGTTGGAAACAAAATCATAGTTTTTTCATCTCTCAATGGTTAGAGATACATGTTGGCTGCCATACAAACTCAGAAGAACCACACCCAAAAGCTAGCTATTGAGGTGGAAGATTGTAATGGATCATAACAATACTGAGAACTAACGTCCTTATTGGTCACGGCTATGTTATCCTACACACTGGATCACCTGTCTTTACACAATGGGCCTAGACCACCACTTTGTGAGCCACCACTCTATGGACCACCACTCCGAGTGTTGGCTCTCACAAGATGGAGCCGATTCTGATGCCATTGATACAAACACAGGAGAACTGCAACCCAAAAGCTAGCTATTGAGGTGGGAGAGCCCAAGTTCATATATACCCCACATTGAAAACCCATACTTGCGATGTGGTATACAAGTTTTTCTTGCAGTAGATCCTAACAGATATCATGTATAGCTAATTTGATCACTTGGGATTTTGTGAAATTTGCTTTCCGTTAAAGTTTAATCATTTACCAGAAAAGCAATTTTATGGCAAGAATAGAATTTCTTCTACTAATTTTGCTAACCTTTCCAATAAGTTATGTATTTCCTAGTGAGTTGTATTTGAACCTCTCTCTGAATTCAATTAATGGCAAACTGCAAAATATTAGCATAGATAAATTATTGTGTTTTGAGCATGGATGTTTGTGTATGCAAGGATCTTTTGTACGAGAGAGATAAGTATTATGGTTTGGTGGGAGAGCACATAGAATGCATTTGTTTGACTAGATGAACAGGATTGGAAGTAATTTAGGTTAGATTAACTCTTCGTATGCCTGGAGCCAATCTGTGGCCAGGTCTATCAATTGGCTCACCAAATAATTGCTATAGCCGGTTTCTTCTATTGATAACTGTGTATTTCTTTTTTTTTGTGGATATTAAACTGAGTTTTAACTTTTCAACTTCAGGGACCAAGGGCACCCTGCCAGAGCTCCATCTTGCCAACTGACTTGATACAAGTGTAAGAGTTATAACCAAGTCACGCAAAGTGGCTTCTAAGTGTGTAAAGGCATTTTACTGATCACGAGGTTAAGAAAACTTACATTGCTCTCTATGTTGGTTCAGCTCCAAAATGGGGAAGGATCACCATAAAATCTGATCATTGTCTGGCATGCGTATGCTGCAATAGATGTGGGTCGGACTCTACCAGGTGGATTCATAGTAACTATTATCAGTAAATGGACAAGGGAGCTTCAAAGAGTTGTTTGAATTTGAGAAAGATGAAAATATTATAGTAGTTGAAGAAAAGGCTGTGAAATATGCTGATACGAAGAAGGATGAGATTTTGGTATGGGCATTTCCTCAGAGTGGAGAACACATCAATCCAGTTGCCTGCCAGTATCTTGGAATGTCTACAAGAGGGGATGTGAAATATGAGGGTTTATATGAATGGAAAGAGAGAATATATGATGACCATGGACTGCACGAAGAGAGCTTTTCTTTTGAACATCCAGTTACTGGTCTGCCTGTTATGTTCTGTGCACCTCTATCTTCATGGGCCAAAGAGATATTGCAGCCATTATTACATTAAATAGGCATTCTGGAAGTTGTGACTTTGGAAGGCCAATTGAAAATATTGTATGATGATGTTTTTATCTGTGGAGTAATGACTGCTTGATTTCGCTGCCAGTGCCAATGACAATTTTCAGCCATACAACTGGGAGTTTTATTTCATTTACTTAGTAGCCAAGTCAGCAGATAGCCAAGGTGCAGCTATAACCATGACAGATATATTTGAAAGCTGAGTGCGTTTTAGGAACAAACAGTAAGAAAAGAGGCATATATGAGTTAAAAAGAGCACAACAATGATGTTGGTAATAGAATTCTTTAGAAATCTGAGTCTGTTGCTAATAGGTTACTCGGCAATCGAAGAGGTGATACGCAGGTATTTAGCTTGGTGGTCTCAGCCACTGGAGTTAAGTTCTACTTATGGATCGTAAGGAAATGACTTTAATTTAGCATCCTGTATCGAAGTTTGCAGGATATGGTTTTCAACACTATCAAGTTGCAAGAAAATCCTCCTCAAAATGTTTGAGCAGTTGAGAAGCTGCCTGAGTTGCTCCACTGAAAATTCAGCTGATGACTTCAGCTGAGGTTCCTGCACACAAATCATTTTGATTTTGCTTTGAAAATAATACAAAGGATTTCACAACCAGGCATGATCGTGTTATTCTTTCCACATTTGTATCCATAACATAGATGCCTGTGAATTTAAACTGCAATTTGACTATTTGAGGCAATGAAACTGGGTGAAAAAGATAAGATGTGTATTGTTGCACTTGCATGCAACTTGTTACTGCAATTCCTGCTTGGTTTGAGCCTATACTGAGATTGCTTTAATGATCACTTGCCACCGTGCAGTGTTTCTATTGTGTTTTTTTTGGTGCATGTTTGAAGAGGTTCAAACTCAGGTGCAACTCAACTTGGAGAGGGAAGAAAGTAGAAAATGCTATTGAAATGGATGGTTTTGAACCCATTAGAATTTTTTTTGACTTTACTGTTCTTCATTATTCTTCTCCTGGAAATAAAGTATCTAAATGATCTGATAGGTTCCTGTAAGTTTATGGTATAATTACTTGTAGGTTTAGCAGTAGACTAGTGATTAAAAAACAAAAAGTAGGCTTGGCAGTTGAGCTACTGGGGCTAAAGATTCAAGCGTGTAAAGGGGAAAGAATGCCGTGGCAGGTTTATCTCAAAGACAATTTTTAATCTGACAGCTGCATGATTATTTAAATGTGTGTTTGGATTGGAGGAAGAAAAATAATAAAAGGAAAATAAAAACGTTAATAATGATGAGGGAAAAATATATTTTTTCTCTTATATTTAGAATGAAGAAGGAAAATATAAGAGAGAAAATTATTTTATAAAAGGTAAAATTATAACTTCGTTTTTAAGTTAAGAAATAAAAATTTATATAATATAAGAGTATATTTATAATTTTATATATTTTCCTTTCACTTTCTCTCTATTCTGGATAGAAAGTAAAAGTTTTTATTTTTCTTTCAAATTTTCCTTCATCTCTTATTTTCTCTCTATTTAAACACAACACAAAATGATGAAAAATAAAATTATTTTACTCTCAAATTTTCTTTCCTCTCTTATTTTCTCCCTATCCAAACATAGTGTTGAGAGAGATCCACTGCTTCCTTGTTGATGAATACAGCAGAAGTATAGGCAGAAGAGTTGCTAGTCTCCACTGGAAAGAATTAGACCATGTAATCAAATAGTTGAATCACAACTTAATAGCTACGCAAAGAAACAAAGCAGAACACTAACAAAGAAATGAAAGCAAATAAAAGGTGAATTTTCAATTTTCCCAATAGAATGAAAAATAATTGATAGGAGGAGACCATTTTATCGTTTGCACATCTTGTTTTTTATATATCCAATTTTTTTTTTTAAGGATAATTACTATATTTCTTTTATCTATATTTTTTACAGAAATATTAAATAAATTATATATATTATAAGATCTAAATTCTGTGAGCTATGCATGAGTAAAATTTAGTTCAAATTAAAAAATCAATCAAATTGATTTAATAAAAAATTTAACTTATTTTTATTTTGATTTAATTTATTTGATTTGAATTGATTTAATTTGATATATTAAAAATTTCAATTAAATTTAATTTTCTATCTAATTTTAGTTTATTTATGTTTTATTTTTTGTATTTAAGTGCATACTATATTCGTGGATGTCATATCAGAAACAGACTTTTTATATAATGCTTAAACCACGGGAAACTAGAAAATAAAATATTGAAACTTCGTGCCCAAAAGTCTCTGCATAGAACTTTATTTGGAGAAGAAGAAAAGAAATAGCTTTTCAGAAATAGAAAATATGCCTTTTTTTTTACACTAATTATTAATTAAGAGTTTGTATGTTGAAATCGAGAAAATTATTTTTTTAAAATATATTAATTAAAAAATATTAAAAATTAATTTAAAATTTAAATTTAATAAATTTTAATTATAAAAATATTAAAATAATAAAATAATTTTTTCAGTAATATTTAAAATAATATATTTATTTAAAAAAGTAATTTTAATTATTTATTATTATTATTATTATTATTATTATTATGACCAATTAAGACCAAGAAATTTTATACCTAAAGGATCTTGAAACATTTTTTTTATTGAATTAATCTCTTCAACTTTGCTTTGGCTATTGAATTATTCTTATTGAAACCTATTCAGACGGAGGAAAAAAGACCATCTTGATCATTTCTTTCTAACATCTGAAAAACAATAATAATAATTATAACAAGAAATGCATTAGTTTCTGTAATTAAAAGACCAGTTCTTTTCATACTCCATTCATTATTGATCGACCAAGCAAACACGTTAAACTCTGTGTCCTTATCCATTCCTATACTCCACGACCCTTAGCTACAAAGAGACAAAGCTGGAAAACGAGGAAAGGAGCATGTAGGATAGAGACAGTGACATAACTCAAAACTACAATTCAAACCTGCTGGTTTACAATTCCAAGGACCTGAAAAGATCTTCTTTTGCCTCCATCTGTCAATCAAACCAACCAGTTCTTGCAGACTTCAAGAGCCATGCAGGGCCTCTGAAGATTTCTTTTTGGATAATGCACTTTCTGGGGTGTAATTATTATGGGCAGTACTCAAAACCCATTGGTGGCTTTTGGCTATATTTGGTCCAAGACTGTTTAAAAACGAAGTGAATTGTGTGGTTTTTGTTTCTCTGGGAGAAATGGGTGTGTTGAGTGAGGGTCTTACACACGTTTTGATACTTGTAGCTTCCCTGGTTGGTATTGGGTTTGCTTTGCTTCAATGGTTTTTGGTGTCAAAAGTGAGGGTCTCTGTTGAGTCTGGTAATGGTTATAGTGATAGATTGATTGGAGAGGAAGAAGAAGGTGTCGATAATCTTGATGTTTCTCTCAAATGTGCTGAAATTCAGAATGCTATTTCTGTTGGTGAGCTTTCTCTCTCTCTGCCTGAGTGTGCGTCTCTGTGCGCTTCTTTGGTTTCTTTTCAAATTAGATCACTGGTTTTATCTTACACAACATTTGAATGGCTATCGCAAAATTATGATTATTTCCATTACGTCAGGCCAAAAAATAAAGGATTTTCAAAGTGATGTAGTGTTTTCTTGTGCTAATAAAAATACCAAATTAGTGATAATATGGATGATGAGTTCCACTAAGAAAAAATATAACACAAATAAATAATTAATAAAACTATCAATTATATGCAAAATAAATTACTTGTTCTATATCTTCTTTGATTTTGTTGTATCTGTTTTTGCTTAGGAAGCTATTCCCTTATCATAAATTTTTCGCTATTTGAGATTTTCAGATCAAATTTCCATTTTTTTTTCTCTCTTTGTATTGTTTTGTTTGTTTCTTTGGCCCACCCCACATCCCAAAATAATTTTCTTTATGTGAAAGTTCCATACCTTTGATATTCTGTTTGCCTGCAACTGGATCTAAGTCAGTATCTATTACTTTTATCTTCCCTCTGAAATTTTCTATGCAAATTATGTGCAAACAGGCCTTTTCCTTCAATGGAAGAGACTATTTTCCTCAGGTAAGATTGGAAACCAAAAAGAATAGTTGAAATTCTTCTTATTTTAATAGCATGAGAAGAAAGGAGAAGAACCTTTCATCATCAATTTCCTATGAGCTATGAAATTCTAACAATTAAATTGGAACTGGAAGGAGTATTATGGCATTTCTAAGTGTGGTTTAATCCCTAGAATGTGTTTATGCATTTTGATGTAATTTCCATTGCATAATCTGCAGATGTTGCTGCAGATTATGCACTTCTCTTTTTGTTTTTGTTGACAGGAACATAACACATATTACTGTACCTTCGATCCTTTTGTGTTTATTCCGTGCAATTATACTCTTTTGAATCATAATTGTCAATTATGAGTTTCTTTAATTAGTGCACAAAATTAAATTTCATTCTGTAATTTACAATTTCATTTTCCCAGGGGCAACCTCATTCCTGTATACTGAGTACAGGTATCTCTGTATCTTCATGGGTGTTTTTGGTGCCATCATCTTTCTCTTTCTTGGTTCTGTTCAGGGCTTCAGCACCAAAAGTGAACCTTGCACATACAGCAAGGGGAATCTTTGTAAACCAGCTCTGGCCAATGCCATCTTTAGCACAATTGCTTTCTTGCTTGGTGCTCTCACTTCTGTCCTCTCAGGTTTTCTGGGCATGAAGATTGCAACCTATGCCAATGCTAGGACAACTCTACAAGCGAGGAAGGGTGTCGGAAAAGCCTTCATCACAGCTTTTCGGTCTGGGGCGGTGATGGGTTTCCTTCTTTCTGCCAATGGGCTTTTGGTGCTCTATGTATCCATCAATTTGTTCAAGCTCTACTATGGAGATGACTGGGAGGGACTTTATGAGTCCATTACTGGTTATGGTCTTGGAGGCTCCTCAATGGCACTCTTTGGAAGAGTTGGAGGGGGAATATACACAAAAGCAGCTGATGTTGGTGCTGACCTTGTTGGTAAAGTTGAAAGAAATATCCCTGAAGATGATCCAAGAAATCCAGCTGTAATTTCCTTGGAACTCCTTTCTCATTATTTTTTACTGACTATCATGGACAAGTTCCATGTTTAATTGTTTAAACAGCTCCTCTTGTGGCAGTTTCACATTGGCTAATTTACTATTTTAGGATTTGCACTGCTTTAAATTCTTTTCTATAGCTCATCTGCGACTTTTGTCTTATCTTTTCCAAGTCCTGCATTGTTCATGATAGTTTATACTTCCCAAAATTCTTTGGTCAATTGTGGCTTATAATCTATGGTGCTTATGCAGGTTATTGCTGATAATGTGGGTGACAATGTCGGAGACATTGCTGGGATGGGTTCTGATCTATTTGGGTCTTATGCTGAATCATCTTGTGCAGCACTTTTCGTTGCGTCAATTTCACAATTTGGTGTCGTCCATGACTACACAGCCATGTCTTATCCATTGATTATAAGTGCAATGGGAATAGTAGTTTGCCTGATAACTACACTTTTTGCAACTGATCTGTTTGAGATTAAGAATGTAAGTGAAATTGAACCATCATTGAAGAGACAACTTGTTATCTCAACCATTCTTATGACTGCTGGGATTGCCATGGTCAGCTTCTTAGCTTTACCATCAGAATTCACCCTCTATGATTTCGGGACTGACAAGCTTGTAAAGAACTGGTATGCTACCCACCCAAACCCTGCCTCCTTTTATAGGATTACATCATGTTGAATAAATTACATGTTACTGCAGGCACCTTTTCTTTTGTGTCTCTATTGGCTTGTGGGCCGGACTTGTTATTGGATTTACAACCGAGTACTATACTAGCAATGCTTACAGGTGACTTTCTTCGTCATGAACCTAAGAAATAATATTCTTTTGGTCTTGTACACTATCACAACATGATTTTAATATCTACAAAGGTCCATAATCTCTAAAAGATGTATTGGGTTAATTTTGTTATTAATTATCCTGTTCAAATTATGCAGTCCAGTGCAGGATGTAGCAGATTCTTGCAGGACTGGTGCTGCAACAAATGTGATATTTGGATTAGCTCTGGGATACAAATCTGTCATAATTCCTATATTTTCCATTGCAATTGCTATCTATGTTAGCTTTAGCATGGCTGCCATGTATGGTATTGCCATGGCTGCTTTAGGAATGCTTAGTACAATTTCTACTGGTCTAGCAATTGATGCTTATGGACCCATAAGTGACAATGCTGGAGGTATTGCTGAAATGGCTGGAATGAGTCACAAGATACGTGAAAGAACAGATGCTTTAGATGCTGCTGGAAATACCACTGCTGCAATTGGCAAGGTAGGACTTCCACTTGGGGCAGTAATTTAGTCATTTGTTAGTGATAGCAATTTTGTTCTAGTACAGCATTGAAGTACTGATATCCAAATTTATTTTGTCCCATATTGAGCTTGTGGGCTTGTGAGGTTTCCAACTTTCTATGACTCTTCATGATCTTAAATGATTTGGAGACAAAGTATAACATACTTTTCCTTCACGTCTCAGGGTTTTGCTATTGGATCAGCTGCTCTGGTTTCCCTTGCTTTATTTGGTGCCTTTGTCAGCAGAGCAGGCATCAAAGCTGTTGATGTTTTAACCCCAAAGGTCTTCATTGGCCTGATTGTCGGCGCCATGCTTCCATACTGGTTCTCTGCCATGACAATGAAAAGTGTGGGAAGTGCAGCTCTAAAAATGGTTGAAGAGGTCCGTCGACAATTCAATACTATTCCCGGACTTATGGAAGGTAGAGCTAAACCAGACTATACCAATTGTGTCAAAATTTCAACTGATGCCTCACTCAGGGAGATGATCCCACCTGGTGCTTTGGTTATGCTTACACCACTCATCGCTGGAACCTTCTTTGGAGTTGAAACTCTCGCTGGTGTTCTTGCTGGTTCACTTGTCTCTGGTGTCCAGGTATGCTCTTATCATCCTATTCCCCCCAACAGAACTCTGCTACACTAGCACTAACTTTGTTCCAAATATCAGGTGGCCATCTCAGCTTCCAACACTGGAGGGGCATGGGACAACGCCAAGAAATACATTGAGGTAAAAAATTTTCTGGCCTAATTTATCTCAGTCCATAAATTTAGATGGTTACCAGCTTCTTATAAGATGTGATTTCACGCTGTAATGTGGCATAGGCTGGTGCTTCTGAGCATGCTAAATCACTGGGCCCTAAGGGATCAGACCCTCACAAAGCTGCTGTCATTGGTGACACAATTGGTGACCCCCTCAAGGACACTTCTGGTCCTTCACTTAATATCTTGATCAAGCTTATGGCAGTGGAGTCATTGGTGTTTGCTCCATTCTTTGCTGCTCATGGTGGCCTGCTGTTCAAATTGCTCTGAATCTTATCCATTGAACAAATAGGTTAGCTAAGGCCAAAAGTATGTTTACTAGTGAAGCGTTATCGCGTAATGGAGCTCTAGTGCTGTAGTTTCGACTTCTGATATGTAAATGGAAAGCAAAAAAGGCTTTGCTACCTCTACCTTTGCCAATTTTACCATTAATAAATTATAGTTTCATGCGTATGTTTCTTGTTTTTCTATGTAGAACTCTAATAATAATCCACGCTCCAAACACTGTCTTCTGTTCAATTAAACATCTTTGAATTTTTCTTACCTAAATTCGATTCACAATAAATTCAAGATATATGATAAGATTTATTTATTAAATATACCAGTCCCACGTTATTATGTCTTGAGTCCATGAGACCCGATCTCAGCAATAATTTCCCAAACACCCATATATTGAACCAACAAACACATGGGTGAAAAGATTTTTTGTTTTAAGTAAGATAAGGGAAACTAATGGAAGATGAAGCAGTAGCCTATAACATTTTAAAAAAACTAATCACCGGAATTTTTAAATTATAATTATATAAAAGGTCAAATGCTGAAAAAATTTAAAATTTTATATGTTTTTTTAATTATATTTTTTTATTAATTTTGATCTAATTTGAAACTTTAGTGTTAATTCTGGCTCCGGTTCCTCTGTCTCTAAAATAAATTATAGAATATTACTAAAGTTTCAAATTAGTACAAAATTAAAGAAAAAAAATTGACTATAATTAGAAAAAACGCAAAAAATTTTGAATTTTTTTGTTATTAGGCCTATATAAAATTGTAGAATATTACTTTAATTTTTTAATTATATTTTTCTAATACAAATGATATTAATTGAAACTCGAACTATTTTTTAAATTATAATTATATAAAATTATGAAATATCACCCATCGAGATTTCATAGCTCTAAAAATATATTATTGCTATTAAGTTAAAACTCATTAATTTATATTTTTTAATTATATTTATTTATATTAATTAATTTTAAAAAATTATTGACACATAAAGAGAGGGAAAATAGCATTATTTAAATAGTATTAGCTGTGATTTAATAAAATTGTGTAAATTATAACACTTTAATTTGAAATTTAAAAATTTTTATATAATTTTTCACTATCCAATTATTGCGTAGAAGATGCATAAACAAAATGATTCAGCATGCAACTCTTTCTCTTTTTTTTTTTAGTTGTCAAAAACTAAATAGAGAGAATGAATGGACATACACATAAGAAATATTTACTTCTTCCTTTTTTTTTTCACTATTCTTAATCTGCTATGTTAAATATTAAAAAATTAAAAAATTATATATTAATTGGTGATAATAATAAAATTAATGAATTTTATTTAAGGTATTTATTAATTATGATTAATGATAAAAGTATAGCTTTAAAAAATAGAAATGAGATGTATTATTAACATGTTATGTTGTGTATTAGAAATCTAAATGTTACATAATAACTAATGTTAATAATAATACCAATAAATTTTATTTAAAAAATACAATTAATTATGAATTTTATTTAATATATACATATTAACTATTATTATTAATAATAATTAATAAATAAGATATAAAAATAATAAATAATAGTAATAACTATCTACTTGATTATTTTGGAATAGACTCTACCACATTTATTATATGTAAAATAATATATTATAAATATTATCCTTTAAATATGAATAATAAATCTTATATAACTACTCCCTCCGTTCCATAATTATAGTCTAATTTAACTTTCACATGGATTAAGAAAAAATAATTAATATGGTTTAACGATAATTTTTTCCATATTATACCCTTATATTAATGATTTTAAAACTAATCAAATTTTAATTTTTTTTAATCAAGGTAATAAATAATAATGTAGTTTGCTTACATTTTACAACAATAATGAAATATTGTACATGAGAAAAAAAAAAAAAAAAGTAAGTTGTTTAGTTCAAAATGTATTTGATGAATGATAATAGAAGTAGTTTATTGAAAAGTTGGGCTGAATAATAGAATCTATTATATATATTAAAGGTAAGTCTTTAAAAATGCCCTGTAAGAATTGTTATGTGGCAATTTAAAGAATTAAAATTAATATCATTTAAAAAGTAATAAAAATAATTTATTAATCATAACACCCCTAATTTTTAAATTAATTATTTTATGAGTAGATATTAATATTTTATGTTATTTAAATTTTGGGAAATTATTTGAAATTTTTAGAATTTTTGAAATCGGGTTCGATTTTTCAAAAATATAAAATTTTGATGATTTTTAAAAATTTATTTAAAGATCACGTGGTAAAACTAAAAATATATTTAGATTCTATGAATTTTTTTGAGTTTTCTGAAATTTTTTCGGAATTTTTGGGCCTCGTTTTCGATCCCAAGGCAGAGTAAAAAATTAAAATTTAGGTATCTTGAATCAAACCGGCCGAATCGAACCAGACACTTCAGAGATGGGAGAAGCGAAGGTGCATGATGTAGACCTAGTGCAGTACACTTCAGAGATGGTTCCTTTAATCAGGGAACGATTGAAAACAGCTTTCAGTAGGCAAAAGAGTTATGCATATCCCAGACGAAGGGATGTAGAGTTTGCAGTAGGCAGAAGAGTATTCCTGAAGGTTTCTCTGATTAAGGGAGTCATGAGATTTGGAAAAAAGAGCAAGTTGGCACCTCGGTATATTGGACCTTTTGATGTTATTGATAGAGTTGGAGCAGTTGCCTATCGGTTGGAGTTACCACCCAACATTTCTCATGTTCATCCTGTATTTCATATCTCCATGCTTAGAAAATACATACTTGATCTTTCTCATGTGTTACAGCCAGATAGTAGAGCTGAAAGAAGACTTGACGTTTGAGGAGCAACCTGTAGCCATAGTGGACTACCAAGTGAGGCATCAAGATCAAAACAGATTTCTATAGTTAAGATTTTGTGGAGGAGCTAGTCAATGGAAGAATGTACCTGGGAGTCAAAGCGGGATATGCGCAGCAAGTACCCTTATTTATTCAATTTGTAATTTTGTTCTTTTATTTTGCCTTGTGTAAAAAAATTTGAGAATGAATTTTCTGTAAGTGGAGGAAGAATGTAACACCCCTAATTTTTAAATTAATTATTTTATGGGTAGATATTAATATTTTATGTTATTTAAATTTTGGAAAATTATTTGAAATTTTTCAAAATTTTTAAATCGGGTTCAATTTTTTGAAAATATAAAACTTTGATGAATTTTAAAAATTTATTTAAAGATCACGTGATAAAACTAAAAATATATTTAGACTTTATGAATTTTTCTGAGTTTTCTGAAAATTTTTTAAAATTTTTGGGCTTCATTTTCGGTCCCAAGGTAGAGTAAAAAATTCAATTTCGGGTATCTTGAATCAAACCGGCCGAATCGAGCTAGACCGGATCGGACCGATCGAATCGGACTTACCCAATTTCTTTTTCCTTCTTCTTCTTTTCGCGCCCCTGACACTCTCCCTCTCTCTCGCATTTTCTCTCTCCTCTCTCTCCCTCTGCCCCCACCACCGCCACCTGGCCCTCCCCCACACGCTGGTGCACCACCTCCGCCCTTCCCCCTCCCCGGCCGCTGCTTGAAGCGTCAGAAAAATGCGCCCAAAAACGCTTGCTTGCGCAGCGCGTTATTTCATCTTCCCGGGCCTATTCTGGTCGATCCGATCACCAATCGAATCGGGTCTTATCCCAAAACACTTTTACACCTCGAGAGTTTTTTATAGATACAAAAAACACCAAAAACACCAAAATATATCAAGCTGTTTGTCTAATTTCTGCTCAGAAATTTTTAGCCCATTTTGATTTTTGGGCTAGATTTCTCGAAAATTGTAAACCTCACTAAAAATTCGAGAGTATAGGAGTGCTTCACTAGTCGAGAGTTTCGCGGCAATACCCATTTCAAATATTTTCGTCATCGTTTTTCAGTGGGTCCCGCGAAACTTCGCAGTATTTTACCAAGTGTTAAATGAGTTTAGAAAATTTTGTAAAAATTATATACTAACCTTCGTGTTATAGGCTTCGCGTAAGTACATTCAATTCGCGGAAATTTAGTGGTTGCTCGAGTCTATAATTTCAGGCCTGGCAGAAAGACTATTGGGAAAGCTTCAGAATCGGGCTGAGAATATAGGCTACCTTACCATTTTCAGACATCTCGGATCCATCTCCAGGGTTGGAATTGACATAAGTAAACCCAAACCCTCATTTTTCTTAATTATCTAGTGCTTGATTTCAATTAAAAATCTATAAAATATTCATGGTAGGTTAGAAAAATATAATTCCTTTGCGTTAGCTCTACAATATTGCTAAGGACCGCAGGGCAAAGTTTTAGAATTTTTGGAGCTCAAATGGGTGATTTTTGCAAAAGGGGTAATTTTAGGGACTAAATTGTAATTTTTCAAATTGTGGTTGTTGACTGTTTGGATGGGCCCAAGAGGGGCCATGTAATGTGATTGAGTTGTGGATGTGTGACTTGTGGATATAGAAGTGCATTTTGAACTTTTTGCATGTTAGGTAGATCCTAGGTATGGGGGAGACTCTACCAGATTTTCGGCACCACTTAGGGTATCTTTGGTCTTTTTCAAGCTTGTATTGAGTAAAATATATATTAAATAATTGCAATAAAATTTATCAGGTGAGTCAGGACAGCCTTCCTCCTCCGCCCAGCCGCCGCAGTGACCTTGTATTGAGTGAGTAAAATATTAATTTTAATTATAATTTCGATATTATTATATGTTCAAGTATGTCAATGCATCACTTATAAATATGTATCTATGTAGTTAAACCCTAGGCACATTTTATATTACATTCATAATTGATGAAGTGCCATGGATGTTGTTTGTGATAATTTGGAGCAGTGTGCGTGCGTTGGTGTGCATGTGGTATGATATTGGATATAGACAAGATGAGTAGACATGGCTTGAGAGACACTCACTGGGACCCGGTCCTTTATGGATAAGTCGGAGTAGGCACGGCTTGAGAAACACTCGCCGGCCCCCGCATTTAGTTTATTAAACAAAAGTCCAGCTTGAGAGACACTTGCTGACAGAGATTGATTTAAGAGAGTTGTATAGGAGATCAGCTCCCATATATGTACTGTTTGAACAGTGTTGGGTGTGTGAGTGCTCCAGATTGGCTTTTTACTGTTATGATATGGTTTTTATGAAATTTATGATGATGTTGCATTCTATTCCTTATGATGCATTAGCTTTAGATAGCTATAGAAATTGTAATTAAAATTAGTATTTTACTCTCTGAGTCGAACGTTCACTCTTGTTCATCTATTTTTCCAGGCTACAGGATGATTACTTGTTGTGATTAACCTGCTCTTTTTCTTCGTAGGTCAATTAGTAGTATCCAATGTATTTTGTATAATTGAGTTAAATTTTAGGCACCGCATGTGTTATGAGTATTTTAATTAATTTTGGTCTCTAATATAATATGGTGTTGAATTTGTAAGATTATTAATTGCATGCATGATTGGATTGGATGAGAGAACTGAGTTTCCATTGGATTTTTAATATTATGAGCATGTGGAGGGTGAGCTGAGCTCCCTAATTTATTTTATATTATGTTTACAGGTTGAACGAGTAAAAAAACTCTACATTGAATGGTCCATTTTATGGCTGAATTCTGTCCGGTTGAATTCTTAAAATTGAGTCCAAATGGACCTTAGGATTGGGTTGAGAAATAGTTAAGTTTACTACAGGCTCGGGGGCTTTAGGCTGACCCAGGTCCTAGTGCTAGTCCGGCCTATAGGTTGGGTCGTGACATTAATAAACTTATTAAAAATTTAAAAAATTAAATAGTATATATTCTATATCATTTATTAAATATAAAATCATATAAGTAGTTAAAAATATAAATTATTATATTGTTACATTCTTAAAAAAAATATATATATATGTAGAGAAAAAAATAAAAATATAATTGATTTGAATAGACAAATAATAATTTAAAATTTTAAATTACATATATATATATATATATATATATATATATATATATATATATATATTAAGCTGAAAATTGCAAAATACCTCATAAAAATAAATCACTTGATTTTTTGAAAAATTGTCAAATAGCACATTAAAAGACTTAATTAATATAATTGAGAAAAATAATAAAAATTTTAATAATTAACTTATCATCTTATTTTGAAATTAAATGGCATTTATTTTTATAGTCTTTATTAAATATAAAATTATATCAGTTACTAATTAAAAATATAATATATTATTTTATTATATTCTTATAAAAATATTTAATAGCCATATATTTAATAAAATTTTAATATAAATTTAAATTATATTTAATTTAATTAACTAAAAATTTTAACAATAATAAAATTTTATTATATTTTTAAAATATGAAATTAAATATAAAATTATATTATTAAAATAAAATAAATAATTTATACAATACTCAGATTACATAACTAATATATTTACCGATGTAGATGCTATTAAGGGCCTGTTTGGATTAACTGTTGAATACAACTGATAGCTGATGATAGCTGTTTTATATTAAGTGTTTGATAAAATTATATTTAGCTGTTGCTGTTAATATGTGAAATGACTAATAAGGGTATATATCATATAATTTATTTTATTATTTAAATAAATATAAAATTATAAATTTATTATATTATATTATTTATTTTATTATTAAATTAAATATATAATTATTAAATTAATATATTATATTATTTAAATAAATATATAATTATTAATCTTTTATATTATATCATTTATTTTATTATTGAAATAAGAAAATAATTATTTTTTTAAGATAATTAAATAATTTTAAAAATATAGATAAAATAATAAAATAATTATTATTGTTAATAGAAAAATTTATAATTAATTTTAAGTTTTTGGATATAAATAAATATTTTATATTTTATGTTATTAATAAAAAATATTTTAACAAAGTTGAAATACATTAATTAAAATATTAAAATTATAAATAAAAAATAAAAATATTAATAATATTAATTTTTAAGTTAAATAAAAAATAATAATATGGTCAAAATAAAAAATAAAATCAGATCAGCTATCAATTGATGAAAGCAATTTCAAAAATAGAGTTGATATCTGATGGGTATCATATCACGCCTATCACCGTATTTTTAGCTTATCAAATATCACAATTTACCTGTTTAGGTATCTATCAGCTATCAACCGAATCCAACAGGTAAACCAAACACCCTAAAGAGAGATACAATAAAAAAGAAAATTATGTAAATTATTCTCTTTCTAAAAGAGAAAACAGGAGACAGAAACTGAAATCGAGAAACGGGCAAGCAACCTACACGTGTGGTCTTTTGCAGCCACTGCACACACTACACGCGTCACGTGTAGTCTATTTTAATAAATAGAAAACGATGCAGCGCAAATGCAGTCATCCCCATCGCCACTTACGATTGGCGCTATGTATAATATATTACCAATCGTTTATTGCCACGTCATACCAATGACATGCATATCTGATTTGTCAGTTCTTTATTTGTCCACGTAGACATTTACCTAGACTGAAGTGCACAATTTACCCGCAGTTAGTCCCGATAGAGAAGATCCCATATAAATCGGCCTTTTCACACACTCACTCTACAGCTCTGCTTCTGGCCATGACGAACCCTAACTCCCTCCTCTCGCTGATTCTCCTTTCCCTCCTCGTGATCGCCTCTGCGAAAGTCTTCTTCGAGGAACGTTTCGATGGTATCTCTTATTCTTCCTCCCGCCCTCTACATTTAGGAGTATATGATTGCGTATGTGTACGTAATAAAAACACTGTCATGCATTCACTGTTCTCAGTTTGGTAATGTAGATTCGCGGTGTATACACTGGAACTCATTGTAGCTGAATTTTGATTTGATATGTGAAGGATCGGGTTTTTTTGTGGGCTTAGTGTTGTGGATCAGTGGATCTGGTAGCTTGTATAGCTGCTTCGTGTTATTGCGTAATTAAGGCTAGAAATGCGATTATTTTCGCTAGATCTGATTTCAATCTGATCATGCATTTTCGTACTACATGTTTTCTTGATGAATTGTTTGGTTAGTGTTTGAAAATGATGATGTTGTCCGGTTTAAGGTTTGCAAGTGATGATCGATTAAATATGGGATTCATTTATTTATTTGTTTGCTGAGAAATTCTGGTTTTCCATTCACAATTACCGGATTGAATAAGCATTTGTTTATATCTGTATGTATAAATGTTGGATAATTGATAACAATGCCTTTATCGTGTTTGATTGATGATTTTATATTATCTGGTTTCAAAATGTGGAAAATTACACATGCTCATTTCCTTTTTTTTTTTTTTTTTTTAATTTGCTGTGGATGCATACACTTCTAGACGGTTGGGAAACGAGGTGGGTCAAATCTGATTGGAAGAAAGATGAGAATACAGCTGGTGAATGGAACTACACTTCTGGCAAGTGGAATGGAGACCCAAATGATAAAGGTATGGTTCTTGCTAATAGTAATTGACACACTACTTGAGTTGCCAAACTAAACTTTTGCTAATGGTACGTTGTTGAATGCTGAAATTCATAGTATTTCAATGGCTGATCTGAGTTGCCGGATGACAATATTGAACATCTTGATACAGGCATCCAGACTAGTGAAGATTACAGGTTCTACGCAATTTCAGCTGAGTTCCCTGAGTTCAGTAACAAAGATAAGACACTAGTATTCCAATTTTCTGTTAAGCATGAACAAAAGCTCGACTGTGGTGGTGGCTACATGAAGTTGCTTAGTGGCGAGGTTGACCAGAAGAAATTTGGTGGTGATACCCCTTATAGGTAAGCGTTATTTTGCCATTTTAATTCCACTGTCCTTATTTTCTTTAACTTTATTGTCTTTGTCTAATGATATTTGTGTTTTTGCATTTTATGGTTGGCTTCAGTATCATGTTTGGACCAGATATCTGTGGCTACAGCACCAAGAAAGTTCATGCTATCCTTAATTACAATGAATCGAACCACTTGATCAAGAAGGAAGTTCCTTGTGAAACTGACCAACTCACTCATGTCTACACACTCATAATCCGTCCAGATGCCACATATAGCATCCTTGTTGACAATGTTGAGAAGCAAACTGGTAGTTTGTACTCTGACTGGGACCTTCTTCCACCAAAGAAAATCAAGGATCCAGAGGCCAAGAAAGTAATTGCTTAGCACCTAAATGATAAACTTTGCCTTTTCATTTAAATTTTGATGGTAATGGAACATTATAACTTGATGGCAGCCTGAAGATTGGGATGAAAAGGAGTATATTCCTGACCCTGAGGATAAGAAACCAGAGGTAATAATGTGCTATTTTTTTTTATACACTGCCTTGCCTATGCCAAACTTGTAATGAATTAGAAAATGTATATCTGAAGCCCACTGATCACGATCTATTGATTTTTAGGGGTATGATGACATTCCAAAGGATATTCCAGATCCGGATGCTAAGAAGGTAGGTATTGAATTCCTGTGTTATTATTCCATGGTTTGAAAGAAGATAGTTGTTGATAAAGTTAGTTTGAAATTGTAGCCTGAGGATTGGGATGATGAGGAAGATGGTGAATGGACTGCCCCAACCATTGCCAACCCTGAGTACAAGGGTCCGTGGAAGCCCAAGGTTTGTGAAATCATGATCTCGCTGAAGCTTGTGATCTCAATTATGATTTTGGAACTGTAGTTTTTCTAACCCTGCTTTCTTTGCAGAAAATTAAGAACCCTAACTACAAGGGCAAGTGGAAGGCACCAATGATTGACAACCCAGGTTTGTTCTGGATCCTAATTTTATGTATTTGAATCCTTTGATTTGAATTTTATGATGTTCTTTAGCAAGCACAAAATCTTCACAGATTTCAAGGATGACACAGATCTCTATGTTTACCCCAACTTGAAGTATGTTGGTATTGAATTGTGGCAGGTAATTGTTTATCCTTATTTATTTTATTTGTTACATTCATAGCTTGGAATCTAACAAACTAATATCATTTGTGTGCCAGGTGAAGTCTGGAACCTTGTTTGATAATGTCTTGATTTGTGATGACCCTGAGTATGCAAAGAAGCTGGCTGAAGAAACATGGGAAAAGAATAAGGATGTATGTTGCCTTTTACTCTTTAAGTTTAATATTTGGAAGTGATTCTTGTCTTGATATTTGACTGATATTGTTGGATTTGCAGGCTGAGAAGGCAGCTTTTGAGGCAGCAGAGAAGATTAGAGAAGAGGAGGTACTTTCTTTCTCTGTTCTTGTATGGAAATTTAAGTTTTTTTCCCCTCTTATTTTATGTGATATTCTCATGTTTAATTATGTTCTCATGTGGTGAGCTATTGTATTACTGCTTCCTACAAGCATTAAAGCATTAACTACCATCAAGAAAAAAGTATTTGAAAAATGATGCACCTTTTTGAACAATTATCCTTTTGTAACTACTAAACCCATACCTTGAAATTTTTATTCTTTCAGGAATCCAAGGATGATCCAGTTGATTCTGATGTAAGTCTGAAAACTGCTCACTGAAGCATTTGATTTTTTCCTTTGTTACTCTGGCCCTAACTGAACAATCATGTTTGTCAGGCTGATGAAGAAGAGGATGATGACGCTGATGAGGCTGAAGGAGAGGACGATGGTGAAATAAAATCAGACGTTGCAGAAGACGGTGCTGACAGCAAGGATGATGTACATGTAAGTTTTCTTTCCTCGCTGATAGTTAAAAAACCAAGATATTTTAGTACTTGTGCACTCATGTTTTTGGATCATTCCATGTTTGCAGGATGAGCTGTAGAGATGAAGCACTTTTTGCAGACAAATCAGTCTAGAGATGAGCCAGGACATACATCTGGTAGTGCTTCCAAATTTTCTGTTCTCTTTGGATTTTTAGTTGTAGGAGTAGTCTTAGGGAAGAAAAGAGAGTTGAAGGTTGTATGCAAACTGCGTGGCAGATTGTTTGACCCATTTTAAAACTGTCTGAACCTTTTAAGAAAGAGGTTGTCTTTTTATCATCAAATTTATGAAATAGTTCGGATGTTCCAAAATTGTTTATGGCTGCCTGCAGATTCTATCTTTTGTTTGCTTAAAGCTTTAATAGTTGTGGAATATCAAAATTTTGCTGATTGGAGGAAGATTTTCCATGTTATATCATGTATGGTAAACGACAAGGAGTTAAGCTTGTTTCCTATATTCGTTTCAGGATCTAGCCTAGGGGTGATCATTCAGTTTAAACCGAATCGAACCGAATCGAATTAAATTATAAAAATCGAATCGTAAATTTTAGAAACCGAATCGAATCAAAATGGATGAAAAAACGAATCGAACTGAACCGTTCTATTTCAGTTCAGTTTAAATCAATCGGTTTGATTTTTTATTGATTTTTGAATTTAGACTTGATTTTTAAGTTATTTAATCTAATTTTAACTTTGGTTTGAACCTAATAACCATTAATCAATGAAATTAAATAATTAATATATATATAATTAAATATAATTTATAAATTTTTCATAAAAATAAATTAATTTAAAAATTGATTCGGTTCGATTTAATTTGATTTGACTATATAAATTACTATTCAGTTCGGTTTGGTTTAATCGATTTTTTTCTCTTTAAAACCGAACCGAACCGAACCTATTTAATTTTAAAACCGAATCGATTAAACCGAATTGACTCGATTTGGTTTGATTTTTCGGTTTGAACCAAATTCTGCTCAGCCCTAATCTGGCCGGCTTGAAAGTTGGTGTATTTTTGACTTGTTTGTCTGCTGTCTGGATGTAGTTTTTATTTATTCTGTTGCCTTGGAACGTTGAATTAGATTCGCGCAATTGGTCGAATTTAACTTAATCGGAAAAGATTATATGAATTTGATATATTCAGTTTGATTAATTGATCTTGAATTTTTTTTTAATTTTCTCAAATATTTTATTGCAATTTTTAAACAAACTTGAAGAAACATTAACAAATTAATAATCTTTAAAATCACAAATAGAATCACAAATTAATAACTTTAAGAATCACAAATAAAATTACAGAACTAGATCGGTATAATTTAAAATTGAAATGGGTCTTGATTAGCTTTGATAAAAATCAATTTTGAATTGAATCAAGAATCAGTTGATTTGATCTGATTTAATTTTAAATTAAAACTAAATTGATGGTCATGAATAGTCTATGACACTCTTTGTCATAACACTAATTTTCATTATTATCCCTTAAATAAAATAAGCACTAAAATAAAAATTATTATCACATTTTTTTCATATTTATTTTGCAATTAAATATGAGAATGGAATGATAGTTATGTTCGATTAAATTATAACACTCATTATATTGAATAATTGGTTGGACTTGGATTTATAATCTCACAGTTTTAAGGATAATTCATGTATCATTAAAGCTAAAGCTCATTAATGAACACAATGCATTAAATATGCTTGAAAATGAAAGGTTCCATAGAAAAAACAAAGACTCTGACAATGTCAGAAAATGAAGATAAAACTTTAAAAAAAAAAAAAAAAAGAAGAAGAAATATTTCATTGTTTATGAGGTGACTGAATAACATCCATCAATTTATCTACTTGCAAAGGTTTAGTCAAATGGAAATCCATTCCAGCATCAAAACTCTTGCTTGCTTCCTCAGGCATTGCATGGGCTGTCAATGCAATAATTGGAATATGAACATCATATTGTTTTTCCTCTATCCTTATCAGTCTTGTTGCTTCATATCCGTTCATTATTGGCATCTGCAAAACCAAAAAATTGTTACACTACTGCAAATGAATTTGTCAGAACCATCAATTCTAGTCTGAAATGTTTCAATTACCTCGCAATCCATGAAAATATAATCATAAGGAAGAGATTTTGAATCCCCTTCCTTCTTTTGATCACTCAAAGCTTTACAGACTTGATTTAGAGCCTCTTCTCCATTGGTTGATCTTTCAACATTTGCTCCAAGTTTGCAGAGACTAGTTGCAGTCAACCGCCTCAATAAATCATTGTCTTCAACAACTAGAATCCTCTTCCCATCCAATGGTTTGTTATCTCTCTGTTTATGTATCACTATCTGCTGGAGTGAGCTGGTATGAGATACTGATGAGTTGGAACGATTCAAAAGATTCAGATCTTCAGTGTTGATTTCTTGAGCTGTTGATTCCATTACACACTGTGAGATGCTGCACTGGGATGTAGCCTTGTGTTCAGGATCATCGGAGAGGTGGACTCCTTCAACTGTTGATCCCATTACACACTTGGAGAAGCTACATTGGGATGCACCCTTTTGCTCAGGATCTTCGGATGTGTGGATTTCTTCAACTGTTGATCCTATTACACGGTTTGAGAAGCTGCATTTGCGTTCAGGAAGCAGTGATAGCACCTCAATTAAACGCGAACCATGTAATGGTTTATATATCACATAATCGCCTTCTGGATTCTGCCTGTCCTGCTCTTGAAATCCTGATTGCCTTACCATTCTATCATCTAACCACACAACCTTACACAAGGATTTTGGAATGTCTTTCCTGAAGTTAGCCAGAGTTGAGTGAAGTTCATCAGCATGATTACTAACAGCATTTGAATCAATCACAAATAGTATGATTCCAGAAGAGATTTTGGAGTTCGTGTTTCTATATTGTGGAAGAATATGATCAGTTCCATCCTTGATGCTTAGAGGCTTACTGTTCATATCCGAATTACTGGATGCAGACGTGCTCGAGTATTCAAATAAATTTGACTCAGATTTTCCTGCACTAAAATAACAACCTTCCAATTTTCGCTTGATTTTCTCCAGGCTGAAGGGAAAACCTCTCCAGTGCTTAATAATGGTCACTTTTATGTTCAAGCTCTCAATATACTTCTTTAAAACTTTTCTCCTTTCTTCGCCTGCCATGAACATTATCACATGGGACCCTTCTGGTTTAGGTGACATGAAATAAAAATGCTGATGGAATCCACTGGAGGGGCGATTTTCTTCAGTGTCAAGAAACTCAGCTCCACTTGTAGAAAGAAAAACATTGAACCTGAAGCAAGTACCTCTTTCTCCAGGCTCCTTCTCAATAATTCTCAATTCTCCTTTCATTACGCGTACCTTGATGCAATAAGTGAAAAAATATTAAACATTAAGTGATCTTAGCAAGTTAATTACTGATGTAAAGTAAATAAGGCACCTACCAAAGATTGAACAATGCCAAGTCCTAATCCACAGCCTTCTTGTCCAATAGTTGTTTCCTTCACTTGAACATAGTCTTCAAAGATAGATTTTTGCTTATCTTTGGGAACTCCCCTGCCTGTATCATCTACCTCAAACTCAATTTCCAATTCATTTGGGTTTTCTTCAACCGAATGGAAGGCATCAAGATCAGTAAAAGCATTCTTATTTCGGTGACAAAACCATGATAAAAATTTCAAAGCATTAGTACGATTAGAAGCAATAATCTCTTTCTTAAAATTGTTTTTCTTGACGACAGCACGAACCGAGACATGACCATCAGTTGTAAATTTTATGGCATTGCTGACCAAGTTGCACAAGATCTGTTTGATCTTTATTCGATCGCCTCTCACCAAAGGTAATTTTAGAATTGAGCCATCACAAGGATCGAGTACAACGTCTACACCTTTCTTCATGCCCAAAGGATAATACATATCAACTACATCTTCAAGCAGTTGGGACAAGTTGAAATCTTCTTTTTCAAGTGATGCTTTCCCAGCTTCAATTTTACTCATATCCAGGATTGAGTTCAATATGCCTGAACCAAATTCTCTTTTTCTTTAATAATAAAAGGACAAGAATAGAGATATTCAAGAAAAGAAAAAAAAAGGGATTACAGCAAACTGACCTAAGAGGTCCTTAGTGCAATTTTGCATTTGCATCAAATTTGCTGCTAACTCAGATTCTGGTTTAGCATCTTCCTGGCAAAGTTCTATCAAACCCGTAATAGCTGCCAAAGAGCCGCGCACATCATGGTTTGCACCAGCATAAGCCTTGGTTTTGTTCATACTTTTTCGCTCCGCTTGTTGAGTTGCTTCTGTTTGCTTGATCAGTGCAGCACATAGAAACATCTCTCTTTTTGTTGCCCTTGCAGTCAAGAATATGTACATGCAAAGGGAGACAATTACCAATACAAGCACTATTGATAGAAGCATGATCGATAACCTGCTGTTTCTGTGGACCAGGTCCGCCAACCCATATCCGGGATAGGCCAATACATACACCTGAAAAAATAGAAGGTAGATTGAGCTAATCACACAGTCTGATTTTGAATTTGAAGTAATAAACCTCTAAAATCATTTAAAAAATGACTGACATACCGAATGAATTCCAGCGATATCCAAGGTAGAACAATAGAACATGTACTTATTTCCCAAAATCTTCAGAGTGTGAGGTCTTAGTTTTCCATAATCAGAGCTGCATAACAAATTATCCTGACGCATAAGGCCACCATTTGGTTTAAACACTTGCACAACAGCTGAACTGTTATATACATCTATTTGTGTGTCTGGAAGATTTGTTTTCATGATCACCTGCCCATCCTCTGAACCCAAGTGAAGAAACCCCCCATGAAAATCAAGTGCTGCAAAATGATCGGTCACTATTGTTATTGGAAATCCAAGAGAGATCACACCCCTTCCATCCATAGCAACAGCATTAAGAATTAAGGTATCCTGAGCCTTGTTCCACCCAGTCCGTACTGAGGAGTACCCACTTGTGCTATTCAAGGCCTTCTGAAACCAACTCGAATTTACTGTTAACATAGAATCTAAGGCAACTGGATTTCCATATAACTTTCCAGTGTCACGGTTTACTGGCTTAGCATACCAGGATGAAGAATGTGAAGTATTGGAATATACTGCGAGTGTTTGATCATTGTCATTGTAGAATGAGAACATGAGACCATCAAGTCCTATGTATGAAACTTGTGATACTTGAGGAATAGTTGTAAGTGCTAGAAACAGTGTAGGTGCAACCTGTGAACACAGAAAAAAAAAATTAGACAAAAGGGTATCCCAAAATATTCCTGAAATTGGATTTTTTGTCAAATTTGACCTTTGTTTCAATTTCAGCAAATGATAGCTGAGTTCCATCTAGATATGCACTTAAAGATCTTCCTAAATTTGATGCTGATGAATTCACAAAGTAGAGCAGTTTTGCAGTCTTTTCAATCTCTGTAAAAGATTTGTTGCGAACTCGATATGATTCCAATATCACATGATGTTTGGTTCGTTTGATCATCAAACACATTTCTGAGATTATAAAAATGGAGAGAGCCTGCCAGAAAATTACATAAGAATGTAAATGCAACTACAATCTTTAACATAGAAAGCAGTGGCTTGTGGAGAAAGAAACCTACAAGAATGACGCAGAAGTAAGCTGGCCTCAGGACGGCTCTCAACAGGCGAAACCTCCTGCAATTGAAATTTAATGCCATGGCTAAAACTTGGCACTGTAGACCTGAATATTCATGGAAAATCAATCATCATTAGATGAAAATAAAATCAGTTTGATTGATCATCCTATTCCCACAGTTAATTGTTACAGATAAATTATGGCAAAAGCCAACATTGAGAAATTAATCTAAAATTGGGAAATACTTGCCTGAATTGCAAAGATGGGATAACAGAGAAGGAATTAAGAAATGGCAGCCATGGCAGAACCTTCAGGTAGAATAGAGAGAGTGAAATATCAATGTACGATGATATATATTTTAGTTGACGTAACAGAAATACTAGGAATTTTACATACACAAAATCTCCATCTGGCAAAATCCGGATTAATAAAAATTAGGGATAAAAAAATCTGATATTATTATGCTAATCTAGTTAGCGATTGAATGTTTATCTCAATGAATATACTTTTAACAATCATTTTTCCTTTAATTATTTTTTTACAACTGCTTTGGTATTACTAATTAATTTTTTTTAATTATTTTATATATATGAAAAATTAATAGAAATTAAAATACCACTCGATTAGGGTGTACGATTTTGGTTCGTTTCGGATTATGTCTAGGAATCAAATCGAACCAAAATTTGGGTATGGTTCCAGTTCAGTTTTTTATTATTTCGATTCCAGTTCGATCTCTTGGTTCTTTAATTTCGGTTTGGTTCAATATGATTTCGGTTCAATTATCGGTTCTTAAAACAATTTTATGTAATTATTTCCTTAAAAAGCAATACATAAATTAGCACTTAAGTTTTGAATTGGGTTATTAATACAAGATATATCACATAATGTATTTTTTAGCTATTTCTAAATTATATAATTTTTAATTATAAGATGCATATATAATAGATTAAATTTATTATATAATATAATAGTATAAGTATATTATATAATGTATATTTTAATTATTTGTTAATTATGTAATATTTAACTATAAGATACAAATATAATTAAGAATTATAAGATAATTTAATATATGTATAACTAAAATTATTAAAAAACATAGAAAAATGAAATATAATATTAAGTTGTATTTATTTCATAATTATATATATATATATATATATATATATATATATATATATATATATAATTATATTGAAAGTATATAATACATCTAAAAAAAATTAAAAAACATATGTATAAATTCGGTTCTCGATTCGGTTCTAGTTCGGTAAGATTTCAATTGGATTTTAGTATAGTTCTAATTCGGTTCTCAGTGAATAACTAAAATCGAACTAAAGTGTTAAAAAAAACTTCGGTTTGGTATGGTTATTCAATTCAGTTTGGTTCTCAAAAATTGTACATAGCCTTATGATTAAATAATAAATTCAACTTAAAATAATTTTTTTCATAAAAATAAAAAACAAAAAAATCATCTCATACTTCAACAGAAAATATTAGATCCATCCAAATCTGTAAATATTGAATTGACTTGACTGTTTTTATTTGGAAACAAATCTTAAATTACTTTCATGAATGGAATTTTTTTTAATAATTGATTTCAAATTCGAAATTTTACGATCTTAAAGAAAATTTCCATACCAGCAAATTAAAATTCATTGATGTTTGAATGAAATATTTTAAGGGTGAATTAATTGACTTAAAAATGAATTATCTACAAAAATATATTTAGTTAAAGACAGGAGCATCAAGCGAATTTGATATCCATATCCAATAAGTTGAATAACTAATTGGATGAGCATCGGTTTTTAAGGGGGTAAAAAAAAATAATGTCAAAAAAAAAAAATCTTAAATTGGATGTTTTTTACAATTTTATCTTAAAGTTTTATTTTTCACATAAATACTTTGAATTTTAAATTTGTTTATAATTGTATCATACCGTTTATTTCACTGTTAATTCTAAGGATTTTACCATATCAGCATAGGAAATATCCAAAAAAATTTCAAACTTTATGTAACACCCAAAAATTTTAAATTTTATTATTTTATGAGCATTTTTTGTATTTTAATTTTATTTAAATTTTAGGATTTTTTTTTGAGATTTTTCGGATTTTAAAAAAATCGGGTTCGATTTTCCGAAAATATAAACTTTGATGATTTTTAAAAATTAATTTAAAGACCACGTGGCAAAACTAAAAATATATTTGGAATTTACGAATTTTTCTGAGTTTTCTGGAATTTTTTCAGAATTTTTGGACCTCGTTTTCGGTCCCGAGACAGAGTAAAAATTCAAAAATTTTGTATCCTGAATCGAACCGGCCGAATCGAACCGGATCGGATTGAACCGGTCGAATCGGACCAGCCTTTTCTTTTTCTTCTTCCCTTCCCCGCGCGTGTCCGACCTCCTCCCCTTCTCTCTCTCTTTTCTCTCTCCTCCCTCCTCTCCTTGCCGCGCCGCCACCTCCCCTGCCTCCCCACCTCGCCGGCGAGCCGCCTCAGCCCTCCCCCACGGCCGGCCGCCGCCTGGAATGCCGGAAAACGGCTCCAGAAGCAACGCGCAGCGCGCACGCGACCGTTCACCTTCCAGGCCAAAATTCGGCCGATCCGGCCACCAATCAGACCGGGTCTTGTGTCTAAACTCATCTACTCGTCGAGAGCTTTCCATAGACACCAAGAACACCGAAATCCATAAAGCGGTTTGTCCAATTTTTGCCCGGGAAGTTTTAGCTCATTTTGACTGTCGGGCTAGATTTCTCGCAAACCGTGAATCCCACGAGAAAACCGAGAGTACCAAAGCGCTCCACTCGTCGAGAGCTTCGCGGCGACATAAATTTCAAATTTTTTCGACACCGTTTTCGGTGGGTCCCACGGAACTTCGCAGTGTCTTTTTGAGCATTAAATGAGCTTAGAAAATTCTAAAAATTTTATGTACTAATCCCCGTGTCGTGGGCTTTGTGTAGGTATCTTCAATTCGCGGAAATTCGTGATTGCCAGTGCGTGAATTTACGGCGAATGCACTGTTACGGAAAAGTCTCCGAATTGGACCGAGGTTTTGACTACCCCCCCCATTGTTAGACGTCCCGAGCGCGTTCCCAAAGTCGAAATCAGCAAAGGTAAACCAAAACCTTACTTTTTTTCGTAATTTTCTAGTGCTTAAATAGGATTAAAAATTCATAAAATATTCGTGGTAGCTCAGAAAATTATGATTCTTTTTGCAATTGCCTAGTAATATTGCTAAGGACCGCGGGGCAAAGTTTTAGAATTTTTAGAGCTTGTTTGGGTAGTTTTTGCAAAAATGATCAATTATAAGGACTAAATTGAAATTTTACATATTATGATGGATGACTGATTTGATGGGCCGAGGAGGGGCTGTGTGATGTGATTGAGTTGTGGATATATGGATTGTGAACATAGAAGTGTGTTTTGAGCCATTTTGCAGGTTGGGTATGTCCTAAGTATAGGGGAGACTCTGCCGGATTTTCGGCACGACTTCGGACGTATTTGGTCTTTTCTTGATTTGTATTGAGTCAATTGTATTAAATAATTGTAATGTAATGTGAGCCGGGACAGCCTTTTTCCTCCGCCCAGCCGCCACAGTAACCGTTGTCAAGTCTGTGAGTAAAATATTAATTTTAATTATAATTTCACTATTATTATATGTTCAAGCATGCCCATGCATCACTTATATGCATATATCTATGTAGATAAACTTTAAGCACGATTTATGTTGCATTCATAACTGTGAAAGTGCCATGTATGTTGCTGTGGTAATTTGGAGCAGTGTGCGTGCGTTGGTGTGCGTGTGATGTGGTGTGGACTATGGATAGGATGGGTAGTCACGACTTGAGAACTTCGCTGGGACTCGATCCTTCCGGGGGTAGTCACGGCTTGAGTTCTTCGCTGGCACCAGGTTGGATTTAAGAGAGCTATATAGGGGATCAGCTCCCATATATTATGATTGATATCACTGGGTGTGTGAGTGCTTCAAATTACCTTTATGATGTTATGATGTGAAAATGTTGTTGATGTTGCATTTCTCTCTACAGGGTGCATTAGTTTTAGATAGTTATAGAGATTATGGTTAAAATTGATATTTTACTCTCTGAGTTGAACGCTCACTCCTGTTCAATATTTTTTCAGGCCACAGGAGGATATTTTTAAGATTAACCTTCTTTCTTTCTCGCAGGTCGATTATTAACGTTTGTATAAACTTGTTAAATCTTAGAATTTCTGCATGTGTTAGAAATGTTTATTTGATATGGGTCTGTAAACTAAATTATTATTTTGGACCTGTAAACTTAATATTCTATGCATGTTTGATGGATTGGATAAGGGAGCTGAGCTCCCATTTATTTTTATGCTGATGAGTATGTGGAGGGTGAGCTGAGCTCTCCAATTGAGTATTTACTGTGTTTACAGGTCGGGTGAGTCAAAAACTCCCCGTTGATAGGTCCATTTTATGGCCGGACTCTGTCCGATTGATTTCTTGAAATTGGGCCCAAATGGGCCTTAGAGTTGGGTTAAGTGAATAGTTAGGCTTACTACGGGCCTCGGGGGCTTTAGGCTGGCCCAGGTCCTAGTGTCGGTCTAGCCCATAGGTTGGGTCGTGACACTTTGACTTTATTCATGATTATACCCCAATTTTTTTCTTAATATACACATACTTTAAACTTTACTATAATTGAACTCTATCATTAATTGCCTCATTCAATGCTAACAATACTAACAGAGGTGTCATGTTAACACTTCTAATCCCAAATTGATACTAATTAAACATAATTTATAGTAAAACAAAAAAAAAATAAATCCATTTGCAATAAAACTAACACCATTTTCATTAAAAAAAAAAAAAAAAAAGCACAAAGGTTCATCTTCAATGTAACACTCTCATATTAAGTAGTCTATACATTCTATCATTTCGGTGACTAGTACTTTTCTGGATAGTCAGGATGTTTAGAACCATATTTATGTCATCTAGAAAAGTCATAAATAAAAATTAATAGAAATTATATGAAGATAAAATAGAAATAAGAAAAAACAAAGCATAACCAGTTAAATGAGCCGAGGTCCTAGCGATGGGCGACCAAAATGGGAAGTGACTGCGAGCTCAGTTACTATCTTAATTTTGTGTGGGATCCTATGACACTCCAGGCCTAAGGATAATTGCGAAGTTAATGGTAATGTGAAAACCACAGGAAAGAATAGATAACCAGTTCAAATAATTGAATCAGAGTTCAGGAAGTAACCTAGTGCTATTAAAAAAATTGATTAGACTGATAAGGGACAATTTGGTCAATTCACCCTTAGAAGTGACTCTTGGCCTGAATATCCATTAAAATATAGGAAATTAAAATTATGAAAAATAGATTAAAATTAAAAAGGTGTATGAAAGAAAAGAAAAAGGAAAAGGAAATTCAAATTTTTAAGGGAATTATGACATCATGCATGAAATAATAAATTTATAATTTTAATTATGAAAATTAAAGGATAATTACATATAAATAAAGATAAAAGAAAAGAATGTTGGTCTTCCTTTCCACTTTAGCCGTCCACTCTCTCTCTAAATTCCTCCATTAACAAGCCAATTTAAGCTTCCAAAGCTTGATTTCTTACCATAAACCCTAACCATAAACTATAGGAAACTCCTAATTGAACCTAGAAAAGAAGAACTGAATCAAGAAATTTAGTAGAAAAGTGAAAGAACAGAAGTTGAGAAGAGTATCTTTGAGGTGAGTTCTCTCTCTACTTACTAAGTGTATATGCATGAATATAAGTTGAAATTGATGAAATTATGTACAGAAACATGAAAATCATGCATGTGGGGAGAGATGAAATTTCGGCCATTCATGGATTTCTAGGGTTTTAATGTATTTTAGTTTAATTGGATGTGAATTGGGACTTAGATGAAGTGGTATATGTGTTTAGTGAAGTGAAATTTCATGAAATTGCATGGATTAGTAAGATGGCAAATTAGGGTTTATGGAAATTGGAGATTTTTGAGAATTATTGACCAATTGATGTGTATAATGCTCAATTTTAGTTATTTAGTGTGTTTTGAATTGTGAATTAATGATTGGAATTGAGTTGAGTTGTGGATATGGAATTGTGGAATTCTGGACTAATTAGTCCAGCTAGGTTAACAAACCATAAGTTCAATTGTGTTACTCCAATTGGTATGAGGCCAATTGGAGATAAAATTAGGGTCATAAGGCTACATTTTTTTATGAAGAAACTTTGCCCAAAAACTGACCATAAGTTAGTCTAAAATTGGGTTGAATCCGGAATTAGTGCCCTGATTTTGGGCAAAATTGACCAAATAAATAGTACATGTTTAAATGGCCATAACTTTGTGTAGAGAGGTCCAAATGATCTGATTTTTAAACCATTGGAAAGATTAAACATAGTAGAACAACTTTCATGGAGAACATAAATCCAAATTCTAACCATAACCTAGTCAAATTGTTAACCAAACACCAAAACTGCCAGAACCAAAAACTTGCCCAGAAAATCTAGAAATGACTAATCCGGCCAGTTATGGTAAAAATGATATAACTTGAGCTACAAAACTCCAAATGGAGTGATTCAAAAAGAGGATTAAACTAGATACATTAAAAAACAACTTTGATAGAGAAAGTTTAGCTAAATTTTCACTGTAAATTGGTTCAATAGAACAGTAAACCTAAGTGACCAAATCTAAAATTTTAGAATTTCATCTAATAGGCCTTAAATTGTAATTAGCAACCAATGCCAACAAAATTGTGATAAAAAATGTGGTATGACCATGTATTTAGAAATGGTATACCTATTAATTATGAAAAAGTCAATATTTAGATGAATAGTAATGTGAATAATAACCACAATATTATCAATGTAAAGAACTTAATCCTTATGAGAATTTATAAGTAAAATTAAGTAGGCAAAAATTCAATTGTTGGATTTATTATTAGAAATGGTTTGAATGGGTATTAAAATACTTTCAAATTATGTGTTTTAGTTGAAAATGAGCCCTCCAAGGAAGGAGAAAGAGTGGACTAAGTCAAGGCAAATATAAGAGGTTTGTGCACAACAAACTTAAAATTTTTAGTTTCTAATTGAAAAACTATTTGGATAAATGCTGTGAACAATTTTTTATTATTATGACTTTAGGAATTTTATTTGAAAAATTAGTGTGTTGCCTACATTGTAAATGAGAATTTTGGAATGAAATGTGTTTTGTGATTTGTATGAAATATTTGAATATTGTAATTTGAATTTGATTTTGAAATCACACTTGGCATGGCAATATTATTGTGTTCCTCCTCCATTTATGAAGTTGAGATTAATTATATTCTTCCCTCTCTAGCTTTCTAGTTTGAGGTTGAGATCGAATGAGTACTCATATAGCTAGCTAGCCACCTTCCTCATTAATTTCAGTTAGTGAGGTTGTAGATTGATTTGTCGTGGTGTACAACACGACATTAATCATGAAATTTTGTGTCATGACCTAAGTTGTATATTAATTGGCAACATCATTGTTTACAATTTATTTTGATAAATTATTATTAAAAATCTTGACATCAACTTTGTGAACTGTGATTGTGATTTTTTTTAAATTTCTATTATCAATGAATGATTATATTTTTTATGATTTTAAAAATTATTGTTATGCAAAACTGAGTAAATTACTCAGCAATGACTTTTTCTTGCTGTCGCAGATAAGAGGAAGGATAAAGCACCAGAGTGAGCTGCTATAGCTGCAGTTGTAACACCATTTTGTAATCTTTTACGAGTATAATATTTTATACCCTTGTAAATTTCTTTTGAGGTAAATTATTGTTCATATATATATCTATAGAACTAGTTGAGCAGTTGTATAATCAAAATTGCAATATTAATATTTTGTTCTCTTTTCTGGAATTGCAAAGTTTTATATTTGGTTTGAATCGAATGAAATGCGATTAAAATTGCTTGAATTTGTGTTGATTGACTTAGATTGTGTTGACTATAAATGGAGTTGTGGGTATTATACGCATATTGGAAGTGTTTTAACAAGTTTTGAAAAACTGTTTTCTCAATTTATAGCCGGCATTCTGTCGAAATTTTTGTAAAATTTTCGAAATCTCAAATTAATTAAAATTTGAGTTCATAACATAAACTTCAATTAAATGTTTTTAATAATTATTCAAAATTATCTACTATTTTAAAATGGATGCAAATTGATTTAAAATCCCTTATAGTATATTTAATGGATTATCGATAGGCGAAATTCGGTAATTCATTAGATATACTACGGGATCATGTTATACCTTACAGAGGGATAATGTGTGACATTCTACCTATCTTCCCATTACTCGGTAACTAGCTCTCTTTAACCTATAAGTCTTATAAAGTCATTTGACACCAATATCTTACGCTCGCTCACTCCATCATTATCGACCAATCGCTTATACCTCCCCTACTGCATTAGAGCATACAAACTTTCTCAACCGTTCTTCATCATCTCGACCAGCTATTACTTAATGCTTACCTTTGCCTAACCTAACTCTATCCCTATGAAGACTCAACCTCACTCTCCTTTCAACAACTCAAACAGACTTATCTTGACAGTTCAAAATATGATCCATATATTCATCAATTAGAGATTACTTTATTGTAAATTGAGTTTAATTAGTTTTAATTTGGAGATTAAAAATGCTAACCTGACACTTTTGTTCACATTTAACAAGGCAACTAACAATATAATTCAATTGTACTCCCTCCGTCTCACAATCTTAGGCACAACTAATTTTCTCTTAGTTTAAGAAAATGAGAGTTTTTTCTTTTAACTAAAATTTTTTATTTCTTTTCTTCCAAATATACTCCCAAGTAAATCTCTTTTTTGTTATTGATGTTTTTAATCCTACATGTCTGCATTAATAATAAATTTGCACAGTGAGACATATTGAAGGTCAACACTATGCAATTATCACATCAAGTGCTCTTTGATTTTGGCTTGCAGCCAAAAAAAAAATTCCCACACTTATGCCAAAGGAAATATTCACCATTTTTTTTCCTTTGTTGTTTTCCCATTTTAGAGCAAAAAAATGAAATGGAGGCAAAATTCACAAATTTCAATTAAGCAATCAACTTTAGCCAATTAATTAGTCTTTCGGAGCCAATTTTAAGTCCCTTATAAAGCCAAAATCTAAATTTGATGCTGTGTACATAAATTAGAACCTTTTCCATTTTACTCAAATTAAACAAATAAATATGAGTATCTCAACATTAGAAAATTCACTTCATTTGCATCCACCTACTGCAACCGTGCATCCACCTTCAGAAATTTCATTTGGTTTGAATAACTCACCACATGTTTCCATTAATTTGTATTGCAATCCACCTTCTGAACATATTCAAATGAAGAAATGCAAGGATGGCAACAGGTAAGGTATCTGCGAAAATCATCCTATCCAAATCAGAACCAGATTAATATTATCAAAATCTGAATCCGTCCTAAACTCGATTAAAATTTACTCTCAATTAATCGAACCAGTCCCGATTATTATTACCCTAAAAAAACCGGAACTCATTTAATTTTATATATTTTAATTAATATTTTGCATAAAAAATTATTTTGATTAATAATTTATATTTTAAAAAAAATTAATAATTTCATAAAATATTTAAATTCCATTTTATATAAAATAAAAAATATAAAAATTTATAAACATTATTATAAAAAATATATATATTTCATATTTAATTAAGTATTTATATAAACGAGTTCGGGTAATAGATACCCAATATGTAAAATCCGAAATCATCATGAGTATTATTTTTCAAATCCAAACCCATTTTATTAGGGTTCGGTCATATCGAGTATCCGCAAAAATCCAACCCGTTGCCATCCTTAAAGAAATGGATTACCTTCATGATTTGAATTGCACTCCATTAGATGAGGTCAACAATTGTGTTAATTTCAACTGTAATGATGATATTACACTTGATGATTTGCATTGCCCAAACAAGAAGAAGAACATTAGTTTGGAGCTAAAAAATGTTGTCATAGGAATGCTTCTCCAACATATGCAATAGGGGAATTTACCAAATGGAACCATTTTGAAGGTCAGGAATCATTTTTCTGTATCTAAACGATCAGTTTATCGAATTTGGCATGATGCAAAATATTTTGCTAGTACAAATGGTGAGATAGGAATTTTATCCTTCGAGCAAGGGAAAAGGGGTCCTAAGAGAATTGGCATTGATTTATAGAAAATTAAAGAAATTCTTCTTTGCTGTCGGACTAATATAAGATCATTAGCAAATACATTGGGTTTGGCAAAATCAATTGTTCATAGAATAATCAAAGATGGAAGTATTCAGCCTCATTCAAATGCTATTAAGCCACTTTTGAAGGATGAAAATAAGAGAGCAAGGTTGGAGTTTTGTTACTCAATGATTGATAAAGGTACACTTGTTTCTAAACCCTCCTTCAATAACATGTATGATAGAATTCACATTGATAAGAAATGGTTTTACATGTCTAAAACTTTTGAAAAATTTTATCTCCACCCTGATGAAGAGGAGCCCTATCGAACCTGCAAAGGAAGAGATTTATATCAAAGATTATGTTCTTGGCTGCTGATGCTCGCCCACGATTTGATACCAATAATACAGAATTTGAGAGAAAAAATGGAATTTGGCCATTTGTATTTAAGGATAAAGCCCAGCGAAACAGTTAAAATCCTTCGACAAGGACTTTAGAGACCAAGCCAATTTTGTCAATTACGAAAGATTTTGTTCGTTCATGTTTAATTAACAATTTGTTGCCTTCAATCAAAGAAAAATGGCCACTCTCTAGTTCTAAGACTATTTATGCTCAGCAAGATAATGCTAAGCCTCATTTAGATGTTTATGATCATGAGTTTGTGCAGGCTGCAGGGACAGATGGATTTGATATTCATCTGTGTTGTCAACCTCCCAACAATCCCGATTTGAATGTATTGGACCTCGGTTTCTTTCAAGCTATCCATTCACTTCAACACCAACAGGCTCTGAATAAAATTGATAGTTTTGTTGATGTCGTCAAAAAAGCATTCGATTTATTATCACCTCAAGAATTAAACAGTGTTTTTTGACAATGCAATCATGCATGTTGCAGATCATGAAAAATTTTCGTGGGAATAACTGTAAGATTCCACATATGAATAAACACAAATTGCAAAATTCTAGAAATCTCCCTATTTGCGTTGAAGTTGACCTTGAAGTGGTGAGACAGACGAAGGCCAAACTTGGTTTATAAAGTTTCAAAAGAACTTAGTAAGATAAATTTTCAACGTTTTGGAAACAATGTGCTGCTTTGCTTAACTTGGAGAAATATGTCCATCTTCTTTTGGTGTATTATTTAAGTGCACTATTTTGCAGCTATGCTCTCTATTATAAAGAGAAATTCAGTCAAACATCACAATTAATGCATTGTTGGTATAAGAGTCCACTATTTGGAAAATTGAAACATATTGATGTTAGGAATTCATAGTAAAGTATGACTACAATTGTGGGACGCTGAAAATAGAAAGTGTGCCTATTTTTGTGGGGCAAAGGGAGTAATAAATTTCAAAGTTCACATTATATTTGTTAAAAAAATAGTTGTGGGTACAATTATAAAAAAATATAAAGTTTGAGATTTTTTTTTGATAGATTAATTATTAGAATTAATAGCGAAATAGACTATAGATGCAAAAGTAAAAAATTTATATTTCTATTAAAAAATAAAGATTGAAGTAGAATTATTAAAAATCTTAAAAGTTGAAGACTTTTTTTTAGACATTATCTAAAAAAAAAATCATGTTTGTTTGTAGAAAACAAAAATGAATCCTTTAGCGATAAGCCATTTGATTGGTAGCAATAATTATGGGTCTATTTTGGTATTACTATTGAGAAAATAATTTTTTTAAATATACTAATCGAAGAGTATTAAAAAATAATTTAAAATTAATTTTAATAAATTTTAGTAAAAAAACACAAAAATAATAAAATTACTTTTTAAAAATTATTTTTTTTAATAATATTTAAAATAATGCTTTTACTTAGAAAAGTAATTTTGACCTTTTTAACCTTAATGCCAAGCTTCGAACTTCAATCCCAAACATGAATTTCATATCTTCAAAAGTAGAATTCCAATTTCAATTTACAAAATCAAAATTACAAATACTAAATTATATATAAACAAAGGAAAAACTTTTAAGATAATTTAAATAAAAAAATTAATAATGGACTAAATTAAAATTGGGCATGTAATTTCTGTGTGTCTTACTCATGGGATCAACTTAGGAGTACGTAATAATAAGATATATAAATTTTAATTTATAATATAAAGCTTTTTAATCTTTAATTTAAGTAATATAAAACTCCCTTATGAACTTTAATAGCTGACTTTTAGTTATCTACATTGATATGATGTTTATTAAATTAAAAAATTATATTTTCATATATTAATAGCTTCAAGTAAATAGGTTTTGTGTTATTAAAATTTCAATATAAACAATTTTAATTATCATAATTATGCATATATAGGGAAAAAAATTAAATTTTTTTTCTTGATACGTGTCAATTAATAAAGAAAAAAAATATAATTTTTAATATGATAAACGTCTCATCAGTAAAAAAAAATTTATAAACTGATTACAAAATATCATAAAGAGATTTTCTATTAGTTAAATTAAAAGTTATAGAATTTTATATTACAAATTAATATTTAAATACTTTACTGTTACATGTTAATAAGCTGAAGTATTTTCTATGTGACGACTCTACTAGTGGGTTAGGATTGGTTAATGAAACGATGACGTTTCAATATTTCAAGTCAAACCTTGCCATAACGGACCCACTTCATACAGTTACTGACACCGAAGAAAGAAAACGCTGTCGTTCTCATTGAAGGCGCCAGCTGAATGAAACAAAACAACCAACTAATTGTTTTCCCACCAAACTCCCTCCCGAAAATAACTATAAGTTAATCGCATCCGTCCATTCTACAATCAACGGCCAGTGTCCATCCAATGACGACAACTACCCCAATTCTCAATCTCTGACTGGTCAAAACAACTCAAGCCCGGTAACCCGATCCACCGACAACTAATCTCAACCGGGTCAACCAATCATATGTTGGCAGCTCACACTCACAGCAATCTCTTGTACACACAAATCATTCCACTTGTGTATACAGATTGATGTACTAGGTCAGCAAGATCTTTCTCTCTCTAGGTTATTGCTCTGTAATTTCTTCATTTCCTCTCTCTAAACTCTTTTTTGATCAATCGATTAAACAATCGAGAGGTTTTTGGTTTTTCTTCGGTTGATCTGACTGTCTTTGGTTGATAAATTTGAGTTCATTAGCTTTCTTTCCCTCTAATTCAATCATGTTTTTAATTGATTGGTTCTATGGAGTGCTTGCTTCGCTCGGTTTGTGGCAGAAGGAAGCCAAGATCTTGTTTCTAGGGCTTGATAATGCTGGAAAAACGACGCTTCTTCACATGTTGAAAGATGAGGTACGTGATGGATTGTTTGTTTTGTTATTGGTCTCTTTGGCTGCGGAGCAAAGGGAGGAAAAGAAAATTTTATAAAACATTATTTTGTGGGTTAGATTCTTTACCTGAAGAATGTTATTCTCCAACGATTTGAAGTCTTATATGGCTTAATTTTGATATGTTTATAAATGACAAGATATGCTTATTAATTATAATTCACAAGAAATAGCGAATGAATTGAGTGTTTTTTAAGGATATTTTCATATTTGGGGATAGAAGAAAACAAAACAAAATATTGGCAAAGAGGCAAAATTTTCGAGTCAAATTGTGACTATATAGAAATTGATGTTAAATTAAATTTTGGGGCATCGTATATTCTATCTTAAGAAAGCATAATTCATCGAATTGGCTTTGGACAATTTAAGGGAAGCTTTAAATTTTAACTTTTTCTCTGTCACGGGCTTTTGGCAGAGATTAGTGCAACACCAGCCTACACAGTATCCAACATCTGAGGAGTTGAGTATTGGGAAAATCAAGTTTAAGGCATTCGATTTGGGAGGCCATCAGATTGCTCGTAGAGTTTGGAAAGATTACTATGCCAAGGTTTGTCTCTGTTACTTGCATTGTATAATTTGATAACTATAGTCACCATTTTAAAGGAATTTCTTCAATTATAGCAAGTGAATGTTGTCATTTTGTAATTGATATTGATATTAGGCTTGGAATTTTGATGAAAGAGTTCATGAATCTTGTGAAACTGGGACAAATAATATTTTTTTTACTTTTATCATGTATAGTAATGTGAAGATTTTACTCCCTTAGTTTCCTTATCTCTCTTGGATATGCCCCCTTACTTTCCTGTTTTATTGTGAGTTTTGACACGTGGATAGTTCAAGTGCTTGACTGATAACAATCCTAAATTACAGGGTACTGGTGCCTCCATAATCCCAGATGATTTTGTTTTATGATCATCTGATTCATGGGAAGCAAATACTAAAATAGGAGTTCACTGATAGCACTTTCTCCTTTGGAATTGTTTTAATAGTAGCTCACCATACATGTGTTGTGTGCTTGCCTTTTTTAATTGGTTTATCTTGATTGGAAATAGGCACTTATATTGTATTTTTGAAATATGGAAAGCCCTAGTTTTAATCAATAGGTCTCAATTTTTTGTAGCTAATGTTGTATTTTTCCCAAAGAGGCAATCTGTTAGTGTTGGTTTATTCATGAACATGATTACATAATGAAATGACAGCATAAATTTATTATCCTTTATTGCCAGAAATTTTGTCCTTATATTATACTCTTGAATTCTTTCTTAAAAACCTTCTTTCATATGAAGGTGGATGCAGTTGTTTACCTGGTGGATGCTTATGACAAGGAGAGATTTGCTGAGTCAAAAAAAGAGCTGGATGCTCTCCTCTCAGATGAGGCTTTGGCCAATGTTCCATTCCTTGTCTTAGGCAACAAAATTGACATACCATATGCTGCCTCAGAAGATGAGTTGCGTTACCACCTGGGCTTGACCAACTTCACCACTGGCAAGGGTAAGGTGAACTTGGGTGACTCAAATGTCCGTCCCATGGAGGTATTCATGTGTAGCATTGTTCGAAAAATGGGCTATGGAGATGGTTTCAAGTGGCTTTCTCAGTATATCAAGTAGTGAGTTATAGGGAATTAAGTTCTATTTAGTTCATAACCAAAAGTGCTATGTGAACATTTGTTCTAGAATCACTGTTGAATGAATTTCAGTTGTTTTGACTTTTTTCTTAGTAAAATTACATACATATGCCCGGACGCCCTTGATGAGACTTAAAAGTGACTCATGATTCGTATTCTGATTGTATTGAAAAGATGCTTAATGATTTCTTCCTTTGGCCGCTTGCATATATTTCAAATGGTTGTCACTTTCTTCTTCACCCAGTAACTCAATGGTATATAAATGTACTATTGAAGGTGGCTGTTTACAGCTATTTATAATTAAATATTCCTTAAGAGGAAAAGTAGAGTCTTGTTGTAAGATGTCTTTTTCTTGTTTGAGTGACCGTATTTCAATGCCCCAACTCTAGCCTGACCAGTCATGTGGAAGGGTTGTGAAATTATTGTATAACAGGTATGAAAGTCATTGCCCAACATCTCTACGTTCTTGGACCAAATATGTCATGACCCAACCTATGGGCCGGACCGACACTAGGACCTGGGCCAGCCTAAAGCCCTCGAGGCCCGTAGTAAGCCTAACTATTCACTAACCCAATTCTAAGACCCATTTGGGTCCAATTTCAAGAAATCAACCGGACAGAGTCCGGTCATAAAATGGACCTTTCAACGGGGAGTTTTTGACTCACCCGACCTGTAAACACAATAAATACTCAATTGGGGAGCTCAGCTCACCCTACACGTACTCATCAGCATAAAAATAAATGGGAGCTCAGCTCCTCATCCAATCCATCAAACATGCATAGAATATTAAGTTTACAGGTCCAAAATAACAATTTAGTTTACAGACCCAAATCAAATAAATATTTCTAACACATGCGGAAATTCTAAGATTTAACAAGTTTATACAAACATTAATAATCGACCTGCGAGAGAGAAAGCAGGTTAACTTCAAAAATATCCTCCTGTGGCCTGGAAAAATATTGAACAGGAGTGAGCGTTCGACTCAGAGAGTAAAATATCAATTTTAACCATAATCTCTATAACTATCTAAAACTAATGCATCCTGTAGAGTGAAATGCAACAACAGCAATAAATTCACATCATAACAGCAAAAAGGTAATTTGGAGAACTCACGCACCCAGTAATATCAATCATAATATATATGGGGTGATCCCTATCTGACTCTCTTAATTCCAACTGTGCCAGCGAAGAACTCAGCTCGGACTTCCACTTAATATCCAAATCGGGGTCCCAGCGAAGAACTCAAGCCGTGTCTACCCCGAAGGACCGGGTCCCGGCGAAGATCTCAAGTCGTGTCTACCCGTCCTATCTATAGTCCACACCACATCACACGCACGCTAACGCACGCACACTGCTCCAAATTACCATAACAACATACATGACACTTTCACAGTTATGAATGCAACATAAATCGTGCCTAAAGTTTATCTACATAGATATATGCATATAAGTGATGCATGGGCATGCTTGAACATATAATAATAGTGAAATTACAATTAAAATTAATATTTTACTTACAGACTTGACAACGATTACTGTGGCGGCTGGGCGGAGGAAGAAGGCTGTCCCGGCTCACCTGACAATTACATTACAATTATTTAATACAATTGACTCAATACAAATCATGAAAAGTCCAAATACGTCCTAAGTCGTGCCGAAAATCCGGCAGAGTCTCCCATATACCTAGGACCTACCCAACCTGCAAAATGGCTCAAAACACACTTCTATATTCACAATCCATATATCCACAACTCAATCACATCACACAGCCCCTCCTAGGCCCATCAAATCAGTCATCCATCACAGTATGTAAAATTTCAATTTAGTCCTTATAATTGATCATTTTTGCAAAACTGCCCAAATAAGCTCTAAAAATTCTAAAACTTTTCCCAGCGGTCCTTAGCAATATTACTAGGCTATTGCAAAAAGAATTAAAATTTTCTGAGCTACCACGAATATTTTATGGATTTTTAATCCTATTTAAGCACTAGAAAATTACGAAAAAGCAAGATTCGGGTTTACCTTTGCCGATTCCGACTCCGGGGACACGCTCGGGACATCTGACAATGGGAGGTACCCAAAACCTCGGTCCAATTTGGAGACTTTTTCGGTAACGGATCTGTCTAGCCGGAAATTCATAGACCCGGTCAACTTTCGAATTTCCCCGAATTGAGGATACCTACATGAAGCCCACAACACGGGGGTTAGTACATAAATTTTTCAGAATTTTCTAAGCTCATTTAATGCTCGAAAAAACACTGCGAAGTTTCGTGGGACCCACCGAAAAACGGTGTCGGAAAAATTCGAAATTTATGTCGCTACGAAGCTCTCGACGAGTGGAGCGCTCTGGTACTCTCGGTTTTCTCGTGGGGTTCACGGTTTGCGAGAAATCTAGCCTGAAAATCAAAATGGGCTAAAACTTTCCGGGCAAAAATTGGGCAAATTGCTCGATGGATTTCGGTGTTATTGGTGTCTATGGAAAGCTCTCGACGAGTAGATGAGTTTAGACACAAAACCAGGTCCGATTGGTGGCCGGATCGGCCGGATTTTGGCCGGGAAGTCGAACGGTCGCGCGCTCGCGTCGCTCCACTTCGGGCGCCGTTTTCTGGCGTTCGGCGGCCGTGGGGAGGGTGAGGCGGCGTCTTGGCGGAGGTGGCGAGGAGGTGGCGGCGCGGCAAGGGGAGGAGGGAGGAGAGAGAAAAAGAGAGAGAAAGGGAGAGGGGTCGGACGCGCGCGGGGAGGGGGAGGAAAAAGAAGAAGACCGGTCCGATTCGATCGGTCCGATCTGGTCTGGTTCGATTCGGCCGGTTCGATTCATGATACAAAATTTTGAATTTTTACTCTGCCTCCGGACCGAAAATGAGGTCCAAAAATTTCGAAAAAATTCCAGAAAACTCAGAAAAATTCGTAGACTCCAAATATATTTTTAGTTTTGCCACGTGGTCTTTAAATAAATTTTTAAAAATCATCAAAGTTTATATTTTCGAAAAATCGAACCCGATTTTTAAAATCCAAAAAATCTTAAATAATTTCTTAAAATTTAAATAAAATTAAAATATCAATAATACTCATAAAATAATAAAATTTAAAATTTTGGGGTGTTACATTCTTCCCCCCTTACAAAAAATTCGTCCTCGAATTTTACACAAGGCATAATAAAGTACAAGATTACACATTGAACAGATAAGGGTACTTGCTACGCATGTCCCATTCTGACTCCCAGGTACACTCTTCTACCGACTGGCTCTTCCACAAAACCTTAACCATAGGGATCTCTTTTGATCTTAGCTGTCTCACTTGGTAGTCCACTATGGCTACAGGTTGCTCCTCAAATGTCAAGTTCTCTTTTAGCTCTATTACATCCGGCTGTAGTGCATGGGAAGGATCTGGAATGTATTTCCTGAGCATGGAGATGTGAAACACAGGATGAACGTGAGAAAGGTTGGGTGGTAGGTCCAACTGGTAGGCAACTGCTCCAACTCTATCAGTAACCTCAAAAGGTCCAATATACCGAGGTGCCAACTTGCCCTTCTTTCCAAATCTCATGACTCCCTTCATCGGAGAAACCTTCAGGAATACATAGTCGCCTACTGCAAACTCCACATCCCTCCGTCTAGGGTCTGCATAACTCTTCTACCTACTGAAAGCTGTTTTCAATCGTTCCCTGATTAAGGGAACTATCTCTGAAGTGTACTGCACTAGGTCTACATCATGCACCTTTGCCTCTCCCATTTCCGTCCAACACAGAGGGGACCTACACTTTCTTCCATATAGTGCCTTATAGGGTGCTACTCCTATGCTAGAATGGTAACTATTGTTGTAGGCAAACTCCACCAAAGCTAGCTGATCATCCCATTGACCTCCAAAATCCAAAACACTCATGCGAAGCATGTCTTCCAGTGTTTGGATTGTCCTTTCGGACTGTCCGTCTGTCTGAGGGTGGAAAGCAGTACTAAAGTTCAACTGTGTGCCCAGTGCCTCCTGCAACTTTCTCCAAAATCGAGAAGTGAACTGGGGCCCTCTATCAGATATTATGGAAGCCGGAATTCCATGCAATCTGACTATTTCTCGAATGTAGAGTCAGGCGTACTGTGCCACCGAGTATGTAGTCTTCACAGGCAAGAAGTGAGCTGATTTGGTTAGGCGGTCTACAATTACCCATATCGAATCATATCCTCGCGTGGTACGAGACAACCCAGTCACAAAATCCATGGTAATCATTTCCCACTTCCATTCTGGGATAGGGAGCTCTTGCAGCTTCCCTGACGGTCTCTGGTGTTCAAACTTCACCTTCTGACAAGTCAAGCACTTGGACACAAAGTCTGCTATGTCTCTCTTCATGCCATTCCACCAATAGCTATCCTTCACATCATGGTACATCTTGGTGGAGCCTGGGTGGACACTGTACAGTGTAGAGTGTGCCTCTCGCATGATTTCATCTCTGAGATTGTCCACATCGGGCACACATATCCTAGAACCTTGCACTAGGGCGCCATCATTGGCAAATCCAAACTCACCACCTTCACCTTGTTGTACTCTTTCTATGATTTTCATCAATTATTGGTCTCTGTGCTGGGAAACTCTAACTCTGTCCCGCAAGTCTGGCCTCACTGAAAAATGAGCCAACAATACCCCCTCATCTGAAAGATCTAGGATTAAACCTTGATCCATCAACTCATGTATTTCCTGAATCAACGGTCTTTTCTCTGCTGAAATGTGCGCCAAACTGCCAGAAGATTTTCTGCTCAAAGCATCTGCTACTACATTGGCCTTCCCAGGGTGGTACTGGATGGTGCAATCATAGTCTTTCAGAAGCTCCTTCCATCTTTTCTGTCTCAAGTTTAAATCCCTCTGTTGAAAGATGTACTTCAAACTCTTGTGGTCGGTGTATATCTCGCACACTTCACCATATAGGTAGTGTCTCCAGATTTTTAGTGCAAAGACTACAGCCGCCATTTCCAAATCATGGGTGGGGTAGTTCTGCTCATGCCTCTTCAACTGCCTTGAAGCATAAGCCACTACTTTTCCATTCTGCATCAAAACACACCCTAGGCCAACTCTGGAGTCGTCACAGTACACGGTGTATCCTTCACCACTCGTAGGTAGTGTCAACACAGGGGCGGTGGTTAGACACTCCTTAAGTGTCTGGAAACTCTTCTCACAGTCATCTGTCCAAATGAATGGAACATTCTTCCGTGTTAACTTAGTTAGGGGGGCCGCTATCCTGGAAAAATCTTGCACAAAACGCCTATAGTAGCCAGCTAGACCCAGAAAACTTCGCACCTCAGTGACTATTATAGGCCTAAGCCAATCAGTTACAGCTTCAATTTTCTTGGGATCCACTTGAATGCCGTCATTAGAAACCACGTGTCCCAAGAATGAGATGCTTTCTAGCCAAAATTCACATTTTGAAAATTTGGCATATAGCTGGTGCTCCCTCAAAGTCTGCAACACCATTCTCAAGTGCCACACGTGTTCTTCCTCGGTCCGAGAGTATACCAAAATGTCATTTATGAATACGATGACAAAACGGTCCAAAAATGGCTTGAACACCCTGTTCATCAAATCCATGAAGACTGCTAGTGCATTAGTGAGTCCAAAAGACATCACCAAGAACTCATAATGACCATATCTTGTCCTGAATGCCGTTTTGGACACGTCCTCATTCTTGATTCTCAACTAATGGTAGCCTGATCGCAGGTCTATCTTGGAAAAGAATCTAGCCCCTTGGAGCTGATCAAACAGATCATCGATCTGAGGAAGTGGATACTTGTTCTTCACAGTTACCTTGTTCAGTTGTCTATAATCAATACACAACCTCAATGACCCATCCTTCTTTCTCACAAATAGAACAGGAGCACCCCAGGGTGAAGTGCTCGGACGTATGAAACCCTTGTCCAAAAGCTACTGTAGTTGCTCATTCAGCTCTTTCAATTCTGCTGGTGCCATCCTGTAAGGCGGCATTGATATGGGATTTGTACCCGGCACAACATCAATGCAAAACTCTATTTCTCTTCCTGGTGGCAACCCTGGAAGCTCCTCAGGGAAGACATCTATAAATTCTCTGACAACAGGAACATTTTCCATGTTGACACCTCCTACAGAGGTATCTCTCACCAATGCCAAATACCTTTGACATCCACGCCTCAACATCTTTGTAGCACTAATTGCTGACACCAAGTTATATGGAGCCACGCTCCTGTCACCATCGAAGCTAAACTCTTCCACACCGGGTATGTGGAAATACACCTTCTTGTTCCTGCAGTCTAAAGTGGCATAATGAGTTGCCAACCAATCCATCCCCAAGATTACATCGAAATCCATTACTGGTAGAGGAACCAAGTCTGCTGGGAGAATCTTTCCATCCACTACTACTGGGCTACCCGGAAAAACCATATCTACATCTATGTTGTCACTAAGTGGGGTAGCTACCGACAAAGGGCATTCTAAGGTTGTAGGGTTCCTACCCAATCTCATGGTAAACACAGGGGAGACAAATGAGTGCGTAGCACCCCGATCTATTAAAACACGAGCCTCATAGGAACAGACCAAAAGAATACCTGCCACAACTGCATTTGAAGCCTGAGCATCCTGATGGGTCAGGGTGAAAACCCGAGCTTGACCCCTACCCTGAGTGGCAGAACCCTGATACTGACTTCTACCTCCTGATCTGCCTCCAAATCCACATCCCCTTTGTCCTCGGCCCTATTGGCCACTGAACTGACTGCCTGCCATGCTGGAAGCACCCGGATACAACTGACGAGGAACATTTGCAACAGAACCCTGTGACCCCATCTGTAGCTCGCTAAACACGGGGCATTTCCTAGCAAAGTGACCTGGTTGGCCACACCTGAAGCATACTCCTGAACCCATCATACAAGGTCCTAAATGTCCTCTTCCACACTGTGCACAAGGTGCCAAGGAGAATCCTGAACCAGACCTAGAACTGCTGTACCCCGAACTGTGACCACTGCTGGATCCGTACCCTGGTCTGAACCCTCGGGATTTGTGTCTAAAACCACTCCTCTTATTCCTGCTTCTTCCTCTGTAAGTAGTCTGGCCACCACTATCCGTAGTACCCATGTGGGGAACACCTGAAAAACCCTTTGCTCTGTTTTTCTTTGCTCTTCCGCTGTCATCCACAGCATATCTAATCTCTATCTGTCTGGCTCGATCAACCACTACATCAAAAGACTGATCCGACATCATGGCCAGGTTTGCATACCTCCTGTCAAGCCCCTTTAGGAATCTCTTCACCTTCATAGTTTCTGTGGCTACTGCTGTAGGGGCATACCTGCTCAGTTCCATAAATTCTGTAGCATATTCATCTACAGACCTGCCATTCTGTCTTAAGGCCTCAAAGGCCCACTGCTTTTGATCCCTGAAGCTTTCTGGCACAAATCGATTGATGAACAGTTCCACAAAATGAGTCCACGACAAACCCTCCATCTGAGATAATATGTAGTCATTCATCCATTGTCTAGGCATAGGCCCCATGACATGCTGCATACACTATATTAGTCTTCTATCAGTCAACTGCAATTCTGTTCCTGCCTATCTGCAGGAATCCAAAAATCGATATGCATCATCTGACACATCATAAGTACCAGGCACCAACTTCTTGAAATTTATGATCTGTTTGTAAGGTTCCCCTCTTGGTGCGGTGGACTGCTGCTGCTGTGGAGAGTGGACCATATACTGCGCCATCATGTCGATGGTTCTCTGTAACCCAGCTAGAGTAGCTGCCATGGGGTCCATGGGACCCTGTGCCATAAAAGATTGATCCTGAACTGTTGACAGCTGCTCTTCTACTTGAGCAGCTCTAGGCCTCCTACCCCGCCTCATCGGGGCAGGCGCCTCATCCTGTACCGACACCTCGTCAGGCACATCTGGTTCTGGTGCAGTGGCAGCTCTCCTGCTTCTACGCATTTTCCTGAAATTCAGCAGCATTAGCCCATAAAATTCAAAACTGCACATTACATAGCTCTGTAGACTCATGTTTACACACAATATATTAAGCAGAAACTAGAAGCAAAGATGACAATGCAAGACGAATGTGGACCCTATTTTCCGCATGTGACTACTAGTAGACTCTTCCCAACACTTTAGATAAACAATCCCTAAGAATCTGGAGCCTAAGCTCTGATACCACATTTGTCACGACCCAACCTATGGGCCGGACCGGCACTAGGACCTGGACCAGCCTAAAGCCCCCCGAAGCCCGTAGTAAGCCTAACTATTCACTAACCTAATTCTAAGGCCCATTTGGGCCCAATTTCAAGAAATCAACCGGACAGAGTCCGACCATAAAATGGACCTTTCAACGGGGAGTTTTTTACTCACCCGACCTGTAAACACAATAAATACTCAATTGGGGAGCTCAGCTCACCCTCCACATACTCATCAGCATAAAAATAAATGGGAGCTCAGCTCCCTCATCCAATCCATCAAACATGCATAGGATATTAAGTTTATAGGTCCAAAATAATAATTTAGTTTACAGACCCAAATCAAATAAACATTTCTAACACATGCGGAAATTCTAAGATTTAACAAGTTTATACAAACATTAATAATCGACCTGCGAGGGAGAAAGCAGGTTAACCTAAAAAATATCCTCCTGTGGCCTGGAAAAATATTGAACAGGAGTGAGCGTTCGACTCAGAGAGTAAAATATCAATTTTAACCATAATCTCTATAACTATCTAAAACTAATGCATCCTGTAGAGTGAAATGCAACAATAGCAACAAATTCACATCATAACAGCAAAAAGGTAATTTGGAGCACTCACGCACCCAGTAATATCAATCATAATATATATGGGAGCTGATCCCCTATACAGCTCTCTTAATTCCAACTGTGCCAGCGAAGAACTCAGCTCGGACTTCCACTTAATAACCAAATCGGGGTCCCAGCGAAGAACTCAAGCCGTGTCTACCCCGAAGGACCGGGTCCCAGCGAAGATCTCAAGCCGTGTCTACCCGTCCTATCCATAGTCCACACCACATCACACGCACGCTAACGCACGCACACTGCTCCAAATTACCACAACAACATACATGGCACTTTCACAGTTATGAATGCAATATAAATCGTGCCTAAAGTTTATCTACATAGATATATGCATATAAGTGATGCATGGGCATGCTTGAACATATAATAATAGTGAAATTACAATTAAAATTAATATTTTACTCACAGACTTGACAACGATTACTGTGGCGGCTGGGCGGAGGAAGAAGGCTGTCCCGGCTCACCTGACAATTACATTACAATTATTTAATACAATTGACTCAATACAAATCATGAAAAGACCAAATACGTCCTAAGTCGTGCCGAAAATCCGGCAGAGTCTCCCATATACCTAGGACCTACCCAACCTGCAAAATGGCTCAAAACACACTTCTATATTCACAATCCATATATCCACAACTCAATCACATCACACAGCCCCTCCTGGGCCCATCAAATCAGTCATCCATCACAGTATGTAAAATTTCAATATAGTCCTTATAATTGATCATTTTTGCAAAAACTGCCCAAATAAGCTCTAAAAATTCTAAAACTTTGCCCTGCGGTCCTTAGCAATATTACTAGGCTATTGCAAAAAGAATCAAAATTTTCTGAGCTACCACGAATATTTTATGGATTTTTAATCCTATTTAAGCACTAGAAAATTACGAAAAAGCACGGTTCGGGTTTACCTTTGCCGATTCCGACTCCGAGGACGCGCTCAGGACGTCTGACAATGGGGGGTAGCCAAAACCTCGATCCAATTCGGAGACTTTTTCGGTAACGGGTCTGTCTGGTCGGAAATTCACAAACCCGGTCAACTGTCAAATTTTCGCGAATTGAGGATACCTACACGAAGCCCACAACACGGGGGTTAGTACATAAATTTTTCAGAATTTTCTAAGCTCATTTAATGCTCGGAAAAACACTGCAAAGTTTCGTGGGATCCACCGAAAAACGGTGTCGAAAAAATTCGAAATTTATGTCGCTGCGAAGCTCTCGACGAGTGGAGTGCTCTGGTACTCTCGGTTTTCTCGTGGGTTCACGGTTTGCGAGAAATCTAGCCCGAAATTCAAAATGGCCTAAAACTTCCCGGGTAAAAATTGGGCAAACCGCTCGATAGATTTCGGTGTTCTTGGTGTCTATGGAAAGCTCTCAACGAGTAGATGAGTTTAGACACAAGACCTGGTCCAATTGGTGGCCGGATCGGCCGGATTTTGGCCGGGAAGTCGAACGGTCGCGCGCACGCGTCGCTCCACTTCGGGCGCCGTTTTCTGGCTCTCCAGGCTGCGATCGGCCGTGGGGAAGGGGTGAGGCGGCGAGCTGGCGAGCTGGGGTGGCAGGGGAGGTGGCGGCGCAGCAAGGGGAGGAGGGAGGAGAGAGAAAAAGAGAGAGAAAGGGAGAGGGGTCGGACGCGCGCGGGGAGGGGGAGGAAAAAGAAGAAGACCGGTCCGATTCGACCGGTCCGATCCGATCCGGTTCGATTCGGCCGGTTCTATTCAGGAAACAAAATTTTGATTTTTTACTCTGCCTCGGGACCGAAAGCGAGGTCTAAAAATTCCGAAAAAATTTCAGAAAACTCAGAAAAATTCATAGACTCCAAATATATTTTTAGTTTTGCCACTTGGTCTTTAAATAAATTTTTAAAAATCATTAAAATTTATATTTTCGGAAAATCGAACCCGATTTTTAAAATCCGAAAAATCTCAAACAATTTCTTAAAATTTAAATAAAATTAAAATATCAATAATACTCATAAAATAGTAAAATTTAAAATTTTGGGGTGTTACAAAATACAAGAGGGGATCACTTAAAACCATGCTTCTGGATCATGTGCTTGTCTATGTCAAAGTATGAAAGGAAAATAAACAAAGTTCGAATGTTATTTTATTGGAGATAAAAGTTAATGCTGATGATTGGAATCAGCTACACCAGTATGGTCAAAGTAGAAAAAAACTCAAGGAAAAATGATAATGCCTGAGGTGGGAGCAGATCAACAAACAGGAATTCTCCACAGCAATGCTTTAAGTTTAACATCATTCTCTCTCCGGAAAGAAAACTCTGCTAAAAGAATTGTAGTTACAACATCAATTCAATGTCATCAATTGTGCATAAATCTCAAGATACCCGATAATATTATCGATTAGGCAGACGCCAAACCTCACTTCTCAACTTTGACATTCAAAGCGTTCAAAGCAAAGTTAAAAGTTGGCGCGCTTGCACAACAACAGCACTTTTCTTTTTGGTCCATTTGTCCTCAGGTGGAGCTAAACTGTGAAGTTTCATATATATACATGCACTTCTTAATGGCAGTCCCAACTCTGTTGAAACAGAAATCATATTCACTTTCACTTTTATATCTATATAATCTATCTAAATATAATAAAATTGGTCTCAAAACAAAATACATCAAAAAGTGACAAGTGGTGCTCCATTAAATTTTTTTTCATATTTGTCCATTTTGCTCTTATTTTCTTAATAATTTTATAACATCAATTAATGATAGACTTATAAGCCATTTAATAATAATAAAAATTTATAATAATAGTTATAATTTAGTTACTAATAAGAAAAGTAAGAGTCATAGTAATAATAATAATAATAACTATGATAATAATTATAATTTAATTAATATTATGAAAACTAATAGTCATAGTTATAAATTATATAAAATAAACCTACCTTTTCATTGTCTATCATAATTATAAAATTATACCCTTAATTTCTTATAATAAAAAATTATGACAATAGTCACAATTTAATTATTATTAGGAAATCTAAAAGTTATAGTTATAAAATAAATAAATTAATAATACACGTCAAAAATCAAATTAGTCACTTTCTTAAAAGATATAATGCCCAATCGAGATTCTCTCAAATTTACCCAATGATATTTTAGTAACCAAGACATTATAAGAAGATGAAAAACAATCCACACAAATATTACTAAGATAATTTAATTTATTTATGTACATTTTATTAATATCTTATTATTTATTCTTCATATATACACACACGCGCTCACCGTTACAATTTTTTCACAAGCTATTCTAAGTATAAATATATTGACAAAGCTGCACATCTATATTTTTATTCAATTAAATAACATATCAAAAATTATTAAACCGTTGCGCGGACATAAGTCTAGTTAATTTCTATAGCCAAATCGTGCTGCTACTCAGGTCACCATGTCATGGCCCCGAATATACATTTCTAGTAACCTCCTTCACCACATTCATTTCCCTTGTTCTTGACATTCTCTACTGTTGTTGGGATTTTGTTATCATCAGGATATTCACGGCAACAGCATTTATTTTCCATGTTCGAAGTATTTCATTTTCCAAATGATTCCATGTTCTCAAACGAATTTCACTGCAAGACAGACAACTCGAGGGATAACTTATATCTGAAATATAATTTCTGGCTTTGGCTCCTAATTTAATACATTCTTGTCATCTGACTTGCATTGACATGGTCAACATCATAAAAATTACGAGACGAATCAGAATGCTGAGCCCTGCTCTGCTGTGAATTATATTTCACTTTGGCAGAAGTAAGATCAGAATCTTTGCTCTTGAAATTGAGATTTTCACTATGAACAGAACGTAGTAGATCCCAAAAACCAACCAGCAGTAAGGTATTAAATCAATTCAGCATCGCAAACTATCCAACTGAACTCTGCCCCGGTGTTTTCTCGACGCTCCTCTCCTTCATCATTGTTCTTACCTCCTCAACTTTGTCCCATCTCTCTTCTTCTGCATATATATTTGATAACAACACATAATTACCAGAATTCCATGGTTCAAGATTTACAAGCTCTTCAACTGCAAGTTGCGCTAGCTCCATGTCACCATGAGTACGGCAAGCACCGAGTAAAGAACCCCATAAAGAAGTATTTGGCTTCTCAGGCATGCTTCTAATCAAATCATAAGCCTCCCTTACACATCCACTTCGCCCAAGGAGATCAACCAGGCATCCATAGTGCTCAAGTTTTGGAACAATTTGGTGATTTAAAGTCATTGAAGCAAACAAAGTCCTCCCCTTTTCTACTAACCCTGCATGAGCACATGATGATAAAACCCCTACAAAGGTCGCATCATTAGGGCAGATGCCTGCCTTTGTCATCTCCTCAAATAATTCTATCCCAAGTTCACCTTTCCCATTAAAAGCCATAGCTGAGATCATTGCATTCCAAGAAATCACACTCTTTTGAGGCATCTCATTAAATACTTTCTTAGCAGTCTCCAGAACACCACATTTACTGTGAAAATCCACTAATGCATTGCCCACAGACACAGAATCTCGATAAAAACCACTTGACTCGGCATAAGACTGAATCCATTGCCCCACTTCAACAGCTCCCAAACGAGCACAGATAGGCAAAACTATTACCAAAGTTGCCTCGTCTGGGTTGAAACCCTGGTCCTTCATTTCATGAAAAAGTCCCAAAGCTTCACTATCCCGCCCACTTTGTGCCAAGCAAGAAATCATGATATTCCAAGAAACAATACTCCGTTCACTCATCTGCCTAAACAAATGCAGACCCATATCAAAATCTCCTCTCTTACAGTAGCCGTGAATCATTAAATTCCAAACAATGATATCCATGTCACACATTTCATCAAACACTTTCTCAGCATCTTCCATTATCCCACAAGTTGTATACAACTCAACAACCCCAATTCGTATCGAGCTAAAACAGTGAAATCCAACAATTATAACGTCCTTATGAACACACCGGCCAAGTTTAAGGTCGCAAAGATTCGAACAAGCCTTGAGCAGAGGCGCAAAAGTATACTCATCAGGCCAAATGCGTCGATTTTTCATAGAGGAAAACAAACTGAAAGACTCTTCAAAGGGTCCACAAAGAGAGTACCCTTTGATCATGGAATTAAAGAGTAATATATTGGGGTGTTGTGATTGGCAGAAGAGGCGATGTGCATAGGCCATTTTGTTTTGAGATCCACAAACAGAAACGAAATGAGCAACGATTTGGTTGAGTTGGTGAAGGCCATTGCGAAGGAAATGGGCGTGGATTTGGCGGAGTTGGGACCGGGTATCGTGGCCGTGGAGGAGGCGCAAGATCATACGTTCAATCTCCCTGCAAGTTCTGCTCATTTCTCCCTCTCCCTACAGGGCAGGATTCAGAGAGAACATTGACTTGGACAAGTTTGTTGTATTTTGGCGGGAGTACGAGATAACCGCTTTAGCATAAAAAATTAACCGATGTCATGTGGGACCCTTAACTAATTATTTTTGTAGTCTTCTCGGTATTACTGTTATAAAAAATCGCTTTTTTTAAAAATATTAATCATTGAGTATAAAAAATAATTTAAAATTAAATTTAATAAATTTTAATTATAAAAATTTTAATTATTTTTTAATAATATCTAAAATAATATTTTTCTTTAAAAAAATAATTTAAACTCCTTAAACTCAACACCAAATAACCACTGAATGAAAAGAAATCAATTATAATAATAAAATAAAATAAAATATATATTTTTTTCTTTATCAGTAAATTTGCTGGTTGTAAGAGTTGCGCCGCTTTAAGAGCAAAGGGAGTTAAAAAGGAAATAAGGTTTAATTAGTATAAATTTGAGAAATTAAAAGGGTTAACTTTACACATTTGTTAATGTTTAATAGGATAATTAATAATGAATTTAATTATAGTGAAATTTAAAATTCTAAATATATTTATTATACAATTTTAAATATATATATATATATATATATAATTTAAGATTGTTTTTAAAATTTTCTTATGCAAATGTGGTAAAATCTATTAAAATATACAGTAAAATAGATAATAGAATATAATTATAACCAAATTAAAAATTTAAGATATTTTTTTTAAAAAAATTAAAATACAATTATTAAAAAAGTCATAATTTAAGATTCTTTTAGAGATTTGCCGGAGAATAAATTATAACCAAGTTAAAAGTTTAAAATATTTTTATAAAAAAAATTAAAGCACAATTATTAAAAAAAATCATAATTTAAAATTTTTTTAAAGATTTGGCGGAGAATAAATAACAATTTTCTCTTCATAAAACGACAACATCTCGACTTGAGCTGCACTAAAATAAATTTCAAATGTCAGTCATATTTAACCTTTCCTTAGTAAGCAGAAATTAATAACAACAATAATAATAATTACCAACCATAAGCAACCCAACTACACCCCATGGCACAGCAGAAAAAAAGGATAAACAAATCAAGAGACGCAACAAGAAGATTGTTTTGCTCGCAAAAGTGAAATAAAGAAATAACACTACTTTCCCAAAAGGGGATTTGGAGTCTGAAGGTATTAGTTACATTCCATGTCAACAAATTTAAGACTTTTTACTCTTCCCCTCCTTAAAACCCCACCCCTGGCCGTATAGCTCAACATTGAAGGAAGATAGACTCTGATACCAAGTTATCAATCCCAAAAATTAGCTCGAGATGAGGTTTGCCCAAGTCTACTTTATCCCAAGCTAATCCCAAACTAATGTTAGTCAATATTTTTTTTTCACAATTAATTTTGAACATTTAAACAACATGAAATTTTACAACTACCAAAATTTAAGCTGCGCTCCTAGAGATGTCTAGAAGAAAAAGGTCCAATGTCATATGGCATAGCTCCTTTGCATTGGTAAAGGAAGACTAAGATTATGATTACTTTTTCGAAGAACGGAAACCAACAAATCCCAACATGGCAGCAACATCAGGATCTACATCAGCTTCTTCCTCTTCTGCTGCCTTCTCTTTTTGTACACACAACCAGAAATGGATAAACAGCATGCCACTAATTGTCATAGTAAACATGGTACAGTGATTTTACAGGAGAAAAATCCATTAGGAAAAGAGATTCATATGGAAATTCCATTTTTCAGATAAACAAACTCTGATTTGGTATTCTGCCGATCAAAGTCGCACATGCCTTCAGACAAATATATAAAGGGCTCAATTTTAAATTTTTCATTTTAGGAATTTCCATGATAGACGATACTTACCTTTTTCTCTTTCTTTCTTTCCTAGTGTTGACGCTTCCTTGGCTTCTCTTCTTGCTGTTGTTTTAAAATCCTTTCATATGAGAAAAAAAAAACGAGGAAAGGTATAACAACCCTAGTCCTAGATAAAAGTATTGAATGTTTCCTCTGTTTCAAAATTTACCTTGTTCTGTGAATATGCCAAGACTTGTCCGTTTCTTGAGAGTTTCAAATTGCTGATAGACCTGCAAGTATTTCAGGAGGAAACGCACCATCCCACTATAACTAAGCAGTGGTGGTTTGACATGCTGTTGGGATGACTGGAAATAACACATTTAATTGTCCAGTTTCAATACATCAACAGGGAAGGAACTTTTGTAAGCCACTATCTTCCACATATTATATGTTTTGTTTTGCATAACATCACAACAAAATACAAAGCCTCTGCTTAATCATTTAAAATGAAAAATACTTAAGGAAATTCACCCTCTTTAATTATCTATTTCTTTTTAATACTTCTGGTGGTTTCCTCCAATTTCTTCTTTAGGTTTGTTATCCTCTATTTTCTATGGGCTATTATTTATTCTTGCATACAGAAGTACATGTGTTTAATGCCAAAAAATTTAAATGAATAGAAAGTATCAAAACTTGCACATTACCATATTAATTAATTTCTCATTTGGAAAAAGAACTAATAATCACTTAAAAGATATTTTCAGATTTACCCAAAAAAAAAAAGAATTACTTAAAAGAAGTAGCAGTTCAAGAGATGCTCTCTCCACCCGCATAGACATGCCCAAAGCTCTTTGATTTACCGAACAAAATGTGAAATGTCACCAGAGAATGAAACCCCCATAGTGAAACTGTGGAGAACTATGCACATTGCTTTCCATTGACGTGATCCAAGTAGTTCGCTGAATCCTTCACTACACATTCACGTACCGAACAGTAGTATCCAGCCTGAAAAGAAGTGACAGAAATAATTAACCAAAATGAACATATAAAAAAAATCAATACAACAATCATATCTCCCTTTTATGCAGTGACAAAACTAGTATAAATACATTACCGTGTCCAACCAAAGAGCATCAACATAAAAATTGACATATTGAAGGCAGGCCTGTCTTCAAGAGCACACTATCCTCTATACAAAATTAGTTAAATCCTTGAAGTTACATACAATTGTTAAACTAACACAGCCACTTTTCTTCTCACTTTCAATTCTTAAGACAACATATATATTAGCTTTCCTTTCCGCTTGTGCTCATCACCACCCACTTCTATTTCATTTTCCAATAAATAGTAAAAAAATGCAAATTCTACAAAAAGGATAGCATAACACAATTTTTTTTATAGATATGGAGCACATAAACATAAGCCAAGAAGAAACAACAAAAGAAAGAAGGGAGGAACATCCTTCCGGTAATCCAGTGACTCCGAGAAAGATAAATCTAGCCACCTACGACGGTTAGTTTCCAACTACATGCTCCCAGAAATCATATAAGAATATTATACTGTAACAGAACAATTTATGATCATATAGGAACATGGTAAGAAGAAGACCTGCTGGCTTAGAGGACTTAGAGGTGCTATAGGTGTGACGACCTGCAAAAGATATATATGCATAAGAAGAAAACTTGAAATCCACAATATTCAACGCTATAGATGTCTCAAGCTTCAATAAAGTGCACTCAATTATTGAGTAGTAGTACAAGTATTGAGTAGTAGTACAAGTATTGAATTCTAACTACTAGTCGCTATATATCCTCAAATGTAAATATTTATACTGCTACTGCTATCTAACCTGAGTTTTTCCCAATCGAGATTCAAGGTCTACTTCATAATCTATGCTTCAAGGACTTTCTTTGCACTGGTGGAGCTTTAGCTGCACAAAAATGATATTGTTAGCTTCTAAGTCATAATTCTGCAAACCAATCACTCTCAAATTGATCGATTTCCCATAAGCTCCAAAAAAAACATACTCCTTCAGTCCCACAAAGACTTACTTTCTTTTTTTCTTATTTTTTATTTGTCTCAAATTATAGACTAGTTTCCTTTCGGAAAAACTCACTAATATATGCCCCCATTTAATATGCATTGAAAAAATAAAATTTATTAAACTTTTTTTGAAATAAATCATTTGTAACAAAATAATTTTATTGAATTCTCACAAAATCATGCTTGATTTTTTCTTCTTTTAAAATGTATTTTTTTTAAGTTAAAAAGAATTGAATTATTTCATTTCAAATATAAAATTTACATAAATAAAAAAAAGAAATCAACTGAATTGAATTCTTACAAAATTTTACATTTCAAACAAGGGGTTAGTTTCAAGAATTAAGTTAGCAACTGGAGTGATTTAATTTTTGGTTGAACAGATGGTATATTAAGAAAAGACTCTTTAACTACATTAACTGCATCCTCTTAATCCCTTGTTCTTTTGGAATGGAGGGAGAATTGATAACGATCGACTTACATTTGGATTTGACCCGCTACTCAGCCTCCTAAATAGAAAGAGCAAATGAACACTAGCAACTATAGAAGTCACTAAACCAAAAATACAAAAGAAAAAAAAAAATAAAACAAAGTGAGAATTGAAAATTCTGATACGATCAAACCTGCTTTTCACGCTCACGAGCGTGTTCTAAATACTTCTCTATTGAATTTTCTTCTAAATTTGTTATCAACAACAACAGTCTGCCCAAAACAGACAATCACATGAGCAAACGCTGCAATCAAGAAGAAAAATCGGGGGAAAAGACTGCCCGCAATATATATATACATATATTAATGAAAGATTAGCGTTAATAAATTTGCATTTACATTGTTATGAGCCATCTATCTAAAAATTTTGACCAGAAAACGGAAACAGAGAACACGGAGATATATTAATATGTGAATGTATCAAAGTAAATTATGAATTCGGAGAGGGGAATCTGTAAACCCTAACATCTGATTTGAGTCCAATTTCAAAGAAGCTAAAACCTGTAAGACGAAAGGAAAAGAATAACGCCCTGAATATATTAGCTATGGTGTATATAAAAATTAAGAGTGCAATGGGCGTTTGGTCTAGTGGTATGATTCTCGCTTCGGGTGCGAGAGGCCGCGAGTTCGATTCTCGCAACGCCCCTATTTATGCCTCTGCAAATGTTCAGTTTTCTAAAATAAAATGACAGATCTTAAATTTGGAGGACTCGATTAGGCATATAACAAAACGAGGACCAGGGGAGAAAGTCCAAGAATCAAGATCGAAAATGTCGATCTCAAAATTTATGTTCCAATAACCCTAGCTTTCTTGCTCTTTGCCTCATCTATTCTCGCAGACGACGTCGTTGTCCTCACTGAGGACAGCTTCGAGAAGGAGGAAGGCCAAGATAGTGGCGCCCTCGTCGAGTTCTACGCTGCTTGGTACTATCATCTCGTTCTCTGTCCCGTCCCTTTCTCGGTTCTCTATGTTGTTCATGAAACGCTAAGAATTATTTATATCACATGGGAAACCATAGCTGAATTCTCTAGTTAAATAAGCTTAACTTGCGACATTGATTGTGTTTCTATTTGGATATCTGAGTTGAAAGGTAGCTCCGGCGATTCATGATCTATGGGGTGATCTCTGTTGATTTAGCACTGTAACGCCGTTTGTGTTTCAGTTAGTGCGTTTGGATTCGCAGATGGGAATTTGGTTCTGTTTCTTACAGTTATGGGATACATATTATTTGATCACCGTGGGAACAGAGTGGTTGGAATTGAAGGAAGCCGTGTGAATAATGTTTAGAAACATGTGCTATTGCTGATTTCTAATTGAGGTGGCTAACAACTAATAATGCATTGTTGACGCTCAATTGAAGCTGTGAATGGTTATATATTAGTCTGGGTTATTAATGATGATACGTGCACAAGAGATTCGTTATATAACTTTGAAACTAGAAAATGGGACTGGGGTATGGATTTCTGAATTCTGATTCATTATTCTTCATGTAGTCATTCATTTCCTCATTCAACGTTCGTGGGATTGTTTGTTGGTTTGGTTCTAACATGATCAGACCTGGAATAATGCTTCTGTTATCTACATCAGGACCTTTTTTTTTTTTTGCGCTAAAACCTCATGTAGTTGGATGCCAAATGTTTATTCTGTTTTAAAATGATGCTCTCTTCACAGGAGGTTGCATATCTTTGAAGCTAGATGATGTGGCATTAATTTATGAAACTGTTTGTTTGTGTTATTAGTCTTGCACTCTTTCATAATTTGTGATTGCTTTTTTCAATTATAACGTGATCAGAAACATCAGGCCTGGAATGATGTTTTTGTTATATGCAACAGGTGTGGTCACTGTAAAAAGCTTGCTCCGGAGTATGAGAGACTTGGCACAAGTTTCAAGAAGGCAAAATCTATTTTAATTGGAAAGGTCAGCTATTCAGATCACAATGCCATTGATTTCTTGCTTTCTTTATTTTTATCCGCAGTCAATTTAATTGTTTATTTCTTATATATAACTGGGTTCTCTCTCTCTCTCATTAATTGTCTCTAATTTTGCAATTTTTTTTTATGCGTCCTTTCCCAACTCAACACGGACATGGTGAAGCTTTCCTCATGACCGTTCATAGAAATAAATTTTCCACTCTCATCTGATATTTCTTGGTGCAGGTGGATTGTGATACACATAAAAGCCTCTGCGGCAAATATGATGTTTCTGGATACCCCACAATTAAATGGTTTCCTTAAAGGGTCATTGGAACCCAAAAAGTGATTACTTTTCCGCCAAACTCTTACCCTTTATTTGTTCTTGGCAATATAAAATTGTAGGACTACTGTGGACTACTTTTGCACACCATACTCAGAAAGACATTCTTATCCTCTCTGAATTTCATTAAATGCTTTCCCCTTGATTTCATAAAGTGAACAAACAATGATTTAGGCCCATTTGTGCTGAAATGGCATTTTATAGGTATGAAGGTGCACGTACTGCCGAAGTCCTTACATAGTTTGTGAGTTCTGAAGGAGGTAGTATTTTATCCTTCTAAATTTACAAAATGTTGAATTGATGAATAAACTACTTGTCGTCATAGACTAATGATTTGTCTGTTATTTTACCTCTGCATTTTTTTTCCAGGAACCTCATTATTTTATGCCTTTTCACTGCATGTTTGCAAATTTAATTTTAATTTGGAGTTTTCATAGTTTTTCTGTTGTTTGACTCTTAAAATTGGTATATTGCTTTAAAATAGTTGCTTGTGAAATTCAGTTTACATTCTAAATATATAATATTTTTTCCATTTATATGTAGGAACCAATGTGAAGATAGCTGCAATTCCGTCCAATTTTATGGTATTAACACCAGATATTTTTTATCAGATTGTTCTGGATGAAACAAAAGATGTTTTGGTTGAGTTTTATGACCATGGTTAGTATCATCCTCAATGCTGTTTGCATGTCCTTCAGGGTTGTAATTGAGTACAGCTAAGCCAGCTCAAGCTTGATGTAAACCTAATGGCACAACGATTTTCGACACATAGACACCTAGGCTGAAAATGCTTTCAAAATTATTACTTGATATTATTGCCTTCTGTGAAAGGAGCACATATGGGTCAAACTTAGAAAAGATGTAAGGGGCTAGAGGCTAATAAATGGATGGCTTAATTATTGGCAATTGTTGCCAAGCAAGGTTATGCCAAAAGTGCCGTGGCCCAAGGGGATGTCTATTAAAGGACAAACTGAATTCTTCCTCTTTTCTTTTCTTTTAATATAAGATTTATGTTACAAACAGTAAGCATCCACCCACACATGTTTAGCAGTAATAAAAAAGTAGTTTACAACTTTTATCTCTTTGAATTCTTAATGAATTGTTTAACAATTGTGAAAGTCAAATGGTTTTTATGAGGAAATAAGGAATCATCACACCAGATGTAATGAAGATGCTGGCAATTAGCCAGCTCATTAGCCTATGAGCCAAATGCAGTTTAGGTAGGCTTGTCTTGTTCAATAAGTTCAGTCAATTTTAAGGCTTTGGATTATTTGATTGTTGAGTTGTGACTAAATGAGCTTTTTAAGCCAAACTAAGCCTCAGCAGTCCACAAAAAGCCTGATTCACTTTTTTTCACTATACCATGTCTAAATATTTGAACTTCAATCTCAACTGAGTGGAGTTGTGAGAGAGCTCCTGAATCACTCTAAAATATTTGCAAATAGGTGCTCTTTTTGTTCTTATTTATATTTTTTTATTGGCAGGTGTGGCCATTGCAAACAACTTGCTCTGGTAAGTCTATTATCTGCTCTTTTTGTTATTGTTGATAAATTGAGATTATATAATGACGGCTGAAATATGAATATGATGGAATTGAAAATGCAGGTATGGAGTAAGTGGTTATCCTATTCTTAAATTCTTCCCAAAGAGCAGCAAAGTCGGTGAAGATTATGGTGGTGGGCAGGATTTAGATGACTTCGTAACATTCATCAATGAGAAATGTGGGACTAGTCGTGATGGAAATGGGGGACTTCAAAAGTTAGTGAGATACATGTGCTATATTATATTATATTATTCTTCACTTTTTTATGGATGATATTCATACATAAATACATGTCTGTTTTATTGTTGTAGGCTGGTATAGTTGCTACTTTGGAGAACTTGGTTAAAGAGTTTATTACTGTTGGCAATGATGAGAAGAAAGCAATTGTTGCCCGGATGGAAGAAGAAGTTGAGAACCTTAAGGGTACCACCTCAAGGTTAATATACTGTTCTACTGCATAAAGCATAATCATAACGTCAACAAAAATTATTGCATTAATATTCCTTAATTTTTATAATGCATTATGCATTTGTTGATAGTCGGTAGCAGCTAAGCCTATCATAAGTATTCATTTCATTAAAAGCAATAGGGGGTATTCTTTTTAAGTACAAATTTCTTGAATCCAGTTGGACCTCTTTTTTCCTTCTAAAACAAGTATTTCAGTAACTGTTCTATTTTTCTTCTGTTTGCCGTTCAGATATGGGAAGATCTACTTGAAAGCAGTGAATAACTGTGTGGAGAAAAGTGCAGAATACCCCAAGAAAGAAATTCATCGGCTTGAGCGTATGCTTGAAAAGGTGATATATCTGATGAAAACACTTTTTATGAGCATTTACTGGTTTTGCTACTTGCTACTTGTATTCTTCTGTCTGCCTCAAACTCTCATCCATATGGGTCGATGATGAAATTTTTATTAAAATCAATCAATAGTAACAAACTAACTATAAAAATTTATCAAGTTTCCTAATACAAATTTAAGTTTTGGTGACTGCTGAAATCGATGAGAACTTCAATAACCATAGATGAAGTTAAATCTGGAAGATGATAAAATGTACAGTAGGCAGCATGATTTAAATATTACTACTTTTGGCTACCAACAAAATTCTTGTGGCCTTCATAATATAGAAGTTGTTATGATGCTGATAAAGGGACAACTGGAGGTGCACTTGTCAATATTAATTTGCTGTTTTTTATTCCTGTAAGGATCATTGTTGAAGCCATTTGTTATTGGGTTATCTGTAATAAAACAGAAGCTTCGGTTCTCAAGTGCATGAGTAGTTCACAGGCATCAATTCCCTCATGTTTGGCTGAATAGTTTTCCATGTTTTGTGCGTACAGTCAATCAGTGAAGTGGAGGCAGATGAGTTCACTCTCAAGAAGAACATTTTGGCAACCTTTGCTTGAAGCATGTTAACCACGAGTGAAGTCACATCCTCGTTTTGCTTGGATGCACTGGCAGCCTTTTTCCTGGGGATTTGTAGCCCAGGTAATGTTTGGGCCTGGGTAAACGCTGTTACGGTGGATGTCCAACTCGCTTGTCAGGTTTTGGCAACTAAAGTGTAATTGTAGAAAGAAAGGATAAATTTTACGTTACAATTCGCAACAATACAACATTTTCAGTTTTAAGATCCATAGATTTTTCTTACATGCTACATCTTCAGTGGTAATTTGGGACCATTTATGACAAAAATGTTTTAAATGAATGACTTTGTTTGCTAAAATTTAACTTGCAGGGCTGGTCTAAACGCAGGACCTAGCCTGTTGCTTTCTGTTCTTGATTAACTATTTCTCGTCTTCCATTTTGTTGTTTCTGGACTGCTGTTACTCGACTTGATTAGATATGCCCTGGAGCCTGGACTTTGGCACGACTCCTAATTACTTATATTTTATGAAAAATATTAAGTTTTTTAAGTACTGATTAATGTGCTAAACCAGTAAAGCAACACTCACCATGCTTTCCACCATATCCACCATAATTTATGCATGCATGCGGATGAAAAAGCACAGAAAACTGGCTGGTGAATGGAGCATCAATGCGAGTCAAACAGCACAATGGACAATAAGCAGCTACATCTCAAACAACCCATATATACCTTCCAAGAAAATCGAGTACCAAAGCAATTGATAAAGAAAAGAAGGAAAAAAGAAGCAACAACACAGTAAAAAAAAAATGGAACATAGATATGCCCAAAACGTACCAAGGAACGCCCAGAACACAACGTTGAAGATTAGGGAAAACGGTGGATCAATGGAAAAAAACGGCGTCGTTTCCCTGGACAACGTGTGATTAAGGTTAATAGAACGTTAATAGGAGTCAAAAAGTACGAAGGGGTAATGGACACAAAGCAGGTACGTCAACCACCCATTCCTTCCACCAAAACGAAGTACGAAAGGAATTAATGAAAAAAAAAAAAAAGGGGAGGTAACACAGAGGACATCAGCATGGCATGCCAGCACAATAAAAGCAGTCATAGACATGGAGAAAACCTACTGAGCAATGGCAAGAACGGCATCGCTTTCCATAACAACATGTTAACAAGGGAAAAGAGTTGTGTGAGCTCCGTAATTGTCTTCTCAGCCCAAGAAAGAAACTCTCTTCTTAGCCCAACCATTCTCATCCCAACAAACCTATGGGTCTCTTCTCAGCCCAACAACCAAAAGGCTCATAGAAAGACCAAAAGACCCTCCAAATATCCAGCATTTACCATCTCAACAATTTTAATATATTGTTATGTAAATGCCCTGTAGCCTGGACTTTGGCATATGGCATGTCTGGACAGTGTGGGGCAAAGTTAACACCAACCAAAAAGGCAATCTATTTGAAAGAGGAATGGTATCAATTTTTTTTCCCTCTTTATCATTTATTAATATATTTATTTATCATTAACCATACAAAAACATAATTAATGTAAACCAATAATATAGCAAGTGCTAAAAGTAGCTGCTAGTTATTGGGCAAGGTGGCTATCATTCCTCTATTTAAAATTGTAGTTGATTAACAAGGATAGTGTACTAATATTTATAGCTTATGGCCCTATTCAGTGATATAGTATTCATATAGAGCCTTCTAATCGAAGTGTTTTAACTAAAATTAACAAAATAATACTGGAAAGGAATATGGGGTTTGAACTCATATGCAGTATAAGTTAAATATTTAATCATTGGATTATGAGTCGATCTGATGGCAAAGCACTAGCGACAATTTTCAATTTGTGTTCATGTATCAATAGTATGAGATAGGTATTTGAATTAGAGTTTAGAATGGAAACTCTGGCAACAACTTTCAATACTTTGTAGATCATACAACGTATCAAAACGATGACGGGGAGATAAACATATTATATTGAATTCGGGTGCGTTGGTTCAGTTATGAAGTTTTGTAATTGGATGGAGCTGCACGTTATCAGAAGAACAGTGTTGCCGTAGAATTTATTTTGCAGAAAGGTAATAGTTATTCTCTTATTCTCACCTGTGCAAGTCTCACATGGACCGTGCAATGCCTAACATCCCAATCAGAAAACTCTGTTATATTTATTTGGCTCTGGGAAGACACTGAAATCTGGAATTCTACTCGTGTTTATGTGAATGTTTTAGGCAGAGACAGACGCTTTCACCTTTCTATGATTCTATCTACAGCATCTGTGCATACTGATGAACGTTATTGCAATTCTTTGTCGTAAAATGGGTTTTTTTTTTCTCTTTTCTGAAGTAGAAGCTAATAAAAATTAGAATAAGGTTTCACTTTTTCGCTTTGCACTCTAAAGAGTTAAATTTATATTAGAAAGCTGTCTACTGTGACAGAAGCAAAGAAAATTGAAAATTTTCGTTGTCATCTTAGAACAGAAAATGCAGTCATTCAAGAATTATCTCATCGAATCCATCGTAAATTTTATTGTTAAAGGGCAAGTATTTAGAAAAGAAAAAGGGAAATTCAGAAAAGTGTAGGTGGATAGTGATAGAACAATGTACTTGGATTCTGAAAGATACTCTTTTTGGTCCATTACAGTGATTCTTACAATATAACGTAGAAATAATGGACTTGAAACTATGGGGTTAACCTGATTTGAGTTTTGCCACTGCTCTTATCTCAGGGCCAAACAACTTGGTGGAGTTGGGTACTTAGTATCTCAGATTTATTGGCACATTTCATTATAATAATAACCACATAGCAAAGAATACATATGAACAGAAAAGGAAGAAAAGAAAAGAAAAAAAGAATTGCCATAGTAGTTCCCAGGCTAACTGCTTGATTTCTCAAGTGTCATGAAAAAGTTGATTTTGTTACTTAAAGTGCATGAGAAAGAGAAGTATCCATGAGAGAACTCAAAAAGGTTTATGATAAGAGTGGCAGGCAAGATAGTTCAAAGTATCTTGGTGAGTGCTGGTTTTTTTCGTTAAAAGAAATAATGATGGAGCCACTCAGTCACATAATGATCAAAAGCTACAAAGGCCCAGAGAGAAGAATCCAAAAAGACAAGCAACAATTGCTTAGGAGTTTTAGAATGACAACAATTATATCAAGATCAAGTCTGTCTCATCATCTGTAACTCCTTTACGTCATTGTCTTGTGTCTTCTTTATGTCAATGTCTAAGAGACATCAAATAACCCATATAAAAAATATATAAGAGATTATAAGGTCCCAATTGCAATTTCATTTAGATCTAGCCGATCTATTGGTGCAGATCGATTAAGCTTAACTAAATTAAGATAATGAAATGGACAAGGAGATTCTTATGGCCCCCAAGCTACCAATGGAAAAAAAAAAAAGGCGTAAGCAAGCTGATAACCTCAACCCTCCCTCAATATCCTAACCACCATCTCATAAAAGATCAATACAGCTGATCATACTAAGCTTGACCAGCGAGATACAACCAAAATCGCAACAAGTTTCTCATTGTAATTGTAGGTCAGTATGGGGGCAGCCTCATGGATACTATGGGTAATATGGGACCTCCACTACCTAACATAACAGAGTTATGCCTCTGCACCATGTGTATTGTATTATTGGTTCAATAATCCAATTAGGCCACTATTTCATTATGATCCCAAGTTGTTTACTCAACCAGAAGTAATAGATTGAGCTTTCTCATGGCTTACAGTTAATTCAACCCTATGACTATGAGAGGGTACAAAATACAAGGATCAGGAACTTCTCTTTTTAACAAAGAGAGAAGAACAAGACCAGACCCAATAATAAATACATATATCATCATTAAACTACACAAAGAAAAATATTAAAAAAATAATGATAATAAGATCTATACAATTCCTTTAGACTCATAGATTTTACCTTGAGGATACTGGATTCAGAGCTCTAGCAAATCCATTCATGGCTCCATAACCCTTTGAACTAAACCCTAAGCACCCAAGTAGTCCTTGTCTATAAGGCAGAAAGGTCTTCTTCTTCATCTCCTCAGCCTGTGCTTTACTTGCCTTATAATGCAACTCGTGAGGTGATGTTGGTACCCTTCTCTTCCCCACCCCATTCACTGGCTTCTTGCCTGAAGCCATTCCACTTCCCTTCACTTTCTGATTCTCCATAGACACAGCTGGGGCAGTGCCAACCTTCTCTTTTGTTGTGGCAGGAACTTGCGCACCTGCTGTGCTCATGGACTTCTTTTCCTTTGCTGGTGAAAAAGATATGTTAGACCAGAACTTGTTATTGCTCCTCCCTTCACTTTTGCTTCTGTAAAGAAAATCTTTCAAGAATACCCATCTTTTTGAGTTCCTTCCAGCTGATGATGACCTAGAAGAAGATGCAGAAACTGATGGAGTTGCTGCCTCCTCAGTCTTTATGTTTCCATCAGCTTCCAAACAAGAACTCTCACAAGATTCACCAGTGGAGCCATCGATCTGGTTCTTTTTGCTATCTTCGTCATCATTAGCAAACTCAAAAGAAGTACTTCTTAGTGGAGACATAGATCTGGTTCTTCTACGCAAGGATTTATCACGCAATCTCAGATCTCTGCCTCTCGTACTCTCGTCACTAACTATTCTTCCATCGTTCTTGATATCCATATCGTCCTCCTCTTCATCCTCATTTTCAAGATCCAACAACGGAGCCAGTACTTGGGGTCTCTCCAAATGTGTGGATAGCTTCATGGGACGGATCTGCCCGTTAAAAAACAATTCATCAGCCGAGCTCATGGACCCAGTTTGACCCGAACCACTCGACCCAAGTCTTGCAGAGAATTCAAACTCATACCCAATAGGCACAGAGCCGTTACCATTATCCGGTGAAGACACAGCTGATGCAGAGTAAGAAGAAGCAGTTGTTGTTGTAGCGAAGTGCATTGGGCTTGCTGGGCAACTATAAAAGAAGCCACCATTAATAGGACCAGGACCAGGACCAGGACCACGGCCGGGGCTAGAGGGAGCACTAACGTAAGGAGTGGAGCAAGTGCTGTCAACATCTTCAGAGAAGAGATGGGTATGTTGGGCAGAAGTAGGAACGCCATTGTTGGGATTTTGAAGGTCTGGTATTGGGCATGGAGTAGAGGGTTGGAGCTCCATTTCCTTGGTGTGTGAGTAGAAAGAGAGGACGGAGATGGCGTTAGAACATAAATTTAGGAATGGTCGAGACTACATATTTGCCCTTCAACCTCTTCCTTATATCGTCTGCTGCCATTGTCTTCTCATCGTCCCTATCAAATTATTACCAACAAGACTATAAAATCCATTAAAATAATGTTTTATTTATCTAATCAAGTTTGAATTTAGATTTTTTTATTTCAAAATTTTTTATTTTTATTTCAAAATTTCTTTAAAAATAATGGTTAATTTTAAAAAATAAATTACTACTAAATCTTTATATTTTGTCAAAATTAGTTACTTAATATATATTTTTAAAATTTAATTAAAATATCATTATATTTTAAAAATATAGCTTGATTTTATTAAATATAAAGACAATTTAATTAAATTTTAAAAAATAAAATATTGATAATAATTTATTTTAATTTTTACTCAATTTTCATTTCCCTTATAATATATAGAGATAATAGTTTTAATTATTCATTTTTAATGTGAACCCTAATTTAATTTTTAAATTAAAAAAAAAATTAGTATGAAGCCTTGAGAGAGAGGAAGTAGTGAGATGGAGAGATCGAGGGAGGAGAATAAATGTGAACCCTAATTTAATTACTATGCACCCAAATTAAAAGAAAAAAAAAATCAACGGGAAAAAGAGGAGAAGGCAGCAGAGTACTGGCGTGAGGTCACAGCACACATGCCCCTTATCTCCTTTTTGTCCTCCGCATCAATCGTATATCTTCTTTGCTTCTCAGCCGTCAGATTTCCTCCTTAATGTTATGATTCCTTACACGGAACTGGGGCTTTCATAGCAACAAAAATTACTATTTTACCCTGCTAAAATAAAAATAATTACTTTATTTATTTATTTTATAAAAATATATAATTTAATTTTAAAATTTTTAAAAATATATTAATTAATTTTTTTAATTTAATTTCATCCATTCTTTAACTCATTTAATTTTTTTTTTATATCTAAACTAATCTAATATCCTTCCCTTTATTTTTCTCCCATCTTTCCTTTTTTTCCTTCTCTTCGTGTTTCTTCCCTTATGCACTTCTCCTTCTCATTCTCATATTCTCTCTTTGTTTTGATAGAAAATAAAATATATTTAATCAATTCTTCGTTATTTTTAAGTAATGAAGATGATAATTTAAGAAATTTATTTTATAATAGAAAAATATAAAAATAATATTCAATAAATTTAATTGAAATATTTGAACAATTTAAAAAAAATACATATTCAAATTTAGTCAATACAAAAATTTTATTTTCATTAAAAATATAATTTTCCAAATGTTGTGTTTTTCAAAATATTTTGATTAAATAATTAATGTCACTAAAACAAAAATATCTAAATAATAACTTTTTTTAAAATATCATAATCAATTAATTAATTTCACTAAAAATAATAAATTAAAAAATAATTTAATTAGCATTAAAATTAAAAGCGAAACCCACGTTCATATGAATTGACCCACTCTATTTCTTTTTTGAAAAATTACATATGTATCAAAGACTTAATTCCTCAATTGAAATTAGCTTCACTCACCATATTCTTCAACTGGGACAAAGCTTACTTTTTTTTTCTATATATTTTTATATGTAACATACAATATCCTTATTTAATAAGGATTATCTACATCCTTTTAGTTTAAAATTTTATCTTTAAGAATTTTACAGTAATTAAAGTGAACCAAGGAAATTTTTTTGAATGATTTTTTTATTAAATATAATAAGAAACATATATTTGATAACATTAATAATAAAAAAAAATTCTTGAAAATTATTTTATGAATTTTTTTTTCTATTCAATTACTATTATATTAAAAAATTTATACATTATTTTCTTTAATTAATAATGTATTATTATTATATATATATATATATATATATATATATATATATATATATTTTTTTTTCATTGAATCGAGTAAAATAATATTTTTTATCATATTAATTTTTTTACTCTACCACTAATTAAAATTTATTAACTAATAAAAAATTTAGTAGATAAATTAAAGAATTTAATAAAAATAAAATTTGAAAACTAAAAAATACAAAATTTTAAAATACAAATGCCAATTTATTAATTTTATTAAAATAGATCAATTAAATTATAATTTTTTCTTCATAATTATGGTCTATTAGATTTTTTTTTATATATAAATACATTAATTAAAATTTTTAAAATAATGTAAATTCAATTCAATATATTTTAATTTTAAATAGTTTTCTAAAAAATAATTTTGGAACTTCTTAGTCTTGCTCTGAAAAGGGCCCTGTATTGGATTTGGATGTGATAGAATCAAAATTATTGAGTCACAAACAGTGAACTGATAAATCATTTTGCATGTTACAAAATCTGATGTTACACATCATTTCATTAGGAAATTTCAACCTTTAAAGTCAATTAGATCCAGCAATTGAAACTCTAATTTTTAATTTTTAATTTTTATTTATAGTTTTTGATATTTAAAGCAAATTTTCAAAAATTAATCATTAACTTTGAAAATTAACATTAGAGTTTTTTTTTTTTTTTTTTCCTTTAAGTTTCAGACCTTTTCCTCTACAGTATTAGGCGGTCTTCTCTTGTCCCTTCGGGCAGAGTACCTTCTCATCCGATTCGTGCATTCGTTCTCAACCATCAGGCGGATTTGTAAACAGTTTTTGGTTGGAGTGCAGCCGACTACGAATACAAGAAGGATTTGTTGTTGCCGTTTGTAGCTCCAGTGTCTCTAGTTTCTAGTTTTTTTTGTTCTTTGTTTTATGGTTGTTGCATGCTGGTGGTTTTAAGGAGCTTTTTGTCTGGTGGTTCGTGGTGATGGTTTGTGTTGTTCTGTTTCATGGTGCTATCTTAGGGTCCTTACCAACCCAAGGCGAAAAGCTCTGCTTTCTTCCTTACCATTAGCACCGAGAGAAGATTCTTTCTACTGCTAGAGTGTGAGCTTTTTGTCTTCAATCAAGTTACTTTCATGTACTAGTTCTGATAGCCTTGCTTGGCTTCCAAAGGAAGGGCTCTTTTGCATTTCTTACTGGAGTAGTTTATTGGTGATGTCAATTTCCATGGCGTTTCTTTCATGGTTATTATGGATTTCCAACTTACCTTCCTGATGCTTTTGGGATGTTGTTCGTGGCTAATTGTTCGTTGGGGACTTCATCTTCAGGCATTTTTAGCCATATATGGTCCCTTTGTCACGGGTAGAAAGTTAAGATAGAATGATGTGTAATATAACCTTTTTAAGAGGTAAAATAGATATTTTGTATTTTATTTTTATTTATATAATTTTAGGGAGTGTGACAATTCAAGTACATTGATGTATTTTTCTATCACACTCCATTATGTCCCAAATACTCTTTAAGGAGCGCGACTGGTTGGCCTTGCCCAACTGGCCTATCTTGTCACTTTGTTTGCCATGTCTCGTCTTGTGCTACTTATAGACTTTCTCCCTGCCTATAATAGACTAGTTGACCTTGCCTAAGTGACCTAGCTAGTCACTTTGTTTGCTGTGTTCCGTCTTGTACTCCTTATAGGCTTTTCCTCTATCTATAATAAACTGATTGTAATTATGTTCCTTGAATGAATGAAACAGTTTTTTCATGACATGTTTGTGTCTCTTTTTTTATTGTGCCTTTCATACTGATGATGCTTGCTTAGTGTTATCTTATTTATATGAAATACTTATGATACCTCATAAATTAGTCTAATTTGACCTAGCGTTAATCATGTCTTTGATTTTTTATAAATTATTATGAAATTTTTGTGTGCTGACTTATTTTAAAGAGTTCAAATCAAGTGACACATAGTCTCAATTGAGTGTTGAAGTTGGGCCGTGATACCCTGACAGTACTTCACGTAATCACTTACTTCTCCCAATGATGTTCGCCAATCAATTGAGCTAGGACTGCTAGGCTACTATTATCATTGAGGTTTCCCTAATGCTTTATTGTGGCACAACGAGAACTCTCTATCGGGTTATGGGTTCCGGGTCTAGATCCATTTTCCATTACGGTTTTCGTCTGTTATGGGCTTGGGTTTTTTTATCTCAAACATCCAATAAATAAATAAAATTAAAAAAAAAAGGCCATCCTCTGAGGCAGAGGTGCAGTTTTGAAACACGGAGTAATAGGTCAATTCATAGGATCCTAACTTTGGCCAGCTATTATTGTGTAGAGCCTTGAATTAAATAGATGATAATTGTAATGAATTGATCATAATAGAATCCAACGAGTTGAATTTATTTCATCACTTTAATTTAATTTTAATTTTTCTTAAAAACTGAGTCAACCTCATGTTAGATTCATAATGAATCAATAATTAATTTTGTACCTATATATTTTTATAATTTTTAGATGCATTATTAAATCACTTTATAATTTTTAATTATAAATATATTAATAAATTATATTATATAATTAACAATATATTAATTTAAATGATAATTTAGTTAATATAAAAAAATAATAATTCAAATATTATTTTTATGATAATAATTATATAAAATTACTTTAAAAATTAAATTTCATATATAATAAGTAATTGAATCAATAGCATGAAATTGATCTCAGAGGTGAATTTTATCTATGAAGTCAAATGTTATAATTCTTAAATTATTAAAAATTTAATACATTAAACTCGCTATTAGCATTTTTTTTTATTTGATGAAAATGCTAATAAATAAATAATTTAATAAATTGAGACTTTTTTTATTTTTTTTTTATATCTTATAAATATATGAAAAAAACGAATCAAATTATTTCTAATTGGCCAATTAACAGACCTTTTAAACAAACAATTAGTAATTAATTAGAAATAAAAGATAACACACTATAGTCTTCTGACATTGCAGAAGAAAGGCATTCTTTTCAGTAGTTTCTCTATCCAAGAAAGAAGAATATTGGAATCTATACACAAATGCATCTCCCAATCACTATTTGACAACACATTATTTTAGCCTAATTTTTTGTGCATTTTCCCCCCCACAGTATGCAAGTGGGTCCTTTTTTAAAAAAAAAAAAAAGAAAAGAAAAAAAAACTACTAAATTACATTTGGTGGGTATAATATTTAATCATTGTTGCTAAGCTTAGCCAATGGTTCCAGCTGACTTGACATTTGAGATGAAATGGATAAAAAGGGTTTTGCAATTTGGGAATAAACACATGGTTTGAAATTAAATTTGATTTTTTATATTAGCATGTAAGATGTGTTGACAATTTGAAACACACCTTGTGGATACCTATCTGCAAGCCACATACCCCAAATGAATGTTTACATACCCTTATAAATTCTAACCCCCTAAAGACCAATTACATCATAGTATATGAAATCTGAGGCTAAGTTCTTGATCTTCTTTTCTCTTGGAGCTATGATAGCTAGCTATTGGTTTATTAGGCCATGGCCATCAAGAATTAATGAGCTCAACCTACTTTTATTTGTCAAACTTCTAGTGAATTAATTGTTTGGATTGGTTTTGAATAGAATCTTTTGCATTCTTTGGCTTTATAGTTTCTATAGATTATGCAAGGGGGAGATTTATGATGGGACAGCCAATAATATCACTCACATGTGGACTCTGGACAGGCCTATTAATTCTTGGATGTCTGCACAAATTTGCAGAGGGAAGTGTGGGGACTGCAAAGTTTGGAATTCATTTTTCTAAATCTGGTCATTGGTTTTCATTTCTTCAAAATTAAATGGGAAGCATTAAAGTTTTGGAATAGAAGTTTCAAGCCATTATTATTATTATTTTTTTTTTTTAATGAGAAGCATTGTTGATGCATGTGTCATAAGAAGTCAAAAAAGAAGGTGCAGAATCAAGCTGTTTTCTGGTTTGCTTGTACTGGTTCTTTCATTGCTTATGGTCATCTTTACAGCAGCTCAGCCAGTGCTCCTCCGCCGCAGAACTACAGCCAACCTATCGCCAAGAACCGCAAGCAAGATATGGAAACAATTTGTGCGGAAACCTATAGCGTGTGATTAGAAGTTGCATGAATTTTCAGATATGGAAACCGGGAGGGCACTACCATTTCAGGGAAGTGGCAGCCAAACTTAAAATTATTGGAGATTAGGAAAGGATATTAAATGGAACAAGACAAGAATGGATTATATTGATAATATATATTCTTTACTACACCAAAACAGAATAATACAAGCGTGGAAGAGAAGCCTTTCTTAAGGGGCTTTCATGATAAATAAATCAGAAACCAGTTCATCAACCATAGAAGTTAGAAGCCCCTTCTCAATCGCTACACCCTCTTCATATACTTCCATGTTGAAGTCAAGCCATCTCCCATACTGAGAGCTCATGTCCTTGTCCACTAGCTCATCCACCATTAAGTCTCCCATGGTTTTCCAAGCTGAGATCTCCTTATACAATTCCTCTGCCAACCATCTCTTCCTTTGACATAACGTCCACAACTTAGTCCATGACTTGCAGCTCCCAACAAAAGCTTGTCCACACATGAGCTCCAACTGTTCACTAACACAATCAAACAAAGCCTTCCGCCCAAGCTTGGAGTACTGTTCTTTATTTCTTTTCATTCCATTCTTTTGATTCTCCAACTGATGGAAAAGATGTGGAGTTATGACCTTCTGGGTCTGACCCAATGTAAAATCTTTCAACATTATTTCTGCATTGTTAAGTACATGCCTCACATAATCCAGTTCCCAGTCACTTGATCCCCTAAATTCTGTCAAAATGAAGGTTCTAGTGAGCTTTCTTCTCATTTCTACTGTAAATATTGAAGAGGCTGAATCAGATAATTCTGTCTCTCCTTCCACTTCTAAGGATTCATTTGCAGAGAAATCATTGAGCACCTCATCAGATTGAACTGGTAAACAAGAATACATTTCTTTTGTTATTATCTTTATTAGAATGTATATGTTCCTAAATGAAGAAGAGAGAAAAAGAAAAATAATCTTGTGCAATTGAGAAAATTTCTGGCTTACAGATGTTCTACAAAGCTTGTCTTACACAATATCTCACACCACATTAGTAATTTAAGAAAATAAAAAATGTTGCAAACAGTTCCCAATGTAACCCAAATAACTTTCGACATTATTAACTGGTGCAATGTCTTGTCACAAACACAAAGAGACTGTACAAGATTAATCAGCAAAAGGTCTTATCACTATAGGCTGCTGATCAGTAACTAGTTCATATATTTGGTTCAGGTCCAGAATATCATGCATATGACAATAGAATTTGTTTTGAATCCCAAATATATGTAGTGACAAAAAGAATTCAGAGGAAAATGGACATGCTTTTACCATTGGTATTTGAACAACTTCCACTCTCCAAAGAAGGTTCAAGAATTGAAACTGGACTAGGATGTTGACATTCAAGGTCTTTTTCAGCTTCGCTGAAATTACTCCTGCTGTGCTGCTCCATTTCTTCGGATCCCTGAAACAGTTCCTAAGAAATTAGATACAATTACAAACTGTCAAGAAAAACTAATTACATTTCATCAAAATTTCAAGTTGGCATCGTGACTTTTTATGCACTCTATAAATTCTGTTTCCTAATTATAACTTTATTTTGTGTAAGCCATAATTTCTTTTTTTATATATAAAAAACCAGCAATGAAAATTTGTGCACAAGCTATAACTTTTAAAGCTCATCCTAATTAAAAAAGACTTGCATCTACACCAGCTGATTATAAACTGAATCCACGCAGCAGGACTCAAAAAAAGAACGGAAGTCAGCTAATACTTGGCCATAACTTCTGCTACTGTTACACCCAAATCACTAAAGCCAGTAACTCATATCGTAAGACTAGAGAACGTACCAAGGTTACCAGAAGAATATGTCAATACCACTACACCCAAATGCTAGTTCTAACAGAGTGAAATATTGTGAACCTTATTGGCACGTATTCCTCCAAGTTTACCAGCTACATCTATATTGGTACATAATAAAAATACAGTAGAAGCATAACACATGCAACTCCATTGACAAACAGAGATGATAACAACACTACAAAAACATTAACGGAAGGAAAATTGCACTTACCTCTTAACTTACTGGTTAAGAATGACGGCTCCATTTTTGGCCTCTGGTGGGAACATCAACCATTTAAAGTTCAAGTTATTTACTGTCTTCAATGTGTAGTACTATTATCATCCTCATTTGGGAACAATTATCTTGACTCTTAATTACTAGTTTTTAGGTTTTCAAAATGCATCAAAAGTTGCTTTCCCACTCAAGCATATTTAAATACCAAGAAGGGAGTCATATGAATTACAGAATACCCAAAAAGAATGCTGCAAAGTAGGATCATAAACGTATAATAGACAGACCTGCAACTTTTGGTTCTTGGTAAGCTTTGGACTCTCCACTGAAAAGCAATCAAAGTTATCTGTGTGGTCTGACTTGTCTTTTTCTACAAGCTGAATCTTCCTGTCTTGCGCTGCAGGAATGGTGTTAACCACATTGAATGCGTACATGGAATTTTGAAAACTAGATGTAGAACTAACAGAAGTCTCATCTTTGATTATGTTATATTGGGATGATTCAAATTTATTTGTTAATTCCTGCAGCTTTTGTTCCAAAAGAACACCCAAAGCATCACCACCAATTATACTCAACCCAGGAAAAGAAGACGTGGACTTTTGGAAGTAAGGATGATCATTATGGCCAAAAGAATCAACAGTAAAGCTGTTATATTTTCCCATCATTGAGGACTGGACATTAGGTGTGGTCCTCTTCACAGAAGATGTGAACGTAAATGAAATAACATCTGTGCCATTTTTCCTGTTTCGTCCGGCTTTGGTCAAGCTTCCATCTAATGCAATATTACAATTTAAAGACCTGTCATCTCGATTAAATGATACATTGTCAGAAACACATCTGTCAGTTTGGCAATCACCATTTACAGACTGTTTCTTCCGACATAAATTATTTGGTTTCTCCTTTTCAGAATTTGTAGCCACAGAGCGCACCTTTCTAGACATAGATTCAGGATTTAAAACAACTTTAGTTACTGTCCTACTTTGCCCAACTGAACCACTCATGGAATGAACTTTTCTGCCTGCCTGGTTAGAAACTGAATTCTTCAAAGTTGAACTCTCTTTACCAGATAGACAATTTTGCTTCTGTTTATTCTGCCTGAGCACATTGCTAGTCCTTCCTTCAGAAGTTCTCTTGCTTTTTGGTGTACTGGGCAGGCTCTTTAGTGGCTGGTTAGACCTGATTTCCTTTTCCTCCTGCTTATTGTTGTTATTTCTAGATGTTGCTCCCTCCCTTCTCTGAAGATTGGACTTTGCTTGTACTGAAAGCGAAACTGATTTTCCCTTATTCTTTAAACCATTAGAAGCAGGTTCTTCAGAAAACATCAAAGTGTTGCATGATGGCATGCCTTGGGACCCACTCTGACTCCTGTCACCATGCGTTGCTTTTGTATCCTTGGCAGCAAACGATTCACTTGATCTTTGAGGCTTAGACATATGTGCCACTTCCATTTTCTGTTTCAAATCCCAAATTCTCAATGGAACTGAAGGCATCCCGCTAGATGGCACTTTACCATTTACAGTTGCCTTAGGACTTGCCTCAATTATCTTTGCAGCTGCCTCCATTATGTAAGCCACATTCTTTGTTGGGATGAATCCAGGTGTCTTGATTGGAGACAACAGCTTATGGTGGGTGATAGGAATTGATTTAGCTGATTTTGGAGGCAATATTTCAATTTGAAATCTCTCAATTGGCCGGTTCTGCCCCTTTTGTGACCTTGATACCAAAGAATACCCTTCCTGGTTACTGGAAATGTTAAGGCAGTCCAAGGGATTATACTCACTCCATAAATTAGGGGTACTCCTACCATATTGAGATGCCCCAAGTAAAGCAGAATCATAAAAAGGACTAGAAGAGGGCTCAGCGACATTTGATGCTGGCAAAGAATCCAATCCCATAAGTCTAGCAACCACCCCAGGTGCTTTAGTTCCATATCCTTCATCACTAGTAACTGATGAAGCGCAACTAAAGTCACTACCCCCTTTGTTGCTTGAATTTGCTCTTCTATCATCCACCTTTGTCTGGATATGCAGCAACAGTTGACAATTTCTTTAGGTTAAAACTTAAAAGTTTACCAAATTAGTAGAGAAGGACATTACAACAGGAGAGAAACTCTCACCGCATGAAGCTGTGGTTTAGCCATAGTTTCAATATTTTCCTTTCCTTGCTTTGATCCTTCTACAATCACTGTGAGGGGGAAAATCTGAATAAATAGAATGACACCATAACCTTTTAAAATTTGGGCTAATGCAGAAGTGATACACAATCTAGAAATAACTTATGGACTTCAAAATCTACAAGAAAACAATTGTACCAGATAATTCAGAATTATTCACGAACAGCTTCTTATGTGACTTCCCATTCCAATCAAAGAAGTGAAAAAAGCTTCCCTTTGAACGCTTTCTCTCCCCCTCCATTATCTCATCTAAAACCCAAAATCACTTTGCAATGTTTATAATAACTAAAATACATAAAAGCCTCATTAGACTGATCATTTCATAATCACAGAAAGGCGTTTGAATAGAGAATGTGATCAGTAATAAGAATAACCTCCATTACATCATCTTCTATATATCTCAAACCCACCTTAGCTTATTACAAAACTATATCAACAAAAAAAGACCAAACAAAACCCATAGGGCAATTTGGACAAGTTACTGTCACATATCGATTTGAAAATTGCCAAAGAAGTTCAAATAGAAGAATGAGATTAAAAATTAGAAGAAATTATGACAGTTTCAAATCATACCAACGCCTAATTTTAGCTACATTGCTCATTCAGCTAGGTAAATCAAATCGTTCTAATCCAACATAGACAAAATTCAAAGATTAACGAGGCATAAATAAATAATTTCGTTGAACTGGGTATTCCTTTACGTGAACCACCAGAGAAAAGGAGAGAAAAAGAGAGAGAAACAGAGAATCCAAAGAGCTTGACCCATATCAACCAAAAGCTTACCTGAGATAATCGAATGCAGGACACCAGAAGCTCGTTCTTTTTGCTTCTCGTAGAAACAGAAATCATCCAAAACTCATCTGCTTAGAGCCAGCAAGCATAATGAAGTATCCAAAAGCAACTAAAATCAATGGGTAGTCTTGAAATGAACAAAAGGCACAAACTTTAAACCATTTCAATCAATCGTTCAGTCACTCAATATTCACATAACCCCATTCTTCAACTTCAAGCACTAAACTTTTTATCAACTTACTCCTGGAACTTCACAGACAGACGCACAGAGGAGAAGAACTAATGTCCAAAGATATGAAATTAGGGTTCAACAGAAAAAAGCGAAAAAAACTCAAAAAGAGCCAAAAAATGGTGACATTAGCAGATACAGAGATTTCGGGTACGTAAGAAATGGTCTTAAAAATGCAGTAAAAGGATCGGCCGGTTAATAAGTGTAAAATGTGTCAGTAACGGAGAGAATGAAAGAGCAATAAAATAAATCTAGCGAAAGATGAGACACATAGAAGTACGAGTGGCCACAAGAATCGCTGATTATGATTTTTAAATTATCAATTTAAGTTTAATAAAATTATAAATTTATATTAAATTATTAGGAGACAATTTGAAAGATGATTTTTGAATTGTCCATTTTGGTTTGAGCTTCGGTTAAAAACGGTTTGAAGGGCGATTTGAAAAAAAACGGTTCAAAACAGTTTAAAGGATGATTTAAAAGCAGTTTAGGAATGTTTTAAGAGTAGTTTAGATAAAAAAAAATTAAAAAAATTTTTATTGATTCAAAAGTTAAGTTATATTTATAAAATTATTTTAATTTTTCTTAGAAATCTTTCAATCAAAATAAAATAAGAAAAAAAAAGATACATATGAACAAAAATTATTTACATCAAGTTAAATTTACAAAGGTATAAATAAATACCCATAAAAAAATCTTCAAACTTTACTCCCTTATTACTGTAGCAGCTCACTCTGCTGCTGTGCCCTTTTCCCTATCTGCGACAGCAAAATTAAGCTATCGCTGAGTAAATTTTACTTAATGATGCACAATAAAATTTAAAAAGCTGAACATAAATCATTCATTGCCAAATCATAATTTAAACATTACACAATCATATTTCACAATGTTCAAATCACATTTATAATAAATCACAATTTAAATATTTCACAATTTTTAAAGCTCAATATAACACAAATTTGATCAAACAATTAAATAAACATAGTGTTGCCAATCAATAACACAACATAGGCCATGATATAAAATTTATGAACATGTCGTGTTGTACACCACGACAAGACAAACTCACCCCACTAATCAAAATCAATGAGGGAGGTGGCTAGCTAGTTAATGAGTACTCATCCAAACTGGCAAGCCAGAGAGGGAGGAAAATGATCAAATATCAAACTCAACCCCACAAGTGGAGGAGAAACATAGTAAGAGACTGTCATGCCAAGTGTGAATAAAAAACAATTTCAAATCACAACATTTAAATATTTCATACAAACCACAAATCACATTTTATCTCAAAATTTCTATTTACAAAGTAGGCAATACAATAATTTTCAAATAAAATTTCCAAAGCCAGAATAATTAAAAACTATTCATATTACATACTAAATCAAATTTCAATAAGAAATACTTAAATAAGTTTATTGTGCACAAACCTCATAATTAGTCTTTTTTTATTTCACTCACGTCGATTCCTTTTCTCGGAAGGCCATTTTTCCACTGAAGCACACAATTAAGATGTTTTAATATTTATCCAAATTATGTTTAACCAAAATTTTAACAATTAAAATTTGCATTTAAACTTTACTTATATACTCCCATAAATTGAGTTTTTTGTATTCTTAATTATGGTGGTTACTATTTATTTGACAATTGAGTCAAAATATTGACTTTTCCACTCTAAATAGGTATATCAATTCTCATTACACTCACATACCATATTTTGAATGCCTAATTTGTTAGTTTAGGTTGCCACTTCAAATTTCTAAGTCTCCTAAAAGAATTTTCAATTTTTCAATTTTGATTCCCTGTTTTTTACTGTTCCATTGGTCTAGCTACTATGGAAATTTGACTAAGTGTTCTTCATCAAAGTTGTTCATTATTGTCTTATCTTTAATTCCCTTTTTGAATCACTCCATTTGGAGTTTTGTAACCCAATATATGGTCATTTGAATAGGACTGGCCGGATTGATATTACTCAGAATTTCTGGGTACTTTATTAATTCTAGCAGTTTTGGACAACTAACTTTGGGTAGCAAAATGAGATGTTCTTCATGAAAGTTGTAGTGCTATGTCATACCTTTCCAATGCCACAAAAATCAAGTCATTTGAACCTGTCTAGCCCAAGTTATAGCCAAATGAATAAATACTATTCATTTGGTTATTTTGGTATAGTGGCAGTGCACAATACTCGGGTTTGACCTAATTGTTCACTATCTAAATGTCATTTTCTAGGCATGGTTTCTAAATGAAAAAATGTGTCCTTATGTGTTTATTTTCATTTTCAATTAGCCTCACACCAATTGGATGGGTAAAATTTCAGTTTGGTCCCTAAAAGGGACCTAGGTCAAACTGCCAATTGGGACCCCTAACCAATCTGAATTGTATTGAGTTTCTACCAATTCAAACACGTCACAAATGACTCCAAATGACCATTTCAAATCTCAATTAGGTTCCCTTACATCAATTACCAATTTTCTCTAAATTTTTTCCTAAATCCTAAATGCCAAGAACCCTAATTATATAATTCATGCAACTAATGAGATTAAAGTGCATAATCTTAATCTACATACTTAATTCAACTTCCCTATCACTTTAATTCCATCAAACTCAAACAATTTTAGTCCCCCTTAATGCTGGCCGAAATTCACTACTAGTCCCCCATAATAGGTTTATTTGCATTTTCACTTTAATTCTAAGTTAAATTAACTAGAAACATAGGAATTCAACTAAAAATTTCAAGTTTCATCACTAACCTTTCTTTGATTTTTACTTCTTCACTTTCTTCTCTTTTCTTCCTTTCTTTTCTTCTTCAATCTCCTTTTCTATGGTGAATTAGAAGTTTTTGAAGGTTTAGGGTTGGAATTTATGGGACAAAACCAAGTTATTCAAGCTTAAAAAGCTTGTTAATGGAGGAAAACCATGGAAAAAGAGGGACTTGGGGTTTTGGCCGGCTGGTTGGGGAAGAAAGAGTGAAATTTTTTTTTTCATTTTCTTTATTTTTATGTGTATTTAAGTTAATTTTTGATTTGGTCAAAAATTTGGGAAAATAAAATTTAATTTTGGCATCATATGTGATGTCATTCAAGTGATGCAATAATTCAATTTTTCATTCTTTTTCTTTTTCCTTTATTTTTCCATTCTTCTTTAATTTAATTCTATATTCCAAAATTTTCATTTCTCCAATTTTATTAGACAGTTAGGTCAGGAGTCACCTCTAGGGGTGAATTGATCAAATTGCTCCTCGCCGAATTGATCCAGTTTGCAAATAATCCAGTATTTCTTCTCGAGTTCTGACCTAATTATTTGACCTACTTATCAATTCTTTTATGTGATTTTCTCTTTTCCACTAGGTTTGCAATTGTCCTTTGGACCGCGGTGTCACAATTTCCCGTTCAAAATTATGGTTAGGACTAACCTCGCAGTCACTTCCCGAGAATGTCGCCCATTGCTGTGACCCTCGGCTCATTTAACTTTTTATGCTTTGTTTTTCTTGTTTATACTTAACTAACTGGTAATCACTATTAGTTTTCATTCAGGGCTTTTCTAGGTGTTTTAAACATAGTTCTAATCCTCTTAACTATCCGGACCGACACCAGTTACCGAAACAGTGAAATATACCAGGTTATGCATATAGGGGTGTTACAATTCTCCCCCCCTTAAAAGAAATTTCATCCGCGAAATTTTTCCCAAGATCCATCCTAAAATAGTTATATATTTGTTTTCTCATGTCCTTCATATATTTTCATGTAGCTTCATAATCTGGATAAATGGTCCATAACACCTTAACCAAATGTATACATTTATTTCTCAGCTGCTTCACCTCATTTGCTAAGATCTTTATGAGTTTCCCCATCATACGTTGAATTTAAATTTATTTCACTTTTTTAGAGGTAAGCAGTTCTGTGTGCTAACGAATCCACTCTTTCTAGGACTTTGTGTGGTCTTATAGAGTGAGAACTTAGTTTTTCTCCTTTTTACATAATCGTATAATCTTCTTTCATTTAAGTTTATGTAAGATTTGTAACAATCTAATACAATGTTTAATTTGTTTGTATAACACTAATATTCTCTTACTATCGTTCTGTCTAATATTTCAATTCATGTTTCCTTATAGACTGACCATTGTGGTCATATTAGAATTATTTATCTAATCATGAGTCTTTTGACCATTCTAGTCAATAATCTTGCTAATTTCGTAATATTTCTTTGTTACATCTGAACCAACTATTCAAATTTTTACTTCCATAACTCTTTTATCTATCGATATTCAATAATTTATCATATTCTAGTTATTTATCTAATCATGAGTCCTTTGACCATTCTAGTCAACAATCTTGCTAATTTTCGTAATATTTCTTTGTTACATCTGAACCAACTATTCAAATTTTTACTTCTATAACTCTTTTATCTATCGATATTCTATAATTTATCGTATTCTAGGAGATATCTTTCGCTAACAAACTCTTCCAAAACTAATTCTAAAAAGACTAGTCACTGACATATCAAAATTGATTTTTATACAAGGGACAACAAGAAGGCAAGTAATGCTGGCACTAACATAAAAGTGTGCAGACCTCGGGTCAAATAATACATATATCTTAGTTAAAATTTGAGAAAGTGCCAACAACAATGTAAGAAGTCTCATCCTCTTCCCTCTGCCGCATAGTATATACTCTAGCTAGAGTATTACCTTGTTTTGGCTGATTCACAGTACTCTGATTTCCAGGTATACTACCCCTACCTCTGCCTCTGCCTTTACTAACTGATGGTGAACTCTTCGGGGTAGAAACTTGGGTTGATCATTCTGATGTAGTAAATGATCTAGAACGGTGTGGACTTATACAATCCTTAGCAAAATGATCAGTCCCTCCACAATTAAAACATGCTTCTATGGCTCTATAACATACCCCACTATGTGGTTTACCATAGGTTTCACAAAGTCTATCTGACAGCGTATTTCTGAGTGTCTGCTGAGTTTGTTGACCGGATCGGGGTGATTTATGTCCAGAAAATCTACCTCTACCTGATTCGCGTGAGCTAGATCCTCCAAAATGTTTTCTCTTCCCCAAACTACTTTCTGTGGCTTGACCAATAGCTTTTTCTGCTTTTTCTTTCTCTTTTGTGTTCTTTTTAACTGACCCTTCCAACTCAATCCTTTCAAGTTCCAAAGCTTGTGAAATCAATTCAGAAAAATTTTGGTGTCGGAACTCCACCACTTGCATTCTCAAAGTAGGCCTTAACCCAGCCTCAAACCTCCTGCACCGGTCTCTGGGGGTGGTGACCAAGCTTCCGACATAGTGGCTTAGTCGAAAAAAATCCCGCTCATACTCTGCTATAGTTCTATCCCCTTGCTTCAGACTTAAAAACTCTTGCGGCTTCATATCTACATAGGTGTCAGGGACCCATTTCTGCCTAAATTCTCTCAGGAAGTCTGCCCAAGTGAGGACTGGTGGCTCAACCAGGCTATGGAGGATGGTCTTCCACCATTCATATGCATCCTCTGGTAGAAGTAAAACTGAATATTCAAATTTTAATTTTTCAGCACATTGCAGTTTCTGAAAACCCGTTCCATTCTCTCTAACCACTGCTCTGCTTCTAGTGGATCTACTGTGCTCTTGAACTCGATAGCCCCAAATTTCATTAATTTTTCATATTGCCGAGCTGGCCGCTGTGATTGTGCTACTGGGACTTGCATCTAAGCTTGTGTTTGTAACACCCCTATATGCATAGCCTGGTATATTTCACTGTTTCGGTGACCAGTGTCGGTCCGGACAATTAAAAGGATTAGAACCATTTTAAGACACCTAGAAAAGCCCTGAACGAAAATAAATGGTGTTGACTAGAAGGTTAAGTATAAATAAGAAAAATAATGCATAAAAAGTTAAATGAGCCGATGGTCACAGCGATGGGTGACCTTACCGAAAAGTGACTGCAAGGTCAGTCCTAACTCCAATTTTGAACGGGAAATTGTGACACCGCGGTCCTAAGGACTATTATGAACCTAGTGGAAAGAGAAAATCATAAAAAAGAGCTGATAAGTAGATCAAATAATTAGGTCAGGGCTCTGGAAGAAACGCCAAAGTATTTGTGAATCGGATCAAATCGGCGAGGGGCAAATTGGTCAACTCACCCTTAGAGGTGACTCCTGACCTAACTGTCCAATAGAATATAAGAAATGAAAATTTTGAAGTATAGATTTAAATTGAAAAAGTATGAAGAAAAAAAAGGAAAAGAAAAGGAAATTAAAATAAGAATTATGACATCACTAGTGTGACCTAAGCATGACTTAATAATTTTATATTTTCTAATTATGACAATTATGGGATAATGACATAAAATGACAAGAAAAGAAAAAAAAAATTTTACCCACCAACTTAAAAATGTATAGAAATTGTTTTAAAATCCCTTGTAGTATATTTAATGGGTTACCGGTATGCGAAGTACGATAATTCGTTAGGTGTACTACGGGATCATGTTATGTCTTACAGAGGAGTAGGGTGTGACATGTTTAGTGGTATAAGAGCAATGGTTTTAAAGTAAATTTTGAACTGTGAATTTAAAATATTTTGTCAGAAATTACAACTGCTCAAATATTCGATACATATAGTACATTTGTATTATAAATATGAACTGACGCAGAGAAACCTCCTTGTATAGGTTGTCCCAGGAAAAGAAGATTTTGTGAATAGAGTAGAAGAGAGAGATAAATCAGTAGAACAACCAGTTGCAGTTGAGGCACAAGGAGAGGCCTCAGCTCCTCAAAGTGTTGAAAATCCGACTGTACCAATTCCACCTATACAAATTACTACACAAATGGCCCAGCAAATGGCCACTTTTTTTCAACAAATGGCTAATAGTCTATCAGCTCAAGCTTAAGTATAGACCCAACCCCCACAAGGGCAACATGAAATAGAGAAAAGTGAGAAACCTGGTGGTCACAGCTCGTATAGTAATTTGGGGAAGAGAAAAGAATTTGAGGAACCCCGAGCACAGAGATATGATAGAGGCAAATTATCAAAACAGAAGCCACCAAGGTCCAGTTGTACAACAATTAGAAGCTCATATCCTCCTCGCATCTGCAACTCTTGTGGAAAACTACATGGGGGCATTTGTCGTAAAGCCATTAGAGCTTGCTACAATTGTGGAAAGATTGGACACTTTGCTAGAGATTGTACTAAAGAAGCTCGATCTGCTCTCCAAAGTTCACGGACAGTCAGTAGAGGACGAGATAGAAATAGAGTTGGTACTCCTCGCAATCTAAGCATAGCGAATCTACCTAAACAGAGTAGTGAACCAACTAGGGTGTACTCCAGGCACCAGGGGGAAAGAGCAGAAACTTCGGATGTAGCTGCTAATAAGTTTTTAATTTTTGGAAGAAACATTTAGTTATTATTTGATCCCAGCACTATTTATTTATATGTTAGTGTTAGAATTATATGTTTTGTTGCTACTCTTTTACAAGAGGAATAAATTTTGATGCATTAGTAACTAGTCCTTTAGGATAAAAACTATGATAACAAGTATGATTGACATTAATTTTGGAAGAATTGTCAGCGAAAAGTATTTTCTAGCATACCATAATTTATAAAGCTAATTAGTGAGCCTAATTAAAATAAGGCAAGAGGACCTAAAAGTAAGTTACAGTAATATAATTGCTCTAGATGAGGGCAAAGATGTCACTGCTAGTAATTGTCAATGGATACGGTAATTAGAATAAGTTTTGGATATTAGTGAATTCGAAAATAATAAAATGTAGGAAAGTTTGATCTATTAGAATGTATCGTAGTAACTATGCAATGTTCTTAATGTTTCTACTGTAAGCTACAGATAACAGTCCTGACTTGAGATTATTGTGTAGAGCTATGTACTACCCGATAGTGCACTAAGATGAGGATTATTGCAAATGGCATCTGTTTTGGTAAAATTCTACCGGGACAGAATTTTATTATTGGAAGGGAGTTTGAAAATCCTAACCCGAGATTTAAAACTCTAAAGTTAGAATATCGAAAGGTTATAATTCAGTACAAAAGGAAGTAATGACTACACATCAGTTTAAAATAAGCTATAGAATATCAATAGATAAAAGAGTTGTGGAAGTAAAAATTAGAATAGTTGGTGCAAATGTAATAAAGAAGCGTTATGAATATTAGTTAAAGTGTTGACTAGAATGGTCAGAGGACCAAATCAAAGTAATATTGAAGTATAGCGGATTTATTAGGGATGATAAGAGGTGCTAAATCATGACTCGACAGTCAAGTTAAGGAAGAAGATAAGATTGAAGAATAAAATCATTAAAGTTAAGTTGTGGAATGGAAAAAAAAAGGAAACAAATAGAATAGTAAGAAATGAGAAAAACACTAGATGAGAAATTGCCACCAGGGCAAGCAACCTACTTAAGACGCGTAACGATATCCCGAACTATTTTATCAAGAAAGACATAAGTTAAACAAAAGCAAACAAGATAGTGCAAAATGGCACATAGGCCTTGGTCATAAATGGATATGGTAAGATAATGATTATAGACCTATGGCCAATAATGAGATAAGTAGTTCATATATGACCAACAAAGGTCATTTAAAAAAAAAAAAAAAAAAAGACTACAAAGGAAAATAATTGCTAAAACAACAGCAAGAAAAAATTAAAATATTCCAAACTAAACTAAAGGTTGCATCAAATGATCAAGAGATTTGATAAGAAAAGAGTAAAACTAAGTTCTCACCCATAGGATCATAGGAGGTCCTAGAAAAAGTAGATCCACTAGCACACAGATTTGCTTACCTCTAAAATTGAAATGAATTTGAATCTAACTTATGACAGAAGCTCATAAGAAACTTGGCACACGAGGTGAGCAATCGATGAGTAAATACTATTGGTTAAAGTGCTGTGGAACCATCATTCAGGCCAGGAAGCTACTTGGGAGTGTGAAGAGGACATGAGGAAACATAACCCACAGCTGTTCAGAGAATAATACCAGGTAAAAATTTTGAGACAAAATTTATTTTAAGGGGGAGAATTGTAACACCCCTATATGCATAGCCTGGTATATTTTACTGTTCCAATGACAGGTGTTGATCCGAACAATTAAGAGGATTAGAATCATGTTAAGACACCTAGAAAAGCCCTGAATGAAAATAAATAGTGCTGACTAGAAGGTTAAGTATAAATAAGAAAAACAATGCATAAAAAGTTAGATGAGCCGATGGTCACAGCGATGGGTGACCTTACCGAGAAGTGACTGCGAAGTTAGTCCTAACTCCAATTTTGAATAGGAAATTATGACACCGCAGTCCTCAGGACTATTATGAACCTAGTGGAAAAGAGAAAATCATAAAAAAGAGATGATAAGTAGGTCAAATAATTAGGTTAGGGCTCTAGAAGAAATGCCGAATTATTTGCAAACCGGATCAAACCGGCGAGGGGCAAATTGGTCAACTTACCCCTAGAGGTGACTCCTGACCTAGCTGTCTAATAAAATTTGAGAAATGAAAATTTTAAAGTATAGATTTAAATTGAAAATGTATGAAGAAAATAAAAGAAAAGAAAAGGAAATTAAAATAAAAATTATGACATCATTAGTGTGACCTAAGCATGACTTAATAATTTTATATTTTCTAATTATGATAATTATGGGATAATGACATAAAATGACAAGAAAAGAAAAAAAAATTACATATCCATTTCTTCTTCCTAGTGCCGTCTCCCACACCTCTCTCTTCTCTCCCATCTTTCTCTCACAAACCACCATTAAAGCTCATTTGGAGCTTGATTAAACACCAAACTTAGCCCTAATTTCCCAACTCACTTAATTAAACCTTGCCCTTGCAACTTGAAAAGAAGATTGTAGAAGGAAAAGGAAGAAGAAATTGAAGAAATTAGAGCTTGAGAAATTGAAGAAAGAGGTTAGTAGTGATTTTCAATTTCTCTCTTTAAATTTATGCACATATAATTGAATTAACTTAGGAATTGTGTAAAAATCAAACAAAAATGTTAGATTAAGGGACTAATGGAATTTCAGCCAACATTAGAAGGGATAGGTTTTGATGTATTTTGAGGGAATTAAAAGTGTAATTAAGCTTAATTTAGTGTTTAGATAGTGTTTATTCACTTTAATTGCAAGAATTTAATCAAGTAGAAAAATTAGAGTTCTTGACCCTTAGGGCTTGGGAGAAAAAATTGAGAATTTGGTAAATTGATTTACTTTGAGCTAAGTGAGGTTTCAAATGGTTAAATGGTGTAATTTAGAATGTGTTGAATGGTGAGAAGTTAAGTCAAATTCGAATTGGTGAGAGGTCACTACTAGACAGCCTGACCTAGGTCCATTTCAGGGACCAAAAATAAAATTTTACTAACCCAATTGGTATGAGGCTAATTGGGAATGAAATTAGACACATAAAGACACAATTTTCATTTAGAAACCATGCTCAGAAAATGACATTTAGATAGTAAACAATTAGGTCAAATTCGGGTAATGTGCACTGCCACAGTACAAAAATGACCATTAGTTCATTTGGCCATAACTTGTCCTAGGTAGGTCCAAATGACCTGATTTTTGTGGCATTGGAAAGATATGACATAACACTACAACTTTCATAAAGAACACTAACCCAAATTTTGCCTATAACCAAATTGCCACCCAAATTTAGTTGTCTAAAACTGCCAGAACCTAAATAAGCCCAGAAATTTTGGGTAACACTAATCCTGCCAGCCTTAGTAAAATGACCATATCTTGGCCTAAAAAACTCCAAATGGAGTGATTCAAAAAGGGAATTAAAGATAAGACAATAATTAATAACTTTGATGAGAGACACTTAGCCAAATTTTTACAGTAACTAGACTAATGGAACAATGCAAAATAGGGGATCAAAACTAAAAAATGGCAATTTCTCTTAGGAGAGTTAGAAATTAAAATGGTAACCAAGACCAACAAATTTGACACTCAAAATGTGGTATGTGGGTGTAATTGGAATTCACATACTTATTAAGCATGAAAAAGTCAATATTTTGACTTGAATAGTGCCATGAATAGTAACTCTGAAATGCAAATTTCAAAGAACGTTAATTTAAGCATATTAGGGCTAGAATTCAGTAGACATGAATTATTTATTGGATTTATTATAAGTTATGATACTGAAATACTGTAAATTGTGTGTTTCAGTTGAAAAAGAGACTTAAAAGGGATTTTCAAGAAAAAACTGAAATTTAAAGTAAACTAGTCAACAAAGAGGTTTGTGCACAACTAGTATTTTTATTAGTTATGTTTCTTCATATGTCTTTTGACTAAATGATTTCATTTCTTATTGTATTATGTTTATCAAATATTGAATTTATCTCAACAATTATTGAAATATGTTATAGTATGAATGAGTTTAGTTTTAGAAAATGAAATTAGTTATGATTTTATTTTGTCATAAATTGAATAAAGTTAGCTTTGGAAAAATTTTGATTGAAACATAATTGACATGGGAATGGATAAAATTTGTTTTGAATTGTGATGAGCATAAAAATTTTTGGATATTGGAATTGACATTGAATTGAATTTTGTTGTGATTTATGCTCACAAAAAGAATAAAAAGATTCATGATATTGTTTTATATCTCACTATAAATGCTTGACTCGGTTATTACCTGTCTCTCTCATTTGTTGAGGAGACAATGGAGTTAGTTTTGTTTTGTTTTGAATACCATGGTATGTGCACAGGCTTAGATTCTCCTCTTATTAGAGGTTAAATCTAAGTTTTTCATTGGCTCTTTCGAAAGTTGCATTATTGTGGTGTGTACTATACACGATTATTCGACCTCTCCGACCATAGGGAGTTAGAATCGCCCCAAAGATGGCCCTTACGGATTAATCTTGCATAGTTAGTGAGATAAAGAATGGGTTTTGAACTGTAAGAATTATGATTTCAAATGGGATTTATGCATAATTGATTTTATTGGAATTAAGATTTGTTTCCATAAATTACTGGAATTACTTTAAATGTTCAGTTATGATTTGATAAATGAAATTCTTGAGCAGAGTCATTTTAACAAATGATTTATTTTATTGGCAACGAATATTTTAATTTTTGAAATTTTGATTGAATTTCAAGATTTCCAAATTCTTTGCTAAAATTTTGGTAAGGTATTGTATATTATGTTTTAAATTATGGTTGTGCACCACTGAGTTCAACACTCAGTGATAGCTTTATATGCTATCGTAGGTGAAAGTAAAGATAGAGCAGCCGAGTGAGATTTTCGGTAGTTGCGCCTTTAAGACTCATTAGGATTAACTTCGGGTATATTAGAGGTATATGCTTGTACATTAGATTTTGATGTATGCATGTAATTATATGTATGTAAATTAGTTGAGCAGTTGTACAAAAACATTTGTAATATTATTTTGGGTATGTAATTAAAATGCAAATTATTGTAATATTCAAATTTATTTATGAGTTTTGTAATCAATGTAAATAATTAAATTTTTGTATTTTGTGAATGAGAAATTATTCTTTTTTTGAAATGAGATGCTTCGAATTGCGATTGATTTTGAGTTGAGCTTCTTGTATGAGATTGTGAGATGAAATGGATTTGTATTAGAGTTATGGTTGAGTAAAAATATTGAAAGTGTGTTTCTTTTCAGGTTTTGAAGAACTGTTTTCTCAAAATACAATTGGTACTCTGCTAAAATTTTTGTAAAAATTGCAGTAGTTTTAAATATTCAAAAATTTGATTTATGACTTAATGTTAATTAAAAGTTTTAATATTTATGAAAAAATTTACCCAACAACTTAAAAATATATAAAAATTATTTTAAAATCTCTTGTAGTATATGTAATGGGTTACCGGTAGGCGAAGTATGGTAATTCGTTAGGTGTACTACGGGATCATGTTATGCCTTACAGAGGAAAGGTCCCTTAGGCAAATCCCACATCGGCAAAGCACAGAGTTGGTATTGGGTTCAAAAAGTAATGATATATAAAATGAGGAAACTAATCACTAGAGACGCCTTTTAGTGGAATGGCCTGGAGAGTTGGAAGAACTCTAGGATTAAGCGTGCTCGCTTGAGAGAAATCATAGGATGGGTGACCTCCTAGGAAGTTTTCCATTCCACCTATGGGACAAAACCATGAGGCTTATGGCCAAAGCGGACAATTCCTCTAGTGGTTGGAGTCCGATCGTTACAATTGATTTCAGAGCCGCTCGTGTGTCCTCTTGGGCGATGGTGGGGCAAACCTCAGCGAGGACGCTGAGTCCCAAAAGGGGGGGGGGGGAGAAAGGTCCCTTAGGCAAATCCTACATCGGCAAAGCACAGAGTTGGTCTTGGGTTCAAAAAGTAATGATATATAAAATGGAAAAACTAATCACTAGAGGCGCCTTTTGATGGAATGGCCTGGAGAGTTGGAAGAACTCCAGGGTTAAGCATGCTCACTTGAGAGAAATCCTAGGATGGGTGACCTCCTGGGAAGTTCTCCATTCCACCTATGGGACAAAACCGTAAGGCTTATGGCCAAAGCGGACAATTCCTCTAGTGGTTGGAGTCCGATCGTTACAATGTTGGCAAGTTTCCTACCATTTGTTGAAACAGCACAGCCATCTGCTGTGCAAACAGAGTAGGAAACTGCGGTGCTTGAGGAGGAGCTGGAGTGGCTAACCCACTCACATTTTGGAGTGCTGGGGCTACCCTTTGCACCTCAGCCTCAACAGACTGTTCTACAGAATGATCTCCTTCTTCTATTCCGATTACAGAAATTTTCTACTCCCTGATAACAAACACAAGGAGGTTGACTTTCGTTAGTTTATATTCATAATGTAAATATGTCATATGTATCAATTTAGGACACTTGAGCAATTATACTTATCAAAGAAAATATTCACATGCATAGTCAAAATTCATTTGAAAACCATGCTCTAATACCTCTAAAACATGTCACACCTTACCTCTCTGTAAGGCATAACATGATCCCGTTGTATACTTAATGAATTACCAAACTTCGCCTACCAATAACCCATTAAATATATTACAAGGGATTTTAAAACAATTTTACTTCCTTTGAAGGTGGCGAGCACTTTTGGTAGGAATTAAAAACTTTTATTAAAGTTAAACCACATATTAAATTTTCAATCAATTTAAAGTTTCTGCAAATTTTATAAAAATTTCGGCAGAGTGCCGTCTATAATTGGAAAAAATTAGTTCTTCAAAACCTGTGAAAACACTCTCAATAATTTCATTTCTCAACCCCAACTGCTAATATATTCTCAAATCAATACAATTCAACCAAATTTCAATTCAAAATTCACAACTCAAAATTTTTTTATTCAAAATAATTCGATAAACTCATAAACATTGCATTAAATTAAATTTATATATATAAGTCTTAATTTACAAAAGGCAAATCAAAATTAATATTATAACAAACTCTAATGTACAACTGCTCATCTAACTACTTAGATACATATGAACAAAAGATTATTACATCAAATTAAATTTACAAGGGTATAAATAAATACCTGTACAAAAATCTTCAAACTTTGCTCCCCTATTACTGTAGCAACTCACTCTGCTGCTGTGCCCTTTTTCCTATCTGCGACAGCAAAATTAAGCTATCGCTGAGTAAATTTTACTCAGTGGTGCACAATAAAATTTAAAAAGCTGAACATAAACCATTCATTGCCAAATCATAATTTAAACATTACACAATCACATTTTACAATTTTCAAATCACATTTATAACAAATCACAATTTAAATATTTCACAATTTTCAAAGCTCAATATAACACAAATTTGATCAAACAATTTAATAAACACAGTGTTGCCAATCAATAACACAACTTAGGTCATGACACAAAATTTCCGAACATGCCATGTTGTACACCATGACAAGATAAACTCACCCCACTAATCAAAATCAATAAGGGAGGTGGCTAGCTAGTTAATGATTATTCATCCAAACTCACCTCAGACTGGTAAGCCAGAGAGGGAGAAAAATGATTAAATATAAAGCTTAACCCCACAAGTAGAGGAGGAACATAGTAAGGGACTGTCATGCCAAGTGTGAATCAAAAATAATTTCAAATCACAACATTTAAATACTTCATACAAACCACAAATCACATTTTATCTCAAAATTTTCATTTACAAAGTAAGCAACATAATAATTTCCAAATAAAATTCCCAAAACCAAAACAATTAAAAACTATTCATATTACATACTAAATCAAATTTCAATAAGAAATATTTAAATAAGTTTATTGTGCACAAATCTCGTAATTAATCTTTCTTTATTTCACTCCTGTCGATTCTTTTCCTCGGAATGCCTTTTTTTCCACTGAAGCACACAATTAAGATATTTCAATATTTATCCAAATTATGTTTAACCAAAATTTTAACAATTAAAATTTGTATTTAAACTTTACTTATATACTCCCATAAATTGAGTTCTTCGTGTTCTTGATTATGGTGGTTACTATTCATTTGACAATTGGGTTAAAATGTTGACTTTTTCACACTAAATAGGTATACCAATTCTCATTACACTCACATACCACATTTTGAGTGCCTAATTTGTTCGTTTAGGTTGTCATTTCAATTTTCTAAGTCTCCTAAAAGAATTTTTAATTTTTCAGTTTTGATTTCTTATTTTGCACTGTTCCATTGGTCTAGCTACTATGGAAATTTGGCTAAGTGTTCTTCATCAAAGTTGTTCCTTATTGTCTTATCTTTAATTTTATTTTTGAATCATTCCATTTAGAGTTTTTTAGCCCAAGATATAGTCATTTCAATAGGGTTGGCCGGATTGATGTTACCCAGAATTTCTGGGCACTTTATTAATTCTGAAAGTTTTGGACAACTAACTTTGGGTAGCAAAATGACTTAGTTATGGGCAGAATTTAGGTTGATGTTCTTCATAAAAGTTGTAGTGCTATGTCATACCTTTCCAATGCCACAAAAATCGGGTCATTTAGACCTGTCTAGCCCAAGTTATGGCTAAATGAACAAATACTATTCATTTGATCATTTTGATACAGTGGCAGTGCACAATACCTTAGTTTGACCTAATTGTTCACTATCTAAACGTCATTTTCTGGGCATGGTTTCTAAATGAAAAATGTGTCCTTATGTGTTTATTTTCATTCCCAATTGGCCTTGCACCAATTGGATAGGTAAAATTTTAGTTTTGGTCCTTAAAAAGGACCTAGGTCAAACTGCCAGATTGGGACCCCTAATCAATCCGAATTGTATTGAGTTTCTACCAATTCAAACACATCACAAATGACTCCACATGACCATTTCAAACCTCAATTAGGTTCCCTTACATCAATTACTAATTTTCTCTAAATTTTTCCCCAAACCCTAAGTGCCAAGAACTCTAATTATGTAATTCATGCAACTAATGAGATTAAAGTGCATAATCTTAATCTACATACCTGATTCAACTTCCATATCACTTTAATTCCATCAAACTCAAACAATTTTAGTCCCCCTTAATGTTGGCCGAAATTCACTACTAGTCCCCCATAATATTTTTGTTTGTATTTTCACTTTAATTCTAAGTTAAATTAACTAGAAACATAGGAATTCAACTAAAAATTTCAAGTTTCATCACTAACCTTTCTTTGCTTTTTACTTCTTCACTTTCTTGTCTTTTCTTCCTTTCTTTTCTTCTTCACTCTCCTTTTCTATGGTGAATTAGAAGTTTTTGAGGGTTTAGGGTTGGAATTTATGGGACAAAACCAAGTTATTCAAGCTTAAAAAGCTTGTTAATGGAGGAAAACCATGGAAAAAGAGGGACTTGGGGTTTTGGCCTGCTAGTTGGGGAAGAAAGAGTGAATTTTTTTTTTCTTTGTTTTTATGTGTATTTAAGTTAATTTTTGACTTGGTCAAAAATTTGGGAAAATAAAATTTAATTTTGACATCATATGTGATGTCATTCAAGTGATGCAATAATTCAATTTTTTATTCTTTTTCTTTTTCCTTTATTTTTTCATTCTTCTTTAATTTAATTTTATATTTCGAAATTTTCATTTCTTCGATTTTATTGGACAGTTAGGTCAGAGTCATCTCTAGGGGTGAATTGACCAAATTTTCCCTCGCTGGATTGATCCAGTTTGTAAATAATCTAGTATTTCTTCCCGAGTCCTGACTTAATTATTTGACCTACTTATCAACTCTTTTCTGTGATTTTCTCTTTTCCACTAGGTTCGCAATAGTCCTTTGGACAGCGGTGTCACAATTTCCTGTTCAAAATTAGAGTTAGGACTGACCTCGCAGTCACTTCCTGGGAAGGTCACCCATCGCTGTGACCCTCGGCTCATTTAACTTTTTATGCTTTGTTTTTCTTGTTTATACTTAACTAATTGGTAATCACTATTAATTTTCCTTTAGGGCTTTTCTAGGTGTCTTAAACATAGTTCTAATCCTCTTAATTGTTCAGACCGACACCGGTCACCAGAATAGTAAAATATACCAGGTTATGCATATAGGGGTGTTACAGGGAAGTTCTATTTGATATGGACTTTGGTATGGTGATGTTACAAGTAACCAAAATAAGCTTTATCATGAATGCCTCTTTAGTGCATTTATTTATTTGTTTATTTCCCCTAAAATATGGTTGGCATGAAATTTCAAATTCTACTCTACCAATTAAAATTTTAATAAATAAAGTCCATTAATTATCCTTGTACCATCGATTTTTATGAATCAAATTTGTGCATTTTATTGATAGGAGTGTTTCTCCAAAGATAGATACCTATAATCTTAACAAACAAAGGAATAAGTAAATACACACAAGACTCTAGCTAAAAAAAACTTAGCTTTCTTTGTTCTATTAAGATTTTGTGTCATCATCAAATCAACTCTAGACTCCTTAAGCCACACATTATTTTTCTCTCAATTTAGATTCTTTCCTAAGTAAAGCCTTCCCTTTTGCCATGCGTGGCAGTCTCCTTTGCCCCTTTGGGTAGAGAGAGGCCTCCCTCCTTACCACCGAATAGGGTTGTAAATAGATTTTTGGTGGCTAGGCAGCGGGAATGAACAGTAAAGGGTTTCTACCGCTACTGTTAGGTTGTGTTGCTGTTTCTTGTTTGTTGGTTGCTTTTCTTTTATGAGTACTTTGTTTTGATTATTTGTAGGTTTGGCGGTGCTATGGAAGGATATTTGGACAGATCTACTTCGTTTCTACCTATTACATGGTCACTTTAACACTAGTTTTGGCTGAGTTGGGAGGAAGTCTTTACTACCATCATCAAGGTAGATGCATCCCTAGGGTTTGAAGAGCAGGATGAGAGTGTGTTGCCTCCTTGGCTATACGAGATTGAGACGTTAATGGGGCTCTACTCCTCCTTGATCCTTCTATCTATGCGAGCTACTAGTAGAAGTCCTAAGTGATTCCTTTGGCCCCATGGCCTTGTGCCTTTGTTTTTTAGATGATTCCTTTTAGGGGTGAGCAATCGGTTCAAACCGAACCAAACCGAATTAAATTATAAAAACCGAACCGTCAATTTTAGAAATCGAACCGAACCGAAATTGGTGAAAAATCGAATCGAACCGAACCGTTTTATTTCGGTTCGATTCGGTTAAAACCGATCGGTTTGATTTTTGATTATTTTTTAATTTAGACTTGATTTTCAAGTTATTTGGTCTAATTTTAACTTTGGTTTGAACCTAATAACCATTAATTAATGAAATTAAACAATTAATATATATAAAATTAAATATAATTCATAAATTTTTCATAAAAATAAATTAATTCAAAAATCAATTCGGTTCGATTTGACTATACAAATCACTATTCGGTTCGGTTTAACAGATTTTTTTTTCTTCAAAACTGAACCGAATCAAAATAACCGAAATTTTTATAAATTAAAACCGAACCGAACCGATTTAATTTTAAAACTGAACCGACCGAACCGAATTGACTCGATTTGATTCGATTTTTTGATTTGAACCAAATTCTGCTCAGCCCTAGTTCCTTTTAACAGCCATGGGTGTTGTTAGGCTGATTTGGGCCTACTGTGATAGAGTTTTCTTCTTGGCCGAATGATCCTGAGAGAAGCAGTGCAAGCAATAGTTGGTGGTTTTCATTTTTTTATTTTGTTATAGGTGTGGATTTGTTTCATAGGTTCCTTACACGGTTAGGGTTGCCCTAGGGTCCCTGGTTAGGGTTTGATTTTTGGATTGGGTGTATGATTGTATCAGACTTGGGTTGGAATTTTAGTAGTGTAGGAATCATTCTTAAGGCCATGCGGCCTTTTTTAATATTTTTATTTTCTGCCTTTTTAAGACCTTTGAAAGATATTATTACCTTTGATAAAAACTCCTAGATTTTGATTAAGGAGGAAAAAAAAAAAGAAAAGAAATAAGGAATTTTTTTTTTTTAAAGAATGATAACGAGCGAGTCAAAGGCGGGGATTGCTTTGCCATCCTCGCCATACAGGATATTAGAGTCGAGGCAGTGATCCCTGTGGGGCGAAGTGAGTTTCCCCGTGGGGATTTTTTTTTTATATATTTTTATTTTTATTTATCATTGTATAATATAAATTTATTTATTAAAAATAAATTATAAATTAGAAATATATGTTTTAAACATAATCTTAATAATATACACTTTTCTATTAAAATTATAATATTTAAATACATAAAAATAATTTTTTATCAAAAAATAATAATATATCATTTTTGGAGTTGGTTATGGGGAATCAGGGTGAGGAGGCCTTCTTCCTGTCTCCTTTTTTTGCCTACACAGGGATGGGGTGGAGTTGGAGAAATTGATCGGGTTTGGGATGAGTTGAATCGAGTTTGAGAACAATTACCACCTCTGAACTCCAATCTAACCCCACTAAGTGGGTGACATTGACCAAAGACCAAATTAGACTAAACAAAAAGAAAGGACATTAGCCCTTACTCAACTCTCAAATAAAAGAACATGGGTTGTTTCTATATGCTTTTCTGAATGGATGGAGAGCGAATGAATAAGAAAGATTTGGATTTAAGCAAAGGTTCACATACTAGGGAAATTGATACGTTAACTACAACACATGACTAAATTATTAGGCGGTTAAAATGTCACACTCTGATTAATTAAACATAAATAAAGAAGTAAAAAATATATATATGAATATGAATGTTAACGACAAGAATTAAAAGATGGTTGCATTGCATGTGCTATGAAAATATTCCGTCCAAGTCTCCATGAATTCGTAGATCTCAGATTTTGTTGTTGACTAGAAACCAGGAAAGGCATATAGGAATTGTTGGTATAGTGGTGCCCATGGATCGAAAGGTCTTCCCTCACATCGAAATTCCTGTTTTCAACACTTTTCTTGTTATTCTTTTGCTACAATTTATGGCATTATACCATTCTGGGAATAACTTCCTTGACAAAAGAGAATTGTGTCCCCAACAAGATGGTGCATTATTATTATTAATATTATTATTATTATTATTATTTGCATAGGATGAGCCACTAAATTTAACTAAACAAATTTTGTCATAACCAAGTGTCCAAGTCAGATGCTAAGAGATGCTTTTGCATGGCAAAGAGAGCACAAATCTATCAACGGCTATTTCTGAGGGGTTGACACATGACATGATATATATATATATATATATATATATATATTTGCATAGGATGAGCCACTAAATTTAACTAAACAAATTTTGTCATAACCAAGTGTCCAAGTCAGATGCTAAGAGATGCTTTTTCAGAAATAGCCGTTGATAGATTTGTGCTCTCTTTGCCATGCAAAAGCATCTCTTAGCATCTGACTTGGACACTTGGTTATGACAAAATTTGTTTAGTTAAATTTAGTGGCTCATCCTATGCAAATATATATATATATATATATATATATATATATATATATATACGTGGCATTCTCTCTCCATAAAAAAATTTATCTTGCTTAAATCTTTTATTTTTTTAAGTATTATTATTATTATTATTTAAATGATTATTTTCTTTAACAATTAATTATCAAAATTCAAAATTTTTGTGATTAAATTTATTATTTATAAATTATTATATTATTTTTTAATAATAATAAAAATAATAATATTTTATTTAATGCTAACTTTAATTTTTTAAAATTTTATTAATTAATTATTTTAAATTACAATTAAATTATTAATTTCTTAATTATATACAAGTAAATTATAAATTATTCAATAGTTACCCTCTTAATGTTATAATAAATAGTTATTATTATAAGATAAGTTACAATATATGCTAGTATAATATATGCTAACATATTTATACTTATTTAGACCATTAATATTACTTTTAAGAATAATATTAATATTAGTAAATAAAGATTTTATTTAAATATATTATAGTTTTTAAATATATTAAAAGGAAATAAATAATTTGATATATAAAATTATAAAAATAATCATATAATTGAATCAATTTTAAATGATTTCATATCTTTAATCAATATTTCTATCATATTATCATATTTTTATTATTTTTATTATGAAATATTTATTAAAAATTAAGAGATAAAAAAATTTAATTTATATAAAAAATAATAAAAATAAAATATGAAATAATTAATAAAAAAATTTAGACATTATATTATTTATATATATTAAAATTAAAAAAATATATATAAATTAAAATTATTTATACACTAAAATTATGAATAGCCAAAGCACGAACAATTCCTAGTTAAAGATAAAACAATATTCATTTGCCTCGGGCCCTCAAGCAATAGCCTAGTCATCAACATCCCATTATCATGTACTTCGATGAAACTTTCCAGAGCCATCTGGTCACATTACTAATACGGGGACATGGAAAATTTGACTTGTGGACCTCCATCACATGCTTTGTTTTGGTTCCTCGTTTGAGTAGGATTTGGGACAAACACTATATTCGCTTCTTCATCCTTATCTAAGTTGACAAGCATTCGTCATGCAAGATGTTATTGAACCCCACTTATCTGCCAGCAGAAAAGAGTCTATTGTTTGGTGGAGTGACATGACGACCACTAAAAGTTAAAAAATGCTAAGCCCATGAATCTTACACAATGATCAGCTTGGAGTACTTGTTATCCAAGATTTGTATATATGTTGATAACTAGTTATTTCTTCAATGTTAAGGTAAAGCCTATTCACGGGACACAGGTGAAAACTAATTCCCTATTCCAGTTTGAGGGGAACATACCCAAATATTCAAATTTCCAACAAGTGAATGTATGACAAGCAGCCTTAGCTTCATTTTCTTCTAGCTTTCTCATATTAGGAATATCTCTCCTTGTCACAATTTTCACATTTTTGAAACTTCTCTTCTACTATATGCATATTTTCTCCAAAAGGGAAAAAAAAATGGAGTTTTTACTTCGTAAAAAATACTCATATCTGAATCTCCCTCGAGCTCGTTTAGCAAATTGAGATTATAAATAGTCCCACACTTCCAGAAAATAATTTCTTTTCCATATCAATATTCAGAATCATCTTCTTAAACTAAATGCATATACGTACACAAAGACTATCGTCTAATGGGATAGCCAAGAAAAATATGCCAAGTCCTCTTAACTTTGTTTGTCAGTGCTGTTTGATCTCACCTTCTGAAGCCTTTTTACTTTTAGGTCCTTTTTTTGGCTTTTTGAAGTTATCCATGTAAGAAACCTATACAAAAATCCAAGAGAAGAAAATTTATATAACATATGCAAAATTAATAAATAAAAGACCTATTGCTCAAAACTAGCATACAGCAAACGATACAAGCAGACACAGTGTTATTACCACCAGCACTTACAATATAGGATTTCCACTCAATTTTGTCATGCCCCTCTGAGACACTGGCAGGCTGAGGATGAGGATGATTATGAATGTGATGGAATATGTGAATGAGTACAGCAGCATCAAGAGCAGCATACTCCAACTGCAATATAGTGCTTTAGTTTGTCCAATATAAAATTTAAAATGGATATAAAGATCAAAAGGTTCAACAATCACACAGCTCTTGTACTCATTCACATGTGCACACATACAAATCAATTAACAGACTTCAAATTACAATAAAGAAAGTCTGTCTTCCATCAAAATATCAGTTCAGCATTGCCAAAACACATAAAGCTTACCCTAAAAAAAGGGATGTAGCAAACCAGATTTCTCTACAAAAGTAATTCAAACCAGCAACAGCGTTGGTTTTATGTAAGTTTTGGGTAAAAAAGCAGAAACATGCTTTTCCTTTTTTTTTTTTTGTGGAAAATAAATTATTGATATCTCAATGCAAGTTAAAAACCAAGCAAATATCTCATTACTTGCCCTACTCTAACCTTAAGAAAAGTTATTGGTATCATATCAATACTCAGATAAATCTCACTGATAGTTAGTTTATACATTGTACTCGAAAATCACTGGATGGTTAGAGCAAAAACAAGCACAAATGAATAAATGCATGTTGGAACTGCATACGAAACATTAAGCTTAAATCAAAAGTTGGGAAGACTTTCACCAAACTTTGCTTTTCCCTATCAATGGCTTTTGCAGAAGCATTAAAATAGGGAAACATCAATGTAAACAGACAACAATAAATATACCTGGTTCTGACTCAAAGGCCGTTGCTCCCAATTGCTATTCCGTCTTGTTTTATTCAAACCCACTCCTAATATTTTCTGATATGATAGAATGTAAACAACAACGTATAAGAGCAAAATTGAGAATTAAACAAGCCTGAGCTCAGATGCTGAAGAGAATATACGAGGGACAGGAGCTACTGGTGGTATTTTAAATGTTTTAAATACCTTTGCAAGCCCCGACAGACCACCTCGGGGTTCTCTGAATAAATTCTGAATGTCAAGTAACATTTCATAGTGCTTGAAGCACTTCAATTCTCCATATGAATGAGCCAACTGTTTTATATCGCACTGAAAGTTATAACCTACATATCCACAAAGGGCATCAGCACCTTTTGGGTAAATAGCATTGTTTTCCATCTTAACAAATATATTTCATCATCAACAAAATATTCAAGAAAAAGTTTATTGATAATGAACACTCCCGTCAGCCACCAATAATCCATCTAATGTCCTACATAACTTTTTATATAGACCACTTGGTAGGGGTCCATTAACCACTGGGAACCTGACAAATATATTAATGCCTCATTTTGATAAATAAATTGAGTGTGAGAGGTTCTAAAATCTAAGAGTTTATAATACCTGCAAAAGCAAAGCAAATAAAGACACTTTTCTTCTCCACAACAGAGAGATTTCAATTTAAAGGCTTAAAAATTGTATAGAATGTGGTTTTTCCCCAACCAAAGTGTTTAGATATGCCATACCAAGTTTTAAAATTCTAGGAGACTGCAAAATCCGAGTTAGAGAGTTGTCTAAACTATCAGGTACGTCTTCAAATAACTTTATCAAATCAAAGACGAAAACTTTCTTATCAGAAGCAATTTGCATGATAGAAACCTGAAACATAAGACACTCATTTTCATTATAGAAAGAAAGGGGGAAAAGACAAAACGTACAAATATTATCAAAATTTTGAATGTAGAGTCAAGTGAACCCCCTTCACAATAAAATAATAAAGGCATCTGTCATTACCTTGTTTGGTTTGCTGCCTTTCTCATAATTGGGCTTCCATTCACAATCAATACCCACAACTTTACAGCCCTCAATGTGGCATGTAGCATCACACAGGCCATCAACTTCATCAACCCAGACAAAGCCTTCGACAACTAATTCATTGAGTTGCAGATACCTACCATGTGGGAGACTGGCCTCAAGTTCTAAACACCAAATAGATCAAGTTACATACACAATATAATGATTATCCTACGACAATGCTTTCTAACATGATATGTTTGCCACATCCTTGTGGGCCAAAGCTAAATGCTTTCTAACACGACTTGTTCCCACCCATAGTCATAGCAGCAAGATATAATTATTACTAAGCCTTTGCCAGTCTACAGTCCATTTCCCCAAAAATAAAACTTCAAGCAGCAAGCATGGGTAGTTTTGCTATAATCTAAAAGAATCAATGCCTAGAGAACAAGAGTTTACACTTCAAACTCATCCAAAGTCCAGAAATCTATGAAATAACAATATAATGTATGTTGAGCAATAATGTATTGACCTGACCCATAAACCTAAGGCCTTATGTGCACACATTAGACTGAGAATGTGCTCAAACTTTGTTGCACTATCACATCACCAACAGTAAGACCCTTGAAGATACATGCATGAAAATACAGCAATATAAGAATCAGCCAAAAAAAAGTATATAAACACAAATTTTGTTTATATTTTGCTCACATGGAACCCGAATCCAAAGAAGAATAAAAAAACATAAATATATACAAGCATGCTGAAAATATACCTTTGCCTTTCAGAAAACCTTCAAGTGAGTAACGATCACAGAGTTCATCAACCTTCTCTGAGTAACCAGCCTCCATTGCCAAGTAAACCTTACAATTAAATTAGTACATATAATTTAAATGTTAATCAAAAGAAACTAACAGAAAATCAGCAAAATATGTACTTCCCATTATTTCTTGAAATGATATGTAAAGCAGCTACAAATGTGCTCTCCTCTCCTTCTCAGCAGAACTCTAAAACCGTAAAACTGAGATGATTTTGTGTCATATCTTATGCACTTATTCTACATCATTTGCATTTTGCTAGTTGAGCAGAAACTTTGTTTCTTACAATCAGGCTCAGAACTTAATAATTTTATTGAAATGTAAGAAATAATATTCTAGGAAAACAAAAGCTCAAAACAGAAGGGGAATGATGCTGAGTTGGGTAAAGCACAGGCCCAATAGGGCATCTTCAACCTAAGCATCTCTCTTTAAGGATTCTACCACAGTCCCAATAATGTTTTCAATAATCATCCATACACATGATTTGAACCTACGGTTAAACATGGATACGGCAGTCCTTAAGTGCCCACATGAAAATAGAAAGAAAAACAAATAGCAGTTGTAAACAATAAAAATTCTCGAATACAAACATCCTGAAATCAACTCTGCTCAGAAAACCATATCTTTAACTACCCTAGCCCACTAACTATAATCCTAAGCCCATCCAGTTGGAATCAGATATGGAAAGAAAGATCCCCAACAAACCCATTGCCATTCTCACTAAAGACTTTGAGCTAACCCATTGTACAACACCCCTCAGTTTTTTAGGTATAGTTTACCCACAAGGCATAAGACCTTCACTCCTAATATATATATGAAAGCTAAGGACTCAAAAATGGTTAACCAACGATTGCTATGTGTATTCATGAATGATTGACACTCAGAATAATTAAAAAATAATAATTTTAATTAAAAAATATAAAATATTTACAATTTATAAATTTTAAAATATTTAAACTTTCATTTTAGTTTATCTACTTTATTTTGTTAGAATGATCTTTAAAATAAAATAAAATTGAATTGAAATTTATCCCTAAATTTAAAAAAATCATAAAATATCAAATTCAAATTGCTTTGATTGAACATTTTCATCTATTAAAATAGAGATTAAGAATGATTTTTATTTATCTTGATGGAGCCTAGAAAAATTGAAAATGAAAAGAATCAAAATTTTAAAAAAGGAAAAAAAAAAAGAGAGAAAATGTTTGTTAATATTACAAAATTTTTCTTTATTCCAATAAATTGACATTCTTGTATGAAATGACCAACATACCAAATACCACCTTATTTAGCAAAGTTATTTAAAAAATACCATGTGACATGCAATTTAAACAAAATTATTAATCAAATTATTTTAAAATTTAAAATTAATTGCTGTTTATTTTTATTTTTTTTAAAAATACATATCTAACCTTCAAATTTAAAAATTTTCTTTACAATTTGTTACAAACCGATATTTAAAAATGATGATTATCTTATCAATTGTATTAAGAATACAAAGTCAGTACGTATTTATTCTCAATAGAATCACCAATTTACTAATTTATAATAATATGATTAATAGCCTTGCAAATTTTAAGGGTCTTCCCCTTAGTGATTGCAAATTGATCAAAATTTTCAATTATCAAACAATCAGAATATGACACAGCTATGAGATTTACTTACCAAATATTCAACAAGTTGCCTGTCACCGTGTGTCTTTGCCTCTGCAATATCCCATAATGCCTTTTCTGCTAAATTCTTCAATGAACTGCAAGTCAGTGCAATGTTCTTGTTATGCTTAATTGCTTTCGAAGGAAATAGATTAAAGGCTACAAAGCCCTAATGTATAATCTGAAAAGAAAAAAAACCAAGGAATACATGAAATACAATTAGAATACCTTTCTGTGCATTTATGGTATACATCAGGAAATTCTTCCTTCAGATTGTTTTTCTTTATAGTCTCATAAGCATGCTTTAGCATGTTCCTATCAACATACTCCTTAACAAGTGCACATAACATTGGCTTCCCCATAAATGTTGCCCACTTTTCAGCTGCTTTAAATTGTTTGTTCTGCATCATTTTGAGAAGGAAAGACTGCCCAGACTGGCGGATAGAGAAATGTTCTAGCAAAGTGACTGCTGTCATATACGACTGAGATTCTACAAACTTATAAATATATTGTTCAACAAATGTTTTTGCTGTGTCAAATCTATTATCATTTTGGGCCTTTAATCGATAAATTGCTTCCTCAATGTGTGTCAACCTGACATCAAAACCTTCAAGTATCTTGACAACTATCCTCTCATCATGATTGACTAAGCCTCCCACAACATCTATAAATAAATTGGCTGCTAGAACTTTTGCTTGCAAGGTGTCTTCTGAGGTCGGTACCAGTTTTAGAAAACGACGAAGAGCAGATACAATCAAGTGACTGAACCCTTCAGAATATAATCCAAAAATGGGCAGGACATGCAGGCATTGAATAACAAAAGTGGCAGGTCCTGGTTGAGGAGAATTATATAGTACCCGATGAACTTGTTGCTGAAGAATTTTGAACTTTTTCGTTGCCTTACACGAGCCTGTGAATTGTGATCATAGAGAATCACATACAAGAAAGTATTCAATATTACAATAAAAGTACAAAATCAAACCAGAAGCCAAAAGGCAATGGTTGTAAAAGAAGGTATGTGACAGCCTGCCAAACATGATTTAGGTTTTAGTCAAAACACTAAGTCTCATTTACAAACACAGTAGTCCTCAAAATGTTGAGAAAGTTAAAAAGTTATATACAGTTGGATTGTATTTAACAGCTCAACCAGAATCCATGTTGGAGAAAAATTTAACTTTGATGAGGAACTTAGGTTCAATCAAAACAATTAGGCTCTTGGAAAAAAAAAAAAAAGAGAGCCAGAGAGAGAGAGAGAGATGATTACTGATTGTCAAGGGAAAACTTCCAAAATCAAGTCGTCAAGGATGACAGGTCTTACCATGAATATAACATTCTTTCAGGAGGTATAAAAATACTACGGGAGAAACATAGGTTAAGTCAGAAAAGGCATGCACACTTAAGGTCAACGTTTGAGCTTTTTCTTTCTCGTTGTGCAGGTTTGGAACTCTCTCCTCCAAACCCATGTCAGAATAATCAGCAGCAATCCTGGACAACAACAGAAACGAGTGTAAGATGACCCTAAAAATCAGAACATAAATTTGTGTAAAGATACCAACTCATAAACAAGAATGCAATGATTTAACTCACGATTTCTCATTTATCAAATGACACGATTGGAACTATGACCAGACAAATTACTACAACAACAACTAAGCCTTAATTTCAAACTAGATTGGGTCGGCTATATGGATCACATTATGCAAGAAGGGCAACAGTAGGTTGATTGGCATGTGTAAATTCAATCAACTCTCCTTATATGACCAGACAACTTAGAGACAGCTAAATCATTGCATAGAAAGTAATAAATCTAAGACTAATTTAAGCAGTCTCTCTTGAGAAACAGTCAATTAATGAGTTAACAGAATATTTTAAGAGAAAAGACAAACTAGATACTGTTTCCCCACTTCTTGTATGTTATTATATCAACCAAAACCCTGCATTCCTCTCTCCCCCTCAAACAAGATAAAGAACAAAAAGAATTTTTTTTTTAAAAAAAAATGCCGCATCGATAGTTCAAACACCAACCAAACCCCGAAAACTTAATAATAAACAAATAAAATAAAAATTAAACTCGAGCAATTTTTTAATAATTTAAAATCAACATAATATTCAACTTCTACTTCCTTGTTATCTTGTTCATCTTTCTAGGCAACTACAGAAGAGCGTAAAAGAAAAACCTTAAAATAGTACAAGCCTTAGGCTATCGCCAAAATCAACTGTGGTTCAAATGTTACAAAAGAAACAATCACATATCATTTACCGCTAAATAGAAAAACAAATGACACTACTACGTAAGAAAAACGAGGGTTAAAAAAAGAGAGAGATAGAATGCCGTGGCAGTGGCAATCGCACTATTAGCCTGTTTGGGTGCTGAGAAAATAAACGAGCATGAACCAAAGTCTCTGAAAATGCAGAGTTCGAGTAATCTATCTTCAAAACCGAAAAACACTGGAGTAGAGAACATACCAAGCAGAACGCTATGGGATTCTTCAACTCGCTTTCGATTCTAAAATGCGACCGCTATCGGGTATGTGTGTACATATATAGCCACAGGGAGTCTAATGAAGCTCACAAACCACCAAAAACGGAGGAAAAAGAGCAGGGGAATGATTCAATGGTTGCTGGCCTACTCGATTTATCCTCTCTCCCTCTCTCTCTCTCTCCCTCACCCGCTACTGCTCTTGGCTGCTCTATTTATGGAGGGCAAAAATCGCTGGTTTTCACCTCTAGGCCTAATGGAGAGTGGACTATCTACAACCGTTCACATCCCGTTCAAGGCCCACCATGGTTTGTTTGGTTAGCTGGTTGAAAATTATAAAATATTAAAAAATTAAAATATACAATTATTACTTATTTAATAATTATTTCTTTACAATTAACTCCAATTAAAATATGTACTCAAAGTCTCACGATTTAAAATAAAACCAAAACTTATTGATTATAAGATAATTATTTTAATTTAAAAATAAAATATTTAAATAAAATAATTAAACAGATAAGAATATAAGGGAAGAAAAGTAATGGAAAAAAAATCCAAGAAAACATTAGTTTTCAATTTGTAGGAAAGACAATTATTTTAAAAGCTTACCACGTCTCGATTTTAAAAAAATATTTGAATTCCCATTTATTTTTAAACCTAAAATTGGTTAAGGTAGTGCCAGATTTGAAGGCTCAGTTTCACCGTTATCGTTTGCAGAAAGGGTCAATTATTTTTGTTTTATTAAGAGGATCATATCCTTTTTGGTATCCATATGTCATCACAACATTTTATCTTTACTTATATCAATCAGATCAGAAAGGCCTGACACGTCGGATACACGTACGATCAGTTAATGTCCAGGTGATATGACAAACAGATATTTTCCGAGAAGAAAAAAAAAAAACAAAGGAAAGGAAGTTACTCATTTAGCCCTGTCATCCAGATCAAAGCTATTACAATCATCCACTTTTCATTGCATGGCTCCGTTATAACATGGAATCCATGAAAGCAAATTTCTCATGGAAAATACAGGGGTTCTTATTTATTTCGATGCTGTTTGGTATTGATATTGAAAATCAGAAAAAAAAAATTACTTTTTAAAAAATATCATTTTCAATGTCCACTTGATTTTGATTTAATGATAAAGCCATAATTAATCTCAAATTACGACTTCAGTTTGATCCTCTCTCTCCATGTACCAATCGACGAAAAAAAAAATCACTTTTAATACTATTTTAAAATATTATTTGCAAGAAACTGTTTGATTATTTTGAAATTTTTATAGCTAAATCATTTCAAATTTAATTTTAAATTAAGTTATAAGGTTTATTTGATTTAATTATTAATTGATAGCTATTACTGTTAGCTGATAGCCGATGATAGATGGTTTGTGTTAATTGTTTAATAAAATTTTATTTAACTATTGCTGTTAATATGTAAAATAATTAATAAGAGTATATATATCATATAAATTATTTTATTATTAAAATAAATATAAAATTATAAATTTATTATAGTATATTTTTTATTATATTATTAAATTAAATATAAAATTATTCATTTAATATATTATATCATTTATTAATTATTAAAATAAATATATAATTATTGATTTATTATATTATATCATTTATTTTATCATTGAAATAAAAAATAACTAATTTTTTAAAAAAATAATTATTCAACTTTAAAAATATAAATAAAATAATAAAATAATTATTATTGTTGATAAAAACTTATTATTGATAAAACAAACTTTAAAAATATTTTAATTGTTGATAAAAAAATAGTAATAGCTATCACATAATAGTCATTAGCTATATCTAACATTTAAATCAAACAAGCCTCAAATCAGCAATCAGCTAATGAGAAATAGTTCTAAAAATAAAGCTGATATAATTACAACCGATGAACATCACATCAATTACCTATCAGCTATCGATTTTATTTTTTTAAGTTTGTCAAATAATTTAATTCATTTATTTTTGTATGTCTATCAACTATTAGCTACATCCAATAGGTGAACCAAATACTCCTCTAATGTTCTCAAATTAACATTTCAAGAAGTATTTTTTTAACTACGGTTCCAATAGAAATATTGAACAGACTCTTAATCACAAGAAAAGGCAGCAACCCCACTGCCACATTTCTTGTCACCTTTTCTGAACCAGAACATCTTCATTAAGCATTTGGCTGGATGTTCACAGTGGATATCTAACCCTTCCAACTGCATACTTGCCTTTGTAAATCACATGAAGTTTCTATGCTAAATGGAAGACAAGAACACGCAGCTGGAGGGAAGTGAAAGCTCCCTGTTTCCTTGTTCTTGAGGCACGCATCACAAGCCATTAATAAAATACAACAACCATAGAAATCCTTTGAACTAACGAATAAATTTTTCTATCAACAATGGGTATTAGTGAGAACATGCTGCATTTTCCTATATAGAGTATGGATCACTGAGTATTTGCCAAGCTAGATCCCTTACACAGAAGCATTACTTACCAATGGAAAACCAAAAGTTTTCCAAATTCCGAGAGCCCTGTGAAAGGTTAATTTCTTTCCTAGTTCACCTTGCATGGTTAACACTAAAATCAAGCAGTGCATGTCACGTAAACAACCATGGGTTATCTAGTCAACAAGTCCACTTCACAGAGTCAACCTTGTAAATAACATGAACTTTGTATACTAATGAGATTCCAATCAAGATGTAACAGGTCTTGGAAGCTTGAAAGCATAAAAGTGAAAATTTTAATACCTGTTCCAAGGATCAAGACAGAAGACATCTACCTATTCACGTCGTGTTAAATGTCAAGATTTGTGTTTCAATAAGGCTGCATATTAGAAAGGAAATTAATAATAATGCTTCTTTGAGGATTTTCTATGAGTTGGTTGGAGTTAGCAGGGCATTGTCCTGATGGAAAACACCGTGGGGGCTTTTAACATCTGCAACCATTAACAAAATTTAATTTGCATTTGTGAAGCGGTCATATAATTCCTTTGCATGCTCTCTCTAGCTACATTAGCAACAAGGATAAGAATGAGACAGATTATGTACAGGAATAAAGACGAACAAGTAAACTATGCACCCAAAAGCAGTTGAAATCAGAGGCCAACATCCACTAGTCGTGTCCATATGCAATGAGCAATGCAGCATATGATTTTGCATATTAGCTTCTCTCTCCAATTCATCTTTATTTTGCCTGAACCAAATCACGAGGGCATCTTTCAGCAACACAACTACCCTTTCATGAGGGAGAGAGAAGGGAGAACATGTTTGTAAGTATTCTGATTAAGAAAGAACAAAGGAAGGTGAGACATATATGCATTTGGTACCTTGATGAAATTGGTCGAGACCAGAGTGACATATAATCAAACTGTAAACAAGAACAATGCAGACATACCAGGTATAGTTTGTTCCCGGGGTAATCAATATAGGTCAATTATTGGGATCCAGTGTATAAGGTATATAGGTTTCTAACTTTCTATTATAAACTGAGATTGACTGATGTCCTTTGTGCAAGTATTTTCATGGCTTTGATGATTCTAAAGTGCAAGACTGCATCTCAAACAACAATTGTTGCAGGAATACCTGAATATGAACAAAATTAACTATCAAAAAAGTAAGAATTTTACTATCTTAATCATACTGACTTACTGAAGAAACAAATAATGGTAATGGGCTGAAAATTTTACAATTCAATTGTGCTAATTCTTTCTTTGGTTCTTTCTCCATGTCCTCCCCCACAGCTAAAGCAGTTCTATTGCCAGCTTCCCTGAATATCTTCCAAAAAAAGACTTTAGGGTCAGCACAACATAGAAGTTATTGCCTAAGGAGCACAAGAGAACTTAGGGCCTAGAAGATGTATGGCATTGGAATGAAACTTCAATATGAAAAGGGAGAAAGGAATAAAATCATGTTTGATGCTAAACTCCATTCATAACAACTACAACAGCAAAAGCAAAGAATGGAAGCCACGTGAATTCTTGCAAGCAATACATAGTGTTGCTTTTGAATTCTTACTCGTGCTCTCATCTGTCCTCTCATGCCTAGAAATTTAATTTATTATAAAAATCAATTACAAAGATAAAAATAATGAAACAAACGTATATGATACTTCAAAGATGCATCTTACATCCTTTTCTTTTCTTTTCTTCCCACCCCCCACACCTCCCCCACCCCAACACCCCACCCCCCAACCAACACCACCCCCACCCCTTTGAGTGGACAAGCTTCCATGCAATACTTCATGATATAAAAACTATAAAAGTAATGATCTATTAATAGTTCCTATGAAAATCCATTGCTAATAGTATTTTTGCAACCAAATTTGAAAACACTGAAAGGTAATTTAACTAAATGAAACGATTTACATGTATACGAAAGTCTTTTGCACTAATTATATCACCCTCAACAACACAAACATAGACATTTCCATGCACACATATTGCAGGGAATAATTTTGGTTCTTTTCACAAATTTTGTTACAATTGATTTGGTTCTTTTCACAAATTGATCACATGTTACCCTGTATGAATGCTACAACTTATCCACATTCCTGAAAATTTTCATGCAGTACTTGCATCAATTTCAGTCGCACTAAGTACTGTCCTTGTGCACATATTGTAAGACAATAAGTTTGGATTTGCCAAAAAAACTGATTACGACAGTGAATAATGGAAGAAATTAGCCTAAATGAAATTTCAATTATGAGTTTTATAAATTCTTGACATACAAGCATCTGCACAATATGCTAAAACGTGGCATGCCAGTTTGAATCCTCCATAAGAATGTAAAAATTCCATATCTCGGAAGCTCAAACAATCATTTTGTTGTAATTTGACAGATATCCGTATGATGATGCAAAGAATTCTGAATTTCAACTTCAACTGAAATCAATATAGAAACATGCATTACAAAATGAAAGCTTTCTTTTCATTTGACCACTCAGACAAACAAAAGAAGTTTGCAAGAACATAGAATATAAGACACCTCTTCAAAAATCTATTTCAAAGTGGAATGATCAGACTCTGGGAATTTCTTACCGTGATGCCTTGTAAGTAGTGCTATTAACTGCAAAATTCCAAATCTCTATCAGCACAGAAAGCACTCTCAGAATATGTGCATATTGAGTACAAAGCATGATAACCAGATTGTATGTAATATACCTTGACCTCTTCAGCACTATATCCATGAAGGTAATCACCATTCTGCACAAAAAGAATAATAAGTCTGGCAGGAATAAATATCAAAGATGGAGACATAACAACTCATCATACCATGCAAGCCAATTAGAAGTTCCACAATGTTGGAAACCCAAAATTAAATTCCCGCATTATAGGGATTATTTTTTTTTTTTCCTCTTTTGTACATCTTGTTTCCTATTCTTATTAGTTTCCTATTGGTTTAGGTTTTCATAGTTAGGATTCTTGTGTATAAATAGCAGAATGTACAAAGTATTTTTACATTGAGAAATATACTAGAAAACTATCTCCAAAACCTCTAATTTCATCACACAATTTCTTAGGCATCCCCAATTCCCCATGCATAGAACACTAGAAGTCAAAGAAATTTCTCATATTCACAAATTTCAAACAATATCCTAGTTCTTTAAAGGCCACAAGTAGATAAATATAATGAGTAGTATTTGCTCAATCATTGTGTGAACATTTTATTAGTTTTTGCTCAGGGTCAGGGGATAGTCCTGAAAGAACACAGTACATACCTTAATAGTTCGATAAGTCTGCTTATTGTAACCTTTTTTACCAGTGGAGGCGCCTATATTGTGAAGTAAATAGGAAGCTTCAAGACATTGAAGATCCTTTTCAGCTAGGTGGAGATTAATTTTAACCTGATTGTCAGCAACTTCAACCCATTTAGGTACAATGCGCATTTATTTCTAATGTGCAATAAAAATGGCATTGCACCAATTACTCTAAGTACGTGTGCTTATCTTTTGCAGGAGGAAAAATATGCCTTACTTCATCAAGCAGCTTTTTCAAATAAAAAATAAAATAAAATGCCAAAAGATCTGCAATCTACTCTAGATACAAGAATGTATCATGCAATCAAAACATGAACTTTCATAGTGAAAGCCAAAAAGTATATATTCTAGAAAATAAAGAAAGCTAGGAAGTTTTGAATTACATTGGCAATGATAGCACATTGTGCTACAGATTTAATTGTCTTCTTGTAGCCAAACCATGCTCAAGCCTTGCAACAGATTGCCACCTCACATTAGCATTCAAATTATAACCATCAAACACTTCAGCCAAAGTTTCAGCAATAACACCCTCTCCCAAGGCAAACGCAGACCTCCATTTCTTCAATTCCAAGCACCTCAAATATCTCTTCCAATAACACTGCACCAGCAACAATAAACTCTGATCTTCTCTTGAAAAGTTCATACCTCCGAATCCTCTCTCCCTTCCCTTCCTTACACAACCTGTCCACAACACCTCAATTCTCCATTGCTGAACTTTCAATCGCAGTTATAATTCGTGAACAAAACCTTGTTACCGTCAACCAAATATTGTCCATAAATACAGTAGAAAGCCTTTTCAATTGCTTTTATAGCCCCTGAAGTCCTAACAATCACCCCAAAACCACACTCCTTAACTTTATCAACCAACCCAGATTCCCTTATAATTAACCTAACGAACTGTCTCATGTCCGAAACATTACCACTATTAACGAACTTCTGAGTCGAACCCACATGCCCCTACTTCAAAGAGACCCCCAAAATAACACTTCTCATCTTCTCTATGACTAATTCAGTAGACCCACTTGCAATATCCACAACCAACACTCTTTTCTCAAGAAGCGGTAAAAACTGGAGTACACCATTGTATACAAACCTTGCCTCCTCTTCACCAGACAAAGCAACATCTAATACAATAGTTTCATGTATTCCCGCGCTAAGCTCAATTCCATTATCTGCTTCGCACTGCTGCAGTGGTGACGCAGCGGGTCCTACGGGGGGGAATTTGAGAATTTGGTTGAATTCTCGGAGGCACTGGAGCGCGCGAAGATGGGATTCCGCGGAGATGGAAGTGGAAGAGTCACGGCCGAGGCATACAGGGTTCTTATGGCGATTAGTGGTGAGGAATTTGCCTGATGGGTCTGCTGGAATATTAGCATTGTGAAGGAGTTGGTGCCCATGTCTACTGAGGCAAAGAGATTACGACTTGATGGAACTATGGGCTTTGGACTTTGGTGATGTTAATGGAGAAGTTCTTGATCAGAGGGAACGAAGATGACAACTAGGAATCGAGTCCTAAACGGATTTCCGTTACTAACCAGTAACCTGTGATCACAAATGAAGGAAAACGACAAGTTGTCTGATGGGGCAACCGTGGACATACAATCATCGGTGCTAAGTAAATAGCGAGCCGTTTCTCCTTCGAGGATGGAACAGTAATAAACGACGATGTGTGGTTTCCCTCGGTGGAAGTCAAAGTTACCTAGGATTTGATGACAGGGAAGTTTGAAAAATATAAATTTATAAATTTATATTATTAAATTTAAAATTTTTATTTAGAGTGACATATATCATGTAAAATTTATTTTTTATCTATTTGATTTTAATGATAAATAATATATTAAAATTCTTTTAATATGTTTTTAGATCTATATTTATCATTTAAGATTTTTAAATTAATCAGATTAATTTTAGAATTCTATATTAAATCAAGAATGATTATACTAACTTCTTGATACACTGCAGCGTGTTTGTGCCTTTGAGATTCGTCTTCAGGACACTAGATATTGTCCCTCTAGCTTGTCCACACCAAAAACACCTATGGCAGCCATTGAACAGCTTCTAAAGCTTTTCTATTAATTAGAAATTCAAGTTTTGCCTTTTAAGATATTAGAAATGTAAACATGATACTAGAAATAATTTCATCGCATGCCTCCGTTATAACATGGAATCCATGAAAGCAAATTTCTCATGGAAACTATAAGGTTCTTATTCAATTCGAGATGATATTGAAATTGAAAGTCAGAAAATAATACTTTTTAAAAAATATAATTTTTAATGCTCATTTGATTTTGATCTAGTGATAAGGACATAATAAATCTTGAATTATGTCTTTCAATTTGATCCTCTCTTTACATGTATCAATCGACAAAAAAATAAGTCACTTTTAATACTATTTAAAAATATTATTTGCAAGAAATTGTTTGATTATTTTGAAATTTTTATAGCTAAATCATTTTAAATTTAATTTTGAATTAATTTATAAGATTTATTTGATTTAACTGTTAATCGATAACTATCACTGTTAGCTGATAGCTGATTTATATTAATTGTTTAGTAAAATTTTATTTAGTCATTGCTGTTAATATGTGAAATAATTAATAAGAATATATATCATATAATTTATTTTATTATTAAAATAAATATAAAATTATAAATTTATTATAATATATTTTTTATTATATTATTAAATTAAATATACAATTATTCATTTAATATATTATATCATTTATTAATTATTAAAATAAATATATAATTATTAATTTATTATATTATATCATTTATTTTATCATTGAAATAAAAAAATAACTAATTTTTTTAAAAAATAATTAAATAACTTTAAAAATATAAATAAAATAATTATTATTATTGATAAAAAACTTATTATTGATAAAACAAACTTTAAAAATATTTTAATTGTTAATAAAAAAATAGTAATAGCTATCACCTAACAGTCATTAGCTATATCTAATATTTAAACCAAACAAGCTTCAAATCAGCTATCTGATAAGAAATAATTCTAAAAATGGAGGTGATACAATTACAGCCGATGGACATTATATCAATTACCCATCAGCTATCAACTTTATTTTTTTAAGTTTGCCAAACAATTTAATTCACTTATTTTTGTGCGTCTATCAACAATTAGCTGCATTCAACAGGTGAACTAAATACCCCTCTAATGTTCTCAAATAAACATTTTTGAAGAATTTTTTTAATGACAGTTCTAATAGAAATATCAAACAGACTCTTAATCACAAGAAAAGGCAGCAACCCCACTGCCACATTTCTTGTCACCCTTTCTGAACCAGAACATCTTCATTTAGCATTTGGCTGGATGTTCAGAGTGGATATCTAACCCTTCCAACTGCATACTTGCCTTTGTAAATCACATGAACTTTCTATGCTAAATGGAAGACAAGAACACGCAGCTGGAGGAAAGTGAAAGCCCCCTGTTTCCTTGTTCTTGAGGCACGCATCGCAAGCCATTAATAAAATACAACAACCATAGAAATCCTTTGAACTAACTAATAAATTTTTCTATCAACAATGGGTATTAGTCAGAACATGCGACATTTTCCTAATAGAGTATGGATCACTGAGTATTTGCCAAGCTAGATCCCTTACACAGAAGCATTACTTACCAATGGAAAACCAAAAGTTATCCAAATTCCGAGAGCCCTGTGAAAGGTTAATTTCTTTCCTAGTTCCCTTTGCAATTTGCATGGTTAACAGTAAAATCAAGCAGTGCATATCACGTAAACAACCATGGGTTATCTAGTCAACAAGTCCACTTCACAGAGTCAACCTCGTAAATGACATGAACTTTGTATACTAATGAGATTCCAATCAAGATGTAACGGGTCTTGGAAGCTTGAAAGCATAAAAGTGAAAATTTTAATACCTGTTCCAAGGATCAAGACAGAAGACATCTACCTATTCACGTCATGTTAAATGTCAAGATTTGTCTTTCAATAAGGCTGCATATTAGAAAGGAAATTAATAATAATGCCTCTTTGAGGATTTTCTATGAGTTGGTTGGAGTTAGCAGGGCATTGTCCTGATGGAAAACACCGGGGGGGCTTTTAACATCTGCAACCATTAACAAAATTTAATTTGCATTTGTGAAGCGGTCATATAATTCCTTTGCATGCCCTCTCTAGCTACATTAGCAACAAGGATAAGAATGAGACAGATTATGTACAGGAATAAAGACGAACAAGGAAACTATGCAACAAAAAGCTGTTGAAATCAGAGGCCAACATCTACTAGTCGTGTCCATATGCAATGAGCAATGCAGCATATGATTTTGCATATTAGCTCCTCTCTCCAATTCATCTTTATTTTGCCTGAACCAAATCACAAGGGCATCTTTCAGCAACACAACTACCCTTTCATGAGAGAGAGAGAAGGGAGAACATGTTTGTAAGTATTCTGATTAAGAAAGAACAAAGGAAGGTGAGACATATATGCATTCGGTACCTTGATGAAAATGGTCGAGACCAGAGTGACATATAATCAAACTGTAAACAAGAACAATGCAGACATACCAGGCATAGTTTGTTCCCGGGGTAATCAATATAGGTCAATTATTGGGATCCAGTGTATAAGGTATATAGGTTTTTAACTTTCTATTATAAACTGAGATTGACTGATGTCCATTGTGCAAGTATTTTCATGGCTTTGATGATTCTAAAGTGCAACACTGCACCTCTAACAACAATTGTTGCAGGAATACCTGAATATGAACAAAATTAACTATAAAAAAAGTAAGAATTTTACTATCTTAATCATACTGACTACTGAAGAAACAAATAATGGTAATGGACTGAAAATTTTACAATTCAATTGTGCTAATTCTTTCTTTGGTTCTTTCTCAATGTCCTCCCCCACAGCTAAAGCAGTTCTATTGCCAGCTTCCCTGAATATCTTCCAAAAAAAGACTTTAGGGTCAGCACAACATAGAAGTTATTGCCTAAGGAGCATAAGAGAACTTAGGGCCTAGAGGATGTATGGCATTGGAATGAAACTTTATGTAAAGGGAGAAAGGAATAAAATCATGTTTGATGCTAAACTCCATTCATAACAACTACAACAGCAAAAGCAAAGAATGGAAGTGTTGTCCCAAAAATAGTCCAAGAGGGGGGTGAATTGGACTTTATCAATTTTTCGGCTCTGGCTTGTAGCCTAATGAAAAATTATGGCTTTGTTCAACTAGGTGCTTCTTAATATATAATGACAGTGATATGTATTTCAAGAAAGTGTCTCTAAGTTGCAATTCAAGCTTTAATCAATATTTATGGCTATCATAACATGCATCACAAAATATTCAACTAATTTCTCATCATACTCATAAATCCTCAAATATACCAACTCAATAAATTCAATCAACATTCAAGGTCATGTATAAAAATTAAATTGCACAAAAGTAAAGAGGTTAAGGTTAGAGAGATCAAACACAATGATTTTTATAGTGGTTCGGCTTAACTAGCCTACATCCACTCTCTCAAAGAACCCTCTTTGAGTCTTCTCTCCACTATTTGCTCTTTTAAAGGCAAGAGACCAAAAGCCCTTTACACTTTTTCAACACCAAGCTTTTACCAAGGCAGCTTGAACCTTTGACAAGTGCTATCTCAAGCACTTACTCTCTCTCAAGCTTCAATAGGTGCTTGTACAACCTCTCTTAAATGCAACTTAATGTTTTAACACTCACTCTTACTCAATACAAATCAAACTATAAAGAAGAGATGAGTTGATTTGCCAATGGTAGCTCAAAGACTTTAAAGCTCTTGAATGAAAGCAATAAATGAAAAATCAAAGTTGGAGTTCAAATGTAAGCTTTCATCAAGTATAAAATGAAGTAAAGAAGGTGTATTTATAGTCCCAAATCATTTTAGACCGTTTGAAACCTTTTTGGAACGTTATACACACTGCTCAAGACAAAATAGCCGTTATTTTGTCTTTTTGTGCGAAGTTGAGCAGCTCTGATCATTTAGTAAACTACTGAAATTTTGCCAACAGCAGTAAACTAATGTTTTAGCAAACATATTAGCAAACTAATATTTTAGCAAAGCAGTTAGCAAACTAAGTCAACAGCTGCATGTCTCAACTTGTAGAAAAAAATGATTTAGACCTTAAGAGAACTATGTTCCAATAGTAATATCCAAGGTTATGATGAGAGAAAATCTTTAAAAGAAAATTTAATTTTGAGCTCCATTAGACTAAATTCTCATCTATTCTTTTCACATAAGACCTAAGACTCAATTTCTAACTCTATGACTTTCATACATTTACTTTGAGTCTTGGCTTTCATAATCTTGTTCTTTTCTCATCTTGGATTTATCTTGAGATGTCTTTGAGTATTCTTTCTCCTTAGGTGCAACTTCAAAGGTTCTTTATACATAAGAAAAAGAATCTACACATCACTTTAAAGTTGGGTTAGATAGATTCTGTTTGACTTTTGTTATCATCAAAATCAATGCTCATTTTGAACTACACGGGGTCAACAATCTCCCCCTTTTTTATGATGCCAAAACTCAATTGAATCATCAATCAAGAATCAATAAAAATGAGCGTAAGATTATGTATATCCAAGCAAGTTAGTATGCAGAAAAATGCTCCCCCTAAATATATGCACATAATTTCCAAGACAATTTTCAGCTATACAAAAGCTCCTCCTGAGTTTATGCTATAAAGCATATTCATAAGATATTCACAATATTCCAAAAAAAATAATATGCACATAAACATGCTTCCATTTTCAAAGTACTTCCATTTGCAAAGTATAAACACATAAACATGCTATTCTCCCCCTTTTTGTCATCATCCAAAAAGGAAACAGGAAATATTAACCCAAAAAGAATCAAGTTAGCCCAAAGTTAAACGCAGTAAGGTAAATAGTAGCAAACTAAAAACCAATAGTAGCAAACAGACTAGTAAACTAAAAATGCAGATAGAAAACTAAAAATCCAGATTATGTGCTAATCATTAAGTCTTTTGCTCTTGCGAGTGGCTTTGGAAGGCACCATCTTCTTCCTGGTGGGTTTAGCAGCAGGTGGCTGAGAACCTTGGTCAGCCAACTGGTCATGCTTCTGTGGCTCATCTTCATCAGATGGTAGTTGAAGGGCAGCAGCTAGAGACTGGTATGGATTTGATACGGTAGATTTAGATCTTTTTCTACCTTTCTTGGCTGGAGGTGCAGCAGCTACAGATAGTTGAGATGGAGCACTCTCTTGGTGATCCTTTAGAGAGGCTTCCTTCGGCTGTGTAGAGGCAGCTGCAGGTTCCAGAAGTGGTTCACTTGGAGGATCAACAGCTGGCTCACTTTCGGGTTCTACAATTTTTTCACTACCATGCTCAATAGGGACATCAGTTGCAGGACCAACTTCAGGTTCAACAACCTGTTCTCTAGCATGTTCAACAGGGGTTTCATCTGTAGGTTTAATTTCAGATTCAACCACTTGTCCACTTTCATGTGCCATAGCAGCTGGAGACTCACCAAGCTTAGTACCTTCACCCCTATCAGTATCATGAACAGAGACTTGAGAAGCAGGGGAAGAGGCACCATTTGCAGGTACAGCTGTCTCAACTTTGGTTGAGAAACCAATTTCCTTTGCCTGCTGAAGACCCACAATCAGCTTCTTCAATTCCTCATTTTGAGTAAGCAAGTGACTCACTTTGTAGTCAACCACATCCATAAATTTTCTCAAAAGTTCAATGGACTGATGGGTTGAACTAAATTGCTCAGAAATAACAGTTTTTAGCCCTTGAAGCTCACTCATAAACTCATTTGTAAAATCTGAACCTACCTTAGCTGAGGAAGAACCACCTTTTTCAAACATTTTCTTTCGTCCATCAGTGTCAGAGTGAATTCTCTAAGCACAATCAAATCAGTCCTAAAACTTTCCTTAGAGACATTTACATTCATCTCTTTAAACACAGCAGTCAAGAGATGTGCATAAGGCAATTTTCCAATCCCATAAGCTTTACACATGTTCTTGAAAATCAAATAAGCCAAATTCATCCTTACTTTGTTAACAATGTGCCACATGATACACATGTCCAGGTAACTCAAATAACCATAGCTGCCAGACTTAGGACAGAAAATGTAGTTCACCATACTGTGAATGATTTTAATATGTTGAAAAGCTTTTGTGCTAGTGGACTTTTCATTTGTGGCAATGTTGGCAGGGAAGACTTCATTTTCAAACTCAGCCAAATTAAAGCCTGGAACCCTAGCAACATCTCTATGAGTGGAGATTTTATTTCCATCATTAGGCAAGTTCAAAGCCGTAGCAATCATCTCAACAGAAACAACATACACACTATCATTCAAAACAACTTCAAATTTGTCTTCATCATCAACTGTTCTTAAAGTTCTATAAAAGTCTTGAACAAGTCTAGGGTAATACGCATTTGTACACTCACAAACAGTCATCCATTCTTAAAACTCAAAAAGTTCTTTGAATTGAAAATTTACCTGACCAAAGTAATCCCATTTGATGAATTTACAATCAAGCAGCCCTTTATCCACTGAACCCATAGATTGGGCAGCGCCCTTTTTGCATTGGGTATCAATCCCTCGCATTTTTCTCCCCTTTTTCTTTTCTGGTGCCGATACAGTGGGTTCAACAACCTTAGATGGGTCGGAGGATGCACCAATTGATTCAGGTTCAGGTAAGTTCCTCTTTTCTTTTAATTTCTTTCGTAATGCGGCGACAGGAAGATCATCAGATGCTGATGAAGATGACGAAGCAGCAGCAGCAGCAGGGGATTTGCATTTAGTGTGAGCCATTGATGGGAAGAGAAAAAAATGGTGAAATCTAATAATGGCTTTTCGGTAAGTGATGAATGAAGAAGAGAAGAGAGATGAGCAGTCTGATGAGAATGGGCTTATTTTGCCGGAAAGAAAAAATTTTTTTTTTGAGGTGTAATGTCGTAAACTAATGCAGAGGAGAGAGGGTGACGGTTTCGTGTAGCAGAGGTTTTAAGTTTTCTTGAGTCCCGCGCTTTTCTATTCTAGTGTACTTTATCTGAACTTATTTTCCTTTTTTTTATTTCAAATATGTCTATCTATCTTTATATGCACAAATATATATATTTCTATATGTCTGACACAGCACTGAGAGTGTGATACCAAATGTGAATAGGTAAGTGCATTGCTGGACACGCAGAGAATTTCAAGCACAATCACTTTTTGTTTTGAAATTTGAACAGTACACGATACAGCAAACTAATTTTAGTCACGCAATATTAGCATACAACTTAGTAAACTAATTTCTCGAGTACATAAATAAGTTAACTAATGTTCTTTAGAGATTTCTCAGCAAACTTATATCACAGCAAATTACTCACACATTGGATAAAATGCAAATATGTGAAATTACTATGACTTAAATTTCAAGCAAGCGGTTCACTCATGCCAATTTCCCTTCTAATTTTACAAAAGGTTTCCTCATTAAGTGGTTTTGTAAAAATATCAGCAAGTTGATCTTCAGAGGCAACAAATTCTATTTTGATATTTCCATTTTGGACATGATCTCTAATAAAGTGATGTTTGATCTCAATATGTTTTGTTCTTGAACGTTGGACTGGATTTTTGATCAAGTTTATGGCACTTGTGTTGTCACACCTAATTGGAACAAGATTATATTTTAAACCAAAATCTTCCAATTGTTGTTTCATCCATAAAATTTGAGCAACACAACTACCAGCAGCTATATATTCTGCCTCAGCTGTAGATAAAGCTACTGAAGTTTGTTTCTTACTGTGCCAAGAAACTAGTGCAAGACCAAGAAATTGACAAGTACCTGAAGTACTTTTTCTATCCAATCTACTTCCAGCAAAATCGGAATCACTATAACCAACAAGATTAAATGATTCACATTTTGGATACCATAAACCAATTGAGTATGTGCCAATGAGATATCTAAAGATCCTTTTAACTGCACTTAGATGGGATTCTTTTGGACATGATTGAAATCTTGCACACAAGCAAACACTAAAGTGTATGTCTGGTCTAGATGCAGTAAGGTACAAAAGAGAGCCAATCATACCTCTATAAAGCTTTGTATCTACTTCTTTACCTTTTTCATCATTGTCCATTTTAATTGTTGAACTCATAGGAGTGCCCATGCTCTTCAAATCTTCCATTTTAAATTTCTTCAACATATCCTTGATATACTTTGACTGATTTATGAAGATGCCATATTTCATTTGCTTAATTTGAAGTCCGAGGAAGTATGTGAGCTCACCCATCATGCTCATTTCAAATTCATTCTGCATAATCTTAGAAAATTTCTTGCAAAGAGATTCGTTAGTAGCACCAAAAATTATATCATCAACATAAATTTGCACAATGAGCATATAATTATGATGCTTCTTAACAAAAAGTGTTGTGTCCACTTTGCCTCTTTGGAAATCATTTTGTAAAAGAAATTTACTAAGCCTTTTATACCATGCTCCAGGAGCTTGTTTTAAACCATATAAAGCTTTAGTAAGTTTATAAACATGATTTGGATGCTCATGATTTTCAAAGCCTGGAGGTTGTGCAACATACACTTTCTCATCAATATAACCATTTAAAAATGCACTCTTGACATCCATTTGATAAAGCATAAAATCCTTGTAACATGCAAAGGCACACAACATTCTAATAGCTTCAATTCTAGCAACCGGAGCAAAGGTTTCATCAAAATCAATCCCTTCCTCTTGGTTGTAGCCTTGAGCCACTAGTCTAGCTTTGTTCCTAACAACATTGCCTTTTTCATCCATTTTGTTTCTAAAAACCCATTTAGTACCAATAATTGAATGATCTTTTGGTTTAGGCACTAAATTCCAAACTTTATTTCTCTCAAATTGATTTAGTTCTTCTTGCATGGCAAGAATCCAACTTTCATCATTTTGAGCATCTTCAAAACATTTGGATTCAATTTGTGAAACAAAAGCAACATTACCAAAATATCTTCTCAATTGTGCTCTAGTCATCATTCTCTGAGATGGATCATCAATAATGTCTTCTTGGGGATGATTTCTATGGAATCTCCATTCTTTAGGTAAATCTTCATGTTGGGGCTCATTTACTTGTAATTCTTCCAAATTTGACATTTCTTTATTGATTTGATCTTCATTGGAATTATGGACATCTATTGTGGTTTCTCCTTGAGTTTCTTCATCTTTGTCATCAATTTGTTCTATTTCTTGACTTGATATTATATTTTCTTTTCCAAAAACCTACTCATTATTATCATCACAAACATTTTTCTTTCTGATAGAAGGGTTAGTCTCATCAAACAAAACATGAATCTTTTCCTTAATAACTAAGGTTCTTCTATTGAACACTCTATAGGCTTTACTCTTTGTTGAATATCCAATAAAGATTCCTTCATCGGATTTAGCATCAAATTTCTTTAAGTTATCCTTCTTGTTATTTAAAATATAGCACTTACAACCAAATGCTTTGAAATATGAGATATTTGGTTTTCTTCCTTTCCACAACTCATAGGGGGTCTTTTTCAAAATTGGTCTAATCAAAACTCTATTCAACACATAGCAAAATGTATTAACAGCTTCAGCCCAAAAGTACTTTGGCAAATTATTTTCATTCAACATAGTTCTAGTCATTTCTTGCAAAGTCCTATTTTTCCTTTCTACTACCCCATTTTGTAGTGGTGTTCTAGGAGCTGAAAAATTATGATTGATTCCATATTTATCACAATATCTCTCAAATAAATGATTTTCAAATTCAGTTCCATGGTCACTTCTTATAGATGTGATGCAAAAACCTTTTTCATTTTGAACCATTTTATTAAAGGAAGTGAATTTTTCAAAAGTCTCATCCTTGTGAGCAAGGAAGAATGTCCATGTATATCTTGAATAGTCATCAACAATAACTAAAGCATATGACTTCCCACCAAGACTAGTAGGAGATACGGGTCCAAATAAATCAAGATGAAGCAATTCTAATGGCCTAGTGGTAGACACAATATTTTTAGATTTAAAAGATGCTCTAGTATGTTTTCCTAGTGCACATGCTCTACATTGAAATTCATTTTCATAATTAATCTTAGGAAGACCATTAACAAGTTCTCTCTTAGACAATTTTGAGAGTGTATGCATGCTTGCATGACCCAGTCTTCTATGCCACAAATAACTAGAGTTATCAAAAGATACTAGACATGTACCATGATTAGTTTCAAAATTATTCATGTCAAGCAAGTAAACATTATTGGATCTATTGGCAATGAACAATGTGTCATTATCTAAGTTATTGATTGTACATAGAGAAGAAGTGAATTTTACCTCAAAACCTTTATCACAAAGTTGGCTTACACTTAGCAAGTTGTATTTCAATCCTTCAACAAGCGACACATCTTCAATACAAGGTTTGGTTTCAATTGTGCCATGTCCAATTATTTTTCCTTTTGCTTTATCTCCAAATTTTACATATCCTCCATCTTTCATTGTAATTTTTGAAAACTTGTCCTTTTCACCGGTCATGTGCTTTGAACAACCACTATCTATATACCATTTTTCACTTTCCTTCATCCCTTTGAAACAAACTTGAAATTTAATCATTAATCTTTAGGTACCCAAGCAACTTTGGGTCTTTGGGGGTTAGTGACCTTAGGTAAGGTTCCCTTTGGCAACCATACCTTTTTTACTTTAAGAAGATTCTTCCTAAGTGCACAAGAACTAATCATATGACCTCTTTTATTAAAATAATAACATGTGATATTGGGCAAAGAGAATGTAGATGCTTTAATGAAATAATTCTTGTACTTGTCATAGTTCATGAAACCATCAAAACCAATTCCATATTTTTCATTTGAAATTCTTTGGTTTCCAAGAAGTACATCTAGAGTTTCTTTTCCTTTTGTAAATTTAGCCAAATCATTTGTCAAGGATTCTACTTTAGCTTCAAGAACTTTATTTTTCTCAATGAGCATTTCACAAGTTTCTTTTGAGGTTTTTCAACTCTAAGTCTAGTTCTTTAAACAAAGCAATTTGTCCTTTGTAAAATTCATTTTCTTTATGCACATTGGACATGGCAATATTTTGTGATCTCAATGATTCAATTTCTAAATTCATTTTAGTGCACTTTCTCTTGTAATTTCTATACTCATCATATACTCTAGCAAATGCAAGTTCAAGTTCTTCTACATTAGGAGATTCATAAGAGTTTATCTCATTGTCACTTTCTTCTTCCTTTTGTGAACTCTCGACTTTCTCTTCAAGTGTCATCATACAAAGAAGAGCAATCTCTTTGTCACTTGATTCATCATTAGAAGATTCTTTACTGTTGCTCCATACTACTTTCATAGCTTTCTTGCTCCTATCTTCTTTTCCTTTCTTCTTTTTGAGTAATGGACATTTGGGCTTGCTATGTCCAGGTTTGTGACACTCATAACATATAATTTCTTCTTTTGAATCCTTAAAATGTTTATCCTTGGGAGTATACTTTTTCAAGAATTTCTTGTATTTGCTTCCTCCCTTCTTGAAAGCTCTTTTGAATTTTCTTGCAAGCATAGCCATTTCATCATTATCATCACTTGAAGCACTTGAGTTGTCACTTGAGTCAACTTTGAATGCAACTCCTTTCTTCTTATCTTCATCCTTATTTGACTTGAGAGCAATGCTTTTCTTCTTCTTTTGCTCATTCTCAACTTCATCTTTCTTATATACCATCTCATGTGCAATGAGAGATCCAATAAGTTCATCATAAGTGAATGTTTTAAAATCCTTGGTATCTTGGATAACTGTAGTCTTTGCTTCCCAAGATTTTGGAAGTGATCTAAGAATTTTCTTCACAAGTTCAGCTTCCTCAAATCTTTTACCAAGTGCTTTGAGAAGATTTACAAGATCGGTAAACCTTGTACTCATATCCGCAATTGATTTTCCTGGCTTCATTTCAAATAGCTCATAATCTCGAATAAGAAGGTTTGCTTTGGACTCTTTGACGACATTAGTTCCTTCATAAGTGACTTTAAGCTTATCCCAAATTTTCTTAGCAGATTGACATCCTGAAACACGATTGTATTCATTAAGGTCAAGTGAGCAATGCAAAATATTAATTGCTTTAGCATTTATAGAAATTTTCTTCCAATCATTGTCATATTCATCTTCATGTTTTGAAACTTTTGTAGTTCCTGGACCATTCTTTTGAGGAATATGTGGACCATTTTTAATAATTCTCCATGCATCAATATCTACAGATTGTATAAAATTTCTCATTCTTACTTTTCAAAATGAATAATTAGTGCCATTGAAGAGCGGTGGTCTAGTGATTGAATATCCTTCAGCTAGTGGTGCGGGTATACCGGCAGTATTGCTAGATGAACCAGCCATTATGGATCACTCTAAGGTTGTAACACCCTAAGCAAGAGAGACAGGCTCTGATAACAATTTGTTGTCCCAAAAATAGTCCAACAGGGGGGTGAATTGGACTTTACCAATTTTTCGGCTCTTGCTTGTAGCCTAATGAAAAATTGTGACTTTGTTCAACTAGGTGCTTCTTAATATATAATGACAGTGATATGTATTTCAAGAAAGTGTCCCCAAGTTGCAATTCAAGCTTTAATCAATATTTATGACTATCACAACATGCATCACAAAATATTCAATTAATTTCTCATCATACTCATAAATCCTCAAATATACCAACTCAATAAATTCAATCAACATTCAAGGCCATGTATAAAAATTAAATTGCACAAAAATAAAGAGGTTAAGGTTAGAGAGATCAAACAAAATGATTTTTATAGTGGTTCGGCTTAACTAGCCTACATCCACTTTCTCAAAGAACCCTCTTTGAGTCTTCTCTCCACTATTTGCTCTTTTAAAGGCAAGGGACCAAAAGCCCTTTACACTTTTTCAACACCAAGTTTTTACCAAGGCAGCTTGAACCTTTGACAAGTGCTATCTCAAGCACTTACTCTCTCTCAAGCTTCAATAGGTGCTTGTACAACCTCTCTTAAATGCAACTTAATGTTTTAACATTCACTCTTACTCAATACAAATCAAACTATAAAGAAGAGATGAGTTGATTTGCCAATGGTAGCTCAAAGACTTTAAAGCTCTTGAATGAAAGCAATAAATGAAAAATCAAAGTTGGAGTTCAAATGTAAGCTTTCATCAAGTATAAAATGAAGTAAAGAAGGTGTATTTATAGTTCTAAATCATTTTAGACCGTTTGAAACCTTTTTGTAACGTTATAGACACTGCCCAAGACAAAATGGCCGTTATTTTGTCTTTTTGTGCGAAGTTGAGCAGCTCTGATCATTTAGTAAACTAATGAAATTTTGCCAACAGCAGTAAACTAGTTAGTAAACTAATGTTTTAGCAAACATATTAGCAAACTAATATTTAAGCAAAGCAGTTAGCAAACTAAGTCAACAGCTGCATGTCTCAACTTGTAGAAAAAAATGATTTAGACCTTAAGAGAAATATGTTCCAATAGTAATATCCAAGGTCATGATGAGAGAAAATCTTTAAAAGAAAATTTAATTTTGAGCTCCATTAGACTAAATTCTCATCTATTCTTTTCACATAAGACCTAAGACTCAATTTCTAACTCTATGACTTTCATACCTTTACTTTGAGTCTTGGCTTTCATAATCTTGTTCTTTTCTCATCTTCGATTTATCTTGAGATGTCTTTGAGTATTCTTTCTCCTTAGGTGCAACTTCAAAGGTTCTTTATACATAAGAAAAAGAATCTACACATCACTTTAAAGTTGGGTTAGATAGATTCTATTTGAATTTTGTTATCATCAAAATCAATGCTCATTTTGAGCTACACGGGGTCAACAGGAAGCCACGTGAATTCTTGTAAGCAATACATAGTGTTGCTTTTGAATTCTTACTCGTGCTCTCATCTGTCCTCTCATGCCTAGAAATTTAATTTATTATAAAAATCAATTACAAAGATAAAAATAATGAAACAAACATATATGATACTTCAAAGATGCATCTTACATCCTTTTCTTTTCTTTTCTTCCCATCCCCAACACCTCCCCCACCCCAACACCCCACCCCCCAACCAACACCACCCCCACCCCTTTCAGTGGACAAGCTTCTATGCAATACTTCATGATATAAAAACTATAAAAGTAATGATCTATTAATAGTTCCTATGAAAATCCATTGCTAATAGTATTTTTGCAACCAAATTTGAAAACACTAAAAGGTAATTTAACTAAATGAAACTATTTACATGTATACGAAAGTCTTTTGCACTAATTATATCAACCTCAACAACACAAACATAGACATTTCCATGCACACATATTGCAGGGAATAATTTTGGTTCTTTTCACAAATTTTGTTACAATTGATTTGGTTCTTTTCACAAATTGATCACATGTTACCCTGTATGAATGCTACAACTTATCCACATTCCTGAAAATTTTCATGCAGTACTTGCATCAATTTCAGTCGCACTAAGTACTGTCCTTGTGCACATATTGTAAGACAATAAGTTTGGATTTGCCAAAAAAACTGATTACGACAGTGAATAATGGAAGAAATTAGCCTAAATGAAATTTCAATTATGAGTTTTATAAATTCTTGACATACAAGCATCTGCACAATATGCTAAAACGTGGCATGCCAGTTTGAATCCTCCATAAGAATGTAAAAATTCCATATCTCGGAAGCTCAAACAATCATTTTGTTGTAATTTGACAGATATCCGTATGATGATGCAAAGAATTCTGAATTTCAACTTCAACTGAAATCAATATAGAAACATGCATTACAAAAATGAAAGCTTTCTTTTCATTTGACCACTCAGACAAACAAAAGAAGTTTGCAAGAACATAAAATATAAGACACCTCTTCAAAAATCTATTTCAAAGTGGAATGATCAGACTCTGGGAATTTCTTACCGTGATGCCTTGTAAGTAGTGCTATTAACTGCAAAATTCCAAATCTCTATCAGCACAGAAAGCACTCTCAGAATATGTGCATATTGAGTACCAAGCATGATAACCAGATTGTATGTAATATACCTTGACCTCTTCAGCACTATATCCATGAAGGTAATCACCATTCTGCACAAAAAGAATAATAAGTCTGGCAGGAATAAATATCAAAGAATGGAGACATAGCAACTCATCATACAATGCAAGCCAATTAGAAGTTCCACAATGTTGGAAACCCAAAATTAAATTCCCGCATTATTGGGATTATTTTTTTTTTTTCCTCTTTTGTACATCTTGTTTCCTATTTCTATTAGTTTCCTATTGGTTTAGGTTTTCATAGTTAGGATTCTTGTGTACAAATAGCAGAATGTACAAAGTATTTTTACATTGAGAAATATACTAGAAAACTATCTCCAAAACCTCTAATTTCATCACACAATTTCTTAGGCATCCCCAATTCCCCATGCATAGAACACTAGAAGTCACAGAAATTTCTCATATTCACAAATTTCAAACAATATCCTAGTTCTTTAAAGGCCACAAGTAGATAAATATAATGAGTAGTATTTGCTCAATCATTGTGTGAACATTTTATTAGTATTTGCTCAGGGTCAGGGGATAGTCCTGAAAGAACACAGTACATACCTTAATAGTTCGATAAGTCTGCTTATTGTAACCTTTTTTACCAGTGGAGGCGCCTATACTGTGAAGTAAATAGGAAGCTTCAAGACATTGAAGATCCTTTTCAGCTAGGTGGAGATTAATTTTAACTTGATTGTCAGCAACTTCAACCCATTTAGGTACAATGCGCATTTATTTCTAATGTGCAATAAAAATGGCATTGCACCAATTACTCTAAGTACGTGTGCTTATCTTTTGCAGGAGGAAAAATATGCCTTACTTCATCAAGCAGCTTTTTCAAATAAAAAATAAAATAAAATGCCAAAAGATCTGCAATCTACTCTAGATACAAGAATGTATCATGCAATCAAAACATGAACTTTCATAGTGAAAGCCAAAAAGTATATTCTAGAAAATAAAGAAAGCTAGGAAGTTTTGAATTACATTGGCAATGATAGCACATTGTGCTACAGATTTAATTGTCTTCTTGTAGCCAAACCTTGCTCAAGCCTTGCAACAGAATGCCACCTCACATTAGCATTCAAATTATAACCATCAAACACTTCAGCCAAAGTTTCAGCAATAACACCCTCTCCCAAGGCATACGCAGACCTCCATTTCTTCAATTCCAAGCACCTCAAATATCTCTTCCAATAACACTGCACCAGCAACAATAAACTCTGATCTTCTCTTGAAAAGTTCATACCTCCGAATCCTCTCTCCCTTCCCTTCCTTACACAACCTGTCCACAACACCTCAATTCTCCATTGCTGAACTTTCAATCGCAGTTATAATTCCTGAACAAAACCTTGTTACCGTCAACCAAATATTGTCCATAAATATAGTAGAAAGCCTTTTCAATTGCTTTTATAGCCCCTGAAGTCCTAACAATCACCCCAAAACCACACTCCTTAACTTTATCAACCAACCCAGATTCCCTTACAATTAACGTGACGAACTGTCTCATGTCCGAAACATTACCACTATTAACGAACTTCTGAGTCGAACCCACATGCCCCTACTTCAAAGAGACCCCCAAAATAACACTTCTCATCTTCTCTATGACTAATTCAGTAGACCCACTTGCAATATCCACAACCAACACTCTTTTCTCAAGAAGCGGTAAAAACTGGAGTACACCATTGTATACAAACCTTGCCTCCTCTTCACCAGACAAAGCAACAACATCTAATACAATAGTTTCATGTATTCCCGTGCTAAGCTCAATTCCATTATCTGCTTCGCACTGCTGCAGTGGTGACGCAGCGGGTCCTATGGGGGGGGAATTTGAGAATTTGGTTGAATTCTCGGAGGCACTGGAGCGCGCAAAGATGGTATTCCGCGGAGATGGAAGTGGAAGAGTCACGGCCGAGGCATACAGGGTTCTTGTGGCGATTAGTGGTGAGGAATTTGCCTGATGGGTCTGCTTGAATATTAGCATTTTGAAGGAGTTGGTGCCCATGTCTACTGAGGCAAAGAGATTACGACTTGATGGAACTATGGGCTTTGGACTTTGGTGATGTTAATGGAGAAGAAAGGAGTTTCTTGATCAGAGGGAACGAAGATGACAACTAGGAATCGAGTCCTAAACGGATTTCCGTTACTAACCAGTAACCGGTGATCACAAATGAAGAAAAACGACAAGTTGTCTGATGGGGCAACCATGGATATACAATCATTGGTGCAAAGTAAATAGCGAGTCGTTTCTCCTTCGAGGATGGAACAGTAATAAACGAGGATGTGTGGTTTCCCTCGGTGGAAGTCAAAGTTACCTTGGAATTGCCCTATAAAATAAGGGGTTTTTTTTTTTTTCTTAAGAGAGAGAAGAATTCAAATATTGATCTAGGATAAAATAACCCAGGGCACACAATATTTTAAAAAAAATATTCTTAATAAAAATAAAAATTTTTCTATATGTAAATTAAATATAAATTTATATTTTTTAATTTTTAAATTTTTAAACATTATTTATGCATTTTTTTAATTAACAAATAATTTTTTATTACTTAAAAATAAAATGATTAATTTTTTATATAAATAATTTATACTATTTGTATAAGTGAATGAAAATAAAAAGAAAATAGAAAGGAGAAGAATGTGAGCAAAAGAAAAAATATAAAAAGAGAAAAAAAAATTTAAGATAATTTTGATATAAAAAATAATTATAAGATTAAATAATTAATAAAACTAAATTATAAATACTAAGTAATATATTTTTTCAAAATATAAATATTGATTAATTAATTTTACTAAATAGTAATTTAATTAATATTTACTAATAAAAAATTAAATGTCTAAATAATTTTAAAAAATAAAATATAAATATTAAATAATATATTTTGAAATTATATAAAATAAATAATTATTTTCTTTAAAATATAAAAAATTAAATAATAATTTATCGTAAAGATTGATGTGGTATAAAATAGTCCAAGGTGTAGGACCTAATAACAAGGCAAACCAAACAAGCAGAAGTCGAAGTCATCAAAAACAAAGGAATAAAGCTTGGGACTAAACAATGTAATAGTAATCAAAACTTAGGCCCAAGGATCGCTAAGAAAACAAACAATGTAATGCTAATCAAAACTAAGGCCCAAGGTTCACTAACAAAACAACCCTAGCTAAACAGTCAGAAGTTGGAGAGGCCTCCTTTGCAACAAAGCAGCGCCGCCGTGCACCAACATTTGGAAGATGAGAGAGTAGGGCTTTTACCGATGAAGTAAAAATCATCCGAAGCACAAGAGAGCTCTACATACCATACATTGAAACTCAATTTCAAGACAGGGATGACAAAGGATAGGTACTTGTTAAAGTTATTATATTTTAAAATATATTTTTAAAATTCTAAGTCATTTTAAATTTGATTAAACTTTTTTTTAATTATATGAATTCGTCATAAACTTTGGATTATTACTATTTGAAAAATATTTAAATTTATTTAATTTATATATTTTAATTACAAATTTATAATAAATTATTTTATTAATAATTTATAATTTTAAGATTTAATAATTTCATAAAATATTTTAATTTTATTTTATGTAAAATAAAATATAACAAAATTTATATATATTATTATAAAAGTATATATTATATTTAATTAAATATTTATGTAAACAAATTTAGATAATAGATACTCAACATTTAAAATTTAAACTCAATTCGAATCTATCACAGATATTAAATTTTAAATTCAAACCCTTCCTATTAAAATTCAATCAGATCAGATACCCATAAAAATTCAACCTATTGTCATCCCTACTTCCAAAACAACAACTAAGCCCATAAGAAGCACCAAAATCAATACCTAATAGGCGAAAGGTGGAGAGAGAACGAAAGTAGAGCTCAATGGTATCTAATCTCTTATAACCTTAGGGTCAACAACCATTAAAAAAGCAAGCAAAAATATCCTAAAGATACCTTTTTCTCATAGCATCTCATATATTTAAAAAATATATATATTATTTAATTTTTTCTATTTTATTTTTATTTCACACTTACGTTATTTTTTTATTTTCACTGTTAATTTTTAAAATAAATTACAATATAATGTTAGATATTAATTATTTATAACTTCATTTCTCAATTTTGTCTCTTCCTCTTTTCCCGCCATTTTGTATTTGTCTCATTGTGTATATCTTTGTTTCTCTTCAACTCTTTACCATTTATGTCTTTCGCTATCTCTCTGCCATTTGTATCTCTTTCTCAATCTCTCTTACATTCATGTCTCTCTTTATTGATTCCCTCTCTAGTCCATTCTCGCTCATTTCTCTCTCTCCCTCCTAGTTTTTGTCGCTCTCTTGTTTTCCTCTTTTCTAGGGCTGAGCAGAATTCAGTTCAAACAGAAAAATCGAATTCGGTTCAATTAGTTCGATTCGATTTTACATTATAAAAATTTTAATTATTTTGGTTCGGTTTGGTTTTGAAGAGAAAAAAAAAATCGATTAAACCGAACCGAACCGAATAGTAATTTATATATTCAAATTGAACCGAATCGATTTTTGAATTAATTTATTTTTATGAAAAATTTATGAATTATATTTAATTTTATATATATTAATTGTTTAATTTCATTTATTAATGGTTATTAGGTTCAAACTAAAGTCAAAATTAAATCAAATAACTTGAAAATCAAATCTAAATTAAAAAAATCGATCAATTTAAATCGAATCGAATGAAAATAGAGCAGTTCGATTCAATTTTTCACACCATTTTGGTTCGGTTCGATTTCTAAAATTTAAAATTCAGCTTTTATAATTTAATTCGGTTCGGTTCAGTTTGAACCGACTGCTCACCCCTACTATTTTCTACTCTCTCTTCTCTCTCCTAATCTATATATATCTCTCTCCAATGGGATAGAGGGAGAAATAAGGGAGATGATAGGGAATATATAAAGAGAGAAGGAAGAGAGGGGGAACAGAGACAAAGATGGAAGAAAGAAAAAATGGAGAGATGAAAATAATATTTGTAATATATATATAGATTAAATAGTAATTTATCTTAAATATTAACGACAAAATGGACATAAGGTCTATTCATTTTTAGAAAATATAAGTAGTTTTCTAACAGAATTGGAAAATAAAATTCCGTATTCAAATATACCAATATTTCAATTTAAGAATTGGAAACTAATTATTTAATTTTTCAAATTTTAATTAAACAACTTTAAGTTGTTTTCCACTGAAGTCTTATAACCAAAGTTACATTCCAAATAGAAAACAATGACTTTTCTATTATCACAATTGTACTATAACTTTTCATAATTAAAATTAAACAATTATTTAGAAAAAATATTTATTTATAATGTTAATAAAGTAATCATATTATTATAAAATAAATGAATAACACATACTAAAATAATTTTAATAATAATATGAGTTTAAATATATTTTGTAATGATTTATTTATTTTTAATTATAAAATATATGATTTTTTTAATTAGAAAATCAATTTTATTATTGAGATGTTAATGTATTTTCTATATTTTGTTTATTTTTTATAAAAAATAAAATATTAAAATTTATTATCAACCACCTGATTTTATTTAATTTTATATATTTTAATTAATATTTTGTATAAAAATTTATTATGATTAATAATTTATATTTCAAAAATTTAATAATTTCATAAAATATTTAAATATCATTTTATATAAAATAAAAAATATAAAAATTTATAATTATTATAAATATATATATATTATATTTAATTAAATATTTATATAAACGGATTCAGAAAACAGATACCCAAAATAAAAAAATCTGAATCCGTCATGAGTATTATTTTTTAAACTCAAATCTGTTTCAAACCTGTTCTATTAGGGTTCGATCAGATCGGATATCTGTAAAAATTCGATCTGTTACCATCCTTATACCAATCGATTTGATTTTGAATTAAACTGAATTAAAATAATTAATAATATTTACCAAACTGAACTAAAGTAGGGATTTAGCCGACAATGAAATGCAGAGGAGGGAGGACAACAGTGATCGCAGGGTAATAGAAGAGAGGAAAGAGAGAGTTAAAATGGGAGCATGTGTAGCCTTTGGGTTTTACAACTCATTGTCTAATTCCTATGTTCTCAGTTATTTTCATTTATTTTTGGCTTTTTCAATCTGTTCAGGACATTAAATAAATCTTGAAATTTATTTTTTTAAAAAAATTGGATGGCTATAATAATTTTTAAAATACCAAAATCATTTAAAATATATTTAAAACATTTTATAAAACTATTTAAAACATAAAAACCTTTTAAAATGTGTTGTATGGTCATTAAACAATTTAAAAATAAATTATTGAAACAAAATAAAATAAATTTTTAAAACTCAAAATTTAAATTCTGAAAATTTTTTAATAAATTTCTGATAATTTTAATACATATAATATTTTTTTTATTTAATTAGATAACATGATATAATAAAATAAATATAAAAATTATTAAAATATTCTTATTATTATTTAAAATATATAAATAGTTATGGTATAAAATGCAAATATAAAAATTTAAAATCATCTCAAAATATCTATTTGATGATTCAAAAAATTAAAATAAAATAATAATTATGAAATTATCGTTTTACAACCCACGTTTGGCATTTTTCAAGAATATCAAAATAAATAAGAAGTATAAACATACCATGAAACCATGATAAATTATTATCAAACAAGGGAATAAGCACTTAAAATCATCTTTTTAATATGAGATTTTTTTTTTCTTTTATAGGAGTGGAGAAAGTGTGTCAAAGTTAAACAAAAGCAAACACCAAAACACCATGAATCCATATATGAGCCCATTGCTTTGCTAAGCTTTACAAATTTATTCCAAAAAATTTCATTATTTCTATGCTTACGATGAGATTAGAGGATCCAGTGAAAGCTGTTAGCGTGGGATGGGAATGATCTCTAATAAAGAAGAGGCCGAGAAACCCAACCCAATAAACCAAAGAAGAAATGGTAGTTCGAAGAATTTTCTTGATTATGAAATGCATATTGGTTTCCTGGAAAATGCATGTGAGATGAGGGAATTTTCCCAGAAAAAAGCATCCATGGAAAATTAAAGAGAGCGAGAAATTGCCCAGTATTTGTGATTATTGTCCGACTACTTGACTTAAACAATGAGAGACATGACTGTAGCCACTGAAACATTAGCAGCACAAGCACTTCCTATACACAAACCAACCAATCAAACCAAATAAAGTGCTCTTAGAATTTTTTTTCCCCTTTATTTTTTAAAGTAAAAAAATATATATTTTAAAGAAAAATTACTTCCATTTTTATAAAAATAGTCATTTTTCAAATTTTAATAATTTTATTAAAATCTAAAAATATTTATAAATATATGATATAAACACATATAATTAACACACGTTACAACCAAATAATGAAAAATATTTTTTAAAAAATAATTTATATAAAAAATATTTTTCATATATAGATTATTTTCTGTAAAATAAATAAAAAATAATTTTTTTATTTTTTTATGAAGGTGTTTGATTTATCCTCTTTTAACTTTTGACTTAAAATATAATTTTAAACTTATAAATAAATTTAAAAATAAGTAATTGAGTGTTTAATAAAATTATTTAAAAGTTTAAATAATTTAAGTGTTTGGTATAATATATGCTTAGAAGTAATTAATTTGCCAAGTTGATTAGAAAGGATGTGCAGTAGTTTAAGGGCCTATTTGTTATTACTGTTATTAAGAAAATTACTTTTTAAAATATATTAATTAAAGTATATTAAAAAATAATTTAAAATTAAATTTAATAAATTTTAGTCATAAAAACGCTAAAATAACAAAATAACTTTTTTTAAATTGTTTTTTTTAATAGCATTAAAATTATACTTTTATTCAAAAAAATAATTTCGACCCTCTAAACGCAGTGTCAAACAGTACTAAGTAGTTGAAAATTTGTTAAAACGAGAGAAACACTAATATTTTTTAAAAATTATTAGGATAATATAATCATTTATTGTACTAAAATTTAATTTTAAAATAAATTAAAAGTCATAAATAAAATATTTTTACTTATAATTTTTTATTTATTTTAAATAATTTTTTAAAAGTCAAACTAAACAATATTAGAGTTATGACTTTTATAAGTATTTTCGCCTGACCTATTTCCATATATTTTCTATTATGAAATTTTAACTACAACCGCAGTGTATCTATGCATGTAAATTAAGGTCTTGTTTAGTTATGATAACATAGTCAGGGAGTTTTAAGTTCCCAGAAGTGTGAAAATCTTATTTATTTGGTTACCATCATTTTCTAACTTTAAAGGAAGTTGAGGAGACAGCTTCCTTTCCTAAAGAAAGTAATTTCTTGAGCCTAATCAAGGAAATTGTTGAAGTTATTGGGTCATTTTCATAACCTTTACTAAATTTTGTCCTATATTTCACTTTTATCATTTCACTTTAATTTATTATTAAAAAATTCATTAACTTTAATTTTATTTTCTAAAAATCTCTATAACATGTTATAGCATGTTTCTATAATAAAAAAATAATGAAATTATATTTTTACCTCATTTTCTCTCATGTTAAAAAGTACTATTTAAACCATCATCTAAATTTATCACAAAAAATATCAATTTATGAAAAGGAGGATTTACCCTTCGTCGAAAAGTGCTGAATTTGTATATGTCACACTATAGTTTAGAGAGATTTTTTGATAGAAAACTTATCATTATAGGTTAGACTAGGGGTGATAATTTTGGACACGATCCGCGAACACGACACGAACACGATACAAAAATATAGAGTTTGGGTTAAGCTTATTCGTATTCGTGTCAACCCATTTATGATACGGTTATAATCGTGTCATGTCACGGGTTAACCCGCTAACCCGATTTAACACGTTTATAACACGATTTAATATTCGTGTTACGTGTTGATCCATGACCCATTAACCTATTTGACTCACTATGACGCATGAACCCACTTATGTAGCATGTTAAATGAGTTAAGTCGTGTCAAACCGTGTTAAATGGGTTATTTCGTGTTAAATGGGTCGTGTCGTATTGAGTACACCTAATACAATTTAATATTAATCGTGTCGTATCGTGTAACACCCCTATTTGCATAACCTGGTATATTTTACTATTCCGATGATTGGTGTCAGTCTGGACAATTAAGGGAATTAGAACCACAGTTAAGACACCTAGATAAGCCCTGAACACAAATAATTAGTGATTGCCAGATAGTTAAGTATAAATAAGAAAAACAGAACATAAAAGGTTAAATGAGCCGGGAGTTACAGCGATGGGTGACTTTCCCGGGAAGTGACTGCGAAGGCCATCGTAACTCGAATTTTGAATCAAAAAATGTGACACCGCTGTTCCTAGGACTATTGCGGACACAGTGAAAAAGGAAAAATCACAAAAAAGAATTGTTAAGCAGGTCAAATAGTTAGGTCATGGATCAGGAAGAAATATTGAATAACTAGCAAATCGGATCAGACTGGCGAGGGGCAATTTGATCAATTCACTCCTAGAGCTGACTTCTGACCTAACTGTCCAAAAAAATTAGAGAAACGAAATTTTCGGGATCGAGAATTAAATTAAAGAAACAAGAAAAAATAAACGAAAAAGAAAAAGAATTAAAAGTTGAATTATTACATCACACATATGACATCATGGATGATGTCAAAATTCAGTTTAACTTTCCCTCAATAATCAAATACAATTATTAAACACATAAAATACAAAAAAATTAAAAAAAAAATTTCACTCTTCTTCCCTCACTATTTTTGGCCAACTCTCTCACCATCCCACCTCCATTGTCACACTCCATTAAAGCTTGAGCAAAGCTTGATTTCCACCCTACTAAATCCTAATTTCCCTCAAAATTTCCTATAAAAGCTTGCTATCTTCACTTGAGAAGGCATTTGAAGAAGAAAAAAAGAAGAAAAAGAGGAGAAAATTGGGAGATTGAAAATCAAAGTTGAGGTTAGTGTTCTTTCTTCAATTTCTCTTGAAATTCATGTTAAGTAGTTAAGTTACACTTGAAATTAATAAATAATTGAGACAAATCAATTGTGGGGACACTTATGGTGAATTTCGACCAACATGAGTAGAGTAGGGTTTGAGTGGTGTAGGTCCAATTAAAGATGCAATTGAGCTTAAGTGAGTGTGTAAGTAAGGTCTAGACATTTGAATTAAACAAATTGAAAGAAATTGTGTAATTAGGGTTCTAAGCATCTTGAAAATTTGGGAAAATTTGAGGAAATGGTCAAATAATGCAAATAACCTTAATTGAGGTTGAAAACTGTCAATTGGGACCATTTGTGGTATGTTTGAAGTAGTAGAAACCAAGGTGTAATTCGGATTGGTTAGGGTCACTATTCTGGCAACTTGACCTATGTCTCTTTCAGGGACTAAAACTGAAAATTTACCAACCCAATTGGTGTGAGGCCAATTGGAAATGAAAATAGATACATAATGACACATTTTTCATTTAGGAATCATGCCTAGAAAATGACATTAGGATAGAGAACAATTAGGTCAAACCCGGGTGTAGTGCACTGCCACTATACCAAAATGACCAAATGAATATTTGTTTATTTGGCCATAACTTGGGCTATACAGGTCCAAATGACCTGATTTTTGTGGCTTTGGAAATGTATGACATAGCACTACAACTTTCATGAAGCACCAACCCAAATTCTGCCCATAACTCAGTCATTTTACAACCTAAAATTAGTGGTCTAAAACTGCCAGAATCAAAGTAGGTGCCCAGAAATCTGGATTAAAACAATTCGGCCAACCATGTTCAAATGGTCATCTCCTGGGCTACAAAACTCTAAATAGAGTAATTCAAAAAGGGAATTAAAGATAAGACAATAAAAAATAACTTCTATGAAGAACAGCCAAATTACCACAGTAACATGACCAATGGAATAGTGCAAAACAGGACATCAAAACTGAAAATTTGAAATTGTGCCTAGGAGACGTAAAAATTGAAGGGGCAACCAAAATCAACAAATTAAGCAACCAAAATGTGGTATGTGGGTAAAATTGAAATTCTCATACCTATTAAGCATAAACAAGTCAACAATTTGACTTAAATAGTGTCGTAAATAGTAACCCCAAAATGCAAAATTCAAAGAATATTAAATTGAGCATATTAGAGCTAGACATAAGTAATTGTGAATTTATGATTGAATTTATTATATGTTCTGATACTGAAACACTATAAAATTGTGTGTTTCAGTTGAAAAAAATACCGAAAAAGAATTCAATATATCGAGTCAAGGCCTAGAGGTGACTCGCACGAGGTTTGTGCACAACATAAAAGTTTCTTTAAATTTCTTTTGCAAAGTGTATAAAATGAATTGTGATCTAATTGTATTGCAAAAAGGTGATTGAAATGTACAATATGCTTTTGACCTAAATTGTTAGAAATTTAATTGTATGTATTTGAATTATCAATAAATGTTTAATAAATTGTTAAGATAGTTTTGAAATCATAGTGTCATGACCACATATCTGAATGCCTCACTAGCTTGACTAGCGGGAGGAATTAGTTTTGAATTTTGAATTCCCTCTTTAGCTGAAGTGTTGAGGCGTGTGCCAGTAGAGAAAGAAATTGAATGTGTCACACCTTATTCCTCTGTAAGGCTTAACATGATCTCGTAGTATACCTAATGAATTACCGACTCCGTCTACCTATAACCCATTAAATATACTACAAAGAATTTTAAAACAATTTTCTTACTTTTTGAAAGTGGTGAGCTTTTCTAGCAGGTATTAAAAATATTTACTTGAAGTTTAAAGATTTGATAAAATTTTTGTCAATTTTTATTTTTTTACAAATTTTGAAAAAATTTCGGCAGAGTGCCGACTGTATTTGAGAAAATCAAAAATTTTACCTGTAGAAAACACTTCCAATATAACACTTCATCAAATCACAACCACCATTTCAACTCAAATCAACACAAATTAGCTCAACTCCCATAATTCAAATTAAAATTTCACAACTCAAGAATTTCAATTCAAATATTTCTAAAAATAGAGATAATTAGTTTCATACACATTGCATTAAAGAAAAATTAATTTACATACATCAATATAAATTTACATCTGAAAATCCAAAATAATAATATTACAAAATCTGTACAACTGCTCATGACCAGTCTATAAAATGCACATAAAGTTAATTACATTAAAATAACCATGTACAATCAGGGCATAAAAATTATACCCGATAAAATATCTAAAAGTAGCACAGCAGTCCTTAGTAGCTCTCTCAGCTACTCTACCAGTCTCTTTACCTGCGACAGCAATAAAAAGCTATCGCTAAGTACTATGACTCAGTAGTGCATAACATACTAAAATACAATTTTATGCATAAATCAAATCACATTTATTTAATGAAGGTGCTAAAAATGAAAAGCAGATACAAAACACAATTTATACTTTTAATCAAACATTCTCATTTCGGAAATCACAAAACAAATTTCAGAAAAACACACAGTTATATCATGCCATCAGTACAATGTTCATCTTAATAGTCAGAGTCTTATGAGGAATCACAAGGCTAGCTAGTGCAATCTATGGGTACCCATTCAATTTATTCCTCTAATGGCACACACCTTAACACTTCAGCTAGAGAGGGAATCAAAATTCAAAACTAATTCCTCCCACTAGTCATGCTAGTGAGGCATTCAAATATATGGTCATAATACTGTAGTTTCAAAACTATCTTAATAATTTTCTAAATATTTAATGATAATTAACACAAATGCAATTAAATTCTCAACAATTTATATCAATATCATAATATACATTTCAATCACCATTTTGCAATATAAATAAATCACAATTCATTTTATGCACTTTGCAAAGGAAATTTAAAGAATATTTTATGTTGTGTATAAACCTCATGCGAGTCGCCTCTAGGCCTTGACTCGACGTCTCGGGTTCTTTCCTGGTATTCCTTTCAACTGAAATACAAAATTTCATAGTGTTTTAGTTTCACAACTTATAATAAATCCAAAAACAAATTTAAATCTATTTATTTCTAGCTCTAATATGCTTAAATTGATGTTCTTTAAAATTTACATTTCGGGATTACAATTCACGATACTATTCAAGTCAATTTGTTGAGTTTCCTATGCTTAATAGGTATAAGGATTTCAATTTCACCCACATACCATATTTTGGTTACCAATTTTGTTGGTTTTAGTTGCTCCTTAGATTTTTAGGTTTCCTAGGCACAATTTCAAATTTTTCAGATTTGATGTCCTATTTTGTACTATTCCATTGGTTATGTTGCTGTTAGAATTTGACAAAGTGCTCTCCATATAACTTGTTCCTTATTGTCTTAACTTTAATTTTCTTTTTAAATCACTCCATTTGGAGTTTTGTAGCCCAAGTTACGGCCATTTGAATAGGGCGGGCCGGATTGATCTACCCAGAATTTCTGGGCACCTAATTTGGTTCTGGCAGTTTTAGACCACTAACTTTGGGTGGCAAAATGACTGGGTTATGGACAGAATATGGGTTGGTGTTCTTCATGAAAGTTGTAGTGCTATGTCATACATTTCCAATGCCACAAAAATCAGATCATTTGGACCTGTATAGCCCAAGTTATGGCCAAATGAACAAACATTGTTCATTTAGTCATTTTGGTACAGTGGTAGTGCATTACACCCAGGTTTGACCAAATTATTCACTATCCTAATGTCATTTTCTGGGCATGGTTCCTGAATGAAAAATAGGCCATTATGTGTATAGTTTCATTCCCAATTGGCCTCACACCAATTGGGTTGATAAATTTTCGATTTTAGTCCCTAAAAGAGACCTAGGTCAAGCTGCCAAAATAGTGACCCTAACCAATCCGAATTGCACTTGGTTTCTACCAATTCAAACATATCACAAATGGTCCCAATTGACCATTTCTCACTTCAATTAGGGTCATTTGCACTAATTGACCATTTCCCAAATTTTTCCCCAATTTTTCTCATGCTCAAGAACCCTAATTACACAAATTTAAAATCCAATGCAATCAAAGTATATTTCCATGGTCTACATACATAACTTAACCTAAACAACCATTCAAATACATCAAAATCATTCAATCTAAACCCTACCATAAGCTGGCCAAAAATCCTCTTTGATCCCCCATAATAATTTTCTTTTGTTTTTAAGTTAATTTCTAGGTTCATTGAGCTAAGAACACAAGAATTAAACTAAAAGTTTCAGTTTAACTCACTAACCTTAAACTTTGAAGTTCAATCTTCAATTCTACTCCTCTTTTCTTCTTTCTTTCTTACTCAATCACCTTCTCTAGTGTAGATTAAAAGCTTTTTAAGATTTAGGGTTGGAATTTATAAGACACAATCAAGAAATTCAAGCTTTAAAAGCTTGTTAATGGAGGTTGGCTGTGGAGATCTTCAAGAGAGAGAGGGGCTGCCGATTTCATGAAAGAAGAAGAGTGACTTTTTTTATGTATTTGTCTTCTTTAAACAATTTTTGACTTGGTTAATATTGGTGGGAAATAAAAAAAAATTAATTATGATGTCATAAAGGTGAGATAAGCATGATGTAATAACTTTTTAAAATTTCTTTTTCTTTTGCATTTATTTTTCCATTAGTTCTTTAATTTAATTCTCGATTTCGAAATTTTCGTTTTTTCGATTTCATTGAACAGTTAGGTTAGGAGTTAGCTCTAGGGGTGAATTGACCAATTTACCCATCACCGGCTCAATCCGGTTTGCAAGTTATTTGATATTTCTTCCAAATCCCTGACCTAATTATTTGACCTGCTTAACAATTTTTTTCTGTGATTTTCTCTTTTCCACTAGGTTTGCCATAGTTCTAAGGACCGCGGCGTCACATTTGCTGGTTCAGATTAGGGTTACGATGGCCTTCGCAGTCACTTTTCGGGAAAGTCACCCATCGCTGTGACTCCCGGCTCATTTAACCTTTTACGTTCTATTTTTCTTCTTTACACTTAATTATTTGGCAATTACTAATTATTTGTATTCAGGGCTTATCTAGGTATCTTAGATGTGATTCTAATCTCCTTAATTGTTCAGACCGACACTGGTCACCGGAACAGTGAAATATACCAGGCTATGCAAATAGGGGTGTTACAATTCTCCTCCCCTTAAAATAAATTTCGTCTCAAAATTTTACCTGGTATCATTCTCTAAACAGCTGTGGGTGCTGTCTCTTCATGTCCTCTTCTCATTCCCAAGTAGCTTATTGGCCCGAATGATGGTTCACAGCACTTTTACCAATGGTATTTGCTTGTTTCGTAGTTGCTTAACCTCATAAGCTAGAATGCCTATGGGTTCTTCTTCATATTTGAGGTCTGAATTTATTTCAATCTCTTCTACTGATAGTACAAGAGATGGGTCTAATCTATACCTCCTCAACATGGACACATGGAAGACGTTATGTATTTTCTCTAACTCTGGAGGTAGTGTCAAACGGTATGCCAAGGGACCCACTCTTTCCAGAACCTCATATGGCCCGATGAAACGAGGACTCATTTTCTCCTTTCTGCCAAATCTCATAATTTTCTTCCAAGGGGAAACCTTGAGAAATACTTTTTTACCTACTGCGTACTCAATGTCTCTTCTTTTCAGATCAATATAAGACTTTTGACGATCTAATGCACCCTTGAGTCGATCTCTAATCAATATGATTTTCTCTTCTGTTTGCTGAATAATTTCTAGCCCAATCATCTTTCTTTCACCCACTTCATCCCAACACAAGGGAGTTCTGCACTTCTTGCCATACAAAGCTTCATATGGAGGCATCCCAATGCTTGATTGGTAGCTGTTGTTATAAGCAAACTCAATCAAAGGCAAGTGTGGGTCTCAACTGCCCTCAAACTCAATCGCACAAGCCCGCAGCATGTCCTCCAAGATCTGAATTACCCTCTTAGACTGGCCATCTGTCTGTGGGTGGAATGCTGTGCTAAAGTTCAATCTAGTTCCTAGGGCTCTCTGAAGACTATCCCAGAATCTAGAAGTGAACCTAGGATCTCTGTTTGATACGATGGATACTGGCACTCCATGCAGTCTCACATTCTCATCTATATTCAATTGGCCAGTCTTTCCAGGCTATAGTCCATCCGGACTGGCAGAAATGAGTAGACTTGGTCAGTCTGTCAACAATGATCCATACTGCATCATGGCTCTTCCATGTCCTCTAAAGTCCCATCATAAAATCCATAGTTATCCTCTCCCATTTTCATTATGGCACTGGTAGTGGATGTAACAAACCAACTAATAATTGATGTTCTGCCTTCACTTGCTGACAAGTTAGGCATTTGAAAACAAATTCAGCTACATCTCTTTTCATACCCATCCACCAGTAGTGCTCTTTCAGCCCTCTACATTTTTGTGCCACCAGGGTGCATAGCAAAAGGAGACTCATGTGCTTCCTTCAAAATGATCTGTCTCAAGTCAACGGCATTAGAAACGCACATTCTGCCCTAGTGTAGCAATAGGTCGTCATCTCTCACTGAGAACTCAGGTTTCTTGCCCTGTCTGACTTCTCCTAACAGCTTCTGATACTTCTGATCATTGTGAGCATCCATTCTAATCTGATCAATCGACACTGGCTGTACATGCCATACAACTGCTGTCTGCCCCTCATCATTAATCTCTAAACTAGCATGCAATACTCTCAACTCATGTACCATAGACAAAGGAGAAACCCATAGACTTGCCATAGTCTTGCGACTTAAGGCGTCAGCTACAATATTAGCTTTCCCTAGCTGATAGTCTATCAGACAATCATAGTCTTTTATCAACTCTAACCATCTCCTCTGTCTCAAATTCAACTCTTTCTGAGTATCCAAATACTTCAAACTCTTATGATCTGTGTAGATGTAGCACTTCTCCCCACATAAATAATGTCTCCAGATTTTAAGAGTAAATACAATAGCTGCAAGCTCCAAGTCATGTGTCGGATAATTCCTCTCATGCGGTTTCAGCTGGCGTGATGCATATGCAGTGACATTCTATCTTGCATCAATACACAGCCTAACCCATTGTGAGAAGCATCACTGTAAACTGTGTATTCTTTACCCGGTGTAGGTAAAGTAAAGACTAGAGCTGCAGTCAAACACCTCTTTAACTCATCAAAGCTCTGTTGACATCTGTCCATCCACTGAAATTTCACATCTTTCCTAAGCAGCTTGGTCAGTAGAGAAGCTAACATAGAGAAACCCTTCACAAATCGGTGGTAGTATCCAGCTAAACCCAGAAAACTATGAATTTCTGTGACATTCCTAGGTGGCTTCCAATTAAGGACAGCTTCTATCTTGCTAGGATCTACCTTGATGCCCTCAGTTAATACTATATGCCCCAAGAAAGATATTTCATTCAGCCAAAATTCATACTTCGACAATTTTACATACAGCTATTTCTCCCTTAAGGTCTGCAGTACAATCCACAGATGTCTATCATGCTCCTCTGCACTCCTCGAATAGACCAATATATCATCAATGAATACTACCATAAACTGATCGAGGTATGGTCTGAAGATAGTGTTCATTAGATCCATAAATGCAGCTAGAGCATTAGTTAACCCGAATGGCATGACCAGAAACTCATAATGGCCATATCGGGTTCTGAAGGCAATTTTAGGGATACTCTGCTCTTGCAACTTTAGCTAATAATAACCCGATCTCAAGTCAATTTTGGAGAACACAGCTGCACCTCTCAACTAATCAAACAAGTCATCAATGCGGGGCAATGGATATCTGTTCTTTATTGTCACCTTATTCAACTACCGATAGTCAATATATAAACGGAGAGTGCCATCTTTCTTCTTAACAAACAGCACTGGTGCTCCCCAAGGTGACACACTAGGGAGAATAAAGCCCTTATCAAGCAGCTCTTGCAACTGCACTTTCAATTCTTTCAATTTTGCTGATGCCATTCTGTATGGTGTTATGGAGATTGGGTCCACACCAGGCATGACATCAATCTCAAACTGCACCTCTCTTTCCGGAGGTAATCCTAGCAACTCATCAGGAAACAATCCGGAAAGTCACATACTGTAGGGATGTCCCTCAATGCTGGACTCCCCACTTGGGTGTCTATAACATGTGCCAAGTATGCTTCACACCCTTTTCTGATCATCTTCCTAGCTAGTGCAGCCGAAATAATGTTGGATGGCAATAACTGCCTCTCCCCATGTATTACCACATTACCGTACAGAGGGAGACCAAAAGTTACTGTCTTTAGTCTACAGTCAATCATTGCATGATGCCTGGCTAACCAATCCATGCCCAAGATGATATCATAATCTCTGAAGGGCATTTCAATCAAATCTGATAGAAAAGTGTGTCCTTTGATCACCAAAGGACAATCTCTATGCATTTTGTTGACTCTGACCTCTTGTCCTAACGGATTTATTACTAGCACTTCAAAATCCATTTTGACACACGGAACAGCAAAGGAACTAACGATGCTAGCACTAAAATAGGAGTGGGTAGAACAGATCAAACAATACAAATACATATTGATCAGAGATAGAGAATGTACCGACTATAATGTTAGAAGTTTCAGCTTCTTCCCGCTGTCTCATAGTGTAGACTCTGGCCAGAGCACTACCTTGTTCTGATTGGTTAACAGTACCCTGAATGCCTGAAGTGTTGCCTCTACCTCTGCCTTTTCCTCTATAACCGATTGTGAACCTCTTGTAACAGAACTCTGGATGGATCCTTCTACAGTAGTAGGAGGTGGCCCAAATCTATGGGCACTGGTACAATCCTTAGCTAGATGCCCCGTACCCCCATAGTTAAAACAGGCTCCTGAAGCCCAATAACATATCCCACTATGGGTCTTGCCACATGTCTCAAAAGGGTGAGGAGGGTGAGAACTCCTAGATGTTTGCTGACCAGACCAAGGGGATCTCTGCCCAGAAAATCTACCTCTACCAGACCTTCCACCTCTGCCTGGTCCCCTAAATTTCTTTCTTTTTCCAGTATTGCCATTGGAACTTTACTCAACTGATTTTTTACCTTTTTCTTTTTTTGATTTCTCTATCTTCTCTGTTTTCTCTTTCACTGGTGCCCCTTCTGACTCAATTTTTTCTAGCTCAAGTGCTTGAGAGATGAGCTCAGAGAAGTTATTATGTCTGAATCCAACTACTCACATCCTCTGACTGGGCTTCAGGCCGGTTTCAAATCTCTTATAGCTTTCTCTGTTGGTAGATAGGAGACTCCATACATAGTGGCTTAAGCGGGAGAACTCCCTTTCATACTCTGCCACAGACCGATTTCCTTGCTTCAGACTTAAAAATTCTGGCAATTTCTGATCCACATATACATCTGGGACATATTTCTGTCTGAACTCTCTGATGAAGTCGTCACAAGTCAATACTGGAGGTTCTAGCAAGCTGTGGGGGATGGTATTCTACCAATCATAGGCATCCCCTTGCAGCAAAGACACTGAATACTCAAACTTCAATTCATCCAAGCAGTGCAGTTTCTTGAATACTCTGTTTATTCTCTCCAACCACTGCTTTGCCTCTAGAGGGTTTACTGTACCCTTAAATTTTGTAGCCCCATATTTCAATAGCTTGTCATATTGCCTGGTTGGAACCTGAGGTTGCACCACCGGTGTCTGGAGTGGAGCTTGAGCAGGCATACTTCCAACCATTTGTTGGAACATTGCAATCATCCGCTGTGCGAATTGTGCAGGAAACTGCGACATTTGTGGGGTGGGTGCCACTGAACCACTGACATTTTGAAAAGCTGGGGCTTCCTCTTGTGCCTCAGCCTCTACAGATTGCTCAATTGAGCGGTCTCCTTCTTCAATTTCAAATTGGGGGTAGTATATCTCTTGGACAAATAACACAAGGAGATTTCTCTCCGTTAGTTCATTTTTATAATATAATGCACTGTATGTAACAAATAAGGACATTGAGAAGTTGTACTTATCAAAGAAAATATACAAATTCACAAGTCAAAACATACATTAAAAATTTGCTCTGATGCCACTAAAACATGTCACACCTTACCCCTCTATAAGGCATAACATGATCTTGTAGTATACCTAATGAATTATCGACTCCGTCTACCGATAACCCATTAAATACACTACAAGGGATTTTAAAATAATTTTCTTACTTTTTAAAAGTGGTGAGCTTTTCTAGTAGGTATTAAAAACATTTACTTGAAGTTTAAAGATTTGATAAAATTTTTATCCATTTTTATTTTTCCGCAAATTTTGAAAAAATTTCGGCAGAGTGCCGGCTGTATTTGAGAAAAACGAAAATTTTACTTGTAGAAAACACTTTTAATATAACACTTCATCAAATCACAACCACCATTTCAACTCAAATTAACACAAATTAGCTCAACTCCCATAATTCAAATCAAAATTTCACAACTCAAGAATTTCAATTCAAATATTTCCAAAAATAGAGATAATTAGTTTCATACACATTGCATTAAAGAAAAATTAATTTACATACATCAGTATAAATTTACATACATCAGTATAAATTTACATATGAAAATCCAAAATAATAATATTACAAAATCTGTACAACTGCTCATGACCAGTCTATAAAATGCACATATAGCTAATTACATTAAAATAACAATGTACAATTAGGGTATAAAAATTATACTCGACAAAATATCCAAAAGTAGCACAGCAGTCCTTAGCAGCTCACTCAGCTGCTCTACCAGTCTCTTTACCTGCGATAGCAATAAAAAGCTATCGCTGAGTACTATGACTCAGTAGTGCACAACATACTAAAATATAATTTTATGCATAAATCAAATCACATTTATTTAATTAAGGTGCTAAAAATAAAAAGCAGATACAAAACACAATTTATACTTTTAATCAAATATTCTCATTTCGGAAATCACAAAACAAATTTCAGAAAAACACACAGTTATATCATGCCATCGGTACAGTATTCATCTCAATAGCCAGAGGCTTATGAGGAATCACAAGGCTAGCTAGCGCAATCTATGGGTACCCATTCAATTTCTTCCTCTACTGGCACATACCTCAACACTTCAGCCAGAGAGGGAATCAAAATTCAAAACTAATTCCTCTCACTAGTCATGTTAGTGAGACATTCAAATATATGGTCATAACACTGTGGTTTAAAAACTAGCTCAATAATTTTCTAAACATTTAATGACAATTACCACACATGCAATTAAATTTTCAACAATTTAGATCAATAGCATAATATATATTTCAATTACCATTTTGCAAAATAAATAAATCACAATTTATTTTATGCACTTTGCAAAGGAAATTTAAATAATATTTTATGTTGTGCACAAACCTCGTGCGAGTCGCTAGGCCTTGACTCGACGTCTTAGGTTTTTTTCCGGTATTTCTTTCAACTAAAACACAAAATTTTACAGTGTTTCAGTTTCACAACTTATAATAAATCCAAAAACAAATTCAAATATATTTATTTCTAGCTCTAATATGCTTAAATTGACGTTCTTTAAAATTTGCATTTCGGGGTTACTATTCACGATACTATTCAAATTAATTTGTTAACTTTCTTATGCTTAATAAGTATAGGGATTTCAATTTTACCCACATACCATATTTTGGTTACCAATTTTGTTAGTTTTAGTTGCTCCTTAGATTTTTAGGTTTCCTAGGCACAATTTCAAATTTTCTAGATTTGGTGTCCTATTTTGTACTATTCCATTCGTTATGTTGCCGTTAGAATTTGGTAAAGTGTTCTTCATAAAACTTATTCCTTATTGTGTTAACTTTAATTCCCTTTTTAAATCGCTCTATTTGGAGTTTTGTAGCCCAAGTTATGACCATTTGAACAGACCTAGCCAGATTGGTCTACCCAGAATTTCTGGGCACCTAATTTGGTTCTGGCAGTTTTAGACCACTAATTTTGGGTGGCAAAATAATTGGGTTATGGACAGAATATGGGTTGGTGTTCTTCATGAAAGTTGTAGTGCTATGTCATACCTTTCCAATGACACTAAAATCAGATCATTTGGACCTGTATAACCCAAGTTATGGCCAAATGAACAAACACTATTCATTTAGTCATTTTGGTATAGTGGCAGTGCACTACACCCGTGTTTGAACTAATTGTTTACTATCATAATGTCATTTTCTGGGCATGGTTTCTAAATAAAAAATGGGCCATTATGTGTATATTTTCATTCCTAATTAGCCTCACACCAATTGGGTTGATAAATTTTCAGTTTTAGTCCCTAAAAGAGACCTAGGTCAAGCTGCCAGAATAGTGACCCTAACCAATCCGAATTACACTTGGTTTCTACCAATTCAAACATATCACAAATGGTCCCAATTGACCATTTCTCACTTCAATTAGGGTCATTTGTACCAATTGACTATTTCCCAAATCTTTCCCCTATTTTTCCCATGCTTAAGAACCCTAATTACACAAATTTAAAATCCAATACGATCAAAGTATATTTCCATGGTCTACATACATAACTCAACCTAAAAAACTATTCAAATACATCAAAATCATTCAATCTAAACCCTACCATAAGCTGGCCGAAAATCCTCTTTGATCCCCCATAATAATTTTCTTTTGTTTGTAAGTTAATTTCTAGGTTCATTGAACTAAGAACACAAGAATTAAACTAAAAGTTACAATTTAACTCACTAACCTTAAACTTTGAAGTTCAATATTCAATTCTACTCCTCGTTTCTTCTTTCTTTCTTGCTCAATCATCTTCTCTAGTGTAGATTAAAAGCTCTTTAAGGTTTAGAGTTGGAATTTATGGGACACAATCAAGAAATTCAAGCTTTAAAAGCTTGTTAATGGAGGTTGGCTATGGAGATCTTCAAGAGAGAGAGGGGCTGCCGATTTCATGAAGGAAGAAAAGTGACTTTTTTTTCTTTTAATTTTCATGTATTTGTCTTCTTTAAACAATTTTTGACTTGGTCAATATTGGTGGGAAATAAAAAAAATCAATTATGATATCATAAAGGTGAGATAAGCATGATGTAATAACATTTTAAATTTTATTTTTCTTTTGCATTTATTTTTTCATTAGTTCTTCAATTTAATTCTCGATTCTGAAATTTTTCTTTTTCCGATTTTATTGAACAGTTAGGTCAGGAGTCAGCTCTAGGGGTGAATTGACCATTTTACCCCTTATCGGCTCAATTCGATTTGCAAGTTATTTGATATTTCTTCCGAATATCTGACCTAATTTTTGACCTGCTTAACAATTCTTTTATGTGATTTTCTCTTTTCTACTAGGTTTGCCATAGTCGTGAGGACCGCGGCATCACATTTTCTGGTTCAGAATTAGGGTTACGATGGCCTTCACAGTCACTTCCCGGGAAAGTCACCCATCGCTGTGACTCCCGGTTCATTTAACCTTTTATGTTATGTTTTTCTTCTTTATACTTAACTATTTGACAATTACTAATTATTTGTATTCAGGGCTTATCTAGGTATCTTAGATGTGATTCTAATCTCCTTAATTGTTCGGACCGACACCGATCACTGGAACAGTGAAATATACCAGGCTATGCAAATAGGGATGTTACAGACTGCTTGCCCAGTATTTGTAATTATTGTCGGACTGCTTGACTTAAACAATGAGAGACTTGACTGCAACCACTGAAACATTAGCAGTACAAGCACTTCCTATGCACAAACTAACCAATCAAACCAAATAAAGTGCTCATAGAATTTTTTTCCCCTTTATTTTTTAAAGTAAAAAAATATATATATTTTTAAGAAAAATTACTTTTATTTTTATAAAAATAGTCATTTTTCAAATTTTAATAATTTTATTAAAATATAAAAATACTTATAAATATATGACATAAACACATATAATTAATACACGTTGCAATTAAATAATGAAAAATATTTTTTAAAAAACAATTTCTATAGAAAATATTTTTCATATATAGATTATTTTCCGTAAAATAAATAAAAAATAAATTTGTTATTTTTTTATGAAGGTGTTTGATTTATCCACTTTTAACTTTTGACTTAAAATATAATTTTAAACTTATAAATAAATTTAAAAATAAGTAGTTGAGTGTTTAATAAAATTATTTAAAAGTTTAAATAATTTAAGTGGTTGGTATAATATATACTTAGAAGTAATTAATTTGCCAAGTTGATTAGAAAGAATATGTAGTAGTTTAAGGGCCTGTTTGTCATTGTTGTTAAAACTGTTATTAAGAAAATTCTTTTTTTTAAATATACTAATTAAAGAGTATTAAAAAATAATTTAAAATTAAATTTGATAAGTTTTAGTCATAAAAATATTAAAATAACAAAATAGCTTTTTTCAAATTACTTTTTTCAATAGCATTAAAATTATACTTTTATTCAAAAAAGCAGTTTCGACCCTCCAAACGCGGTGTCAAACAGCACTAAGTAGTTGAGAGTTTGTTAAAACAAGAAAAATACTAATATATATTTTTTAAATTATTAGGATAATATAGTCCTTTATTATGCTAAAAATTAATTTTAAAATAAATTAAAAATCATAAATAAAATATTTTTACTTATAATTTTTTACTTATTTTAAATAATTTTTTAAAAGTCAAACTAAACATTATTAGAGTTATGACTTTTGGAAGTATTTTCGCCTGACCTATTTCCATATATTTTCTATTATCAATTTTGGAAATTTAACTACAAGCGCAGTGTATTTATGCATGTAAATTAAGGTCTTGTTTAGTTATGATAACATAGTCAGGGAGTTTTAAGTTCCCAGAAGTGCGAAAATCTTATTTATTTGGTTACCATCATTTTCTAACTTTAAAGGAAGTTGAGGAGACAACTTCCTTTCCTAAAGAAAATAAGTTATTGAGCCTAATCAAGGAAATTGTTGAAGTTATTGGGTTATTTTTATAGCCCATCTCTAAATTTTGTCATATATTTTATTTTAATTTATTATTAAAAAATTCATTAATTTTAATTTTATTTTATAAAAATCTTTATAACATGTTATATTATAGTAGGTTTCTATAATAAAAAAATAGTGAAATTATCATTTTTTCTCATTTTCTCTCGTATTAAAAAGTACTGTTTAAACCATCATCTAAATTTATCACAAAAAATATCAATTTATGAAAAGGAGGATTTACCCTTCTTTGAAAAAAGTGCTGAATTTTTATATGTCAGACTATAATTTAGAGAAATTTTTTAATAGAAAACTTATCATTATAGGTTAGACTAGAGAAATTTTTCGTAAAATTAAATTAAAATTTAAGAAATTTTTAGTAACAAATTAAAGTTAACAACAAAATAAAACATATGACAAAATTGAGGGACAAACTATAAAAATTACCCAAGTTCCAAGGTAAAAAAATTTTCTTTCAACTTTACCCTTCTTACTTTTCTCTCTTATAATGCGTGTTTAGATTGATTAAAAAAATAAAATGATATTATTTTTTCATATATGCACTCACATGAAAAAAAAAATATAATTAAATTAAATTCAAGAATTTTTATTATATTTTGTTTATTATTATGTGAATTAAATATATGAGTAGTATAGAATATGCTCTATTGAATTAAACATTTCCAATGTTACTTATATTTGGTGTAGGACATTTATATCATTCCCATCATAACTTTTCATTAATATATTTTTGCTAAATACATTCAAATCATATTTAATTTTCCTAAGAGTTTTTTTAGAATAAATTATTTATAAAAAAATAAAAAAATTTTCACACAATTATACATAAATTTTATTTTTTTTGGAATGAATTATTTTTTAAAATTAAAAAATTAAAATTTCTCATCCTAAATATGAGAATTAATAAAAAAAAATCAATTAAATTAAGTTCCTACAAAATTATAATTTCCAAAACTTTCTTAGGTTTATATACTTCCAATGACTGAAATTCAAGGGATATGTTCTTTCTTGAGTAATAAATTCATTCAGGTGATGAGAATATTCCCAATTAAAAGCATAATTGCTTTCATTATAATAAATGCAATATTTATTAAAGTGCTTTTTAAAATCATGGAATTTTAAATTTCAGTCCTAAAATCAAATGGAGAAAAAATATATTTATTTTTTGAATTGAAATTCATGATTCTTATGTTCCTAGCATTTCATAGGATGAATTATGTGGCTTAGCATGGATTATGGCATGTCATCAATGGCAAAAAAGTGCAGTTTATCAAACAGAGTTCAAGAAATAACAGTATTAATAAAAAAAAGGTTTTAGAAAAATTAAAAGAGCATGTACTCAAATCTAAGTTCACATATAAATTATATATTTTCAATCACTGAAATAAGTTAAATATTGAAGAAATTATTGATATATCTTTTAATAGTGTACAAAGAAATTGTTAAACTGATTAATCCGAATAAATTCAAATCAAATTTAGTAATTTTATATATTTAAATATTACTTACGATTTGAAAATAATTACAAATCAAATTAGTGTGTGTATGATAATATTTATACGAAAAAGATTTAATAAGAGTTGAATTATAAAAATCTTAAAAAGTATTAAAAAAATTAGAAATTATTCAAATTAAACTCAACTTGAAATCCGAAAATATATGATTTTGAAATTTGATTTGTTAATTTTAATTGAATACTATCAAAATTAAAAATTTTATTTAGTATACAATTATTATACATATAACGATTTAATTATATTCATTTATCATAATAAAATTTATGTGAGGTCTATCACAATTAATTATTATAATAAAATCAAAATACATATGTAAATGTTGTATAATTTTTCTCAAAATTGAAACCATTTAAACTGACCCATAATAGCCCTACCTTGAAATTGACCATAAAAAATGATCTCCTTTCCAGCGGATCTGGGAATAACAATTGAACACATGATACATTTCTTGAAAACTGAGTTGCAGTCATTCTTTTTAATGGAACCAAAGGCAAAATTTCTCCCACTTAAAACTCTCAACATTAATGCACACCATGTAATACTCGATCTGTGAAGAAAGAATTGAACAAATTAAAACTCAAAAATAAATATACCCTTTAAGAACAATAATAGAAATTAAAAGAATAATTTGAATATAAGTTGAATTCAATTCAAGATTCAATTGAAATTCAGATTTATCTGAAATTCATCTTTCTTAGCATATATATATAATGGTTAATTTGCGTCGACTTCAATGCGGTCACTTCACCAACCCAAAACGCGGTTACCCAGAAATTCTGTCTGCACTTTCCATCAACCTTCCAATCTCCATCTACTCTCAAACGCGTCGACTCACCGTGTTTTTGTTTACTATTCTCCCAATCTCTCTTAAATTTTTTGTTTTTAACATTTGAATTATACTGCTCACGTACTTTTCAAGCATTACGCGGTTAGTTCGTTCTTGAATTTCAAGAACTCAAAAAAAATAATAAAAAATTTGTTTTTTTTTTCAGTATAAAAAGCCAGAGGTTGGTATGGAAGTTCCTTGTCAGTTTAGTTAATGCCAGCCGATAAGTACTATGTTGTATTTTTTGATACTTCGGAGTATCCAAATAGAGAGTTCTTTGAGTTGTTTATGGTTTACAAGAAAATATATTCTTCTTGTTAGTTCTTTTTCAACTTTTTGAATATCACTTCGGTTCTTGACTTTTGTGTGCATGGATTAGCGCGTAGAGTTTTGTGTACTGAAACTTCTATGTAGCTTCTTCATCCCTTTTCTCGCAAGTAAATCTTTAAAATTGGCTTATTTATACCCTATAAGATTGTCTGGGTTGGTTGCTCTTGCTCTTTGTACCAGAATTTGCAACTTCAAACTGTACATTTCTTGTTTGAGTCTTGTAAATGGTGCCAAAGAGGCCTTTTCACGGTGATTCTGGGGATGGGACTGATTCTCCAGCTCAAGACCCAAAGCGTTTAAAGAAGTATGTGCCTACTAATTTATAAGGCTTTTTTAGAGCACTGTTCATTGAGGTTTTGTGTTTCTAATTTTTTTTTTTTTTTTTTAGCAGTGCCATCAGAGATGTTTTGGGATTGCTTTCAATGCAGGATATGGTTACTAGGATTGAACCTTTCCTCAGACTAGTGGTATGACTATTTTCTTCTTTAAAGAATGAATACTGATGCTTGGATTTATAGTTACTTATTGAGCAACAGCTAGGCTTGAGTTGTTTTCTTTTTCTTTTAATGCCCAACAGCAACTCGATAATTTAAAATGGCAACTTAGATCATGCATAGTATTTTGAACAGTATTTCTCATTGCCTTCTTCTTCTCTTTAATTAGACTCTTCTTCAATGATAGTTTAATTGGATTTCTTTTTCTTTGAATACGTCAAAATTTCAGTCTGATTGAATTTGCTCAAATTCTTGATCACTTTTACTAGCTAGCTAGCACTGTTCCTTTTCAACATGTAAAGTTAGTTCTTCTTTTTTTGCTGGTTAGGTGCGAGATGAGGTGGAACGGACTGTTCAACGAGTCCTTCAATTTCAACCGTCCTTCAGGTTAGTTCTTGTATTAAATTGTTTCTTAATTCTGGATATCAGTTACAAGGGATTCTGTTTCCTAATGATTTGAGCGTGATATGAAAAGTTTTAGAAGTCAATTAAGAGTTTCATTTGAATGAATTCCATAGCCTGGCATGCAGTTTATCCAACAGTATCTGATATTCATTTTGTGTCACTTTGCTGTAGACCCTCGTTCCATCAGACTGAGACATCAGGAGCAAGAGGCCTTCTGCTGCAATTCGTTAACCGACCACCCGCTACCATATTTACTGGTAGCAATATAGAAACTGAGGATGGTAACCCCATTAGGATTGAATTGTTGGATGCTAATAGCAAGACCCTCGTCACTTCTGGTCCTCTGTCTTCTATGAAGATTGAGATTCTTGTCCTTGATGGTGATTTCGGTTTGGATGACCGAGAAGATTGGAGTGAAAATGAATTCAATGCCAATGTTATCCGAGAAAGAGAGGGTAGAAGGCCTCTGGTGACTGGAGGAGATTTAAATGTTACACTAAGAGCTGGAATTGGCATGATTAGTGATATAATTTTCACTGACAATTCTAGTTGGCAAAGGAGTCGAAAATTTCGGCTTGGAGCTAGACCTGTGCCTAAAACTTGTGGTGAAGCAAGGATTAGAGAAGCTAGGAGTGAAGCTTTTGTGGTAAAGGATCATCGCGGAGAGTGTAAGTTCAAAACTTAACTTCAGCTCTGTTTGTTCTTTTCTCTGCTGGGGTAATTACTGGTCATGCTTGTTGCCTGGATGATACTTTTCTTATGTTCTCTATTATGAATGAATTATCAGCAAAATCTATAACTGAAAGATTGACTGCAAATTTGTTGATTCAGTGTACAAGAAACATCACCCTCCAAGTTTGGATGATGAAATCTGGCGTTTGGAAAGAATAGCAAAGGGCGGTGCATCCCACAAAAAGTTGGCTGAATATGGAATTCATACTGTGAGGGACTTTCTGCAGATATATGAAATTAATCCATCTGAACTAAGGAAGGTAAGAGAATCTCTTCCTCTTTCTTTCCCCTTCCAAAAAATCTTTTAGGTCACTTGTCAACAGTTTTTGTCAGTTAAATGAATATTTCTCTTAATGAATCTATCAAAACTGAGGAATCTGTGGGATGGCAGGTGCTTGGATGTGGAATTTCAAACAAGATATGGGATATAATTATAGATCATGCAAATGAATGTGTTCTGGATGATAAGTTTTACACTTACTTTGAAGCTGGACAAAGTGTTGGGCTTCTTTTCAATTCTGTGTACAAGCTCATAGGAGCAGCATTTGATGGCCCTATGTATAAGCCTCTGGACGAACTCGCTCCTTCTCAAAGGGTAAGCACTCAATATCAAGAAAGTTTATATTGATCCCACGATTTATTCCCCGTGATGGATCTGAAGTTACAGTACATGGATAGTTTCCATCTGATTGATCAACCTCTCTGTTGAATTGGCAGGCCCTGGTGGAAAGTTTAAAGCAACAAGCTTATAAGAATGTGGCTTGCTTTATCCTGATTGATGCTCGTGACATTTTTGGCCCTTCAAGGTCCTTGGCATGCCCACAATCTCAGTCATTCAATGGTCCAAATCCCAGTCTGCAGCAAATTGAATTCCCAGTTGCACGCCAAGGTATATGAGCTTGTAAATGTTATGTTGATCACAAATCAGCTAATTGTCAATTCCATGCTAATTAGCCACATATATCTTTGTTATCTTTTCTATTCTGTTTAAGGTTGATGTATGAAACTGAACTGCCAGTTGGTTTCCCCTCGAATCCGAGGGCAATTCAAGGGTAAACCAATTTTCTATTCAGTTTCATTATGCAATATTCCAGAAGCGCGGAAACAAGCTATATCTTGTCAACCCTTGATTTTCACTGATAGTGATCAAATTTTTGTGTAATTGATGTTCTTGAGTTGGTACTTCTCTTTTCACCGAGCCTCGTGTTTTGTGCAGATCAAGCAGAGATGCTGCTAGATTTCAACCCCATGGGCAATCAGTTAGAATGTTCTGGAGCACAGAATCCTAATCCACTGCAAGTGTTTCCTTCAACACTAAGGAACAGTTTCAAATTCAGGGACATCTTTTCCGTTCCCTACCCTGGAGAAAACAATTGGTCTACAAGTTTATCACAATGGCCACTAATGACAAGTAGTCAACCAACTCCTGAGGACATTTCCCAGGCACAAACATCAACCTGGTCTCCTGCAAATACTTTTTATTTCAGTTCAGATAATGAAGGAGAACTAGGTATCATCTCTTCTCACCCAAGTTTTTGTCTTGAAAAATCCAAAGCAGGGTGGTGCAAGCTACGAGCTGCTATCATCTGGGGCTCGGTTAGGCGAGAAGTTGCTACAAAAAGGATGTTGCAAAGCTTCTGTATCTAGATTAGTAAGACATTAGACACTTATAGGAATCAAAGCATCTCAAAGTTTAGGAGGATAGCTGAAAGCTCTCCTAGATACATGAGAGGTAGTCAAGGTAGTTCTTAGCTTTCTTGTTTTCTTGTAACCAGGTTACCTGCAAAGGGTCCTGTTCTGTAGTTGGTGTTTTTGCTTGCAATCTTTTTATTTACCTGTACAAATTGTCCAAATGATCAAACCAGCGGTCATTTTCAAATGTTTATCTATATCTGTTACACATCTTGTTATCTGTTATGCATCGCTGTGCCAAAGTCACAAATATTAATGGCAAAACCGGTAATTATTGAAAACTCGAGCGCCAATTAATTAAACACGAAAGAAAATATCTTCTCTTCTTCCCTGAAAAGTTCACCAGGCCGAAATTCTCGAAGTTTCCGCCTGCAGCCTGCTTTGCCTATATACATCGCCTCTATCAAAAAGCCGCACAAGATAAGTTCTCTCTCTCCAAGCACAAAGCCAAAAACCGCCAGCTCCCAGCAGCACAAGCACAAGCACAAGCTAAAGGCGTGCGTTTCTTTTCTCCTGGGAAAGTCGTTTTTGCTGCTTCGCCATTGTTTATGTGTGTCTGGGCATTTAGAGATCAGTTTTGTGTAGTGTCGAGTTGGTTTTTCCGGTGGGGGTGTTAAAGATTGTTGTTTTGGTGGTTTGTTAGAGATGGATTGGGAAGGAGGATCCAACGGCGGATCTTGCTACTACTCTGTTCTCGGTATTCGCAGGGACGCCTCGTTCTCTGATATTCGCACTGCTTATCGCAAACTAGCCATGGTAAATGCTTCAAATGCCGTCGTTTCTCCCCCTTTTGCAATTGCCAAAGTATCTCACTAATTTATGATTTTCCTTTTAATAATTAATGTTAAATTTGTATTCTTCTGGTACTTTAATTGAAGAAATGGCACCCAGACAAGTGGGCCTGGAATTCAGGTGTGGCTGGAGAGGCGAAACGGCGGTTTCAGCAAATACAAGAAGCTTACTCCGGTAACTTTTAACTTTACCCTTCAAAAATATCTTAACGTTGAAACTCGCCGTTACAGAGTTTATCACATGCACGCTAACTGTCGTTAACTATCCGTTTGGTTTTTATAGTTCTCTCTGACGAAGCTAAGAGATCAATGTACGATGCTGGGCTTTATGATCCTCTGGAAGAAGAAGATGAAGTTCGTACAAATATCTTTCTTTGGATTTTGCCTAGGCTGGCTGATCCAACTTTTACAAGCTAACCTGGGAAAACGGTGTTGTTTTGTTGAGCGCCCTGAAAAGGGAATGGAACGACATCGTTTAAGCTTTTGTTGCGGTGTTAATTGCCTGCCTGGGCAAAAATCAATACGCTTTTTGTCTTTGCAATTGCGTTTTTTATTATTCCAAGGCACGGTTCTTGCATAAATGATTGCCTTGGCGAATGACAATTGTTCTTTCGGCTAATTTCACTCCAACCTTTTTGTGCTATTTGGGGTCAATTTGTAATTTCCCTTTTTTTTTTTTTGTTGGGTTAATTGCCTTTGTAACCCTGACCTTTGTAATATTTTTTTCAAACAGGACTTCTGTGGTTTCATGCAAGAAATGATATCCATGATGAACAATGTGAAAGACGAGGTATGTGCCAGAAGATTATTTTTGCTTATTTACATTATATATATTAAAGGGCATAATAATAATTATGTTTCCATTTTTTTATTAGGAAGATAGCTTTGAAGATCTCCAGAGGATGTTCGTGGAAATGGTGGGTGGAGATAGCGTGGGCTTCGACCTCAATGAGGATCCAACGGATAGGAAGAGGGCACGCGTCAATGCATCGAAAGGTAATGCGGCGAAGCGCAACACCTCTCGCTGTTGATGCACTAGTGAATCTTTCGTTCGCCTTGCTGCGTGCCATTGTAAGGTGTAATTTGGGGGGAATTGGGTGCTTTATTGGTTAGTTTAGGTAGCGTGGGCTTATTAACTTTGTCATTCTGGCAGCACCTTATGAAAAGCTTGGAAGCTATTGATAGGAGGATGGTTTGATGGAATAAAAAAATGCCCCTTTTATTTATGTGTGCTTTTGGGTTAATAGGATTGAAAATTAAAGAGGCAGAGCATGCGGTGGCCTGCGAATATAGTTTCACTTGGGTTGCCAATGAGATGGCGAAAGATATGAAGGTGTGTGCTGAAACACAATTGACACGTGCAAATGCATGCCAAAACATAACGATGAATTTACGAAACGTGTTATCAGTTTCGAGGACCCATCTCACGCTTGTAAGATGATGGCCATTGTCTTGTCGAGTTAAGAAAATGAGGCCATAGAGTTTACAAATTTTTAATATTTTTTTTTTTTTGGAAGCTGTTACCTTGGGCCTGCCAGTAACTGTTGGATCGAAACCAAGTAAGTTGTGTTGAGGTCCATCTTACATGGTTCCAGTACTAGGGAATTGGGATGGTGTGTAAAATGCCTCTTGGGGAGACGGTGATGGTTAGTATTGGTGGGTCAGGGGTACTCGGTGTGATTAAAGCCTGGCCCCTTTTTTTATTTTTTTTGTTTTAAGATAATGAAACTCGATAAAAATGGCCTTAACTAGCACGATACAACAAGGTTTAAAACATAAGCCGGATAGCCATAGCTTACAGAAATAAAACCTAATTTAGCTAACCCAACCCACATAAGCAACCTAGTTGATTGCGTCAAATTGTATGGATTTAGTTATTAAATGATTTTAAGAGTGGGGTGACAGTTCCGTATTAATTTAGAGTAAAATTAAAAAAAAAAGGTAGAATTTCGGATTTTTTTGAGGGTTATTTCTCCTATGTATTAGAGATTGAAATCGAATTGATATTTGGGTACGATTTTGAATTGATTTAAATTAATTTTTGTATAATTTTGGTTCGATTTTTAATAAATAATAAAATCAATCAAAGCATTAAAATAAATTCGATTCAGTTCTCAAAATATACATAACCCTACTATATATAAAGAGATCTTATAATAAATTTTTTTAAAAATAAAGTGTAAGGTAATCTAATAAGAAAGGAGGTATTATAATCTTTTAGTTGAAAATTTTGAAATTGTATAAATTTTAAAATTTTTTTAAATTTAATCTTTTAAAAAAAATATTATTTTCAAATAGTCATAAAGGACTGCTATTTATCAGATAAAATCGCTTACGTGAAATTACAGTTACAGTTGTAGCATGCATATAATGGATTCAGAAAGTGATAAGGCTTCTAATTCGTGCAAATTGTTGTTGACACAGGCCACTTTGATCTTGCGCAGACTATCAACCCTTTTATCTTGATAAATATATTAAAATATTTTTAAAATTCTGTCACAATTTACCTCTCCGTAAGATATAATATGATCATATAGTATACCTAACAAATTACCGTACTTCACCTATCGATAATCTATTAAATATACTACAAGAGATTTTGACAGAACAATTTCATTTAACAATATAGCGTGGTGATAAAAACTTAAACTAAGTGTTTCCAAATCAATTATATGTCATAAATCTTATTTATTAATAATTAAGTATTTTTAAAATTTTACGGAAAATCCACGTGGTTATTGCTAAAATTATATGAAATCAGTTCTTCATAACCTATTGAAAAAAAAATAATTTACAAAAATATATCATGTCCAATTGGAACTCAATCAACTCATTTTCAATAAATCTCATCATATAGAAAATAATTTATTATTTACAATACTCGTGAAGAAAGTTAAATATTTGCATTCATTGAGATAACAAAATTAATATTACAAAAACTTACATTTGATTACAATCCCAAAATAATATTACAAGTGATTCTGTATAACTGCTCGAATGAAATTTCATACATAAAACTACATGAGTACATCAAAACTTAATATACAAGGGTATACCTATGCTATACCCGTAGACAACTTCAATTCACAGCTTCAAGTGTCTTCACTCATTTGCTATATATTCTCTTTCACCTGTGATGGCATACAAAACTATAACTGAGCAGTGAACTCAGTGGTACACAACAAATAAATTAAAACTCAATATAAAGCATAATTTATCAAAACATATCAAATCATATTTTATTGATCCATAAAAATAATCCAATATTTATTAATCAAAACAAATCCTTTATTTTTAATCACATATTATTTAAATCCTTCTATTTCCAGGAAATCATCATAATAAATTACAATCATTGGCAAAACATTTATCATATAATCATAGTTTAAGGGTGTTGCCAACAATTCTCATAGTTAGACCCATGACACAAAATTTCACGATCAATGTCACGTTGTACACCACGACAAAACAAACTCTCCCAATAACCGAGGCTAAAGGGAGGAACAAAGATTAGCTGGTATATATGAGTACTCATCTAAACTTTTTTCTCAACTGGCAAGCTAGAGAGAAAGGAACTCAACCTCAACAAGTGGAGGAGATATCTCACTAGACAAGCAAATGAGAACACAAAGCATATTGTCATGTCAACTGTGGTTTCAAAATATATTTAAAGAAATTTCACTGGCAAAATACATTTATAAAATAAATAAGCACACTCAATTATAGTAAATTCATGCACAAGGTTAGCAACACATCAAATGTACAATTCACAATTTTCAAATAATATAATAAATTCTTAAGGACACAAAGGTATTTGTATTTAAATCATACAAAGTCAATTCCACATTTTTAAAGTCCATAATTGCAAAGAAAAACAAAATTTATTTATCTAAATTTTATTCAAATCAAATCCAATTTTTAAAATGTAGAAAAGAGAATAGTTGTATACAAACTTTATTTGATTTCCCTATTATTTACTTAATTCTTCCCTTTTTTGAGAGGCTCCTTTCCAACTGAAAGACATAATTAAAGTGTTTCAATAGCCTTTCCAATAATTTTTAATAATAAATCCAACAATTGAATTTTTGCATACTTAATTTTACTTATAAATTCTCCTATGAGTTAAGTTCTTTGTATTTGGTATGTTTATGGTTACTATTTACATTACTATTCATTTAAAATGTTGACTTTTTTATAATCAGTAAGTATAAAATTTCTAAACACATGATCCTACCACATTTTGGATCACAATTTTGTTGGCATTGGTTACTAATTGCAATTAAAGGCTTATTAGTATTAATTCCAAAATTTTAGTTTTTATCTCCAATGTTTACTATTTCATTGGACCAATCTACAAAAGAAATTTGGCTAAACTTTCTTCATCAAAGTTGTTCCTTAATGTGTATAGTTTAATTCCCTTTTTGAATCACTCCATTTGAAATTTTGTAACTCAAGTTATGACATTTTTACCATAACTGGCCGGATTTGTCATTTCCAGATTTTTTGGGCAAATTGTGATTCTAGCATATTGAGTGAGCTAATTTTTGTTAGTAATTTGAATAGGTTATGGTTAGAATTTAGGTTTATATTCTTCATGAAAGTTGTTTTACTATGTCTAAACTTTCCAATAATTTAAAAATCAGGTCATTTGGACCTCTCTACACAAAGTTATGATCATTTGAACATGTATTGTTCATTTGGTCAATTCTGTCCAGTAACAGGGTACCAAATCCGGATTCAAACAGATTTTAGGTCTACTTGGGATTAGTTTTTGGGCAAGATTTCTTCATCAAAATTGTATCATTATGACTCTATTTTCATCTCTAATTGGCCTCACACCAATTAGAGAAACAAAATTCAATTTATAGCCTTTAAATGGACAGAGGTCAGGTTGTCCAAAATCTAACCGTTCCACATTCATAACCTATCTCAATTCCAACTATCAATTCACAATCATATGCACACCAATTGACCAAAATTGAGTATTTAAACATCAATTAGTCAAAAAGTGCTCAAAACCCTAATTTATTCATGAAAACCCTAATTTCCATCTTCCTAATTCATGCCACCCATACAAATTACAATATACATATCATATACACATCATCATCTAAGCACAATTTCATATTTAATTTCATCAAAACCAATCAATTCTTCAAATCTTCATGTTTACTGAATTCTACCCTTCCCCAAATCATACATGATTTCATCTTTCTTAGGTCAATCATCCCATATTCAAATTCAATCCTAAGCACACATCATCAATTTAGCTCTAGAGAGAACTTACCTTAAGTGGAGCTTTTAAATATTGAATTTCCTCCTTTCTTTCTTGTCTTTCTTTCTTCAAACCTTCAATTCAAGACTTACCTTGGGGTTTTCTACTAATTTGGTGGAAGTTTTATGGAGAGAAAGTAAGATTTCAAGCTTAAATTTTGGGTGAAAATGGAAGAAATGGGAGAGAATGAGAGAGAGGAAGTGGGGCGGCACAACTAGAAGAAGAAGATGAAATGAATTTCTTTTTTTTTTCTTTTAATTTGTATTTATCCCCTTCTTAACTTATCCAAAATAATTAATTAAATAATAAATTTTTTTATTATGTCATATTTACTTGTGCGTGATGTCATAATTCACTTTAATTTGAATTCTCCTTTTCTTTTTTCCTTTTCCTTTTCTTTCACACATCTCTTCACTTTTAATCAATCTTTCATAATTTTAATTTCCTACATTTTAGTGGATATTTAGGCCAAGAGTCACCTCTAAGGGTGAATTGACCATATTGCCCCTTATCAGTCTGAATAAATTTTCTAATAGCACTAGGTTACTTCCTAAACTATGATTTAATTATTTGAGCTGGTTCTCTATTCTTTTCTATGGTTTTCACAATACCATTAGCTTCACTATTATCCCTAGGCCTGGGGTGTTATAGGGTCCCACACAAAAATTTGTAACACCCCTATATGCATAATCTGATATATTTTACTGTTTCGGTGACCAATATCGGTCGGAACAATTAAGGAGATTAAAACCACATTTAAGATACCTAGGAAAGCCCTGAACGAAAATAAATAGTGTTGACTAGAAGGTTAAGTATAAATAAGAAAAACAATGTATAAAAAGTTAAATAAGCCGAAGGTTACAGCGATAGGTGACCTTACCGGGAAGTGACTGCGAGGTCAATCTAAACCTTAATTTCGAACCAGAAATTATGATGCCGCGATCCTTAGGACTACTGCAAACATAGTGGATAAGAGAAAATCATAGAAAAAAATTGTTAAGCTCGTTAAATAATTAGGTCAGGGATCCGAAAGAAATATTGAATTACTTGCAAACCAGATCGAACCGGCGAGGGGCAATTTGGTCAATTCACCCCTAAAAGTGACTCATGACCTAACTGTCCAATAAAATCAGAGAAATAAAAATTTTGGAATCGAGAATTAAATTAAAAAACTATTGAAAAATTAAGGAAAATGAAAAAAGAAAAGAAAAAATTTTATTGCATCACACATATGACATCATGAATGGTGTCAAAATTCATTTTAATTGATCCACTTTATTTGACCAAGTAAAATTAGTTAAAATACACATAATAAGACATAAAATTCATAAAAAAAATTAAAAATGAAAAATCACTTCTTCTCCTTCTTCAAGTTTCGGCCAAGACACCCACTTCCACATCTATTAACAAACTTCCATAAAAGCTTGATGCTAGCTTGATTTTCATACACAAAACCCTAATTTCCCCCAAAATTTTCCATAAAACCTTGTTATCTCAACTAGAAAAGAAGATTGAAGAAACAAAGAAAAGGAAAAAAAAAGAAGAGAATTGAAGAATTGGACATCAAAGTTGAGGTTAGTAATTAAACTTGAATTCTTTTGTTTAAATTCTATGTTTTTTAGTTCAATTAACTTAGAACTTAACTAAAATTTAAAACAAAAACTATTATGGGGGACTAAAGGTAAATTAGGCCAGCATTAAGGGGCATTGATATTTCATGAATTTGATAGAATTTAAGCTGTAGTTAAGTTAAATTAGGTGTATAAAGGTTGATTATAAACTTTAATTGCATTAGATCTCATAATTATGAAATTAGGGTTCTTAACCCTCTTGAAAATTTGGGAAAATTTGAGGAAATAGTCAAATGATGCAAATGACCTTAATGGAGGTTGAAAATGGTTAATTGGGACCATTTGTGGTGTGTTTGAATTGGTAGAATGAAATTGCAATTCGGATTGGTTAGGGTCACTATTCTGGTAGCTTGACCTAGGTCTCTTTCAGGGACTAAAACTGAAAATTTACCAACCCAATTGGTGTGAGGCTAATTGAGAATGAAAATAGACACATATTGGCACATTTTTCATTTAGGAACCATGCCTAGAAAATGATATTAGGATAGTGAATAATTAGGTCAAACCTGGGTGTAGTGCACTGTCATTGTACCAAAATGACTAAATAAACAGTGTTTGTTTATTTGGCCATATCTTGGGCTATACAGGTCCAAATGACCTGATTTTTGTGGCATTGGAAAGGTATGACATAGCACTATAACTTTTATGAGGAACACCAACCCAAATTCTACCCATAACCTAGTCATTTTGCCACCTAAAATTAGTGATCCAAAACTGCCAGAACCAAAGTAGGTGCCCAGAAATCTAGGTTAAACTAATCCAGCCAGCCATGTTCAAATGGCCATATCTTGAGCTAAAAAACTCCAAATGGAGTGATTCAAAAAGGAAATTAAATATATGACAATAAGGAACAACTTTGATGAAGGACATTTAGCCAAATTTCCACTATAGATAGATCAATGGAACAGTACAAATAAGTAACTCAGAACTAAAATTTTGATATTTAACCCTAATAGGCTTTGAATTGAATTTGGCAATCAATGCCAGCAAAATATGACTCAAAATGTGGTATGTAGGTGTAATTAGAATTAGCATATCTAATTAGTATGAAAAAGTCAATATTTTGACCACCATTACACTAAGTACAAATGACTCAATTTTATGGGATAAATTAAGTGTACAAAATTTAATTATTGAATTTATTTATTGGAAATAAATTGAATAGATATTAAAACACTCTAGTTATATGTTTTAGTGGGAAATGAGCCCTCCAAGGAATGAAGAGGAATTGAACCATGACAAGTCTAGATAAGAGGTTTGTGCACAACTAACTCTTTTGTTATTTTTCGCTTCCAAATTGATTTAAATAAATTTATTGTATGATTTATAATTTTTGTTGTGTTGAGAATTTTAACTTGTTGAATGAAAATGTATAAATTAAGTATAAATTTTCTTATGCATTAAAGATTTATTGCATGGTTTTGAGAATTGTAAATTTTAAGTTTGATGTGTTGCCAACCTTGAGCATGAATTTATAATGATTAAATATGTTAATGGTTTGTAAACACTTTTGTAAATAAAAATTATTTTGAATCTGATTTGAAACCACAGTTGACATGGCAATATATTTTGAATTCTCATTAGCTTGTCTAGTGAGATATCTCTTCCACTAGATGGGGTGAGTTCCTTCCTCTCTGGCTTGTCAGTTGGAGAAGAGTTTTGGATGAGTACTCATATATATTAGCTAGTCTTTGTTCCTCCTTTTTAGCCTCGGTTATTGGGAGAGTTTAAAATGTCGTAGTGTACAACACGACATCTATTATGAATTTTTTGTCACAGGTCCAACTGTGTGAATTGTTGGCAAAATGCCCTTTAAATTATGCATAGTTTGATAAATTGTGGTTGAAATAAATAATTTATCAGTGATTTAAAATTTTTGTATTGTTTCAAGATTTAAAAGAAATGTAGATAAATAGTTACTATTTGATCAAAATGTTATTCAAATGAATAATTTGCATGAATGAAAATATTGATTTCTGAATGTCATGAATTTTGAAGAATTTAAAATTTTTAAATTTTTATTTGTTATGAATTATCAAGCAAAACTTGTATTAAGTTTTAAATTATTAGTTTGTGCACCACTGAGTTCACCACTTAGCGATAACTTTGTATGTTGTAGCAGGTGAAAGAATATATAGAGCAGCTGAGCGAGGTTACTGAAAGACACAGTGAGACTATCTTTGGGTATACCATTGTACATTAGATTTTAATGTAATTCTGTAATTATATGTATGTAATTTCATTTGAACAGTTGTATCAACTCTTTTGTAATACACTTTTGGAACGTAATCAAATACAAATTATTGTAATATTATCTTGAGATTTTATGTACTTATAAAGTTTTGTACTATTAAATTTTTAATGCTCCCATGAATGTAAATATTAATTGTGTTACCTTAATAAGTTGTTTCAATGTTTGATTTAATTTAAACGGTGTATTGAGTTGCTTGTGCTGATTTGTGAAATGAAATTGAATAATGGAGTTGTGGTTGAGAAATATATTGGGAGTGTCTTTCTTTTCAGGTTTTGAATAACTGTTTTCTCAAAATACAGACGGTACTCTGTCGAAATTTTTGTAAAAATTGCGGAGATTTTAAATATCTAAAAATTTGATTTATGTTTGAACTTCAAATAAATGTTTTTATTATCTGAAAAAAAATTACCCACCAATATAAAAATAATCAGAAATTGGTTTAAAATCCATTGTAATATATTTAATGGGTTACCGATAGGCGAAGTACGGTAATTCATTAGGTGTACTATGGGAACATGTTACATCTTACGAGGAGTAGAGTGTGACAAAATTAGGGTAGCAACTGAGCTCGCAATCACTTCCTGGTACGGTCACCTATCGCCGGGACCTTTAGTTCATTTAACATTTTATACTTTGTTTTTCTTATTTCTATTTCATCTTTATGTGACTTCTATTAATTTTTATTTATGGCTTTTCTGGGTGTCCTAGGTATGGTTCTAGATATCCTGACTGTTCGAACAAACACTAGTCACCAAAATAGTAGAATGTATAGAACAGTCCAATGTGGGGGTGTTACAAATTCAATTTTGCAAACTAAAATTTTTATGGCTATTTTCAATTTATTTAGCCATTAGCACTTAATATATATATATATATATATTCGTTGAAATCACCGCTTATTCGTTGATCCTTAATTTCCTCTTTCTCAATTTTAGTCCTTAAAATCACTCAAACTTTTATTCCTTCACTATAGGGGTGAGCACACAACAATTAAAATTGAAAAACTAAGCAAACCATTTTGGTTTGGTTTTTTAATTTTTTCAGTTTGGTTTTGATTTGAGATTTTCTAAAAGTTTGGTTTGGTTTTTTAACGGAAAAAATACTGAAAAATAGAACTGGCTAAAAAATAATGGGTTTTAGTGTTTTAATCTCTATAGCTCAAATGCTTCGTAGTCTAGCTCAGCTTACTCATTAGTTGCACGTTATTTGCCTTGAATTTTTGAAAGCTCAAAAAAGAGCAAGCCCAGATGCCCAAAACTGATTGAACTGAACCAAACCAAAAATTTTTTGTTCGATTTGATTTGATTTTCTAATAACTTCAGTTTGATTTGGTCTTTGAAAAGGTGTTTTTCGATACTTCAGTTATTTTGATTCGGTTCGGTTCAAAAGTGAACCGACCGATTGCACACCCTTACTTCACCATCCACAGCACTGCCTCCCTCCGTTATTGTCCGTCCTTCACACCGATTACCTTTGTATGAGATTTCCCTTCTTATGTTTCTCCAATGGAGAATTTTCACAAATAGTCAATTTCAAGAATGGCGTCGTCTTGGTTACACATTCCTTGCAACTCTTTGTTCAAAATAGTCTAGTGGGTCAAATCCTACCAAAATTTTGTTAGTTTTGAGATTAGATGAGTGGAGAAAACAAATAGAAAATAAGGTAGAGAGAGACAGAGAACAAGAAGAGAGTGTAGGGAAAGGGAGAGTGATGTTGAGCAAAATGATGTTACATTATTTGGCATCTTGTTTGCTTCTAACCATAAAGGATGACAAAAATTTTTCAACCTAATTCAATTTGCCTCGAATTTAATTATATATTTTTATCCAGTTTTAACCTCGATTTATGTGGGGCGGGATGAGAATATCTTTTGCCACCCTGAATCTACTGTAACCCACTACATAATAACAAATTATTATTTTTTTATTAAAAAATAAATTTTTCTATATATTTATATATAAAAATATTATGATTTTAGAAAAAAAAAACATAAATATATTGCCAAAATAATATCTAAGACTTGTATTTCTAATTATATTTTTTTTATAATAAATAAATTTATATTATATATTAATAAATTAAAATAAAAAATAATAAAAAAAGAAAACACATTGCGAGCGATTTTCCCTTGTCTTAATCCCAAACTCCTGTGGGTAGGAACAGAGTGAGTGATCCACACTCCTGATCCACCCATTGACATTTCTAGCAGTTTTATTAAACCAGGTTGAACCAACGAAGTGGAGGGGTGAATGGGCCAGTGGTTCAATAAGTAAGTCATTAAAAATTAATTAAATATATAAATTAAATAAAATTAATTAAATATAATATATATTAATATAAATAATATAATTAATTAAAATTTAATTATTTAAAATAAAACTTTAATATTTATTAAGTTATATTTAATAAATTCTTATAGTGTTTTTAAATTTTATATAAAAGTACTCAAGTAATATAATATATAAAAATTTCTATAAATGTATAATTTTTTTTAATATTTATGAAATATAAAGTATATTAAAAAATAAATATATTAAAGTATAAAACACATAGCTACTAAGTTAATTCAATTGATTTTGATTTTAAATATTTTTTTATAATATTTTGAGTTTAATTTTATATATTAAAAATTAAAAAATAATAAAAAAGAGAGATTTTATTAAATAATTGAATCGGTCGGGTCACATCGATTCACTGATTCAACTGTCGGGTCAATCGGATCACGCGAAGTTACTTTCTTATCTGATTCAATTACCAATCCAAACTGATTTGAGGGCCAATTTACTAATTTAACCGGTCAATTCGGTTCAAATTTATGATTTTTAGTTTTACAAATAAAAGGTTCCATTGAAGCCAACTTCAATGCAGGATTTTTTTTTTTTTTCCTTTTAAGAATATGAAATCGTTTTGCTAAGTTAACGGTGTTAAATTTGAACTAATTTAATCTAATTTAAAAATTATACAAGTCTATTTCACTTTAAATTTAATTCAGGATTAACATAACTGCTAACAAAAACTTAAAAAGCCCAAAGAGGCCTTATCCCCACCATATTTATAATGGGCCCAAGGCCCTGGCCTTAGCCACACGGTTTGGATTCAGAGTTGCGCGTCTTAAACGACGTGGTTTAGGCAATGGTTAAACCGCAGGGGAAGGTCCCACCATTCCCAAAAGTCGCTTTTTTCCCTCATGTTCAAATTCAAACTCAATGGCACATCCTGTAATAAACGCTCGATCGGTGCCCACTATTCTAACAAACCCTACCCTCTTTAAAGCATCCCATATATATGCCCCCTCAATAATCAAAGTTCCTCCCTGGCTTGTAATCAAAACCCGCAAACCGTTTTCCTCTGCCAAAACCCCTACTCTCAATTTCTCTTTCTGCTTCAATCAACTCCGTTTCTTCGATCCCTCGATCAATCAATACTTATTCAAATTTAGTAATCATGTCTTTGAGGCCAAGCGCGAGGACCGAGGTCCGCAGGAATAGATACAAGGTCGCCGTTGATGCTGAGGAAGGTCGCCGGAGGCGAGAAGACAACATGGTGGAGATCCGGAAGAATCGTCGGGAGGAGAGCCTGCAGAAGAAGCGCCGTGAGGGACTACAAGCCCAGCCTATGCCAGCTTCGATTCACTCCTCTGCTGTCGAGAAGAAGGTTAGTTTTGTAATTTCAGCGTACGAAGTAATTGATCGCGTAAATTCATTTGTGTTTTCGTTTGCCTCTGAATGAAGCTATCAAAATTGGTTGTTAGGGGCTTTGATTGTTATGTCACTCAAGTTCTTGAGATTTCAGTTCAAACCTTGGTTTTGTTGGATATGGTTTTTTTTTTTTTTTGCGCATAATTTATATTGGAACTATGGTTTTATCAACTTAATATATTTATTGAGCATTGATTTTTTGTATCTGGAGCATTTTGAATTATCTTGCTCTAGAGTCAGTAAATATCAGAGGAGATTATGGTATGATTGAATTGGTTCTGTAGACTTTGCCTGTTATTTTGGTTTTAGAAGTATGAGTTTTGCTGCCCATTTGAATTATCAATTAAGATGTTAGGGCTTTATTGCCTGGGCGAAGTCTGTTTATGAGTTTTTTCTGAAATGATGTAGAGCATCAGTTGTTCTTGAAGTCTTTTTATGTGTATTCTCTCATATTTTGTTTTGCTATGATTTTTGAGGTTCAAAAACTACTCTTTAGAGTTTGTTTTCAGTTTAGCCTGGTGGTTGCTTGTATCTGGTTCAATGTTCAGCTCTTTCTGAAGTTGATTTTATTTTACAGCCAGTTTTAATTGATATTGGATTGTCTAATTATTTGTTGTTGAATTAGACGCAGTTTTTAATTTCCCGAGTATGGGACATCTAAGTTCTGCATTATTTTGGTTGAAATTTGTTTTGATATGGTGCATAATTAGTGATTTGGTTTGTTGTTGTATCTTTGTGCACAACAGTTTCCCATAATGAGTTGTCATTTGTTAATTTTGTGAATTTGAAATGAATTAGTTTTGGCTGACATGTGACGCTTGAATTGATGTGTGATTGTTTTTCTGTATTATGCTTCACTGTAAAATTGGTTAATCTTTTGGAATGTGGTTGTGGTGTTGTGAATTTTATGGTTCATATTTTGACTGGAGCATAGTCTTTTCTTCCTTCTGGAGCTTTAGAGTTGGGGATATTGCGTTGAATCTGCTTCTGAGAATCAAATGCAATTATATTCTCTTTTTGCGTCTTCTAGTGGGAGTGAGGTTGGTCATGGCTTTTTAGCTGTGGGTTTTGAGGTAATGGAGTCGGGGTGAATCAATCTATTAATGGTTGATGTTTATCCTTGTATAATTGTTTATGCAGATTATCAGTGTATGTTGTAAGCTAATTTTTTTAGCTTTTGAGAAACTTGGAATGTGTGTGTTATTTATTTTGTTGAAATAGTGGCTTTGAGCTCAGTAGGGATTCTTTTTATGCTTATCTTTTACATTTGTATTATAATTAGTTATATTCACCCGATTTCTGTCCATTTTGTGGGATTTTTACTTTAGACTCTGACAATTTGGAATAGTTGTGGTACTTTTAAAGGGATGATTTGGCTTCTTGTTTACGTTTCTTTATTGCTTAAGTGCAGTTGGAGCATCTGCCATCAATGGTTGCTGGTGTTTGGTCTGATGATGGTAATTTACAGCTTGAGGCAACCACACAATTCAGGAAATTGCTCTCCATTGGTGAGGAACTGGTCCCTGTAATGTATATCATGTATTGATGTAATTTGTTTTGCTTGTATACCATATTTACTCTTCCAATTTGTCCATTAACAGAGCGTAGCCCTCCAATTGAGGAAGTCATACAGGCTGGTGTTGTTCCCCGCTTTGTCGACTTTCTTATGAGGGAGGACTTTCCTCAGCTTCAGGTCTGCCAGATGCACTAAATTATCCTTTTTTATGTCTAATCTTTTGTGATCATTACTAGAGAATCTAATTGACTGAAAATTCATGTAGTTTGAAGCAGCTTGGGCTCTCACAAATATTGCTTCTGGGACATCTGAGAATACTAGGGTGGTAATTGATCATGGAGCTGTCCCCATTTTTGTGAAGCTTCTTGGTTCTCCAAGTGATGATGTTCGTGAACAGGTATGGCATACATAGAAGATGACTAATGCTATCCTACTTTTCCTTGTATCGTTATTTCTGTGTGGGTTGTTCTTTGTAATGTAGTGAGATGTTAATTAATTGAGTTCTTATTGAATTAGCAGCTGAGTGGAATTGCTGCATGATAATTTTTATCAAATTTCTTTTTGTCTGTCTTGAATACTCAGGCTGTGTGGGCATTGGGTAATGTTGCTGGTGATTCTCCTAAATGTCGTGATCTTGTTCTTGGCCATGGAGCTTTGATTCCTTTGCTGGCACAGTTGAATGAGCATGCTAAACTGTCTATGCTAAGGAATGCCACATGGACGCTCTCGAACTTTTGCAGAGGCAAGCCACAGCCACCTTTTGACCAGGTTTGCTCATTTGCCAACATATTTTCATTTGCTATTGGTTGTTAATGCTTGGCGTTTCAGTTTTTTGAATGGGGTTATGGTTATATAGCTTTCTTATCATCTTTTCTTCTCTGACTTTCTGTTACTTGCCTGAGACCATTCTGTTCTTGTTGCATCTTACTGAACAGGTTAAGCCTGCTCTTCCTGCTCTTGCACGTTTAATTCATTCTAATGATGAGGAAGTCTTGACTGATGCATGTTGGGCACTCTCTTATCTTTCTGATGGTACCAACGACAAAATTCAAGCTGTTATTGAAGCCGGAGTATGCCCTCGGCTAGTTGAGCTTTTACTGTGAGTGTTAGATTCTCTTATTCTATGCTTTCTTGTCTTGGTGGTTGGGTTTGTGATTCACATTATTTGTTGTGCACCTGAAGTCTAAATGTTTGCAACATTTGTCAGGCACCCATCTCCCTCGGTTCTCATTCCTGCACTTCGCACTGTTGGCAATATTGTCACTGGTGATGATATGCAGACCCAGGTACTAGATACATAAACACATTATTCTTTGTCTTGTATATGCATAACTCTCCTACATCACTGTTCTATCCCTAGAAATGATATTTTATTTATCATTATGATTTCTTGGATGTCCTGTTTAAGTTGCATGATGATGAATCCATGTGGGAGGATAGTGTTGATGTTCACAAGCCTCTATGGAGTCTGTAGTAGGTTACCACCTTTGGTGGAGAATGTATCAATCCTATACCTAATTTGTAGTTGAGAAACATTTAAGAAAAGAGGGAATAATTATGTTATCTAACTTTTCAAGAAACTGAAAGTGGACCCTGGAAGTATTGTTCATTTTGTAGTTCTTTCCCCCACTCTAGTTATCCTATTCAACGTGAATGTGCTTTGTGTGGATGCATGCCATTTGTTTGTTTTCTTACTTTTTTGGTATGCTGTCTTCTAGTGTATCATCAATCATCAAGCACTGCCTTGCCTTCTGAATTTGTTGACGAATAACTATAAAAAGAGTATCAAGAAGGAAGCTTGTTGGACCATATCTAATATAACTGCTGGAAACAAAGAGCAGATTCAGGTAACTATGTATGCATATTTGTTGTATTTATTTTATGGCATTGCATTGATTATGACTATTGAATGGTTCATCATAATATCTTGTTTACTTGCAGGCTGTTATTGAGGCTAATATCATTGGGCCATTAGTTCATCTACTTCAAAATGCTGAGTTTGACATTAAGAAAGAGGCTGCATGGGCAATCTCAAATGCTACATCTGGTGGTTCTCATGAGCAAATCAAGTAAGAAAAGGAATTCTTTTTTCATCTGTATTTGAAAATTATGTTTTGCAGTTTAAGGTGTATCGATATGATATTAAGCTACTAATTTTTTGTTTGGCTTACAGGTACCTTGTTAGCCAAGGTTGTATTAAGCCCTTATGTGACCTTCTCATATGCCCTGATCCAAGGATCGTGACAGTCTGTTTAGAAGGTCTTGAGAACATCTTGAAGGTAGGAGAAGCAGACAGGAATATGGGCAACACTGGAGGTGTAAATCAATATGCACAAATGATTGATGATGCTGAGGGGTTGGAGAAAATTGAAAATCTACAGTCTCATGACAACACCGAGATTTATGAGAAGGCTGTGAAGATCCTTGAGACATATTGGCTGGAGGAGGATGATGAAACAATGCCACCAGGAGATGCTTCCCAATCTGGGTTCCAATTTGGAGGGAGTGAGATGCCTTCTGTTCCATCTGGTGGATTTAATTTCAGCTAGACACAAGTATTACTTTCGATCATGTTTTCCTCCATATTATTAGTAATGCAACAATCTTGTGTATATATCTTATTTTAGCAAAAAGTAGATGGTTTACATTCTTGTAGTTTATTGCCTGCAGGAGTTGTCACTGGTTCAATATTGAAGTCGTGAAATGTGGTGAGACAGCTGTCAGCTTCAGGTCGGGTGTCTTGGTGTCATGTTTGGGTCTACTGGTTTCGTCTTTGGTGTGGTTGAAAGGCTACTGGACGGTTTGGGGTTTTCAGCATGGCGAGATTATATTTTGGTGTGGGAAGACAGTGAATTGGGTCACATGATGAACATGGGTTTTCACTACTATAATCTGAAAAAACGGTGCTCATTTTTGATGGGGTGGGTTGTTCTTGGAGGTTGGGCTCTCAGAACAAAAATGGAGTCTTTTTGAATGTCTCTTGTCATAGTTTGTTTTAGTTGTGTCTCTGCCGTTTCCACGGTATGTCGATTTTGGCACTCCCAGAATCTATGTAGGGGCGTGCTTGTATTTATCTGGAATATTGGAAAATTATAAAATTATATAATTTACATATTTTGAGTCGGTTGCAGTGAATTTTTTTTTTTTAAAGATTGACAGATGCAAATTATGGGTCTGGTTTGCCTGGTGTATGTACTTTACTGGTTTTTAAAAAAAATTTTATAAAGTAATTTTAAATCAGTTTTTGGTCTCCATCACAATCTGAAATGAATTTTTATTGAAAGGACAGTCGAATCGCTACGATTTTTGTTGTAGTGTTATACGATGAATTGGCTTGGCCGTGGAAAATGGCTACTAAATAATCCTAGTTGGTGCCTCTGTTAATTGAGGCCTACCATTATGATCGACTTCTATTCTGAGGTCTAAACAAATGGAAAAATTGGTTACGGATTTTGCCATCTCCATTCTCTCCTTTCTTCCTAAAATGTTCTGTGGTCTAGTTAGTTAGAGATTAATCGATGAGATTTATTAGTTACTGATTTTGGATAGCTGAAATAGGAAATAAACAAAAAAAAAAGGGCTGTATTTTTTTTTTATTTAAGATTAATCAATACAATTTCTTTCTCTAAATTGTCTCTCTTCCTCTACTCTTTCTCCCTTTTTTTTATTTCCTTCTCCTTTCCTCTATTCGTAAAATCCTAGGGTTGCTTTCTGCTTCCTTCTATTTGCTTGCTCCTTTTTTTCTTTATTTGCTCCAATGGTTGAGAACAAGGAATTTCAAGGCAATTAAACCTTTGGAGTTAATTCTCATAAAGCTAATGAAGCATTTTATTAAAATCAAGAAGCATAACAAAACTTTTAGATTAGAATGGAATAGATTCAACAAAAAATGGAATCGACTCAACAGAGATTAGTATGAAAAGTGGATTTAGAATTTCTAGCTCAAGAAATGGTTATTGCAATCGACAAAAAAGGTTGCACAAATTTAGATTGTTCCAACCTTGAAAAAGAAGATAACAGTTCTCGTGGCAATGATAGTCTTGCTGTCCATAAAAAAGGTTTCGCCAATTTTCGTTGTTCCAATCTTGAAGAAGATGATCAAAATTGTGATTGCAACGATGATCAAGTTCCTGCTTTCCAATTAAATTCTTCTCTGTAGTGGTTTGCTGGAGGTAATATGTGTAAGTTTGAAAAGCAAATTTGAATGCCTCTCAAGCATTTCGATATCAAGAAATTTAATAAAAATAAAAACTACAATAGATATAGAATCTTCAATTCAAGATGGTAATACTATATTTGTTGCCCTTCAATCTATTGAAATTCTTGAGAATGGTCATGGAGTGCTGTTAGATAAATTTGATTATGTTCCAAAAAGCTTTTCATCAGAAATTTTTCTTCTTGTTGAAGCTGTTCTTAATAACAGAAGCAAGAAAGTATGACAAATGGTATCAATCTTGTGTTAGTTGTAATTTGGAATTACAAATGAATAATCTTGTGAATGTAATCCTTACAGAAGAAAGGTTTGACTGTGGAGCAACCAAAGGAAGAAGATGAATCGTTATCACTAGAGGATCTCTACCATGAAAGTGTTTATTAAAATGACTTAGTTGCCTTTCTGGAAATTACTATACAGAGATTCAGAGTAGTGCAAAAAGGATTAAGGAGATGTTTCTTTTCATCCTTGGGGACAAGAATGATCTTCATGGAGAGGGTAATGTTAGAGTTAGTTAGAGATTAGTTCAGTTACTGTTATTGGATAACTGAAACATGTGATAAATAAGAGATAAGGGTGGTGTTTTTTTATTATTCAAGATTAATCAATATAATTTCTCTCTAAATTCTCTCTCTCAATGCCTCTCTTTCTTTTCCTCATCTTCCTTTTTCTTATATTTTTCTCTCCTTTTCTCTGTTCTTTTTGCTTAGTTGTGACCAGGGCATAATAGGCTATTGAATCAATGGCTCCGAACAGGAATCGGCCCTTGGCCAGACTTACATACAATGAAATTTAAAAGGAAAAAAGAGGGGAAAAAAAAAATTTAGGCAAGCCATAGAACAATATGGGCTTGGTCTAGAATTGGTATGGAGTCGAAAGTCCATCTACCAATGTTATTATTCGCTTGGAGTTTGGACAGAAGCTAACAAGACTATAATAAAATCGACTTTTCAGGGCTTTTTTAAGGCATCTACTGTCATGGTAGAAAATTTAAATATTTTCTTAAAAAATATTTTTTACATTTTGTAATATTTAAAATATAAAAAAATTAATAAAAAATATTTTTAATTAAAAAAGAGATTAAATCACTTTTAATATAAATGAATAATTAAGAGTAAGCATTTGGTTCAAATCGAATTGAATTGAATTGAACCGAATTAAATTATTAAAATCAAATTACCATATTTTAGAACCGAACTGAAAATGAAAAATTGAATCGAACTGAATCATTCTATTTTGATTCAATTTATTTCAAACCGATTGATTTTGAATTTTATTTATTTTTTAATTTAGACTAAATTTTCAAGTTATTTAATTTAATTTTAATCTTAATTTAAACTTAATAACTATTAATCAATGAAATTAAGTAATTTATATATATATAATTACATATAATTTATAAATTCTCATAAAAATAAATTAATTCAAAAAATAAAAAATATTATTTAATTCGATTCAAATTAATTTTTTTTCTAAAATTAAATTAAATTAAATTAAAATAATTAAAATTTTAAAATATAAAATTAAATTTAATTCAATTTAATTATATTAAAAAATAAATCAAATTACTAAATTAAAATAATTTAATCTCACATTTCAATTTAAATTAAATAAGACTAACGAATAACTTTCTCTTTAAACAAAATTATTTATCGAATTTAATAATTTCATTAAATTATGAATATATATTTATATTATATATATTAATAATTTAATATTATAATTAAATAATTATTATTATATTAATTATAATTTATTTTTGTGATGGGAAAACAGAATGCATCTTTGGTGGCGGAGTGAGAAGACAACAAAAGAAGCGTTTTTTGACATGTTACCAAGGACAAAGCTACAGCTTTTTCTGCTCTAAGCACATCGTTGCCTTCTCCCAAGTGGACAGAGACAGCTGTCAAGGCTCATCTTTTCATGGTCAGGCACAACCTACATGGTCTAAGCATGGGGAACTGAAAACCCTAACATCGTCAGAGACAGATCTACGAGTGGATCCAACGTGTTTAATGACTGATTTTTTAAAATTTTATATTAATTATGGGTAGAATATACATGTAAATTATATAAAAATAAATATTTACTAAAATTATTAATTTTAATAAATATTTATTTTTATTATTTAATTATTTAATTATATATATTTATCTCTCGACAAAAAAAAAAAAAAAAACTTATCGATTAAACAACTTAATCCCCTTTCTAGGGCCTTTGTTTGTTACACATTTTCATTCTATCATCATGGTTAGATGAGATAACAAGGGTGGTCACTATTTAGTTTAAATAAAAAAATTAAATTAAATTATTTTAATAATTTAATTTAATATTTAATATAATTTGATCTAATTTTATATTTTAAAAATTTCAGTTATACTTTGGAGAAAAAAAATCAGTTTGAATTGAATTGAACCGAATAATATTTTTTATTTTTGAATTAATTTATTTTTATAGAGAATTTATGAATTATATTTAATTATATATATATATATAAATTATTTAATTCATTGATTAATGGTTATTAGATTCAAACTAAGATTAAAATCAAACTAAATAACTTGAAAATCAAGTCTAAATTAAAAAATAAACAAAATTCGGAATCGAACGGCTTGAACCCAATCGAATCAAAATAGAGCGGTTCAGTTCGATTCGATTTTTCATTTATTTTGGTTCGGTTCTAAAATATAGTAATTCGGTTTTGGTAATTTAATTCGATTCGATTTGGTTCAGTTTGAACAGAATGCTCACCCCTAAGGGTACTCACAAAAAAAAAAATTAATGACAATGCATACATGATAAACCTTTCAGGTGAGTATGGTGTAAGTGATATATTTAATGTGACTGATCTTGCTCCTTTCTATGTAGATGATGACAATTCGATGACAAATTCTTTCGAAGAGGGAGAGAATGACGAGGAACTGATTGCACCAATTCCACACCAATGGCCAATAACTAGAGCAATGGCTAAGAAGTTCCAAAGTTTGGTACATAAGCACATCACTAAGTCCAACCTCTTGCAAGCATTCGATTTTGACGTGGAGAAGAAAAGCCAACCTTATTGTACATTCCTTAGCATATTTTATCAAAACTCGAATTCGATTAATATTATTAAAACTCAAATCCTTCTCAAATCTAATTAAAATTTATTCTCAACTACCTAAATCTATCATAAACTCGATTTTTATTATCTAAAAAAAATTTTGAACTTATTTAATTTTATATATTTTAATTAATATTTTGCAGGAAAAATTATTTTGATTAGTAATTCATATTTTAAAATTTAATAATTTTATAAAATATTTAAATTCAATTTTATATAAAATAAAATATATAAATATTTATAAATATTATTATAAAAAAATATATATATTTTATATTTGATTAAGTATTTATATAAATAGGTGTGAGTAACAAATACCCAATACGTAAAACATGAATTTGACCCGAACCCATCAAATGTATTATTTTTCAAATCCAAACCTGTCCCAAATCCTATTATATAATACTCAAACCCATTTTATTAGAATTCGATCGGATCAAAAACTCGCAAAAATCTAATTTGTTGCCATCCCTAATCATGGTAACAATATCTGCCTTCCATTTAAAACTTAGGTTCATGGCATCTAATTATAAGATCATATTGATAAAAATTGAAAAAGGTTTTATTCTTTGAAATTATAATCATCAGAAGTAGAAGTAATTATCAAAATTATTTATATTTTATCTTTTTAGAATGATTTTAATATTTTATAAAATAAAACTATTGATTTTAGAGGCTAGTAATGATCCTAATAATTGATACCTAAAAAATAATATACTTTAAACTCATGAAAAGAATAATTAAACTTAAATTCTAAAAAATGAAACTTAAATTCTAAAAAATGAAATTTATAATTTTATAAATAAAAATAATTATATTGAGTGCACTTAATAATTTACCATTAAAATTATTTTTTTATTAATTCGATGCGTATTGCTGTTAATGACTATATATGTATAATTAAAATTGAGACGAGTACAATTTTTTTTTTTTATTATCATTTTAAAAGTTACGAGCTACAATATTATTAATAAGTAAAACTTTTTATTTACATATATTTTAAATAAAATTATTATTTAATTTTTCAACACATAAAATGCATTCATATATATATATATATATATATATATATATATATTAAAAGGACAAAAAATAATGGAAAAAAATAGTATTATGATGAAATTTTAAATTATTGATATTTACAGAACAGTTAATTAAGAAAAATATTTTAAATGTATTTAATATAAGTTCAATATTTACAGAACAGTTAATTAAGAAAAATATTTTAAATGTATTTAATATAAGTTCAATCTTATGTAAAAATAAATTTAATAACTAGACGTATGTGACGTTGATGCTAGATGAATTTCTATTATAATGATTTTATTCGACAATAGTTTTTAAGGAAACATTTAGTAATCAAAACATTACTTTTTTATTTATACTAATCGGTGGCATAGTATTTATTTCAGTATTTAAAAATTGAGAGAATAATTTATGAAAAGCTACTCCTCCTAATTTTTAGAGGTTAAGGGCGTGTTTTGACTAAAGTTAATAAAATTATATTACTATTTTTACATTTAACAAGTAATCTAACAGCTATTTTTACTGAATATTTTTACTTTAATAACTATATAGACAGTTATCTATTAACAATAAAACAGTTAATAATTATTAAAATAAATAACAACTATTAAAATAACTAATGTTGCCAAATATAGTCAAATGCCTTATTTGAGTTTCAATCGGCTGAATGTCAATAGTGTGAGGATTTCTAGCAATGGTCTAAGCTTGGAGATGAAGGCGGCTAGGGTTTTTTTTTTTGGAAAAGATAGTCTTCCTAAATGTTAGGGTATATATATTGTATGGCTTTGAGCCTTAGTTTTTGGACCGAGTCTCTTTTGTTATTTTCATTGCCACAAATTAAACAAAAAAAAATTTGTGGTTTTGTATTTTAATTAGGTGATGAGATCTAAAGTTATTTTGTAATAATGTTTTATTGTGTGTGAGAACGCTTTAGTACTTATGCGGTAAGAAAATTCTATTATACTCTTAGAGCACATAAATTTAGTGATCTATTTCTCAAAAAGATATGAATCATTCTTATATGGATGGTAAATTTCATATGACTGTGAAATATAGTATATGTATATGGATTTACTATAGAACGATTTAATATTACTCTTGAAATTGTTATTGAAAAAAATATTTTTTAAATATATTAGTTATAAAATATTAAAACAAATAAATTACATTTAACAAGTTTTAACTCTTCAACCTTAATGCCAAATGGAAAATGTTTTAATACCATTTAAAATATTGACATAACATATAATTTTGTTCTATGTCATACTGTAGGTCTCAATAAAAATTAAAATAAATAAATACTTCCCCTTCTCCTTCAACTCCAAAGATGGTAAAGGGTCAATTATTTGCGGGTACTTGATTATACCAAATCCTATTAATACAGATTTAAGTAGTATATAATCGAGTTTGAAATAGATTCATATTTGAAAAATAATAAACATTACAAGTTCGAATTTTGTATATTAGATATTCATTGCCCACCTATTTATATAACAATATGATTTGGGATGGATTTGGGTATTAAAAAAAAAATAAATGAGTTCATGTTCAAGTATGGTGTTTTTTACAAGTACCTGATGCATATATTTTATATAGGCATTTTAGAATGTTTTGCATCCATTGTGCCTTTACATTTAGTATTTTATAGCATTTGAGTATTTAATTTAGTTAAATTTCTAATTTTAGTATTTTATATTTGATGTTTGGAATTTTTATGCTTTTGATAAGTTCTAAGGTGATTTGAAGACGAAAAGGAACAATTGGAAATGATTCAATATTATTTGAGAACTTAAAGCGGTGAAAAAATTGAAGAAAAATTAATTGAAGTGTGGCCAAGATTTTAGAAGGAGTCCCATGCTGCATATTGCTTCTCAAGTTCAGTAAAAGGCAAAAATCTAAGCAGACAGTATTTTTCTTGATAAGTCCTATGGGGCGTGTTACTTTGTCTGGCACTAGAAGCAGAAATGTTAATTCATACAACAATTTTCTTATGAACTTCCATGCCCCATATAACTTCTCAAGTTGCCTAAGTTTTCTTCATCTCTCAACGAACACGGGGTATGTTGAAGATCAATACTGGAATTTGTTCCTAGAGCACTTTTAAGACTGTTTGGATCACTTTTTACACCTCACCACTTATTATCTCTTTTTGTCTTTTCTCACTATTAGCTTTTTAGAGCAAATACCTGACACATATAAATTCATCATTTTCTCCTCATTTCCATAAGAAGCAAGAAAGAGAAAATCTTCTTTTTGGGGAGAAAAGAGCATAATGCCATTTTTGGAGAAAAATAACTCTGCAAGTGATGTCTCCAGCTGCTATTCCTCAGAGATTTAATTATTCTTCTTTTGGGTTTTCTTTATTTTTAGTCTATTTTCATGTCTATTTACGTTATTTCATATTTTTTTCTTGTAAAGACAACAATGAGTGAGCAGATACTTTGATTTCAAAGTTAGGTGTAATGATTTGAGTTCTATTTTGTGGATTTAGAATGATTTTAACTATATTTTGATATATATAAGTTTTGATTCATATCTTGTATGCTACACTTACATGCCCATTGTTGGTACCTTTTGATTTTTATTCTTAATCTTAAATTGAAGGATCGAAAGGTGAAAATCTATGATAGATAATCAAGATATTGAATTTAATCACGTAGTGTTAGAAATAAACTAGTGGATTAAGAGAAATTTCAAGTTGATTAAAGTGCTTAAAGGGTTTTTGCTAATTAAACATCGCATGAGAATGAGGTTTAGTTTCCTTTAAAACACTATTTAGTTTACTTGAAAGAGAAATTAAAGAAAATTTGAATCAACTTCCTTCAAACTTGTATTTCCCTAAAAATTAGTTTTACTAATCCAAATCCCAATAAAATTCACCTCATTAACCCCAACTCTGGAATTACCTTTACTATCAATTAATTCTAGCTTTACAATCTTATTGTTAATTTTGTGAAATTGCATCTTAATTAGGAGTTTATTTAATTATTTGTTCATTTCATATTTCTTTATATTTCTATATAGTTGCTCTGTTTACTTCGTTTAATTTTGATACACTTTATCAATAATCCAGATAATCGTAACTTTTATAGTTTGGTACTCAAACAACAATCTTTGTGGGTCGATATCTTTTATTTACTACTTGAACGATTTGTATACTTGCAAAGTACGAACCAGTACCCTATTCATTGTCATCATTACTATATATAGGAACATTGGAATAAATAAAAATACCCTTCATGATTATAATATTTAAAATATTTTTTATTATTTAAATTATAACTCAAGAGAAGAATTAAATTTTTAATTATAACATCATAAAATTATATTATATAAAAAATAACATAAAAGTAAAAAGGAAAAAGAAGCCTTCAATTTTTAATAATTTTGTTATAATACACTCTAATATAAATAATACTCTTGTAATGAATTCTAATTTATAATTTCATATATTAAATTTTCAATTAATAAATAATTGAAATGTGGAAAACTCCTTGCTTGAGGAATGGCAATGGAGCAGGTCGGAGATGGGGATCGGTTCTTCCATCCTCACTCCATAGGAATTTGGGGTTGGTGCGGGGCTTTCATCGCTGGGGTGTAGGGCGGGGCAAGTTTCCCTCGGAATTTTTTTTTATTTTAATTTATTAATATATAATATAAATACATTTATTAAAAAATAAAATATAATTAGAAATGTAAGTTTTATATATTATTTTAACTATATATTTATATATTTAAATATATTTTATTTAAATTATAATATTTAAATATATAAATATATAAAAATAAAATTTTTTAGTAAAAAATAATAATATATTATTATGCAAGGCAGGTTACGGGGTCTTCCTGTCCCTACGCCAAATAAATCTGGGTCAAGGCGGGGCGTGTTCAGAAACTTTTGCCATCTTACTTGCCTTGGACAGTATGGTAAAAGAATTTAGGCATGATAATTTAATATAAGTATTATATTAACCTCTAAAGGAAAATTATAGAATTTCAAAGTGAATTTCCTATGGAATAAGTATTATATACACTATAAAAAGAATAATATTAGCAATTAATCGAATTGGTTGCTAATTCATTAAAATCAGTTGCCAATCGATTTAGCAATCAATTTAGCAACCGAATCAGTTGATTGCAATGAGCCTGATTGCAAACAACAACCAATAATCTAATTGGTTGCAAATAGCAACCAACAACAAAATCAGTTGCTAAATTAATTAAACTTAAAAAAAATAAAACTTTAATAAAAAAATTATTGTTTCTAGTAGCAACCGGAATCGGTTGTTAATAGTAACAAAAACATAATCAGTTACAAAAAATTTAGTGTCTTTAAATTTATAATTTTGCAACCATTTTGTAAATCTATTACTATTTGTAACTAATTTAGCAATCAAAAAGTTGGTTGTTAATTTTATAAAATTATAAAAAAAATTAAAATTTCAAATAAAAAATAAAAATTCAAATAAATAAAATTTTCAAAACTGACTAAAACAATAAATTATTAATGAAAATGACCATATATATATAAAGCAAAGAAATTACTAAAATTAATATCACAAATAATTTATTAACAAAAAATATATTTGTATAAAAATTTTTGTTATATGCAAAAGAAAAATAAATTAAATAAAAAAAATGAGAAAGAAAAAGATGATAAAAAAATAGATGAGAAAAAAAATATGATAAATAAGAAAATATATGAGGAAAAAAAAAGATGAAGAAAAAAATAAATGAGAAAAAATTAGCAAACGATTATCAGTTGCTAATTTCTCTTAAAAATTAGGCAAGAATTTTTTGGGAAAAATTTTGTAACCGATAAATAATTGGTTACAAAATCAATTACTAATAGCAACCGATTTCAATCGGTTGCTAACAGTAATCGATTTGCAAAATTGTACGCTAATCAAAATTTAAAAATAAATAAATAAATGAGTGGAAATTTTATAAGGAAAAAAAATGATTGCAAAATCAGTTGCAAATATAAAAAAGAAAACAAAAAATTAGATAGAAATTTTTGAGACAAAATTTGTTGCAAACTCGGTTGTCAATAACAACCAATTTTAATGGGTTGCTGTTAGCAACCAATTCACAAATCGGTTGCAAATCGAAAAAGGAAAACAAAAAAATTGAGCGAAATTTTTTTAGGGAAAATCAGTTACAAAATTAGTTGCTGCTAACAACCAATTCGTAAATTGATTACAAATCAAAAAAAAGAAAAAAAAAATTGAGTAAGAGTTTTTGGGAAAAAAAATTTAGCAAACGATTTACAATTGGTTATAAAAATCAGTTGCTATTAGCAACTGACAAGAAATTAATTGCAAATAACAACCAATTTTAACAATTGATCGTAAATTGATTGCTAACTCTGGAGTCAATTAAAATAACTCTTTAAGTTAGCAACTGATTTCCTAAATCGGTTACTGTTAGCAACAAATTTTAAAATCAGTTATTATTAGTAGCAAATTTTAGCAACTGATTTTATTAATTATTTGCTAATGACAACCGATTTAAAAATTAATTACTAACTGTATATTTAATATTTTTCTTATATCGATTAGCAATCGATTTTAGCAACTAATTATAAATCAGTTACTAATAATAACCGATTTAGCGATAGATTCTTTAATCGGTTGTTAAATTTTTTTTTAATTAATTTTTTTAATTGAAATAAAAAAATCAATTATAAAATTTATTGCTAATAGCAACTGATTTTAGACAGTTACAATAATCTATTGTAAAACTAATTGTTTTTTTATAGTGATATACAAATTTTAATCTAAACGAAATTAATTTAAATTATATGAAAATCTATTAACATAATTTAATAAATACGTAATTTATATATAAGTAAAATCGAAATTATGATAATCACACATGAATCTAATCCTAGGTCGGATTTCAAGTTTATTCTCAAGCTTATGAAGGTTACATCTGATTCTAAAAAAAAAAAAAAAAAAATTACATTTGGGTGCCTTGTTTACAATCAACATTTTTTAGTTTATTTTAAAATTAAAATATTCTTAGTGAAATTATATTTAAATTTTGAATTGAAATAGAAAATTAAATTTAAATAGTAGGCCAATTAAATTACAGATTTTTTTTATAATATTTATAGAATTAAAATTATAGAGTTACTAAATTAGAAATTGTAATGGTATTTTTTTGGTATAGGTAGAATTATTATTAAAATAATTTTAAAATTTTAATTTATATTATTTACAATAATGTATCGAAATTGAAATTATGTTATATCTCTGATAGACAAATCTTCTTTTCCAAGATGCAATATTCTGCGTAGGGGGTGAGCAATCGGTTCAAACCGAACCGAACCGAATCGAATCGAATTAAATTATAAAAATCAAACCGTCAATTTTAGAAATCGAATCGAACCGAAATTGGTGAAAAACCGAATCGAACCGAATCATTTTATTTCGGTTCGGTCCGATTTAAACTGATCGATTTGATTTTTGATTGATTTTTTAATTTAGACTTGATTTTCAAGTTATTTGGTCTAATTTTAACTTTAGTTTGAACCTAATAACCATTAATCAATGAAATTAAACAATTATAATATATAAAATTAAATATAATTCATAAATTTTTCATAAAAATAAATTAATTCAAAAATCGATTCGGTTCGATTTGATAATATAAATCACTATTCGGTTCGGTTTAATCGATTTTTTTCTCTTCAAAACTGAATCGAACCGAAATAACCGAAATTTTTATAAATTAAAACCGAACCGAACCGATTAAATTTTAAAACCGAACCGATTGAATCGAATTAACTCCGTTCGATTCGATTTTTCAATTTGAACCGTTCTGCTCGGCCCTAATTCTGCGTTTCTAATGGGTGTTCAATGTTTTGTTGACCTTAAAACTTAAATAGAAATAATAATTTTAAAATAGATAAAATATAATAACTTTGATAGACAATGAAATAAAAATAAATAAATAATACAGTGTTATTTAAAAGTTTTGTATAATCATATACACAAGCAGCCCTAATCTTATTTTTATATTGACTATTACCAATATAAATTAGTTTTATCTTTATCTAACAATGCAAATAATCACATGCAAATCCACATATATGTTGTTCATCATGATATTGATACGTGACTTTATTCATTAGTATTATCACATGATATTTTTTATTTAATTCTTTTATATTCTTTTTTAAGTATATAATAAAATTTTAATAATTAAAATAATGAAAATAATGACATGATTAAACTAACTTTAAATAGTTGTATATTTTTTAAGTAATATTTCTATTATATTACAATATTTTTTTATGAAATTTTTATTAAAATTTTAAAAGATAAAAAATAAAAAATAAGTAATATTTAATTAATAAAAATAAAATATATAAAAAATAAAATATAAAATAATTAATAAAAATTTTAAGGCATTATTTAATTACACACATATATATAAATAGCCACACGTGTTAGCACGGGCAATTTCCCAATGTAAAGCTACAACCAGAAAATAAAAAAGTCTTCATGATAGTATAATTGAGACATGAATACTTTTACATATTCGTTTCAACACGGGAATATAATCACTAGAATTTTGAGATAATTATTAATATTTTTACAAAAAATTATACATTTTACATATGATTGTATGAGATTTTAATTTTTTTTAGTCTACTTAATTGAGATTATAGTATTTTGTTAACATCCTTAATTAATGCATGAAAATATTTTAATTTTTTAATATATTAATTTATTAATCAATCTTAGCTAGCTTGATTCTTGATTTTGTCCATAAAATTATAAGAAAATCCAATAATATTTTTACATATATTTATGTGAAAAGTCATACTCCTTTCAATATTAATTTTAAATAGTTATGTTTTAAATTTTTAAAATAATAAACACAAGAGGAACATATGAAAAGAAAAGGGAGAAAAAAAATCTAGACTATTTCAAAGTATTAATTATATAAATTATTATGAATATAAAACCTCATTGTACAAGTTAACATTACTTTAAATTATGAAAAAAAAAATAAGCAAATTAAATTTATTTTTTAAAAAAGTAAAATAACAATTCGAAAAATTTAATTCAATAAGCTAAATTATATTTATTATTAACTTATTTTAATTTTTAAACATTTTCACTTATTTATATTTTTAAAACTTGTCATTATCATATTTTATTATTATATTATTTTTTAACTTATAATTAAATTAATATTATATGTTAATAACATAACAAGTAACTTTCATAAAAATGAAGATCTAATAAAACTAAAATAATTTTAAAATTAATTAATATTTTAATTTAATTAATTAAATATTATATTTATAATGCATATTATATAAAAAATTAAAAAATATAAATATTAAAATTAAATTAAGTGTATAAATAACGAGTAAAATGTACACTATAGAAAAACTAATATATATATATATATATATATATATATAAAAGCAATCCACCCTTTCTTCAATTCAGTATCGATTTTCTCCAAAATAATCTCTTATAAAAGGTGGCAAAGAAAACCCTAAACGCATCCATCTCCATTATTGCTATTGTGTGATTTTAGAAGATTGGTCTATTTTTATCCAATCCCAAATTCGCCGTACATGCATGTCTTTGTAGAAAAATTATATGGTGATACAGTAATAATATATGCAAATAATAAGAGATCGATAAATATGTAAATATAATTATTAAAATTAAAAAAAAAGAAACATGATGGTTATAATTTCATAATTTTTTTGAAACTCGCTATATCTATATATATGTTTATTTATTATTAATTTATCATTTTATAGAGATTATTTTATATAAAATGTCCAATGTAATATATAATTTTTCATATAATTTTTTAAATTACTGAATATATTCAATGATGTAATATATATTTTTCGTGAAACTAACATAACCTTAAATGTTAAAAATTAATGCAAAGGGTTTTCTATAATAAATTATAAAATCAATGAAGTTCATGGAGAATATCTTATTCCATATAATATGATTTATTGTGGAAGTAGTAACGAGTTAATGATCTTTTATGATCCCTCTGTTTATTTTTATTTTTTCGCTTTTTAAAGTTTTTCTTATTTATAATTATTTATTATTTTTAAAAAATTAAAAAATATTAAATATATTTTTAATTATATCTTTATCTTTATTTTTATTAAATATTATAATTATTTATATGATTTTTTTAAAATTTATCTTAATATCTCATCTCTCGCTTTAATTAAATAAAAAAATAATTTAATTAAGTTAAAAAAATATTTTATTATAATTTAAATAATTTAATTAATTTTTTAATTATTATAAAAAATCTTAAAATACAAATAAAACTGGAAGAATGCGTATATCATATCAGTATTTTAAGTGATAATAAAATTCATTAATATAATATAAAATTGTATGATATATTTTATAGTAATTTTTATTATTTGCCATATTTTGATTATTTTATTAAAAAAATTTAATCTCCTTAAATGAAAAGTCAAAAGTCTTATTCCTTTTCATTTATTAAAAAAAATTGAAAATAAAATGCCAGCTAATGAAAAGAAGCACAGCGAGTAAAACCGTGAGAGTACAAAAATAAAAAGGAAGAGAAAATGGCAGCTGTTCGTGCATGAAGCCACGTGACTACCTCCATCGCAAAAGTTTGGCGGGTATAAGTGGGAAAAAATGAAATGAGGAGGGGCATTTTCGTCATTCTATAAGACCCAAAACCCATAGGATAGGGTTTTTGGTGCATATCCACCACCGCCGAGAGGGAAAGCACGCTCTGTCGGCTTCGTACTCTCTGTTTCCTCCATATTTGCTCTGCTTATTTTCTATCTAAATCAGTCTTCCTATTCAAGAAATGATTATAACTAGACTGAGTCACTGCCTTGTCTATATCTCTCTCTCCATTAGAACAGCCCCTTAGCCACCTCTCCCTCACTCACACTTTTCTACGAAGGAAAAAGCGAGGATGGTAATTGGCGTGATGGATGATCTTGGTGAAAAGGTGCGTCAACTTTAAATGATTGTGTTGCTTTTTTTATTTTATTTTAATGGGTTTTGTTTTTTATTAATTATTTATACATTAGCTGTGTTGTTTGATTATGGTACAGAAATCATTGCACGATGATGAACAGGACAAGAGTATGATCAAGAATGCTTGTACCGTCTGCAAAACTACCAAGACACCCTTGTGGAGAAGTGGACCTGCTGGGCCCAAGGTGCAATATTCATTCAATCTGCTCATTTTTCTGTGTTTCATTCTGTTCTTTGGGTTTTTGGTCTCTGTATTTCACTTGAATCCCTTGTTTACCACTGCCCATTATATTTTTGTGGATACCCAATTGATTTTTCATTTGGATCTATGATTTTAACTGCTAGACTTGTGACTTGTACTTTTGATTTCATGGTCTGGGTGGGTTTTGGAATTTGGTATTTTCAGTCACTGTGCAACGCTTGTGGGATCAGATACAGAAAGAGACGAAGATCAATTTTGAGGTTAGACGAGGATTCAGAGAAGAAAAAGAGAAGCCATTGCACCACCCTCACAAGTACCGCTGTAAATAGCAGCACCAGTGCGACCTCGGTCAATGGCGTTAATGGTAATGAATTGGGGGAGTCATTGAAGATAAGACTAATCGTAGAGGGTGGGAAAAGGAAATTTGAAATATCATCAGTTGTAAAGAAACAGACCTGCCAGCGGAGAAGGGAGCTGGAAGAAGAAGAACAGGCTGCTTTTTCTTTAATGGCATTGTCTTGTGATTCTTTTTTTGCATGTAATAGGAAAAGATAAAATACAGAGTGGATTTGATGTTAAACTGCAAACCAACCCTGCCCCGCATACCTTTTCTTTGTCCTTTTTAGATTATCATCCATGACCTTTCTTCTTCTTCTTCTTCTTCTCCATTTTCAGAGGAAGATGGTGAAGAATGGTGATATCGTGTGTACACAGAATTTTCTGAATAATGAAGGAATATATGTTTCTCAGATATGGGATTATATATATATAATTTTTTTTTTCTATCTCCATTTTATAATTCTTAGCATCCCTTTCATCTTTAAAGTTGAGTGATGAGTGCGCAAATTTCAAATGCAAAATTTAGATCTTTTTGAGATGGGTACAAATTTGTTTTTTGAAAGATTATTCTAAAAGTTACAAGCTACAATATTATTAATAAATAAAATTTTTTATATTCATATATTTTAAATAAATTTATTTAATTATCTTTTTATCACGCAAAATATTCATATATAATTTGAAAGAAAAAAATAATAAGGAAAGAGGAAAAAAAAAAATAGTGTTATGATCAAAATTTAAGTTATTGATATTTACGGAATAGACCTCATTTGAGTTTCAGTCAGCTAAGTACTAATAGTGTGAGGCTTTAAATAAAATTTTTTTGTATGTATAGACTTTAAACAAAATTATTATTTATAATTTATTTAATTATTTTTATTTTTTATCACGTAAAATATATTCATATATAATTTGAAAAAAAAATAAAGAAAAAAAATAGTGTTATAAGTAGTTAATATTTACAGAACTGCCGATTAATAAAAAATATTTTGAATACATTTAATATAAGTTTGATCTTATATAAAAATAAATTTAATAGCCGGATCTATATGATGTCAATGCTAGATAGATTTCTATTATGATCTCATTTGAGCTTTAGGCAACTGAATATTAATAGTGTTAGGATTTTCTATAATGGCTTCTTTGGTTGTTGATGTTAACGAAGAATGATCTAAGCTTGGAGACGTAGGTGGCTAGGATTTCTCTTTTGGAGGGGATAGTCTTCCAAATCCTGTACTTAGGTCGCAGATAGAGAAGAGTATTCAATTGGTTCTATTCCGATTGAAAAACTAAATGGCCTTAAAATTTAGATCAAATCAAATTAACATTTAAGAAATAACCGAACTAAATCAAGTCGATTAATGTTGGTTCGGTTTATGGATAACCAAATTTATGAATAGACTAAAATTTCATATTACAAGCATTCATAGTTTATAAAGAACTAATCAACATTCAACAATCTTTTAATTTTTAGCATTCACACTTCGTAAATCACAAAATACATGTATCAATATTCATTAACCAATTTCAAAATTTCATAATCACATACTAATAATTTCAAAATCACATCCACAAAAGAAAAGAAGTATAACCACCATAAGATTGATCGAGATTTAAGAGAGATAAGAGGTGAGATGAACGAAAGATGACAAAGAGATAATGGATGAGAAATGTATGTTTTTTCCATTTTACATAAAAAATTAAAGACTGTCCCAAGTAAAGCATAACATAGCATAGCATAGCTTAGCATAGAAAACACTAGAGGATAGAGCAAAGTATAAAATTGAGGTAACAATTTGCTAAGCAACTTGGACAGGAGATAACAATTTGTTGGATAAGATCTAGTGCCCTCACACCTAACTTGTTGAATTGATTACCTTTGGTTTATCACAGTGTTCAAAGAAAGAAAAGGCAATAACTTCATCAATCATTTAAGATTTTTGCATGAACTTGGCATTTATTGACGATGGATGGATTAGCTTATGAGTCTGTAACTCCGGAAGAGAAAGATGGCGATATTATATAATCCAAGAGAAAGAGATAAGGGGAATGTGGGAGTACTCATAGTTTAGAGAGGTGTTGTGCTGTGAGGAGGTAGGACGAGAGGTTAGGTGGGTATGGGTTTAGAAGAATCAAATCAAACCAAAAACATTAAAAAAGAATAACTGATTGGATTAAAAAATTGAATCAAAATACTCAATTTAATTAGATTTTTTAGTTTAGATTGAAAATTGCTCAACTCCGTCCATAAAAGTTTTGAAAATTATAATATTACTCTTAGATTCTAATGATTTTTTTAAAAAAATTATTGTTTGCCCCTAAAATTTTTATATTTAAAAATTTACCTATAAAATTTGGTATATATTTTTTAAAGAATTTATATTGTCCTTCCAATATTTTAATTTGTGTTTTGCCTTTTACACTTGTAAGTGATTAGTTGTGTTCCTATTGGGTCGGATCTTCCCAGTTGCCAGTACATATCATATGGCTTTGGGCCTTAGTTTTTGGACCATGTCTCTTTTTGTTTAACGAGAATTCCTTTTATTAGTATTGAGTCCGGCCTGGGCTTGACAAAAGTTTGATTTAAATTAAATATTTAAATATTAAATTAATATAATATATCTATAAAAAATTATTTTAAATTTTTTTATCAGACTAAAACAATTAATAAGTTTATAAATTATAATATAGACATGAAATGCATTTGCAATATGATATGAATTTTAAACATAATACCTGTAATTATTTAAATATAAAATATATTAATTATTTAAACATAAAATTTAGTTGACGAAATATTTTATAAATAAAATAATATTTTAGAGATTTAATTATTTAAAAAAATTAATTAAATTTTAATTTTTTACTATAATATAATAAATTGATAAAATTTAAACGAAACAAACAATTTATTAACATAATAAAACTTAAAGAATTAAAATTAATTTAAATAAAAAATTAAAAAAAATCCTAAAAATAAAAGAAAAACCATATTTAAATTGGAAAAGGATAAATGAAAAAATAGAGACGAGCGAGGGGAATGGATCCGATCGGGGCATCGGGCAGTGGCTGTGAATGCGGAAGCAATGGGGCTGAAACTTCAGAGCTGAGCGTTTCCTTCTCTCTTCTCCAAACTCTGAAACATTATTCAAACTCCTCTCCTCATTTCCCTCCCAAACCCCATCTTCATCTTTATATGCTTCATTTCTGTTCTCCTTTCCTTTGCATTCCCAGTTACTTCCCCTACCAGTACCAGGCATGTCTGTCTCTCTCTCCTATTTATTCTTCTCCTTGTTTGGTGCCTGAGAAAATTACACCAAATAGGATAAAGCTGAAATCGTTAGTTACCTTTACTATCTTCAACATGATTTTTAAATATAATTAGTGCCATTGATTTGAATTAGGTGGTTTTAGTTCTTTAAATTATCTCAATAAATGATGAGTCGATGCTTGAGTTATTTGCGTAAATGGGGTTTTTTTTTTACCAATTAAACTAGTTTCATATGTGTATATTTGGTAATTTTGCTCTTGATGCGTGATCAATGAAGATCATGATCTGCCTTTGCCATATGTTGTTTTAAATATGTAAATGATTTAAAGATGTTTATTTAAATAAAATATTAATTTATAAATAATGTTATTATAATAATGATAGTAATAATTAAACACATTTTATTTTTTTTTTATTGTAAAAAAAAATATTTTATTTTAATTAATTACTAAATATACTTTATAAATATTTAAAAAATATTTTTATGAAGGAATAAATCATGCAAGGATAAGCATAAGATGGAATAAAAAAAATTCTATACCATCCCAAATCATCAAATTGGTGGTTTGAAAGGCTTTTAGGAAACTATGATTTTACGACCCAAAATCATCAATTTTTTTTTTTAGGAACAATCTTCCAAATATGAACATGTAGAGATGAAACCATTACAAACCATGATTCAAACATTGTATAAGATACTTAGATATTTAATATGAGAGTTTCATTCTAGCTTCTAAAAATTTATGGAATATAAAATTTATCATGTTATTATTCCCAGTTATTTTTGTAAAATATTGAAATAAAGTTGTTGAAATATGCTTTGTTAAGGGTAGAACCTAGAATTAATTGATGATCATGGAGAGAATTGTGTAACTTTACATTTGTTACAATTGGGAATGTGTTTAAGCGTGTTTCTCTTTTTGGATATTTTTGCTTGAAAAGTCTGTGTTTTTAGGTAGATTGGCATTTTCAACTGCTTATTCACTTGGTCTCAGAAGATGCTGATAGTTTTTGTGATGTTGGGTATTGTAATATTAGAAGGACCAGGCATTTCATTACAGGATAAAATGGGAAAGGTGCTGGGTTGAATTTTTTACTAAAAAAGTCTGGCATACGAAATCCATGAGTTTAAGATTAATAATGTAGGTATCTTAAGTGCCTGTGCTTTTATGTTGCACATTCTACTGATACAAATTTTTGCTCTAGTACTGGATTCCATAGCAGTTGTGAGTTCAGAATGACTATTTTCTGTCTGATTCCCTTAATCTGTTCTTTATTCATTCTCAGGTTTAACTGAATTGCTCACCTGATGCAAAGTACACGTCTAGAAATCTTGCTTTGTTAATTTTCTCGAGTTAGATGAGGACAGTTCCTATGTGCCTTTCAATTTGGCAAGTTCCCAGATGCAGAATCCACACCTTAGCTAAATTTTGGCAGGAAAGCTTTCACAGCTTACATAGGTCATGTAGAAACAATTCAAGCTTTAGGTTGCTTTGTTCCAAAGCCAATGGGCCTGAAGGAGGATACAACAGAAGATGGATTAGAAGACCTGTAAGTACAAAAACAGAAGGAACAAATAAAATCACTCAAAATAGCAGTAAATCAACAAGTATTGGGCATGAAGTTTTGGATGAAACAGTTTCAACTAGTGTTGCAGTGAATGTAAAGAAAAATGAAATAAGTGAACTTCCAAAAACTCAGTGCTCTGATAGCCAACAAAAGTTTCCTGAGAATGTTGATTTGGCCAATCTTTTGACAGTTATTGTCTTTGATCTTGAGACTACTGGCTTTAGCAGAGAGAACGAGCGAATTATTGAGATTGCACTACAAGATCTTGAGGGAGGTGAAAACAGCACTTTTCAGACGCTAGTAAATCCTGAACGCTTTGTTCCTAATTCAAATATTCATGGCATTACAACCCATATGGTCTGCAGACCTGGTATTCCAAGGTACTTTTGTTTAATTTTTGATAATTGATAGTTTTCTTGGGTTGCCTTCCACAATTAAGATACCGGTTTATGAATTGAAAGATTGCATTTTATTTATTAGGTTAAATTTATTTCTTCTTTTTCCCCCTTATATTTGGGGGGGATGCTAGTTAAGGTAACTAGGTAAGGGCATCAGCAGATGTGTTATTTTTTATGGTTTGAATTTTGGATATGTTTTTCGTGAAACCGAATTGTGACTCGACCCGAAAGTTTCGGGTTGTGATCGATTGGGATAAAAAATGAGATCTGTGGTGATAGCGGAGGGCACGGGCCAATAATATTGTAATATTCTACCTTTTTGCGATAGAGATGTAAGATATTCAGGAAACACACTGGAGGGTTAGGATTTGAGAGTTCTGATTGATTGTATTTTACTCTTTTCATGACAGTGAAACTTTTTCTCTTGTCTTACCCCGTGGACGTAGATCTTACGATTGAACCACGTTAAATCCTGTGTTATTCTTCTTCTCTTCAATATTGTATGATTGTGCGATTTGTGTGTATGCCTTAAATTTTCGTGCTTGTTATAACAAGCTGCTTCTTGTTTTAAATTGCCTTTGTCTTGCTGGAGTCATGAATGAACAAGATGCCTTTTCTAATTAGCTATTGGCACATTAGACTTTGGGGAACTATCTTGGGTGGCTGATTATGATTTAATATTCTGATTGCTTATATAAAACTTGGGTCATGTTGTATAAAATCACATTTATTTAAATATCATTAATTTGCCAATCATGCGGTAGCTTGATTGTTATCATGCAGTGAGTGGGGAGGTATCGAGTTCGATTCTTCTCATTTATCTTTTATAAGATTTATAACCTTTGTGGTAAGAGTTGTTGAAAGAAAAGAGCTACCCTTACCGTGTTGTCTCTCAGTTATTACTCAGCCATTAAGCCTTCTTTGATCTATAATGCCTTTACTTTTATAATGGTTGTTTTCAATTTGTGCCATTTACATGGGTAGAGTTATTTCATTCCTAATTCATGGAGGGGCATGTGTGGTTCATATCAGTCTTGGATGTGGATCAAGGAAACTATCTTATTGATTGCATCAAGTGAGTAGTGATTGAGAATCAAGTGTGCCGTTGGTTAATCTTTCTCACTGTTTCTACTAGATGCATATATTTGATTAAATTAATAATGTACAAATATCGTTTGTGGTATTTCTGTAGGATGGAAGAGCTGATACCCATATTACTGCAGTATATCGAAAGCCGTCAAAAACCAGGCGGCTATGTACTGTTGGTGGCTCACAATGCTCGTATTTTTGATGTACCGTTTTTGACTAATGAATTTAGTCGATGTGGTGCAGATATTCCTTCTAACTGGCTATTTGTGGACACTGTTCCTTTAGCACGGCAATGGATGAAATCCGAAGGTATTTCTCACTTTCTCTACATACTTCAGTACTTTATTGTATTTTACTTTAAGGTACTCTACAATTTAGTTCCTTATGTATAACAAAAACCACAATTTAGTTCTATTTTTTATGAGAAGCAAGTCCTTGAGTTATGTTTGTATTAACAAAATAATCATTCTGTTAGAATTTATCCTTAGTCTATTATAATTGAAGTGGTCAACCCAAGTACAAGGGACTAAAATGTTACAAATATTTAAATTACAGAGCTAAACTATTACAAAAAGTGAAATGTGATAAACTAAACTCTTACAGTTTTGTACTCACTAACAGTTGGTGAATTTTGACAGAATGACTACCTTGTTAACAGAAACATTCAAGGATTAATTTGTTTCTCATAAAAAATAAATAAACTAAATTATAATTTTTGTCATATCTTAAGGGTTAAATTATAAATTACCGTTTATTTCATTTATTTTTGTTATTATGTATGGGAAATGGAGGCTGCTAAGCAATTTCTGCATCCCAGTACACGACTAATGGATTTTTGCTTTTATTTTTGTTGTTGTTGTTCATTTATCTGATGGTGAGAGCTTCATATTTGGGTTTGTTAATAGGATTAAAACTTTCTTCAAGAGTATCACTGGAAGTTCTTCGTGAGACATTTGGAATTAAGTTAAGTGGATCAGCTCACAGAGCAATGTCGGATGTGAAAACATTATCATTAGTTTTTCAGAGGCTTGCATTCGACCTGAAACTGACACTTCGCAGCTTAGTCGAGAAGTCCTTCAAATCCTCAGATTTGACCAGTGTGAAGAAGAAAAAGAACGATTCAAGCTAAAGTCATAATGTGTTCATTGTAACTTATTTAACTCATTCTTGTCAATTCAACCTCAAGCCATTATTTTCGGTCATGGAACACAGGAAAAAAAAAATGTAAAGAAGTTTTAACTTGGTTCTTATCAAAGTAAATTCAAGCCATTATTTTCAGTAATTCTTGTTTTGTTTCTCTCATATTTTGGCTGGAAAAACACACCAAATAAAATATATGAAGATTGACCATGAAAAAATATTAAAGAAGAATATACTTTTATTGAGAGTCTAACTCAAGACCTCCACCTAATTAAGCAGGTGCTCTAACTAATCAATTGATCAATCATTTTACAGTTGAAACATTAATTTAAAAAATATTATTTAGTTTTTTTTGAGTTTTTTTTTTTGATAAAACGTATCGAACTTAATTAATTTTAAGTTCATTTACAATATTCTCTAATTAACATTTTTAAAGAAGCATTTTTCTTAATAACAGTTATGACAATAATTTCAAACAATCAATTCTCCAAATATTGTGTTTGGTTGATGAAGAACGATCTTAAAATTTGCAATGTGTGGTATAATTAGCAGCAAAACTACATTACTTTTGATCCATTTACTAACCCAATAATCAACTCTTAAAAATGGAAATATTAATGTAATCATAGGTTCAACGCTCATTATTTTGTCAGAATGTAAATTCCTCGTTTGAGCCACATCATTCATGGCCCCCAGCCGGAGAGGCTATGTTTTCTGTTCACCTGGATTAACCACGAAGCAACAATATTAGGACTTTCACGAATCTGAACACAAGAAAGCAACTATTGAAGACGATCTGGGTTAGCTAGCTCACATTATTTTGAGCAATGTTTGCAGGTATTTGACAGCAAGGAGTCATGAATTAACATTTTTCATATATTCATCCTTTTTCAAGTTGGGAGACACAAGTGCAAATAAAATCTAGAGAAAATATAGTTGGATGCATTAACCGATACAAACAATCAGCAAAGCCTCATCTCCTTGTAAACAGGAGCGTTGGTGAAACCAAGCCACCAAGTTCCCCAGGAAATCAGAAGAATTGATGAAGGGTCTGAGTCAAGAGAACAATACCCAGACCCAGTAACAGCTATACACATTTTCCAGGGCATTCGTTCCCTAGTAAAGACCCTTCCCCCCCTCACAAAATTTTGATTAAAAAGAAAGGGATCTTGATTAATCTGGTATGAGATGGGACAATTTAAAGCTATACCATTTCTCTGCCACACAAAACATGTCTCCATCTATGTGCGTGTAAAAGTTGCAGGGAAGGGCAGAAGGATAAGAACGAGTGAATTTTGGAAATTACGTATATGCTAACAAATCACAAGAATATCTCCTTGAGAATTAGTAGGACCAACGTGATAAAGCACATGATAACAAGCACAATTGCACACATCACCATCCCTCGTTTTTGTGTTCTCTCAGCCTGCGGGGCCCAATTAATTTGATGAAACATTGCTATAGAACATATGAGAGAGAGAGAGAGAGAGACAGAGAGAGGCGCTGGATCCTAAAAGCAAAACCACTAATAAGGATGAGAAACACACCTTTTGCAACAGTTTAAGTCCCTCACTCAATTGTAGTGGCAATATAAGAATAAGAATATACATTAGTACCTCGAGTTTCCAGGATCCTCAGTACTGAATGGAGCATAAGAGCGATTTTGGAGAAGCGAAGTGCCCGCTAACTCGATCACCGGCCCTCCTCCAGAACTTATCGACGTCGTCAAATCAGTCGATGAGCTTGTCGGAACCCTAATGCTCTTCAATGCATCTCTATATTTCCTAAGTAAAATGGTCCTATTCCTCGTCGCCATAACCAAAATCTGTCAAAATTTTGGAAAATAGATCCGAAATTATTGAGATATCTTCACTCATAATTAATGGAGAAAGAGGACTGGAGGTGGCGTCGTCGGAGATGATGCATTTGGGACAGCGAAGATTGAAATGCTGAGGTTGAGTCGTCTGGGAGGTAAGTTAAAGAAACAATGAAATTAAAATTCAAAAAGGACACTGGCTTGTTTGTTTGTTTGTTTGTACAACTGTTCAACTGCTAGAGCGGAAGGACTCCCTGTGTGAGTCTGTGCGGATCCATGCTCCATTTCATAAGGGCCCTTGAATTTAGGAATTTTTTTAATAAAATCTCTTAATTTTTATTTATATTATAAAAATACTTAAACTTTAATTTAATATAACAGAAAGTCCCTCAAATCATTTTCTGATGGGTACTTCCACCGATTATTGATGTGGACATGTTTAAGTGTATAAAAAACTATTTAAAAAATATTTCTCATGCTAGATGGCATTTTAATAATAAAATAATATTTTCTATCTCTCCCTTATCTCTTTGTGCTTTCTCTCTCTCCATTATCTATTTGTGCTCTCTCTCTCTCTCTTTATTCTCTCTCTTTCTAATATTGCCCCTAAACATAGGACTTCTACCTTGTCGCACTTGCAGTTGCACATTGCCTTATCAACTCATCCCAAGTCTAATTGATAATTAGTTTTGAGTATTGTGATGAATATGGGTAAACAAGTCTCCATTAAAATTTGTTTGTTCATTATAATCCTATGCCGTTTCAAAATTGATGTTATAAAAATAACATCTGCTTGAAGTTTTAAAGCCTCCCTTTCAAAGAAATGTTTGATTTACAAATCTGTAAACCCAACATCATAAATTTATTCGAAGTTTTAGCTTTCAATTCATTGTCAGTTATCTCATTTTTTGTTTATTTTATCTTATTTATGATATGGGCAATGTTAGATGTATAGGGCAATTGATTCTTTTTTTTTTTTTTATGCTCTGCTTAAAAAAGTTTTTTCTTTTTTTTTAAATAGTCATTTGTTCTCATTGTGAATTAAAAATGAGTTTATTACTTTTAATCTTGGCAAATAGATGTTTAAAATTTTGTAGTTGAATGGGTTTTAGACATTTCTTTAATTTTAGCTACCATGGAATATTCCTCCAAAGAGTTTCTTTGTTTTTTAATTGATTATTTAGAAATATCCCATTGTTAATTGAAGTTGCTCCTTCTTATTGTTCTCTTCAAGTAAATTGTTGATTCAAAATACCTTTTAGATGTGGGTTTTGTGAACTTTTCCAATATTGTGCAAGTGGGTTCTTTTAATCTTTAATTTATATATATATATATGTATCTTGGTGTTGTGAATGAATCTGGGTTATCTCTCATACAATCATTTAGGTATTGTAATGAATGCGTTGATTAAATTTGTGTTCTCTTTCATACAATCATCTGTTTATTGTGATAAATCTATATTTGATTGAAATATTATAGAAATTATTGATGTTGTATTTGGGTATTGTGATGCATGATTATTTATATTTCTTATGATTTTAATTTTTTTATTCTAAATGTTGATTTTCTTTTTTGTATATATTGATTTTGATTGAAACACAAGTGGTTTTGATTTGTTATTAATTTTGGTTTATTACATGGAATGAAGAGAGAGGATAAAGAAATCAATTATTTTTTATTATTAAAATATCACGTGTAAGAGAGAGAAAATATTTTATTATGTTAAAGCCAATATGACATGCACAAATCAGCACTTGATCGGAATTCCAAACGGAATCCAATCAGAAAGACTTTAGTTGATATAAAATTAAAGTTAAATAATTTTTTTTAATACAAATTAAAGTTCAGAGAGATTTTATTGAATAATTCCTAAAATTTAATGATAGTGGATAAAAATTAGCTTGAATTTTGGGTTGGGCAGGGTTCAACTTCTTAACCCAATGCCTTTGCTATGCTGGTTGGCAAACTATACAACCAAAATTTTAGGTTATTTTTTTTTTGTATTTAAGGCAAATAAAAGTAATTTTTTTTTATAAATAATTCAAAATTTTGTAAATGGAAGGTATTTTTCAATAATAACATATTATTATTTTTATTAAAAACTAATTTATTTTTATATATATTTATGTATTTAAAATTATAATTTTATCAAAAATATAAATTTATTATTAAAATTATGTTTAAAATTTATATTTTTAACTTATATTTTAATTTTTAATAAATAAATTTATATTATATAATAATAAATTAAAATAAAAATAAAAAGAAAAAGAAAAGTCCCCACGAAAAATCCGTTCCACCCCGCTATTCAATAAGAAAGTTCTTAGCATTGACTCCGAACTCGCATAAGGTAGGAACAGAAGTCGGCTGCTCCCAACTCGCTTGTTGCCATTCTTGGTTTGTTGGTTTTGTTTGGATGATGATAAATAGAGGAATAAAGATAATAAAATATAAAATTAAAAAAAAAAAAAAAAAAAAAAAATATGAATGACGATGGATATATATGATCGACACATTTTTCATTTCATTTTTTTTTTATTTTTTTTTTTTTTAAAAATATTTTTTTTTTTTTTTTTTTTTTTTATTATTATTTTTTTTTTTTTTTTAAAAAAAAAATTATATTATTATTATTAATATTTTTTTATTTATAATCTAATAATTTTATTTAATGTATTTCACTTTGTTAAAATATTTTTTTTTAATATAATAAAAAATAAAAAATATATTTATATATCAAAAAAAAAAATAATTTATAAAATTTTCTATTAACAATAATAATTATTTTATTATTTTATCTACTTAAAGTAGGCTTCACATAAGAAATCAGAACAAAAAGCAACAGTTTACACCTTATTTAATTAAATTCTAAATCACAAAATTTTATGGGATTCAATTGAACTTCATACTTTATGCGTTTGATTTGAATACCAAAAATAAAATTCAAATTTTATGAATTTAAATTTAGAAAATAATTATAATTAAAATTAATTTCTATGAAATTAAAAATAAATTTTATAAAACTTATATAGCAATATTTTATGAACTAAAATGTCAACTCTTCTTCCTTTTTTTTAGTCACATATTAATTCTACTTAATATTAATTAATATGCTAATATATGTCACAATAAGATACAAAATATATGCCATGTATGATAAATGACACGTTAATATCATTAATATAATAAATAAAGGATAAATTTCATGTTGGATTAGAGAAAAAAACTCAGAAAAGTAATAAAGTACAATGAGTAGCAAACATGAACTAACATTAATCATTGAAAAGTAATAAAGTGATAAAAATTATAATTTTTAATTTTACTCTTGATGATAATTTAAGGAATAAGGATAAATAAATTTTAATTCAAAAATTATATCAAAGAAAAATTATATAAAATTTAATTAAATTTTATTTTTTAAGTTGTGATATTAAATGAATTTTATTTTATATAAATTTTAAATTTTGTAATAAAATAAAGCCAAACGGTATGTTGTTGTTTTTTCTTTTGTAAAAATTACTGTAATTACATCAAATTAATAAAAATAAAATAAAAAAAGCAGAAAATATAAAATGAAGAGCAAAATATAGATGACACCCCCTTTCCTTTTCTGCGAGAAATTTACTCAGGAGAAGAAAAGAAAGAAGAGGGACGCGAAATAGTATTGCTCCTCAGCCCCTCCCCTAAACCTACCTTATAAGTATCATGATTTCCCTTTTCAATTTCTCATTTTTTTAATGCCCTAGAATAATTCAAGATCACAGCTCAACAATCCATCAAATTCCCCACTACCCACATTTCTCTTGGGATTTTTGAGCTCTAATTTTATTTCCTTAAAAAGGGAGCTATGGATGCTGATTCGTGGAGCGTTCGTATCTCTTCGGGCTCTAAGCGATACCAATCAGTCCTTCAATCGCGATCTGGTGAGCTTTTTAGAGGGTAGTTTCTTTCTTGTAGTCTGTTTGGGTACTTAGAAAATGTAAAGGGTAATAAAATGAATAGAAGTGTTAAATTTTTTTTTTGTTTTTTGTTAATTTGAGCTCGGAAATATCAACCCCAGAACTCAATTCTTCTGCTTTTCTATGCTTTATTACTTTTTTTTTTTTGAATTTTGATGGGTTGATGAGAATATGAGGAAAGAAAATAGGGATTCTGGGTGGTGCTATTTTTTTTCCCCGGCTTAATTATAATTATTACTACGCCAGAAAGGCCTTGTGCTTCACTCAACTTGATTGCAATTATTGAAGCGAAAGTTGAAACTTAAAGGTAGGTTTTTTTACTAGGGGAAGAAAAGAGCTTCTAAGCAAAATTTTGCTTCCGGTTTCTGGGAAATGAAGCTAATAAGTATTCATTATAGCAAAATGAATATATAAATTATCATTTCAGATATTAAAGTTGATAGGCATTTATTGATGGGGGCTTGACACTTAATAAGCTAATAACTCTTAACTAAGATCAGTACATACTGTATGAGTGAAGAACTAAGATTTGTAATCTTAATCTGAAAGATTTAGTTTTGTTTCAACGGAATATAAGATGGATTTTGGCTTGTGGCTTCTTTTCTATTTTTATTTTGAGGTATGAATAAAGAATTTACTTAAAGCTTTGGATGATATGTTTTTAGATGTTATAAATATCCTTCTGCTCATCTGAGCCTTAATAAATCTATCGAACTTGAAAATCTTCCTATGACCTATTTATGAAAAGGTTGAAGAGAAAAAGGTGCTTTTACAGAAGGTAAAAAAAAAAAAAAAAAGAAAAAAGAATGGGGTTGGGTAGCGAGCTCTTGAGTATCAAATATATGGTTCTATAATTTTGTTTGGTCTATTTTCCCTGCTTACTGAGCTGAGCATTTTTTGGGGGTGATTATGTAAGCTTTCTCTTTAACTATAACTAATTGTAATTATTCTTGCAATTGCAGACGTGTTTGTGGGTTTTGAAGAAACTGATGGAGATGATGATATAAGGGAGGAATTTCCTTGTCCATTCTGTTCAGAATATTTTGATATTGTTGGGTTGTGCTGTCATATTGATGATGAGCATCCCATGGAGGCAAATAATGGGGTATGTCCTTTCAATAGCAATTGCGATTATTCTTAATTGTAGAGTAGAAAATTTCTTCTTCTTTTTTGCATACAAAGGATTTGTTCAGGACTTATGCATGGTTTAGAATGCTACTTCACAGTTATGATTTTGAAATTGAGTTTCTATAAAATAAAGGTAAATTACTGTTTAGTCCTTAGAATATAGCTTAATCAAATCTTTTTAGTTCCTCACTTTTGATAAAGCCAACTATTTGGTTCTTTTAAGTGAGATTTTCTGTCAGTGAATGAGTATATGGACAAGTCAAAGGAGATAATATTTCTTCATATCAAAAATACCCTCCTCTCCCTGCCTTCCTCTAAATCTCACTCTCTCTCTCTCTCTCTCTCTCTCTCTCTCTCTCTCTCTCTTGTTTCTCTCCAAGCAATTCGATGCTATTAAAGCACTGAATAGAATCATTGCAAAACATTTCTCTCTTCGTCTTTTTCATGGTATTGAATATCGATAATGGGCTCTCTTAATCAGACCTGCTGATGGTATTAGCAAGGGTTTCGCTTTTCAATTGGATCAAAAGGGACTCAATATGATATTTTGGTTGGTGATAATCCCAAAAAAGCTCAAAGATATTTCAGATTCTATTCAGTACAAATATGGCAAGGTCCAAATCAAGAATGTTGTTGATTTCACTGGCGGTATCAACGAGGGTGTTAAGAAAATTCAGGAGACCATTGAAGGATAAGCAGAATATGTTTGTGGCCTTGCCCAATTCCAGTCCTCTACTAATAGCCTCTTACATGTCATGGCCTGATTCAAATACTGCATGCCTTTGAAATCCTGATGGGTTCTTCTCATCCTCCTCTTTGGTGTTGGATCTTAAAGTCCAGCGATCGCCTTAATCGGCTGAGTTGGGTTCCCATGAAGAGGTAGAATATCCCCCGTGCTGTTGGCTACCATCCATGAAGCTGTTGGTGCCCGAGTATTCTTGCTGATCCATATCTTCTCCACACAACGTGCCATCTGCTGACCCTCATTGTCACATACTTGTGGAAGCTTAGCTCCATTAGATCATCACTTACTAGGACCTTTAATTCTACAAAAGGTTCTTTGGCCTTGGTTAATTTCTTCCCAACAAGAGTAGCTAAGGAAGTGAAACTCTTGGTGCTACTGTCTATGAGTTGTTGAAGGCTTTGGTATTATTATTATTATTATTAGGGAAGCAAAAGGAGAAAGGGTAGGTTTAGTCTCTGTTCAGAGTTCAGTGACAGGCACAATTGGAGAAGTAGAAGGTCATTAAAGTATTTTCACTTTTAATTATCTGTGATAAATTCAAAATATGGACGGAGGGTCTAAGTAGTTGACTTTATCAAAAGTGAGGAACTAAAAAGGGTTTTTTTTGAAAATATGAGGACCATAGTTGTCAAATTAAGATTTGAATCAAGAATTGAAATCTTCATTTTGTGAATCAAGAATTGAGAATTGAATTGAATTGTAAGATTTGATAAAAATTTTCTAAATTAATTAAAAATGATATATGTTTTAAAGTATAAGTTAAAAAAAAATCACAATAACTCATTTAGCTAATTATAGAAGTATGCTTTATAATAGAATAATACATTCTTATTATGTTGTATAGTTTTATGTTATAAATCATAAACTTGTAGACAATAATTGTTATTGTGCATATGTTGAAACTCTCACTTAAATTTAATCAAATAATTAAATAATAAAAAAGGATTGTGGGTTAAATTAAAAGGTCAGGATATATTAATATAAAATGTCATAATTTGACAACTATAATTAGAGGAGTAAATTAAAAAAAAAATGAAAAAGAAAGAAATTTGAGAGGGAAAATAATGGCCGATGGAAGAAAAATGGCTAGTAGAAGGTTTTATGTGCACTTCTCGTAATAAAAATAAAATGAAATTTTAAATTTTAAAGCTATAGGGTGTAACAACCCTTTAGAAAAAGAACCGACCGATGAAAAAGAATCGACTGAATTGGTCGATTCATATAGATTCACCCAATTCACTATTGAATTGTAAGATTCGGTTGCAATTTAGTGAGCATAAATCACAATACAATTCGATTCAAAATCAATTTCAATATCCAATAATTTTTATGCTCATCACAATTCAAATCATAAATTTGTATTTTTCCATGCAAATTGCCCATCACAATTCAAAACATGTTCTATCACAATTTTCCAAAACATAATTTATTCAATCCACAACAATGCTTAATACTTGTGGAAATACCATTTCACAAAGCTAAATTCATACATACTATAACAATTTCAATAATCATTGAATTAAATTCAATGCTTGTTAAACATAATACATAAGAAAAATATGTCATTTAATCATATGAAATTTTTAGAACAAAATCAGTTAAAAACTAGTTGTGCACAAACCTCTGATAAATGACTCTCTTGGCTCTGACTTAGTGTTTCCTTCCCCTTCCCTGAGTCTTTGCTAACTAAAACACACAATTTGAAGTGTTTCAGTACTCATTTAAACCGTCTCCCCCCATAGATTCAATTCACTGAGATGGAGAATTAAATCAAATTGTATGAATCAAATCGAGAATCATACGATTCTAACAACAATGATGAGGACTAAGTTGTCAATTACACTATAATCCAGGGACTAAATAGTAATTTGCCCTAAAATAAACGTTTTCAACCTCATACAAAGTTTTTACAAGCTTAGCCCAACTTGATTTTGGTAGCCTTGAATTTTGACAAGTTGGGTTAAGTTGAGCAGCAAAGGGACTCCCTTACATAACTGGCCTTCAAGTTGTCTGAAGTTGAGCTGGACTAATCATGCATTCTTGCCATGCTCAATAGTATTCTACTAGCGTTAATTTCCTCTGTTTGATGATTGGGGAAATCATTCTTTTTGTGTTATATGCAGTTGTGTGAGTCTCCTGATGGGTATGAATGCAAATATTGATTGACAGGAATGGGGTTTGACTACCCAGCTAAGAACGTTGCTATAAATGATGTTGTGATTCCAGCCTTTGGCGTGGCAAATATTGTTGTAGAATAGGGTGGATTATGTTATAGACAATAGGACTAGCCTTCCTTTTCTAGTTCTCTGAAATATTAGAACTAAGTTCCTATCGCATATGAGTTTCATATTAACGGGTTTTTTTTATTTTTAGGAAAGTGATTAATGTTTGTTACTTAATAATGGATGAATGCATGTTTCTCTATAAAGATGAGAAGAGTTATTTTTGCTCATGATATGTGCTCTTTATTACAGATTTGTCCAGTTTGTGCAATGAGGGTGGGGGTTGATATGGTTGCGCACATAACCTTACATCATGGACATGTATTCAAGATATCCTTTCTCATAGAGTTAATGCTGTCTTAGAAATAACAATTTCTGTAGAGTCTCTTTGTATGATGTATTGATGTGTGCGCATCAGGAATATTTAGCTAGTTAAAATTCTCCTATTTTTCTCCCTGTCTGGACTTCTCATATTTCCTTTTTACTTAATATTTTGTAGCAAACCTGGTAGCAAATCTTGAAACATGTGAACCCAGGTTGTTTTCTTGTTTGCTTTCTGTGTGGAAATTGCTAAGACTATTTCTGATGCTTTTGCTCTAAAAACAGCAGAAATTTCTTGGGGAGTTCAAAACTTCTTTTGACAACAACGAGATGCCTTGGTTTACATTTTAACTTCATGTTTCAATCGAAGATGCACCATTGCTTTTTCCAATAATTATAGCTTGTTTTCATTAATCAAGGAAGTATCTTAGTGGCCACTGTTGTCACGATTACGTATTTTAGTTTGTCAAATTGTGCCATGTTAAAATTTAATTATTGTGTGGCCTAATGCATTGACTTCCTTAACAACTGCATACATGCAGCGGAAGAGGAAATCACGGAAAGGTGGACATCATTCTACTCTTACTTTATTGAGGAAAGAGCTCCGAGAAGGAAATCTACAATCTCTTTTTGGGGGTTCTTCCTGTATAGTTTCCTCATCCAATGCAGCGCCTGATCCTTTGTTGTCTTCATTCATTTTGCCCATGGCTGATGATTTTGCAAGTGCTCAACCTTCTTTTTCAAATGAAACAAGCTCAGCCAAGAAAAGCTTGGATGAGAATGTTTTAGAGCGGTATGTTAGCTAGTTGTTCTTCTGTATACTTTCCTATAGCATTTTACTTGGTCATATGTTAGAATGCATATACACTAATGATAAACCACAATTGGTATAATATTTAGGTGCAATATCATAGAGAAAAATAATAATCATCTCTATTTATGCCTTCAAGTAATAAAAAGGGCCTCTCTGATGGTACTTTTACTTGGGGAAGATACAAAATGGTTTAAGCCATTTTCAAGTAAAGTAATGTGGTTTGAGTTTTGACAAAACAAGTACCCTATGGTTAAGTGTGTTAGCAAATAAAGTCCAAACACTCTAAATGCTGTTAACGGTTGCTGGTGTGGCAAGGAAAAAAATAGTGTCACTTCAGCAGCCATTAACAGTGTTAGGGTGTTTGGACATTCTTTGCTAACTGACTTAACAACTGGGTACTGGTTTATCAAAGCTCAAACCGCAGGACCCTACATGGAAATGACTCAAATCACATCTTTTTTTATTTTTTTGCCATTTTTTCGTTAATTGATGGAGTAAGGGTGTCATGATGCACTATGCATAATGTTTAATTTGATGTTATAAGATATCCATAAGAGGGCAAATTCTTTGGTCCATTGATGAATATGAGAACAAAATTGTTAAGGATGCATTTTGTTGGCTTTGAGGGAGAGGGTTGGTGGGAGAGTTTGAGCTGGACTAGAAGTGACCCAGGTATGGTGTACCCGACTTTTTGTGGACAATGGACAATTAAGAGAGCCTTTCCAACAACATCTAGCCTAAACTTCTGTTCTTTTAGATGCCAATCATACCCTCTGATTATTATACCATGCCTCATTGGTTAAGCATTTTGGGCATTTATACTCAAGAATCCATTTGCCATGTCATGAAGTTCTGAACTTAAGCTTCATCAGATTAGATGAAAAATTGTGATCATTTATTCATTTGATCGAGTATAGCCATATTACAGTTTGCCTTCTCCCACATACATTCCCAATCATTTTGTTACAGTATGTGAAATTATTAGATGAACATGACCTAACGGGATGCCACAGCTGAGATGCTTTCTCAAATAACTAATGATTTTGCTGCTGATGTGACAATATGCAGCAAGTCAGGGGAAAAAAGAGGTTGTTATTTGGAGGGTACTCAATAACTTCCATTCCCCTCAAATGACACCTCCAAAATGATTTTTTTTGCATGTGCGCAGGGGATGGGGATTAATGAGAAAATAGGAATGGATTGTAAATTTTTTATTTCTTTTTGACTTTCCTTGTTATAACTTTAATTTTTATTTTAACATTTCATAATCGGCCCTAATTTTATCTTTGTTTTCATGGTTGCTTTCCTTCTCTTACTTTTCACCCAAAACCAAACAAGAGAAGGTTTCCCTCTCATTTTTCCTTCACCCTCTAATCAAACAAGGAAGAGTAACTGCATTAACTTTCCTTCCTTTTTCCTCTCCTTCCTTTCTCTTTTTTCCCAAAAACTTCTCAACATGCCATGGGACCCTGTGCTGAGTTTGTTCTGTTACTGTATCCAGAATTGTAAAAGGTTGATTTCCAAGTTTGTCTGAAGTGGATCAATTTCTATATATATTGCATATTATGGTCCCTACTTACAGTTGAAATCTGAATGATTTAGTCATTTTCAAAATTTGTTGGGTCTCATCCAAATGAACAATATCTAATATTTTGGTTTTTGGCGGCAGAAATATGAAGTCATCTCCCCTGTCAGTTAAGGATCAGGAAGAGAAAGCCAAGAGGAGTGAATTTGTTCAAGGGCTATTGTTGTCTGCCATTCTTGATGACATCTTATGAAGAGGACTCATACTGGCCACCGCAGTTATAGAAGTCCAATTTTCAACTAAGGGCCCTACAATCTTTGGTTGGTTTGTAGTGAATATGCCAAATTGCCAATGTATTGAAGGCAAGAGTGTTGAATAAGGTGTAAGCTATGTTGCATGTGAAATTTAGTTGTTGGACCTGTACTGATTTTATATTTCAGGTCGTCATTAATAGAAAAGAAAAAAAATAATTTATTTTCCTCTACTCTCCTCTCTAAATCCTAAATCCTAAAATGGCTTTGCTTTTATGTGCAATAGTAATCAATTTTAAAATAAAAGAGATGGTTTTTCACCCAGCAGCCACATTTTTTTAAGTCCTGAGGGATTGATTTAGGTGGTCTGACGTCTGTAATTCAAACGTTTATATTATTTAATCTTTATTCTTTTTACCCATAACGTTGACTGTGGCGCAACCGGTGATGGTTAGATATAGATATTTCAGACAGGTGGGTCAAATGGGCAAAGTTAGTTAGTAACATAAACTGAAAACCACCATCATTTACCCTTTATCACGAAAGATACTGTACTTCCCTTCTGGAGAAAAGATAAAGGAACTTTCTGGACCATGGCCATTTGAAAGTTTTTCGCTTTCTTATCAAGTTATTTGGGAGCTCAATCAATTGCAAAAAATCCCCAGCCAGAATGCAGGGTACATGTTTTTGTCTCTATTACATGTAGAAACAGCAGTTCCTTCGACGCCAGAAATCAAGAACTACCTCACAATATAGGATAATGTGCTAATCAACTACTTTGCATAGACTGAAATGTGCAAATATTGGATTCACTATCCAATTCTACCCGATGCAATGCACTCTTCTAATCACAATCAAATGGGATACAAGTATGAATGTGGGATAAGAGAGCAACGAACCTAATGCTGGTGGGATCTGTCATACACCAAGCACAAAACTGAAACCCATTTGGACCTTTCATCTAAAGACACATTGCACTAGAGAGAGAAGGGAAAAAACAAGAAAGAAAGGGAATCAGTAATAACAACATTATGAATTCGTCTTAACAATGAGTATCGTGTCAAATAAGAATAGAGCCCTTCAATGCTCGAGGTCAGTAAATTATATGATATCTAATTAACGATAAATGTTTGCCTAAACTCCTAACGAAAAAGAGAGCGCCAAAAAAACACTCCTTCGTCAAAGATTAAAGACCTAAACTTAACCACTGTGGCAGTCTTGTGTCCATGATCCTCTTCACTACGTCCCTTACAAAAGAATCAAAACAAGATGAGCAAAAACCTTTCATCATACTTGTCTGTCCAGCAGCCATCCTCTCACCATGGGTGCAAATTGATGGTGGGGGCATAAATTGGACTTCACTCCTCTTGTGCTCAAGACCACAACCAGCTAAGATGGTATGCGTAGAACTCCTTGCAATTTCCTTGAAAGTATCAGGGCCTGCAGCAGAAGAAATAACACAATTTGAGCATTTCTGGTACATGGTAAACGGCAAACACACCCACAATGCATCCAAACAGAAGGCCACTCACTACTAAGAATTCATGAAACTTATCAAGATTGTCTGCAAAGACCAATCCAAATCTTGATGATATGAATTCTCATAGCTTAACACATCAAGAGAACTACAAGTATAATGAAGAGGAAATAGAAATCACATGGTTAACAAAAAGATTCAAGTTTCAGATAAGATACCTAATTCAATGTCCTGAGACAAGCTTTTCAAGTGGCTTTTAACCATTGATTGCAATTGTTCCTTTACCACATAGAATTGACTCTCTTCTCTAGCTTTGTGAGGTGCCAAATTAATTTCAGATGCAATGCCCAGTCTGCTGTTGCACTGATGGAATTGCTCATAGCCAGATATAGAGTTGATCCCAGTGAGTTCAGGCCATAATGTTAAACTGACAGACCTCTCAGTAGTTGTAACAGAAGGATCCTGAACCGCTTGCGTTCTCAATTGGCTTGATCTAATAGAAAAAAGATCTCCATTTTGCAATGAAGAAGAGGGATGGTCTTGTAATCTCACATCCAGGAATGTACTTTGCCACGACCCTAATTCTTGTGTCCTTGAATTTTGAATAGTGGTTTCCCTACATTGATCAATTTGAGGATTTGAAGGGTCACTATGCAAGTTGGCAGCTGAAATGCCATCAGCTCTGACAGCCATATTATTCATTCTGCTAATAGAAAGGAGATTTTGTATATGGCGGTGTATCTGACGTCTCACTGACAGAGTTGGCGCCCCTGCTCCAGATACTGGAGAAGCCGCCTGAACATCCCCAGAGGAAAATCTGGGAGATGACAAATTTCCAACTCCTTGAGAGAATGCAAAACGAGGTGAAGGCTCTAAAGTGGGGTCTAAACCTTCTCCATTATTTGCAACAGGAGATGGCCTATTAAACATGTTGCTTGTTGTCCTTTGACCAGGCAAAGATTCCTGAGCTTGGGAGCTTGAGGATCCAACAGCAACAGGTCGACAGCCATCACAATACCAATTGCCTTCAGGTACTTGCCGCCCAAGACCAACACAATAGGTATGTGCAGGTGAATCACAGAGATCACAAAGTAACATGAGGCCATCGTCCCCACCTTCACGGCATTCTGTACAAATCACATTCTCATATGGATCAATAAAGTTCCTTATTTCTTCCTCTGATGGTTGATAGACCTATATAACAAAATAACATAATCCAAAACAGGAAATAAGAAACAAATAAAGAAAATGAACATAATAACCGTTAAGCAATAGGAATAAAGAAATAAGAGAGACCTGATCACGTTCGGGCACTTCTATTACCACATTTCTCAGATCAACTCCCACAGCTGTTCTTCCATTCTTAGTTATTGTCTTAAACCTCCGCTTGCACAAAGGGCAACGTGACTCTATTTTTGACCACTCCATGATGCAAGTGAAGCAGAAATAGTGACCACAGCAGTCCAGCGTCCCCCGCAATTTCCTTTTATCCTCTTCTGAGAGGCAAATTCCGCACACCTGCTTTCCAACATCTGTTCTTACTTCCTTTACCTTCTCCTTGCCTTTTCTTGCAATGGGTTTTCCTTGTTCACATAAAACCCCAATCTCCTGAATTTTCTTTATAGACGAAGAGCACCTCAAACTCGTCTTTAGTTCACCATACAAGTAGCTGGCTTCCCTTACCTGCTCTCTCTCTTCCTCCGAGATTGTAAACTCATAATCAGATGATCCAGAAGGCATAAAATCTGAATCTGAATATACAGTGTCTCTCCTCCTCCTCACATCTGAATTTTCCCTGCTCTTTTCTCTTACAATTGCACTATCATCTATAAAATCAACATCATATTCATCATCGTATTCACACCTTTCTTTCTTCCTCAACCTACGATTGTTTCTTCCTTTCTTTCCTGAAGGCTTCTTTGAAACCCTGGATTTCCTCTGCTTTTTTGGACCACGCCTGGAGCCCCTTTTCTCAATCCTCCTCTTACCCACTTTCATGTTATTAATCTTCTTTTTTGCTGTCAATTCTTCATCCTCATCCAGAAAATCATCTTCTTCATCTGGAGTGAATTCCTCATCATCATCATCACCATCGTCATCATGAACATAATCCTCATCTTCCTCCTCATAAGATACTCTCTTTCTTTTCTGTGAGGTTCTAGCCCCAATTTTCCCATTTGGTTGAAAACCCTTGTTATTTTTGGATCTAACAACATTCCTAAACTCTTCTTCCTCTTCCTCTTCCTCCTCTTCTATATACCTACCAAAACTCTCTTCTGAAGCATAATCATCTAAAGAATTCCCCAAATCCTCTGAATCACCATCAGATGCATTTTTCTCAACTTCAACCACATAATCCTCATCTGAATCATCAGACCCCTTATCTTTAGACCTAACCCTATTCTTAAAATTTCTCTTACAATTTACCTTCCCTCCTCTTCCCATCTATTTTGCGCATACAAAAAGAGAAGACCAGGAACCCAAATATTAAACCACCAGTTTTAACCCAATAAATAACGTTCTAAAAATTCTTAATTCACACAGCTATACCGAAATCAAATCACATCGAAGCAAATCCCCTTATTCTTGAATTCGTTTTACTTTGTTTCTTGCTTACGTTGTACTCAAATGAGGTTATAAAATTAATTCACAGTAATCCCATAAAGAATTGTCCCTATTTACCAATTCTTTCTCGTAACCGATCTATAATAACGCACAAAACCAAGAACAACGGACCAAAAAAATAAAAAACAAGCAAGACCCAGATCACAAAATTCAAGATACTCAAAGTTGTCCATGTTATAAATGCTTTTTAAAAAAATAAATGCTTTAAATTAACAAAGAAAAAAATTTTAAAAACATAAACCCACTAATAGGAGGAGCTATGTTTAATTTGCTTCGAGGAAGACGAGCAGAAATATATATATATAAATATACTATGACGACAGAATTAATCATTTAAATTCTCCGACGCCCAAAAGAAATTCAAAAAAAAAAAAGAAAATTGAAGAAATCCCAAAATCAATTGTTTCGATACAAAGCTAAAAAAATATACAAATACGTATACACCGAGCTAGAGAAAGAAAATCTATGGAGAGGAAAGGGAGGGAATGGGAGGGGTGGGGTTTGGTACCTGAAAGGAGGACGAAACGAGTTGAAAACAGAGAAAACATTTAGCGAGATTTAGAAACTACTTTATGCTTTTCGTTTCGGTGGTTGCGTTTCTTGATGCCGTTGTCGTTTTTACTTTTTATTTTAATTTTATATAATTAATAATTTTTTCTTTTTCTCAAATTAAATAAAAATTCATCAGATTATGATATTGTGAAGGTTGATACTTATGGCGCGCGCGACCTCATCCGTGGATTCGTTGTGAAATGTTCAAAATGTCCTTTGTAATTCCCTTTTTTTTTTATTTTAACCGTAATTTTGACCGATTAGATTTAAACAATTTAAAAAATATATATATATAATTAATTTCAAAAAAAAGAAGTTGAAATTTATTTTTAATTATTTAAATTCACCTCAAATCTACTTGATATTATTAAAAAATTTAAATTTATCAATTTTATATTATTTAATTAATAATTTACATAAAATTATTTTAATTAATAATTTATATTTTAAAATTTTAATAATTTTTTAAATATTTAAATTTTATTTTATATAAATAAATTATATATATATATTTATAAATATTATTATAAAAATATATTTTATATTTAATTAAATATTTATATAAATAAGTTCGAATTATAGATATTCAACCTATAAAACTTAAACCGATTAGAACTCATTTTATTCATATTTAGTAGAATCAAATATCTGAAAAATCGAACCGTTATCATTTTTAAATATCACTAAGAGCAATGAAATCAAATAAAAAAAATTTTAAATTGAATTCAAAACTAAATGGATAAATAAAAAATTAAATTAGATTGATTCAATTTTTAGAATAAAATGAAAATATGCTCTAGATATTTCTTAAAAAAGAATAATTTAAATGAAATGGCTTTTAAAGAAATAAGAAAATTTTGTATCAAAAAATAAAAAATATTAAACTATTATAGTTATATTTTAATATCTTGCAAAATCAAATCTCAATATTATTCACCTAAAAAGCAAAAAATAATATTTATTTACTATAAAAAGAAAAAAGATAATATCAATTGAAATTTAAATTTTTTAATGTCATTTTTCAATATTATAGGGGTCAAATTGTGAAAGTCTTATGTTTAATAATTCACAAATCACAATCGTTGGAAAGAGACGCAAGTTTGGAAGTGAATCATTTCACCACTCAAAAACGCCCAAGTGTCAACCCTTTTCCATTATAGCCATGAAGTTGAATAAATGATTTATATTTAACAGAATATTACGTGATATAATTTTTAATTTTTGTTTTTAAAAAAAACTTATTTTCTTTTTATGGATTGGTCCAATACTATGTTCTCTCCTTATCGAATCATTGGGCAGCGGGCCCTACCACAAATCAGCGGTCCAATACCATGTTCCTCTTTGAAATTGGGTTCACGCAGAAATCAGACCGGTTAGTTTTCTTTTTTTTTTTTTTTTTGAAGGGCAAATTAAAATGCATTACATGGCCATTGAGAAAGCAACTACATATATTCGTTACACAATTAAGGTCTAAGTCTCATTCTCCTAATCTTGTCCCTTATCAGTAGATAATCCCAAACACATCAAGTTCAGCCCCTAAAGTAAACAAGCACTAGTTCAAGCAAACTAAGCCACAATTGAGAGTCTTCTTCTCCAACGCCGTCAATACCAGGAGAATAAACATACAAGTGAATCCCACCAGAAACTAGGAATATCCTTCTTTCTCAAATGAATAAGATAGCCTAACATTTAACAGCCATTCAAGCAGAACAATTATTCCTTATAAAGAACTAAAGGCAACACCGACCCCATGGAAAGAGGGGAAAAGCGGGACTACCGCATACTTCATAAAATAGAGCTTCCTCAAGCAAATCTGAACCAAATCACCCTCTCCAACTACATACCAAGATCTGTACAATCAAAAATAAAACCAAAACTTTACAATCCTAACTAAGAAGGGGATGGAACCTAGCATAGTTGGAGGAGATGCCATCCCCTGTCCCAAAGGACAGAGGATGCCCCCAAGAGCAACCTCGGCTAAACAAAGAAAATCAAAACTTCAAAGATTTTCAAGAGAATTTAAAGTACTTTAATATATTCAACGTGTATTTTATTAAATTTAATTACTAAAATGAATTTAAAGTGAAATACAATTATTATAGACAAATATTCAAATTCAAGAAATGCGACGAATTTAGAATATTTATTACGGAAGTAAATTTTATGTAAAATTATAAAATTTATATTTTTTTTTCTACATCTAATTTTAATCAAATTAAATTAAAGTGAATCGAAATTAAAACTGGATCACAGCTAGAATCTGATTAATTAAATTAATGCAATACAAGGGTAATAATTTAAATAATTTGAACTATGGGCTTGTGGGTAATAATAATTAGTGGGTTGTGAAATGGGCCAAATTGTCAGATTAAGATGCTTTTAGGCCTGGATTCTGTTTTTAGACCCAATTGCTTCCTTTGGGTTCACATGGGTTGTATTGTTTTATACAACTGAGCATTTCCTGTCCAGTCCTACCTCTGGCTAAAACACATTCCTATTCCTGTCAAATGCTTCCATCTTTCAGTAGCCTTCTGATTCTGATAAAATGGAACAAGCCCTAAAACCAGCTCAAAAACAGAAGATTCAACAGCAATTTTTAGGCAAAAATTAAAAAAGAGAACTAAATGGTGAATTTGGTAGCTAGGACCTACATTCTTCATAGTTAATATTAATAATACACTAAAAGCTCTTTGAATCCAACTTCTAGGTGTAGGTTAGTCCATGATTATGAGAAAGCCTTTTCTCCATTAAAAATTCATCTATATGTACACATACTATAATTCTGAAGCTCAGAGAAATTGAAAATTTCTTTAATTTTATTCCACCTCTTTTAATTTATTGATTTTTGAGATTTGATTTCAAATTGGTCATCATTTTTAAATTTTTTTTAATTGTAAATTTTAGTCTATTAAATCTCCTAATGGTATAAACATAATTTTGTGCTCGAAATTAGATTTTTTTTAATAAAGTTCATTATTTTACAAGAAGTATTATTTTTTATATATAAAATGCTTAATAATAAGTAATAACATATTATAATTTCCAAGCACAAAAACCTAACATTGTTTACCAACTCACCTAATTGTAATTAAAAAATAATTTAAAATTTATTAATGAATTAATTTATATAACTCTATCGTCCATAAATAATAGTCATATTTAAAATTTTTCACGGTAATTAAGAAAATAATTAAATGACCTCATTTTCATAAAAAAAATACTAATAATTTACTTTATTATCCTTTCTTGGAAATTTGAAAAAACGAATATCAACATGACAAACAGCTAGTTTAATTAAGAATGAAGTGATAATATTAGTTCTAGAAAATTGTATAAATATTTATTATATTTTATAGAGATAAAAGGTAAAATTAAAACAAAAAATAATTAAGTCATTTTGATTTTTAAATGTGACAAATAATTTTAGAAAAAATAAAAAATTAAATGTGACTATTATTTGTAGACAAAGAAAGTAATAAAAATAATCTTCCTTTTCCCTCCTTTCACCCCATATCTAGAAGCAACTTATGGATTTTCTTCCTTTATCCTCTCCCCACCCAGGGACTCAGGAGAGTAGAGTTGTCCAATTCAATGACAAACATATGCATGTAGCATTTCAAAGTTTCTTCAATCATATCCAAATCTGGGACCATCCCATCCTATAATAATGGATGGGAACTAAAAATCAAAACTTAGAATAGGGATAAAGAGTTTATCACTTCATATAATAGAATCTTAGCCCCAAAAAAGAAAAATATTGTTAGAAAATTTGACTATTAATTTATCACATGCCATACAAATCTTGGGTAACTCATATGCTTTGGGTTCTAATTGAAAAGGAAGAGACTTGTACACATGGCTTGTATTGAAAAAAGGATATAGAAAGAATTGCAACCATAAAAGAAATTGTGATTGAACATGATTTTGTTCAAAGTTTGAGATAAACAATGGACTATCCATTGCATTATTATTCAATTTCATCACCTTATTTTTATATACATGTCTATATGCTTTGTGTATGGTTGGGGGAAAAATCTTGAAAAATTGTTAGACCAAGGAGAAAAAAGTGCCATGAGACTGTGAGGATTGTTTAAGTGAATGGGTTACCCTTTGTTTCAAAAGAGAAGTTCAAAGGTGATAGAAGCCAATAGCTATTAATTATACCCTTTCTTTAGGCTTCTTGAGGCTTTAACCTTCTTCATGATTCCTATATAAATTGGTCTAATAGAATATAGGGTAATTTATTATTTAATTTTTGGGTTTTGATTGATATTATAATTTGATTTTTATATTTTCAAAATTGAATGATTTAGCTCCTTAATAATGTTTTTGTCAAAATTAAAAGTAATTTCATTCAATATTATTGTTAGTTGAAGTGAAAAGACAAATATATTGTTTATTCAATTAAGAAAAATTTACTATTTAGTGTCTGAGTTTTGACTGGCACTATAACTTGGTCCCTATTTTTTAAAAATTAAATAATTTAGTCCTTAAATTTTATAATTACTGAAATTATTAGAATTTATTATTTTTCTTATTAACTTTGTTATTATTAAACTTTTTTCCTTAATTCTTTTTATGGAATATAAAGAATTAATTTATTTGATAACAATTAATTTTAATTGAAGGAAAACATAAGTGAGAGATAAAATCATTTAATTTTAAAAATATGGAGACTAAATTGTGATATCAGTTAAATTTTAGGGATCAAATAGTAAATTTTTCTTAATTGAATAAAATGTATATTTATCTTTTCACTTAAATTAATTATAATATTAAATGGAATGACTTATGATTTTAATAAAAATATAAATGAGAGATTAAATAATTTAATTTTTAAAATACAAGAATCAAATTATAATATTTATAAAAAAATCAAAAACCAAATCACAAATTTCCCTAGAATATAGGGTGTGGCTAAAAGAAATTGGAAAGGTAAGGTGTCATGATTTCTTCTTGGGAATGAGTTACATCAATGATCATCTAACTCTCCCTATCCATCACTATAATAAGGACTGAAAATAAACTTTATGGACCATAATAATGCATTTGATATTGGGACCAATTAGACCTAAAGAAAAAGGTTCAAATTGGACCCATTCTATTTGACTTCAACTCCTCTTTTCTCTGCCTACCCTTGAACCTAAGGGTTCTCTTCATTCATTTTTAATAGGTTGTTCTTGAATTTAACTGTAATTTAATTACAACAAAATGGGTCAAAGTTGGAACTATTGATTTTAGTATTTAGGCAATAAAATTGACTGGGTTAGATCTTGGTAGAACGCCAATTGGTGCAATAGAGACGCCCATCTTATCCCAAGTCTAAATCATCAATAATGCGTTAACTTCAAATAAAGCCTTGAATTATTCCCATCCATTGAACTAAGATTCTTCATCATTCAATGTCAAATTATAATTAATTTATAGTCTATGATTACTTCTTTCTTTTTAAAATGTGACCATTTTGAGTCCATGTTGAAACTTGGAATTGCTCAGTGAATCTAATTATTTCATTTTTTTTTCTTTATTTATGTTATTTTAGTCAAATAAATTTCATCCACTACTCAATAAATTATATATTAATTCATTTTAATATAAAATTATATAAATAATTAAGTTATTTTATACATTAAAATTATTAGCTAATTTAATATTATAATTCAACCACTTATATATTGTTATTTTAATTTATATTCTTTCAATATAAAATTCTCAATATTCTTCTTTTAAATGTAATCACATAATTGTCATTTCATAATTAATTAGTACTTAACTCAATATGGATCCAATTATACATCTTTATGGACAGTTAAAACTCAAGATAATTTAAACTTTAATATCAAAATAAATTTAGAGAAAGTGCTGAACAAATTACATACTAATTTATTTTTATACTGATATATATAAGCGATTGAATTATTTTATACATTAAAATAACTAACCAATTTAATGTTATAACTCAATTATTTATATAGTTTCTTTTCATTTTATATTCTTTAAATATAGGATTCCTAACACATAGTTCACCAATGCTTTCCCCACCCCATTATTTAATTTTTTTTTTTTTTTTCGATTTCGTGCTTGTGGGTTTCTTTCTTTATATTCTCTTTTCAAGTTTTAGGTTAATTGTTCTCACTAGCCCATTTGAAGACTTAGACTACAACAACTTTCTTTACCAATGAGCGTTTGTATTGGTGATTTGTTAGTATTGGTGTTTATGCTTATGTTTATGGTAGTTTCGTTTGTTGTGAATCCATTAATTTTGGCCCATTATGTCTTGCCATTGCCATTTTTAGTCTCTGCTTGGTCATCCAATCTAAGCTTGAAGATGGAAATGTGATTCAACAAATCACTAGCCAAATTAGAGGCTTATGAACTAGACAATGGTGGCAGCACCTATCTTCCTTGCCAAGTGCTTCTTTTGCTCCATAGTATTGCAAAGGCAGCTGTTAGCTGCCACTTATTTTGCATTTATTTAGGGCATTTGTTTAGAAATTTTTGTGTGTATATCTGTTCTTACATTTTTATTGTATGATTCTGATATAATTTTGGTAGTTTAGCTTGATTAGGAACCTATTTGTTAGCTGTAATTTTATATATATATCTTTGATTTCTGGGGCAATAAAGATCAGAATTCTTATTCAAAATTTCTTAGTTCTTTTACATGGTATCAGAGCCATGGCTGATGAAAAGAAAAATGAGAGTTCTGGATCAGGGAAGAAAACTTCTAGTTCTTGCACACTGAATTCGAATGACAACTCAGGTAACTTGATTACCCAAGTTCAGTTGAAGGGCGAGAATTACGAAGAATGGGCGCGAGCTATGCGGACTGCATTGTGGGCCAAAAAGAAATATGATTTTATTAATGGATCTGTTAAGCAATCAGCAGATGACTCACTGGAACTCGAAGATTGGTGGACGGTTAACTCTATGCTAGTTTCTTGGGTGTTTAACACCATTGAACTGACGCTTCGCTCGACCATCTCTCACATGGAGAACGTAAAGGATCTATGGAAGGATATTAAAGAGAGGTTCTCGATTGGGAATGGTCCACGAATATAGCAACTGAGATTGGATCTGGTGAGTTGTAGGCAGGAAGGTCAACCGATCGTGTCCTATTTCGGAAGATTGAAAACGTTATGGGATGAAATAAACAACTATGATCAGATACCAGTGTGTATCTGTGTAGGCTGCAGATGCAATCTTACCATTGAATTGGAAAGAAAGCGTGAAAAAGATAGAGTTCATTAGTTTTTGATGGGCTTGGATGAAGAAGGTGTTAGTAATATGCCCTAGAGCATATCATTTAGTATGTATCTTGTACATGTTTTTATTAATAAAAGGCATTTCCACTTTTTCGTTTACATAAGATATTTATGTGTAATAGAAAAGGTCCATTGATATTTTGTTAGAAATTCTATTCTTAAGTTGTTAAGAATATGAGTGACAGTATTTCTAGTACAAAATATCATAAATAGGTTCACAATGAAGGATACTTCATAATAAGGACATGACTTATCCAGAAAGATTGTATTCATGTTTGTTCCCAAGTTATTTATATGAGATATAAATAAGATAAAATGGTGAGTCTCATGCCATATGACAAACATGATAGGCACTTATACATGATAAGTAGGCCGAACCAGTGACACTTATGACAAGCACATGGAGTTTACTCTTGTCAATATTTTGTCATAAATTATATCAGTGCATATAATCTTTAGACCTGAGATAGCACAGTTATCTTGTATATAGGTAGTTTGAGTTTGATACTGCTTTCATACTTGTACTGTGTATGGGTATATGGGCATGTGTTGGCTCCTACTAGTTATATATGGAGGTAGGTGTTAATCAAGATGGAATCTGTTCCTCTAAGTAAATAGAGATAAAATCCTATGTTCATTTAATTGTTCTTGATGTTTCAAGTTCCTGGCCAAGATAGATAGATTTAATCAGAAAAGAGTTTCTGATAAGAAAAATCTTTTTAATCAAGAACTGGAATTAAAAGAGAACATAATATTCATAGCAAATTGAGTTTGACATAAACCATGACTCTAACTTGAGTTGAGATTTTGTAACAGAGAGATTCTAGTGCATGGTAACATATGATTATATGTTCATTTAAGGTAAACCTTATTACTAATTGGGTGGCCATGGCATGCTATGCTAGGTGTTAACCATGGTCTATGAGGTGCATAAAATGATTTAGAGAAATCATTTATGGTAAGAAAGAGTTCTGATGATATTAAGAGTTGATATCATATCTCATTGTCAATTAGTAATAAGCCTAGTAAGTCACACACATACACAAGTTATCACCTAATTAAATATGATTTAATTAATTAATTAAAGAGTTTAATTGATTAATTAAATAGGTTTGGTTTGCAATTAGATTGTAAAGTCCCTAGCATGACTTGAAATCAAATCTAGATTATTGGATGTATAGTATAAGTTAAATTTATATTTAAAGTGTTTAAATATGAATTTAATTAATGAGAAATTAATTAATAGAGATTAATTAATTAATTTATATTTGATATAAATTAATTAGAAGAAGAGAAATAATTATTTTGGGTTAAGAACTCAAAATTAAGACAAATGGGCATTTTGGTTATTTCACAGTGTGACACGTGGCACCATGAGATGGTGACACGTGGCATTACACATAAGCTTGCCAAATGTCTTTTAATCATGTAAGATGATTAAAATCAAGATTAAATATAGGTTTGACACCTGGCACAATGTGATTGGGTCACTTAAACCTAGAACTAATCAAATTGTGACATGCGGCAAGGGTTTAATATGTTAACCTAGCTATATAAGTGTTGTTATGAGAAAAAATAAAACACAAGCAGCAGCCTCTCTCTTTGTGCCGCCACTTTGGAGTGCCATTCTCTCCTCTTCTCTTCTTCTCTCATCAATCCAAGAGATTAGAAAAACAATCTCTTGAATTAAGAACACCAGAAATTGTTTCTAATGTCCTGTTTACTTCTCTATACTTTTAAAAGGCAGAACTTAATTTTCTAATTAATAGAAAAAGCTTTAAAAGCTGTTCAAGGGCTACCATAGGTGTTCTTGGTGTGGACAAACTAGAGGGACAACATTTGGTGTCCTGAAGACGAATCTCAAAGGCGCAAATACACTACAGTGCATCAAGAGGTTAGTATGTTTGTTCTTGATTTTATCTAGGGTTCTAAAATTAATCTGATTAATTTTAAAATCTTAAATAGCAAATATAGATCCAAAAAACATATTAAAAGAGTTTTAATATGTTTTTTATCATTGAAATTAAATAGATAAAAATAAATCTTGCATGATGCATATGACCCTAGGTAAAAATTTTTGAATTCAATGGTATAAACTTGTTTTTTTCACGCTTTCGTTCCTTCAATTGGTATCAGAGCCACTATATTTGCCATTTAGATTGTTGATTATATGATTTAATTGTGTTTTTTGATCATGAGATGATTTATCCATTGCTGGTTGCAATGGAGGTGTGGCGGCATGCTTGAAAAACACCATCAATGGTGTGCATGGTTTGGCTTCCATGGGTGGTTCAAGGTTTGGCTTTTAATTATGCAATTGTTGTATGATCTAAGGCCTATTCTTTGACTAATTAAAGTGTTTAATTTGTAGTTTTAATCACATAATTAAATTATGATTCAAATCATAATTTTAAAAATTATTTGGATGTGATTCAAATATGAATTTTAAAAGTTGTTTGAATGTGATTCAAATCTGAATTTTTAAAGTTGTTTGAATCATATTCAAATCTAAATTTTTAAAGTTGATTGAATAATATTCAGATCTGATTTTTTAAAAAATGTTTGAATGTGATTCAAATATGATTTTTTAAAAAATGTTTGAATGTGATTCAAATCTGAATTTTTAAGGTTGTTTGAATGTGATTCAAATCTGAATTTTTAAATTTGTTTGAATGAGATTTAAATCTGAATTTTTAAATTTATTTGAATCATATTCAAATCTGGATTTTTAAGTTGAATATGAGATATTCAATTTAATTTAAGTATGTATGTTTTATTTAATTGTTAAATAGTGATATGCATGATGGATGATCATAGACTATAAAAGACCAATATAATTGGATTTATTTCTTTTATGTTTCTTTGGGATTGTAAATTAATTAATTTATTTTAATTTATTTTGGGCATGTATTATTAAGTTTGTAATAATTTTTGGGTTGTGATTTCATTTATTTAAGTTATTGTAAATTCGCCTTGGTATGCCAAGGATTACTATGTAATTGGATTGCAAGAAGTTCAAGGAGGTCAAGAGCATTGGTGGGACCAGTGGGAGGAATTCAAAATCAAGTGTTGATTATGTACTCCTTCAGCAACTCTTGTAAATTGAATGAATGAAATGCACCTAGGAATGCCCTGATTCAATTCTTGGTGGCTCAGAATTGAATCCCTTAAAAAGTCCATGATCATACCATATTTACTGCTTATCCATGATTGCATGAGATGTATAGGAATGTATGCAATTATATGATATATGCATGCTAAATGGATAATGTGTAAAGTGAGACCTAACTAGTAATTAGGATGACCATAAAATCTTCCAAACAAAAGATTAAGTTGGAAATGCTATAATTAAAGTAATTATAACATAGGCCCTCCATTGGGGCAATTATTTTAAGAAATTTTAAATAGTTGCATAAGATGCAATTAATTTAAGAGATTTTCTTAAGAATAATTGTTAAGCATGAGATGTTGTAAATATGTAAATGGTTTGGTGCCCAATATTGGATGTACCTGAGGACATTAAAATTATTTGCATAATTACTGGCTCAATGGGATCAATTTAACTAATGCAAGATAAGTCAATAATGGATGTACCTGAGATTTTGAGCATTAGGGGCTAGGTAAAGGATTAACCTCACATGAGATGTGATGGGCAAGGAGTTGCTCTCTTATAGTTTATTGTAATTCCAATAACGGATGTACCTGAGGATGATCAATAGAATTATAAGAATTCAATCACCCACTAGAAATCCATCCAACTAGGATTTCCGTTTTCTACTTTGAAAGTGTAGGATTCTCTAAGTTAGTGAGAGGACCAATTTAATTAAAAGACCATAATCATTTTGGTTAATTACATGATACATTTACTAATTAATTTGGTTATTTTCTGCAGTTAATTTTCTGATAATAATGAGCACAGAACAACCACCACTATCCAATATCCTTGCAAGAATACTTGATTGCAATAGGTTGACAGGACCTAATCTCTCTGATTAGCTAAGAAATTTGAAACTTGTCCTGAACCTTGAACATATAGGATATGTTCTAGATTCAAATGTTCCTGGTCCCTTACGTCCAGAGGCCACACAAGAGGAACATGAAACTTTGGACAAGTGAAAGGAGCATGATATGAGAGCTAAGTGTTACATGCTTGCTTTCATGAGTAATGAGTTACAGAAATAGCATGAGAACATGCAGAGTGCGAGTGAGATCCTCCTTCACCTACAAGAGTTATATGGTGAGCACAGCAGGAACGCTAGGTATGAGATATCTAGGCAGCTGTTTCGCATGAGGATGTCTGAGGGACAGAATGTTGGGGATCATGTCCACAAGATGATTCGGCTGATTGAGCAGCTGGAACATCTTGACTTCAATATGGATTTTCAACTACAGACGGATTTGATCCTTCAGTCCCTTCCTGAGTCTTTTGGGAATTTTGTGACAAATTTTCATATGACTAAATAGGAATGCACCTTAGCTGGTTTACTCAACATGCTGGTTATTGCCCAAAAGAATATGCCGGGTAATAAAGAAAAAGAGGTAGCTTTGATTGCATCTTCTTCTATTGGAAATTCCAACAAGAAGAAGGGCAATAAGAAAAAAAACCTCAGATTCCTGGTCCTTCTAAGAAAATAGCTAAACAGAAAGGGAAGACTAAAGCTGATGGAGGCAAAGGAAAGTGTTTCCACTGCCAGAAGGATGGGCACTGGAAAAAGAACTGCCCAGAGTATCTTGCTTCTCTGAAGGACAAGAAGGATACACCTTTGGAATGTATGTCCATATCTTGTTATTTAGATTCTGATGATACTCATAGTTCATCTACAGCTTGGGTTTTAGATACTGGTGCCAGTTCTCACATTTCTAATGATATGCAGGAACTAGCAAATAGTAGCAGCTTGCGTTCTCAAGATATTAGAGTCCAGATTGGCAATGGCTCAACTGTTGAAGCTTTAGCCAAAGGATCTAAATCTTTTTACATGTTTGGACATATTTTGTGTTTGGATAATATTTTATATGTACCTGATGCTTTTAAGAAAATCATTTCTATATCTAGTTTGACTAGAAATGGCTATGAATTTCAGTTCACAGATGATGTTTGCAATATTTATTTTGAAAATAGATATGTTAGTTCGGGTTATATGAATGATGGTCTTTATTATTTGGATAATAATGACAAACACAAAATGAATGCAAGTGATCTAAATGAATGCAATGCCATAGTGAAAATCAACTCAAATTCAAAATATATTTTGCACTTAAGGTTATGTCATGTTGCAGAAGATAGGATTACAAAATTGGAGAAAATAGGGATTCTATCCTCATTGGGCTCTGAGCCTACTTCAACTTGTGAATCTTGCCTTCAGGGCAAAATGACTAGATCACCCTTTGTTGGACAAGGGCTAAGAGCTGAAAATATTTTGGAGCTAATACATAGTGATGTATGTGGTCCATTTAAAGTAATGGCTAGAGGGGGCTTTCATTATTTTATTACCTTTACTGATGATAAATTAAGGTTTGGATATTTGTATTTGATGAAATACAAACATGAATCCTTTGAAAAGTTCAAAGAATTTAAATCTGAAGTAGAAAATCAAATAGGAAAGAGTATTAAAGCTCTTTGATCAGATCGTGGAGGTGAATATTTGAGTACTGCAGCAAATAAATGAAAACTTGGTAAAGTGCATAACGAAACCCATACTTGAAAGAAGCAATGTAGGTCACAAAATCATAAACCAATAAGCTTGATAAATAAATGATTTATGTGGAACTAATTTTCACATATGAATCACATCTGCAGTCATGTTCTGCACTTGCACCACTATTACAGGCATGTTCTTCTTGGTCGGACGGCCTGCAGTTTGCTCTTTTCCGGTCATAGGTTCGCGCATGGAGCCTTTCCTATTAGGGTTGGAATGGAATGGTGTTTGATTCAATATTGAATTAGAATTCGATCCTTTTGAGGTGTTCGCTTTCATTGAGTACTAGAATAATAATTAATATTAAATTGTGAAATTCGATTGAATTATATGTTCTGCACTTGCACCACTATTACAAGCATAACGAAACCCATACTTGAAAGAAGCAATGATTATAAGATAAAATACATATAATTATAAGATAAAACTCAACTCAACTCAACTAAGCCTTTATCCCAAAAATTTGGGGTCGGCTATATGGATTCGCTTTCTCCACTCTAAACGATTTTGGGTTAAATCCTTAGAAATGTGTAATGCTTCTAGGTAATGTTGTACTACTCTCATCCAAGTCAATTTAGGTCTACCCCTTTTTTTCTTTCTATCCTCTAACCTAATGTGCTCTACTTTTCTAACTAGAGCCTCCGTATTTCTACGCTTCACATGACCAAACCACCTCAATCTCCCTTCTCTCAACTTATCTTCAATTGGCACCACTCCTACCTTTTCTCTAATACTCTCATTACAGACTTTATCTAGTCTAGTATGGCCACTCATCCACCTTAACATTCTCATATCTGCAACTCTTATCTTAGACGCACACGACTCTTTCAGTGCCTAACACTCACTACCATATAACATAGCCGGTCGTATGGCTGTACGGTAAAATTTTCCTTTCAACTTATTGGGAATCTTACGATCACATAAAACTCCAGTGGCACGTCTCCACTTTAACCATCCGGCTTTAATCCTATGACTAACATCTTCCTCACATCTCCCATCAACTTGAAGGACTGAGCCTAGATATTTAAAGTGATTACTTTGGGACAGTACTACTCCATTCAAACTAACTCCTTCCCTATCACCAGTTTGGCCTTCACTAAACTTGCAATGCATGTATTCTGTCTTCGTTCTACTTAACTTAAAACCCTTTGACTCTAGAGCACTTCTCCAAAACTCTAGCTTTCTATTGACTCCTTCTTGTGTCTCATCTATCAGAATAATATCATCCGCAAACATCATGAACCAAGGAATACTCTCTTGTATATGTTTCGTCAATTCATCTAAAACTAATGTAAAAAGGTAAGGGCTTATGGCTGATCTTTGGTGTAATCCAATTGAGATCGGAAAATCTCTTGTGTCTCCTCCCACCGTGCGCACAATAGTAGTTGCTCCTTCATACATATCTTTCAACACTTGTATGTACCTAATAGATACCCTCTTTTGTTCTAACATATTCCATAAGATATCTCTTGGAGCACTATCATAAGCCTTCTCCAAATCAATAAAAACCATGTGCAGATCTTTCTTCACATCTCTATATTTCTCCATCAAGCTTCTAATGAGAAAAATCGCTTCTATAGTTGAACAACCGGGCATGAAACCAAATTGATTGAGAGAGATAGAAGTATCATGACGTAGTCGATGCTCCACAACTCTCTCCCACAACTTCATAGTATGGCTTATGAGTTTAATTCCTCTATAGTTTGAGCAACTCTGCATGTCTCCCTTATTTTTAAAAATAGGTACTAAGATACTCCTCTTCCATTCATCAGGCATTTTCTTTGAGTTTATAATTTTATTAAATAATTTAGTCAACCATGCCACTCCCATATCTCCCAAACACTTCCACACTTCAATTGGTATTTCATCGGGTCCACAGGATTTACCCACTTTCATTCTCTTAAGTGCTTCCTTTACTTCTAAAGATCTAATCCTTCTAGTATAATTCACATTCTTTTCTATTATTCTATAATCTATATTCACGCTATTACCATTTTGACTATTATTAAAGAGATCATTAAAATAATTTCTCCATCTTTCTTTAATGTCCTCATCTTTCACCAACACTTTTCCTTCTTTATCCTTAATGCACCTAACTTGATTGAGATCTTGACATTTCCTTTCTCTCCTCCTTGCTAATCTATAAATATCTTTCTCCTCTTCTTTAGTTCCAAGTTTCTCATATAACTTTTCAAAGGCCTGTGCTCTTGCTTGACTAACTGCCTTTTTTGCCTCTTTCTTTGCTATCTTGTACTATTCATATGCCTCATTATTATCACATTTAGGTAATTTCTTATACCATTCCCTTTTTCTCTTTACTGCCTTTTGTACTTCCTCATTCCACCACCATCTCTCTTTTGAGGGTGGTCGATGTCCTTTAGACTCTTCAAGTACTTTTCTAGCTACTTCTCTAATCTTTGATGCCATCTGTATCCACATATCATTGATCTCCATATCCAGCTTCCATACTTCGGACTCGAGAAGCTCATTTTTGAACTTCACTTGCTTTACTCCTTTGAACTCCCACCACTTTGTTCGGGCTATACTATTTCTTCTGACCTTACTTGAATTGTCCCTAAACTTGACATCCAAGACCACCAACCGATGTTGACTTGTTAAAGCCTCCCCTGGAATGACCTTGCAATCCTTACATAAAGCTCTATTTGTCTTTCTGGTTAAGAGGAAGTCGATTTGGCTTCTATGTTGCCCACTTTTGAAAGTCACTAAATGTGACTCTCTTTTTATAAAGTAGGTATTTGCTGGCATTAGGTCGTATGCCATAGCAAAATCCAGGATGCTTTTTCCCCCCTTATTTCGACTTCCAAAACCAAAACCTCCATGAACATTCTCATAACCTTGTCTATCACTTCCTACATGTCCATTCAAATCTCCACCAATGAAAACATTCTCTTCATTCAGTATGCTTTGTATTAAATCATCAATATCTTCCCAAAACCTTTGTTTACTCTCACTGTCTAGTCCAATTTGTGGGGCATAAGCACTAACTATATTTATTGTTTCTCCTTCTAGTACTTGCTTTACTAGTATAATTCTATCTTCTACTCTTTTCACAGCTATTACTGCGTCTTTCAATGTCTTGTCTATGATTATGCCCACTCCGTTCTTATTTCTCTCCTTTCCGATAAATCACAGTTTGTACCCTGAATTACCCACTTCCTTACTTTTCTCTCCTACCCATTTAGTCTCCTGAATGCAAGCAATATTCACCCTTCTCCTTTCCAAGGTATCGACAAGCTCCATTAATTTTCCTATAAGTGATCCAACATTCCAAGTACCAACCCTGATCCTCCTCCTAACCTGCTCCTTCCTAATTGGTCTCTTTCTATGATATCTTCTATTGTTTTCTATGTCTATCTTGTGTTCTGTTTCACTATCTGTTCTACCATCTGTCCTATGGACTAACTTCTTTACCCACACCCATCCATGATGTGGGAACCCTTGCTCACTTAGCACCACACTCGGGCGCTAGCATGGCGCGTCGCTTTCGGTGAACGCCCTACACCCTTGCATATTTCTCACTACACCCGGGCTCCGATGTAGCGCGTCTTTAGTAGAGGACGCCCCAACGTTTATATCATTTGAATCCATATCATAAGGTGTGATCAAATTTTTACGCTGGTTGTCACCTACCGCAACCCTCATCCTTTATCTGGGCTTGGGATCGGCTAAGCGCAAACTACTTAGGCGGAGTGATTATAAAATTACTCACGTGAACACAGATGATACTTAATCTTCTTTTCTCAATATAAAGATAAATAATCTTAGAATATATAGATTGAGAGATTTAAACTTGAAACTTCCTTAATCTATATATTTTAATGGTGAACGAAAATCGATTAAGCTACCCTTTATTGGCATTGAATAAATAATTTAATAATAAAATATTTAGAATTATAAATTTAAATTTAAAATATAAATTGGAAATTTTAATTATTAGAAAACCTAATAATCTGCCCTATCCGAAATTATTGATATTCAAGTTGTACTTTTTGTAAAAGAAAAATAAAATGATGGGAGCCTTGTGATTTGATGATGATTTTGTTTCATCAACATGTAATGGTGGGTCTGTAGCGTTTTACCAAAGGTTGAAATTGGGCCGGCAGCCCTTAACAAATACATGCCGGCATGGTTCTCTGGGCCCCCACTTTTGGACCACTGTTTTAAGGGCCCACTCTCTCTTTTCTTAATAGCTTTTGATTATGCTTATTTAATCATCTTTTAAAATTTAATCATCCGAATCTAACATTGATCAGGTTCGGATCCGAGCCACACGTTTAAATACTTTTGCATGTTGGAGGGAAAGGGAGAGCTTGAATTGACAATGAAGCCCTTGGTCTATTGGCATATTTACAACTGGCCTTGTGCGGGTGGAGGATGTATCGGAAGGTAAATCAGGAATTGAAAACTCCAAAAGTAGCATGTAAAAAATAATTTCATTTAATCTCTCATATAAAAATTAAAATTTTATAAGAATTTAATTTAATTATTTTTTTAATTATTTTTTATATTTAAAATGAAAGAATTTAATTTTTAATAAAAAATTATATTTAAAAAAATAAAAATTAAATATTATTGTGTGAGAACTTAATTAATTTTTTTATATAAATGATTTAATTCAAAAGAAGTCCTATATAACACAATATAAAATGTAATTGAATTAATAATATGTGTTTACATCATTCATTCATATGTAAATATTTTCATATTTTAATAAAATTATTAAAATTTAGAAAATAATTTGATTTTTCTTTAATTATAAAAATGTTTTTTATAAATTTATTTTTTTAGATATCTAAACATTAAAAAATAAAAAAAAATTGAAATAAATGAAACTTTATATATTAATCAATAACACCTATTGAATTAAAGGCGCTAATCAATCTTTTCGTCAACAACTATGTTAAAATAGTGAAAATGACCAACTGCCTATTCGGGTAAATTATTATTTAATTTTTATATTTTAATAAAATTAATTATTTAATCTCTATATTTTTAAAAATATATCATTTAGTTTTTATATTTTACTTTTATTAAGTTATTTAGTTCCTCATTAATTTTTCTTTTAGTCAATAATTATCAAATTACTATTTAATCCCTTTATTTTAGTGAAACTAATTAGTTAATCGCTATATTTTAGAAAAACATATTAGTTAGTCTCTATAATTTAACTCTGTTAACTATTTAATCTCATAATTATTTTTTATACCTAAGTTACCCTAATCTTCTCCCCCTTATTTATCTCTTATCTTCCCTTATTTCTCTTTTTCAATTTTTTTTTTCTCTTCTATGTCCGCACTCTTCTTCCCCTCATCCTCTTTTTTATTTTCATTTATTGATAAAAATGGTACGAGCTGTTTGCACAAAAAAAGTTAATCAGTTTCTTTAAATTTCTAAGTAATCAAGAGAAACACAAAAATAATGTATAAAAAATTAGAAAATTTTTAAAAAAATATAAATTCAGATATAATCTTCATATAGTAAAATTTATATTTTTATCTAATAATATACTTTTCAAAATATTATATTTTTTCAAAATAAATGTATTAACTAATTAATTTCACTAAAATAAAGGGGTTAACTAGTAGTGTCTTTCAAAATATATGGATTAACTAATTAGTTTTCTTAAAATAGAGAGAATAAATAGTAGTTTGAAAAAAAAAAAATTTTGACGGATGAACTAAATAGTTTAATGAAAGTAAAATACATGAATTAAATAGTATATTTTTTAAAATATAAGGATTAATTAATTAATTTCGTTAAAATATATAGACTACATAATATTTTTTCCACAATATAAAAATTTCACTTTATATGGAAAAAAATTAATAAATAAATAGTAATAATTTAATTTTTAAGAGTAGTTTTTGTTATTGCCTTTTGTTTTCCAAATAGCAAAAAAGGATGCTAATAAACCAAATGGAGCTTAAAATAATTTGGGTTAAACAAATACACTAACTAATTATAGAAGGTCATTAAAATTAATTTATCTTAATTATAGAAAACCAATATTTTCAAATAAAATTGTCAAGGTTAATTTCATTTTTGTTGATTAGCATATATAATTAAAGGTGCAAGTGTTAAAGAAAATACAAACAAAGGTGCGCAATAATCATCATCATATGTCCTTTCCAAGTGTTAATTTTATTTATTACTTATATAATAACAATATCTCTAATTATGATTACATGCCTACCCTATGCATGAGCAAGAGGCAACTACATCATTCATCAATAGAAAAAAAAAACATTTTTATTAAAAAATTTAATGGTGCTATAAATATTTATCTTCATATCTTAGACTTTTTAATTTGTATATTTATTAATTATAAAATTATTTAGTCAACAAATTGCATGAATGAATATAAAAAAAATACTATTTAATTAATGTATTTTAAAGAAATTAATTAATTAATTATTTTAAAAAATACACTATTTAGTCATTATATTTTACTTTCGTTAAACTATTTAGTTCATTTTATCAAATTTTTTATTATTTATGTCCTTTAAAATATTATTTAGTCTATTTTTTTAAGAAAACTAATTAATCAATCTATATATTTTAAAAAATAATATTATTTAATATCTCTATTTTATTGAAACTAATTAATTGATTTATATATTTTGAAAAATATAGTACTTTAAAAAATATATACTCTTGAATAAAAATATAATTTTTGCTATGTGATACTAAATCTAAAATTACATTAAAAAAATTAATTTTTTATATATCATTTTTATGTTTTCTCTACTAAAAAATAATTTTTTTTATTACTTAAAAATTTAAGAAAATTAATTAACTTTTTTGTATAGACAGTTTATATAATTTTCATCAACAAATAAAAATAAAAAGAGAATGAGTGAGAGAAGGGTGTGAGTGTAGAAGAGAAAAAACATGATGATGGAAAGAGAAAAATAAGGGAGGATATGGGAGAAATAAAGAATAAAAAATTAGGGTGATTTATGTATAAAAAATACTTATTAGACTAAACAGTTAATGAAGTCAAATTATATAAACTAATCAATATATATATATTTTTTAAATATAGAATTAATTAATTATTTTTATTAAAATAGAGAGATAAAATACTAATTTAACTAGTATTATGAAAAAAAATTAATAAAAAAACTAATTCATTTAATAAAAATAAAATATAAAAATTAAATAATATTTTTTTAAAATATAAAAATTAAATAATTAATTTTATTAAAATATGAAACTAAATAATAATTTATTAAAAAATAATAAATGGAATTATTATAATGATATAAATGTAACGTTTTGATTATTTTTTAAAAAAGTAATATTTTGGTAATGTCGAAAAAAATATAAAAAAAAAACTATGATTAGGAAATTACATGTACTAATTATATGCAGTAAACGACAAACCTATGAGGAGAATCCTTTGCCACGTGGCAATCATGCGGAGTCCATCTCACCAATATCATTAGATATACAATAAGGTGAGATGTGAAAGGGAACATCTATTTATATTTTCAGATAAAATTCCAGTGATTAAAGATCCTTTGCTTCTGATGGATTCCCTTGATCTACTCTTTGAGATGACAGTGAAATCATACTTCTTCAAGAAAACGAAATTCCACTTCTACATTTCTCTATTTTTATCATATTCGGCAAATGTTTGGAAATTTTCATGAAATTTATTTATTTTTTTATTGGTTCTTAATGATATTTAAATTTAAAAATTTATAATTTTAAATACAATTTTAATATCATTGAACTAAGATCATATTTAATATAGCATAATTAAAATTATATTATGATCATAATTACATTGCTTTTTTTATTATATTGTTTTGATATTAAAAAAAAATTTGACATAATAAAATAATAATTACATAACGTAATTAATTATATTTAAATAATATAAAAATTATTATATATAAAAATTAATGTAATTATGATTATTGCCATTTTATTACCACTCACAATGATTACTACTATTTTATTAATATTATAAATAAATTAAATATTAAAATAAAAATTATCATTACATTTCAATAATATTTTTATTTTATAATTAAATAGAAAATTTTTATAATAATTATTTATAATTTTAATTATATTACATAATTAATTATATCATAATACATTATACTTTGCCCAGTATAATATAAAATTTATTGGTTCATGAAATTTATTAATTTTATATAATGTATCTATGATTAATATAAATGTGTGTATAATTAATATGTAATTATATATATAAGCCACTTGAGCTAAATTAGTTTATTTTAGTCTCCAAAATAAACTAATTAAATAATAATTCGAACATATAATTAAAAAATTATTTTTTTTCTTGAAAAAATAATTTTAATATCTCACTCAAATTAATATTATTAGTTTTAAAATAAATAACGATAGCAAAAGAAAAAAGGAGGGTAAAATTAGCGCTTCGGTTACTTTACCCGCAAAAACATAAACCGTCTCGCTGACAAAACCGGGAGGTTCGGAACCTGGTTGGGTAAGAGAGCTTTTCCCCTTCAAAATTAGACACAGGGATGAGAGAAACTGAGAGAAAGTGAGAGAAAATCTTACCAAAAGCTCCATTATCTTTCTTTCTTTCTCTCTCTATAACGCAAACCTTCCATCTATACCTTCAGATAGATCTCAACAAGGCCATATATCCTTTTCTCCGTCTCTTAGAGTACATATATAGATAGATATAGCTACACACACATCACATATATACATACGCATCTTCATGGTTTGTGAATTTTGGAGCTTTGGGTTTTTGAGGGTTCAAGGGGATATATGTGAACAGGGATTTCTGAAAGAGGAATTTTCAAATTTTAGAGGGTGAGTTTTTGTTTGTTGGAGAAAATGGCAACAGAGCAAGCATTGCCTTTCTCTGTTGTTTCTGTTGTGGAGGAAATTCTTCAACAACATGGGACTTGGACTAGATCAAGAGAAATTGATGTGGCTTCAAGAAAAGCTGATGAAGCTTGTATGATCAAGATATAATCTTTCTCTTCACTTGTCACCTTTCGTTTTGTTTCTTTTTTTTTTCCTTGCTTATTCCACATTTTGATTGATTTTGAGCTTTTTCTATTGTTCCTGGATGTTTGGAAATTAGGAAAATTTATGGCCATATTCTTTGCCGGTTTCTTTCAATATCCAATCTTGGAATTAAGCTGTTGAATTTGTTTAATTAGGTGGTTGATTTATACGAATATGATGGCATGTGGAATTTAGTATTAAATCTTATAATATTGAGAGGATTCCAACTTTAGCCTTGAAATCTGAGTTTCTGAATTGCATTTTCCATAGATGATCCTTTTTCGAATGGTGCTTCCTTGTGTTTAGGCTTTTGGAGGAATTTCAATTTTTTGGTTACAAGTAATCATTAATATTTAGTTGCTATAAGAAGAAGAAGAAGAAGAAGCAAAACGTATAGAAATTCATGTTGCTGCCATGTTTTGCAGCCCTTAGAAGGTATGAAGCAGCTGGGTGGCTTCGAAAAATGATTGGAGTTGTTGGGGGAAAAGAGTTGCCTGCAGAGCCCTCAGAAGAAGAATTCCTGCTTGGATTGCGAAGTGGGATAATCTTGTGCAATGTCATTAACAAGGTTCAACCTGGAGCAGTGCCAAAGGTATGATTCAACCTGGTTTTTACCTGATTTCATTTTAATTGCCTAATTACGTGATTTTGATGAGTTTTGGTGGAATTTTTGCCTGGAATTTTGGCAGGTCGTGGAAGGCCCTAGTGATTCCGTTACGGTTCCTGATGGTGCAGCTCTATCTGCATTTCAGTACTTCGAAAATGTTAGAAACTTCCTTGTTGCTGTGGAGGAAATGGGGCTTCCAAACTTTGAAGCCTCTGATCTGGGACAGGTGAGAGATGAAGTGAAAAGGAAGGGAAAAATCTTGAAAATGCCATGCCAATTTCCTATCACATTGTGAAAGTTGTCTTTCTCTTATAATATTTGTACATATCTTGAATTTTCAGGGAGGAAAATCTGCTCGGGTCGTGAACTGCGTTTTAGCACTTAAATCATATAGTGAGTGGAAACAAAGCGGTGGAATTGGTACATGGAAATATGGTGGAAGTTTAAAACCCCAACACAGTGGGGCTGGGAAACCCTTCATGCGAAAAGTTACAGAACCTTTCATGAATTCTTTTTCGCGGACCACATCTTTGCCCAGTGGTGATCACTCTTTATGTGATGATCTTGGCTATGACCTCAATGAAGCAGTCAGTGAGCTTACCTGTTTCTCAATGGTTTTTTTTTGGGTATACAATACAACTAAAAGCTTATTTACTTGCACTCTAATTTGCAGAGTGCCTCTAGCTCCTTGCATATGCTACTTCGTGCAGTTCTTTCCAATAAGAAGCAAGAAGAAATACCTAATGTAAGAATTCTTCTTGTTCCTGTTAGACTGGTTATTCTTTTAGATGGGTATTGAACAATATATACCCAAGGAATCAAACAGAAAATTCTCTTTCCAATATAATCTGAGCCACCTTTCCTATATATTTATTTTGTTCTTTTTTTTTTCCATTTTTCTTTTTCTTTTAACCGAGGAATCATTTGTGGATAACAGATTGTAGAATCTATGTTGAATAAAGTCATGGAGGAGTTTGAGCGTCGGCTAGTAAGCCAACAAGAGCAGGTGAGGATCTTTATTTCAAAAATGTGAAATTGCCTTCCTTTCCTCTCTCTCTCTCTTCAGTTTCCACCTCTTATTGTGATTAATGTGAAGTCTACTAGTCTTTGATGTAGAACTATTCATTAATCTGACAGATGAAAACAACTGCAAAAGATATGGTAGCTTCTAGCCCTGGCATGTCTATTAAAACAACTTCTGGTGATATGAAGGTATGGATTTTCCTTGCATGACTTTGATCTCTAATTGAGCAATGAATTTGCATAATTTGAAATATAATATAGAATGCAAGTTCTGTCTTCAATGGGTGATTTTTTTTTAACTTTTAATTAATGCAATGGTTAAGATGGAAGAAGAAACTCCTATACCAATCAAGTTGGAAGAAATTTCTACACCAATCAAAGCAGAAGAATATTCCACAGAAATCACAACAGAAGAATGCTGCAATCAAAAGGATGATCATGATGAGGAATCGAAAATTCAGCTTTTGAAGCAGCAAATGATGGTTGAACAGCAACAGATACATATTCAGGTAATGTCTACCACTCTAAAATCTTTGAACCTTCCCAGGATGATTTAACTAGTGAATATTTTGGTGCCCGTAGGAACTCAAACGCACTCTTCACTCAACGAAAGCAGGGATGCAGTTTTTGCAGATTAAGTATCAGGAGGAGTTCAGCAATCTGGGTAAAATTATTACTTCATGCATTTTTTTTGAAGATTATTAGACAAGGAATGATTATATTATTACCATTTCTGTAACAGGCAAGCACTTGCATGGCCTAGCTCATGCTGCTTCAGGATACCAGAGAGTCCTTGAAGAAAACCGCAAGTTATACAATCAAGTTCAGGACCTAAAAGGTATCATTTGTTATTGGTGTGAAGTTTGATTTAATGGTTTTGTCACTATGCATGTGCTAAGTTTCTCAGCTTGGTTTAATAGTAATTAAATACGGTTGATTAGGAAATATTAGGGTATACTGCCGAGTGAGACCCTTCTTGCCGGGACAACCAAACCGTTTCAGTGCTGTGGATCACATGGAGGAAGGAAGCATTACAGTAATCACTCCCTCAAAATATGGCAAAGAGGGACGGAAATCATTTAATTTCAATAAAGTTTTTGGTCCTATGGCAACTCAAGGTTTGTCAGGCCTCATTTTTCTCCTTTTTCACTATGTATCCTACTTATCAGCATTGATTTTTAATTTTTTTTCTGCTTTTCCATTCACTGCAGAGGAAGTATTTAGGGACACTCAGCCTTTGATTCGGTCAGTTCTTGATGGTTACAATGTTTGTATATTTGCTTATGGGCAAACAGGATCTGGGAAAACTTATACTATGGTGAGAGGATACATCATATCACAATTGAAATCATATTGCTATAAGACAATTTATTATAAATCCTTTTTTTCCTTGACAGCCTTTTGATTGATCAAATAACTTTTGTTTACTTATCTCATTTAATAATCCAGAGTGGTCCCAATGAACTTACAGAGGAGAGCCAAGGTGTAAACTACAGGGCATTGAGTGATCTATTTCTTCTGTCAGATCAAAGAAAAGAAATTATTTGCTATGAAATCTCTGTCCAGATGCTAGAGATTTACAATGAGCAAGTGAGGGATCTCCTTGCTAGTGATGGTATAAATAAAAGATATCCTTGATTACTCTAATTTTGTTTGTTAAAAATTGTGTATTGATCAATGCCACATTGTATCCCTACTTTTGTTCTTAACTCCTACATACATTAGATATCCGCAACAGTTCTCACAATGGAATTAATGTACCTGATGCAACCCAACTTCCTGTATCATCAACAGCTGATGTCATAAATTTGATGAACATTGGGCATATGAATCGTGCAGTGAGTGCTACAGCAATGAACGACCGAAGCAGTCGTTCCCATAGGTGCAACTAATATTCTAGTAAAAGATTTATGCGTCAGTTATGCTTAATTATGTTGAAATCATAGGCGCAGCTAATATTTCTACTGGTCATATTCAGATGTTATGCTTAATAAATATTAATTTATAGTCGACAAATATTTGCAGCTGCCTGACAGTTCATGTTCAAGGAAAAAACCTCACATCTGGAACTGTGATTCATGGTTCTATGCATCTGGTTGACCTAGCAGGAAGCGAACGGGTTGACAAATCTGAGGTGACCGGAGACAGATTGAAGGAAGCACAACATATCAACAAATCTCTTTCTGCTTTAGGAGATGTGATATCCTCCCTTGCTCAAAAAAGTGCGCATGTTCCCTACAGGAACAGCAAACTCACTCAACTACTCCAAGATTCACTTGGTAAGATAAGCCAAATACATTCAATTTTCCTTTCCAAATGTAATATCCTTCTAAGATTGTTTCTGGTCTCCATAACCATCAGGAGGGCAGGCTAAGACTCTCATGTTTGTCCACATAAGTCCTGAACATGAAGCTCTTGGAGAAACAATTAGTACACTTAAATTTGCTGAACGGGTTGCCACAGTTGAGCTTGGTGCTGCCCGAGTTAATAAAGATAGTGTTGAGGTGAAGGAGCTAAAAGAGCAGGTTCTTACTCCTCATGCCGTTCATTTTGCATGATAAAGTTCCTATTTGAACTCAACTGTGTGTTTATTCACTGTATAAGAAACTGATGTGCGTCTAAGCTACCATCATAGCCCTGCTTATTATCTATTATGCTTTGATTATTGCATTCAGAAATACAATGACCATTTTTTTTAATATGTTCTCAGATTGCAAACCTTAAGGCAGCCTTAGCTAGGAAAGAGGGAGATTCAGAGTACTCACAAAACTCTCGATCAAGCACTCCAGAAAGATTTAGAATGAAGCCAGGTGGACATTCTGGCTCTCATCATACTTGGCAAGGAGCTGGAGATGACAGTCGTAGGCAATCACTGGATAATGCTGCCAGAAATATAGAGGTAAATTATCTGCAACGTTGGAAAAATTTAATTATCTGAAAATTTTGTACGTTAAGTAATAGTGACCAAGCATGAAATTTTTGCTCGTATTGGCCTTCAGGTGAGGAGCAATTCTTCATCCACCTCTGAAAGACGAAGTTTGGATCTCAATGATTTGCAAATGAAGTCACCTTCTTGCCCACCTTTTGGCAGTCCTGCACAGAATGGAAAGGAGGATGATAAAGAATCTGCCTGTGGTGACTGGGTAGATAAGGTCATGGTGAATAGGCATGACAATATAGGTGAAGAGGAAAACCTTCTGGGACAATGGGAACTAGACAGCAGACAATTGCCTGAGCCATTTTATCAGGGCTATGTTCGAGACCCTTTGAAAATTTACCCGGAACAACCTCATAATAATAGATCTCCTACTGCAAATAACAAGGACAACCAAGAATTTGATGCACGGAGTCGTCGGTTTGATGTTATGTCCACTGATTCTGATGAGCTTGAGGCCGGAACAAGTGATTGTTCTGAGCCAGACTTGCTATGGCAATCTAATCTTCCTAGAGTGAGCAGCCTTCCCAATGGGTTGGGATCTAAGCCAAAGAAGACTAATAGTAAGGCATTAAAGAGACCAGAAATCAAGTAAGTTGCTTTTTCTCTAGCAGCATTGTGTAATGGAATTACTTTTCCTTAGCATTTTAACGTGGAAGTGGAGTACAGAGAATGCTGCTGTCTTCTCTCATTGGCAACTTCTGTAACAGAATTTTCTTTGTTATTACTGACCTTTTTCTTTATCTTTGGTTTTTTGAAGCAGGAGTTTAATTCCAACACTAATTCCCTCTCCGTCAAAGAAACCAAATGGGGTCAGTCCAGTCGCAACAAGCAAGCTTGGAAGACATCCAGTTACTGCTGATGTGAAGAGGAAAACTGGCTATGGAAAGTGAGAATTCTACTATGAGTTTCTGAAGGAGGTGGCTTTATGTTTTTTTCTTTTTTTTAATACCCTTTTTGTGTGTTTACCATTACCACTTAGTTTTAGAGAAAGAGAGAGAGAGAGAGAGAGATTTTCACATTTTCAAATGGCAATAACTTCAGTTGCCTAGGTTTTCTGAGGTGAGGATGCATGGAGTCTCACCTCGCTGTTTTCGAATTGTTCACACTGGTGGTGTTCATCTTGTGAACTTTCTCTTTTTTACATTTTCATTTGCAGTTTATTATAAACAGAAATGCAAAATGAAAAGGAAAGATGAAGAAAATGGATCATCAAATCTTTATTTTAGTTTCTGTTGCTGTACATATGTTGGTCTTTGCTCCAACACCTGGCAGGCTTTAATTTCCGTTTACTAAATGTGGATTGATGCCTATGGTTTCTGAAGAAGCAGTGTTTTCAGGTCCTACCAGAGAATTTTATTTTTCAATTTAATTTACATTTGTTTAAGCTAATTTAATTTACATGTTCACTAATCAAAATTAAGAAAAATAAATAGTGAGATTTTTTCAATTATATACTTTTTTTTTTAACATAAATAAGATTTATGGATGAAATCTGATGTACACGATTCAAGCTTAACGACAATAATAAGCTTATCTGAATGCTTATATTAAAACCCAAAACAAGAAGGCCCAAAGACAGTTAAAGGAAAGACATCCCTGGACTTAACATGGTGTTTGACATGCAGCCAAATCCCATATACCTATAAGGTTACACGCAATGTAATCAATTATGTAATATAATATTATTAAAATTATAATGTAATATAATATAATTATTATTTTATTTTTATATTTAATTAAAAATAAAAATAATATAATATAATGATAATTTTTATTTTAATATTTAATTTATTAATAATATTAATAATAAATGAAAATAATTATAATGATTAATAATTAAGTGATAGTACTGACGATAACGATAGTTAGATAATAGTGATGGTAGTGGTAGAGGCGGCAAAGTGAGGTAGTAATAATGATAGTGGCTAGATGGTACAGAGGTGATAGTGATTAAATAGTGATAATGATGATCAAGTGATTATAGTAGCAGCAGTGATAACAGCGATTGTAGTAATAGGATAATAATAGCGGTGATAACAGCGATGATAGCAATAGGATAATGTAGTAGTGATGGTAGTGGTGGTGATGATAGAATAAGAACAGTGATAGTAGTGGTAGCAGCGATGGCTAGATAATAATAGTGATAATATTATTGATAATAAATAAAAAAAATTAAAATAAGTAATCATAATTATATAATGATTATTACGTTAATTATTTTAAATATAATTAATTAAATTATGTAATTGTCATTTCATTCTGTTAAATTTTTTTTGAATGTTATCAAATATAAAAATTAAATATATAATATAATTATAATTATATTACAATTTTAATTGTACCATATCCGACGTGACCCAGGGAATAAAGCTGCACTCACCATTGTCGTCGGAAAACAGAGCACATAATATGAATAAACCCACCACTACCAGCACGGAGCATCGCCAACGGCCAGAGGAAGACCACAAACATTATAAAAGCACAAAGCCAAGGAAATTAGAGGACCAACAAGATTAAAATATTCAACCCCATGCCAATCTAAACTTCTCGAACGAAGATAACATCAACCCCTGGACGTGGGCGAGTTAGGGGAGCTAGTTACTATCAAAGGAAAGCAAGGAACCATGGTTGGAGAATTGGGAACAGTATGGCAGAGTTTAGGCATCTCATTCTCATGTAATTCAAGGATCAGTGACCTACATATCAAAACGGCACCACTGATTCTCTTGAGTATACTAGCCAATTGGGAAAAACTCCCAAAGACAAGATACAAAAATCATAAACAACACAAATTCTCCATTTTTCACTCATCATGGAACCCAAATTTGCTGACAAAACACAAAGCCAATTATATACAATCCATGCCGAAGGTAGAAATGGAATAACCCATATTCAGACTGTTACGTCCCTCATTATCCAGAATTTTTCTTACTGGACATATACAGATATTAACATTATAACTTCCTGCATTCACATTTTTTCATTAATTTTTTTAATAAAAGAAAATAATAATAATATCCATTTACCCATGAATTCAAGGATAAGAGTAGAGAGAGAGAGAGCGTATTCAGTGGGCAGTGTCATCGGGCAACTGACAATACATGCACTTGCGTGGGGAATACATGTCAACCTTTCCAGCTGGGCTCCGGAACCCATCCAAATGAGTAGCTAAAACCCGGTAAAATATGGGCCCCACTAACACATGGCCACGTCAGCAATTGCCTGCTCTTTTTGATGTTGGATTGCATTCGTTCATACGGCAATATGAAGGTGGAAAACTTATACATGATTTGAAGATTTGGAAATTTTATTCCTACAAGTTTTCCTTTCATCTTCCTCATGTGCCCCCCTTCTTCTCTTTTATTTACAATTATACCCTTTCCCCTACCTTATAAAATAAATGGAATGGCTTGTGTGTCACAGTCATCTAGAGGCACTCAAATACAAAAGAATATAGCTGGCTTTACTAAGTAGTATAATTTTGATTAGGCAATTGCTTATCTTAATCAACTTAGCTTAATTTCTGCAATAAGCATTATCATAACCCCACCAACTTTTTGCCAACCAACACACACCATTTCTCTTCCTCTCATTTCATATTTGTGAGGGAGCACAAGTATTCTATGTGGATTAGCATCCATTTACACATTTATCCAAAGTCAACTTCCTTTAAATTACCTTTTTAGACATTACCAATTAAATTATATTAACTTGACAACACAAGTCAAAAACCATAATTTAACTGCCATTGGATAATAATTTAATTTTTAAATATTTGTTTTTTAGTATAAAAATATAAATTTAAATTATATTAGTATTGTCGTCTTTAAATTTTCTAAAATATAAATTTTATTTTATAGAGTATGAATTTTAAATGTATCTTTTATGAACTTGAATTATAATTAGACCAATAGATTTATAAAATATTCCAAAAATACATTAAAGTCAGAATTTTAAAATTATAAGTGATTGTATCTTATTTTTTTTTTTTCATCACATTGAAACTTTTCACTCGTTTTATTTGTGAACATAAATTTTATATATAAACTACATAAATATTTTATATAATTTCTATAATTTTAATATTTATAAAAATTTAATTTTTTAAATATGAGTTAATTACTTCAATTATGATTAATTAGAGATGAATTTTAATAGAATGATTTTTTTATTAAGAGATATATTCGAGAGAAGAATTTATTTCTCATATTTTAGAGAGTAAATTTTGAAAGGCCCAAAATTTAAATGATCGCAAAGGGGGCATAAGGGTAAATTGAAGTAAAGGAAAATACAAAACAAGAGCGTACACCTCTATAACATCGAAGGGGGATTGTATTAGGACATAGAGGTCATAATCAAAAAGGTGTTTGTCCGAAAATCAGCTCCAAAAACACCAACAAAGAAAAACCCGCGTCCGCATATCTCTAGATTTCTCCTCCAATCAAATCACTGGTACACCTGTGAGTCACTTCCTCTCTCTAGCCCCCCGAGTTTCCTCCACTCTCTTTCCTCTTCTCTTTAGGGCTTTTCTTCTTGTCTCACTTTCTCAACTTAAATCCTGTGGTATTACCACAAATGGAGTGGTTTTAGATCACTTTTCGTCAATGCTGGATCTGTTGAGGCCTCTTCATGTTTCAACTGTGAGTTTCAGTGTTTCTCTTTGCTTTCATTTTCATACATTTTTGTTTTATTTTTCAATGCCTTTTTTAGCTTATTTTAGTCTCTTCGTCTTGTATTTTTTCCTACCCAATTTCAATGAGTATAAACTAAAATTGAAGTTCATTTGTTGAGATTTCTGTAATTCTGTGAAGGAACTTTACTGGGTCTGTTCTGATGGATTTGGCTTTTTTTTTCTTTTTTTTTTTTTTTTCTCAAACTGAGTTACTGCCTTGCACATTTTGGATTAAAGTCTTTGATTTCTTCTTCCTTTTTTTTTCCCTCTTCAAAATGCATTTTCGTGAAATTTGTTTGTTATGTATTAAAATGCCGGGGGATTTCTGGTGATTGTCTAATTGACATAGGTAATTGTGGGGTGGAGCTTTGTTGGATTGGCATTAAGGTTTTCTATAATCTATAGACAGACTTCATTTATTTCAGTATGATCACTAAACTTTAATTTGTAATAGCAAATTGTTCAAACGAATTGGTCATTACAAAGCAAATAAAAATTTTCTATTAACGTTCTATGGGCTATCGGGCGTTCTTAATTGGTCATCACATAAGCAATTGGCTAAATGTCAAAAAAAAAAAAAAAAAAAAGAAAAGAAAGTGACCTTATTGAAATAAATAAATTTAGTTCAGTGATTTTGTTGAAAATAATTAAAATTCAGTGCCAATATCGGAATTCAGTGATTAAGTTCAGCGATCATGAGTAAAATTACCTCTGCTCTAGCTTTGAATATCAAACCCAGCATTTGGCACGTTTTCCTCCTTTGTGTGGTAAATAGATGACTTCATATATTAAGGTTTTCATCAATTCTTCTAGTGGTGAGAAATTCCTTGAAATATTGTCTGAAATTTGTTTTTCCCTTATTTAAAAATGTTTCCTTTCCAACCAATGAGCTTTAGCGAAAGCTAGGTGATACTGGAGTCTTCTCCAGGTTAATTGTATATATAAAAAAAATTCCTTTGCATTTTTGCATTGGTGATTAATCCGTTGATGTATTTTAATTGCACTGGATTGAAATGTAAACGGAACATGTTTTTAAGACAAGAAGATGAAAATTATTCATTTGCTTAATGAGAATGAATAGGGTTTTGGTACTGGGGTTGCGGAAATGTTGACACCTAAACTGCCATGAGCCAGGCTGAAGTACCAAGGATGAAATCCCCTCTCGTTCCACTTGGGACCTTGATTGGTCGTGAGCTTAGGAACGAGAAGGTTGAGAAACCTTTTGTGAAGTATGGACAAGCTGCTTTGGCAAAGAAGGGAGAGGATTACTTTCTGATAAAACCTGACTGCCAGAGGATTCCTGGGGATTCATCAACGTCTTTTTCTGTCTTTGCGGTACTCTCTTTTTTTTGTACTTTATATTTTGTTTTCCTACTTTTTCTCAGCAATCAGTTGGAGAATTATTTAAAAATTATAGTAATCTTAGGCCCATAACAATTCTTACATGGGTTTGATGCATATTCTATAGGAATTCATTATGTTGGTATTCTTGACAGATTTTTGATGGACATAACGGTATATCAGCTGCCATCTTTGCTAAGGAGAACTTATTGGATAATGTTTTGAGTGCAATTCCCCAGGAAATCAGTCGGGAAGAGTGGCTTCAAGCCCTTCCTAGAGCTCTAGTAGCAAGTTTTGTGAAAACTGACATAGAATTTCAGCAGAGAAGTATGTATCCATATTCTTATCTATAATACTTCAATCTTCTTTTTGGTATTTTGTTACTGTACTTGCATTTAAAATTTGATATAATGGCAGGGGAAACTTCTGGGACAACTGTGACGTTTGTTGTGATAGATGGGTGGACTGTAACTGTTGCTTCTGTGGGGGATTCACGATGCATCTTGGATACCCAGGGGGGTGTAGTTTCCCTCTTGACAGTTGATCACAGGTTAGAAGAGAATGCAGAAGAGAGGGAGCGTGTAACTGCAAGTGGGGGTGAAGTAGGAAGGCTAAATGTTTTTGGGGGCAATGAGGTAACATACAATGATTAACTGTCATCTGCAAATTGTTGCAGTGGGGAACTTTTATCGTATCCCTTCTCCTTCCACTTTCTTGGTTTCTCCTCAATTTCCTTTGTTTCATTGGTTCAATATCTCAATGCTGTAGGTTGGTCCCTTGCGCTGCTGGCCAGGTGGATTATGTCTTTCTAGGTCAATTGGAGATACAGATGTTGGAGAGTTTATTGTTCCAATACCGCATGTCAAGCAAGTGAAGGTGGGATCATTTTCTCTTGTTGGTGATGGATTTGTCACTTTTTTTTCATTATTTGTTAAATTTATAAAAGTTTTTTTTCTTGTTATCCAGCTATCAAGTGCTGGGGGAAGGCTTATTATTGCTTCTGATGGTATCTGGGATGCATTATCATCTGATGTGGCTGCAAAGTGTTGTCGGGGTTTACCTGCTGAGCTTGCTGCCAAGTTGGTGGTTAAGGTGATATATTATTACAGGTTCACTGTTGTGTTTTGTTTGCCACTGGTTGTCTTAATTATAGTTTGTCCTTCTCTATAGGAAGCTTTAAGGTCAAGGGGGCTGAAGGATGATACAACATGCCTTGTTGTTGATATTATCCCATCTGACGTTCCTGTCTTACCTTCTATACCAAGGAAGAAGCAAAACATGCTTAATTCACTTCTGTTTGGAAAGAAATCTCTAAATTCTGTTAACAAAGCAACAAATAAGCTTTCTGCTGTTGGAGTGGTAGAGGAGTTGTTTGAAGAGGGTTCTGCTATGCTTGCTGAAAGGTTTGTTAATTTCCAAGTTCATCTGATGTATATCAGATGCCTTTCATTTTGTTTTTTAGTAAATAGCTTATTTGAGAAGTGTGTGCGCAAAAGAAAATGAAGGCTGGCTCTTTCCTAAATGAGGACCTTAATATTACTTTGATAATGCAAATGCAGGTTGGGTAAAGATTTTCCTTCAATCACAAACTCTGGGCTATATAGATGTGCCGTATGCCAAATCGATCAAACCCCCACTGACAGTTTATCAGTAAACTCAGGGTCTTTTTTCTCACCTGGATCAAAGCCATGGGAAGGACCCTTCCTCTGCCCTAACTGTCGAAAAAAGAAAGACGCCATGGAAGGGAAAATACCGAGCAGACCTATAGTGACTGCATAGCAAATCATCTGGTAACAGAGTAAATATTTATATTTTTTGGCTGGAAGTGTGAGCATGAAGCATGCTTGGTTTTTGCTTTCTGGTACTGATTGTAATAGATGTATGAGAAATGAGGTGGTGATATAGTGCCTAGGTGTTTTGTTTTACAATTGGTTGTGTCAACTCTGGTTTTTTTCCAGCTTTGGTTAACCTGACAGAGGACAGAGATGTCACCTGATAGATATGTTTGTGATAGTTTGATTGCTAACAGCTTGATGATGTAAGTAAAAATGAAGGTTGCATAGTGATGTGCTCATCGCAGCAGCTAATTTATTGTGACCAGTCCAAGTGGAAAATTGCATCCTTGTGCCTTTTACTTATTGTACACATACAACTTGTTGGGACAGCAAACAACTTTGGAGGTGGCTTTCTCAAGTTATTGGTCACTGTGTCCAATCCAAGTGGAAAATTGGATCCTCGTGCAAATGATAAATGGCCTCTATTGAATGCAATAAGATCTTAAGACTTGTTAAAATTATAGGTGACCTTGTCAATGGATTTTTTGCTTTGTATTGTTAACTCTTGATAATCCCTAATATTGAGGTGGCATTAAATATAATGACGGAATATTTACAAGAAAGAATTGCAAATTTAGTGGATGAGTAGTTAGTGTCATGGAAAACGTAGATTTTATAAGAATAATTCTAACACAGTTTCAACTTTTAACGCCGAGGAGGCTGTTCTTCTTCCCAAATCTAAAAAAGACGAAGGAACCTATTTTATTGAGCTCATGTTCTTAAACGAGCTTCCAACTGATGCAACTGTATCTGTAGGCATTCCAGCAAGGTTTGGCATGGCCAAATGGCCTAATTAGCAATCAAGATTCTGGCCAGGTGACTTGAACCAGGCATTGCCTAGGCAAACATGAAACAGTATGGCGTTTAAAGATTCTCATTAGCTTAATTTTTTCTTTTGTGTGGCAGTGGAAATAACTCATTGATCACGGTAAATATATTGAGTTTAAGAGATTCAGGTTCAACTCTGTCGACTTTCCCTCCCTTTACATGTGTAATAAACACAATTTTTTTTTCCTTTTCGGGCTTTGGCATTGAGTGGCGGATGCGGCAAAGTATGACATCAAATATTTTAAAAAGCGTCTTCTATACCATCAGGTTTGTTGAAGACAAATGGTGTCCGACTGTTTCAAATTTGCATGGGAAGGGAAGCTAATAGAGGTAGAGGAAGAAGAGGCTAAAAGCAACCACCTAGGATTTTTCACACTAGAAACTTGGCAGTAGATGAGTTACAAAGTTGTATTTTCTTAGTTCATTTGGAATTTTATTATTTTGAATAAAAATATTGATGTAATGATGATTAGATTACTTATTTGGGCAGTCTTGGGTCCCTTTCTCACTTGACACATGACAGTTGACAGGCTTGAAGGTGCTATTTTGAAAGGATAAAAAGCAGAGTTGGATCAATGCACTCCATGTAAGAAACTGATAGGACCAGATGTTTATTCTCTAATTAAACAGAAAGAGACCCATAAAAGTAACTATAAGGTTGCAAATAAGATGAACATAAAGCACACAACAAGTACTATGAAGACACGTTATCAAAACACAAAGACGCTAAAACGGTCAATTTGGAGGCACCCATTGGAGCTCAATGCCATTGTTCCATGCACCAATGGGATCTCCAGGCTTCATATCCACAACAGAAGTATAAGCAGTGCACCCTCCAACCCTGACCCGAATCCTATATTGAGTCATTGATGCATCTTTCAAGAAATGGCAACAGAGGGTACATTTGCAGCCACTTCCCTCTTGTTCTGCCTCCTCAAACTGCCCACAAAAAGTGGTTGATGAGCAGTTCAATGGTGATAAGAGAATATTTTCAGAGCAGTTAAATAACATGGCAGTGTTATGAGTAGAAATATTAAAAGGCAAGTTCTCAACAAGCTTTAACCCTCCAAAAGCAAGATCAGAAGAGTAACATGTGTTTTTCTGTATCATGGAAGGGCCTATAACAAGCTTATAAGCACTAGGGTTAATGCTCAGGATCTTGTAGTAAAACCCTACAGATGATAAGAATTCTAGGACACCATTGTTGCAGTAGATTCTGTACCTAGGATCTCCACAATTATCACTGGTGCTTAGTGGATGTGGGACTTCCATGCTACCACATTTAGGGCAAGCATCAAGGGCTGACACTTGGGTTACTAAACCCATCAAAAAATATATCAAAAACATTTTAAATCTGGTGTTAAAAAGGCAGAAGAGGAAAGGAAAGACTATGGAGCAAGAAGGCTAAGAGCAAGATGCCCTATTTATACAAGATTCACCCCCAAGTTACATGGGGCATGAACCAATCACCAATTTAACCGCTGCTAATATAATATGCTTCGAATAATGAAGTTCCTGAGTGTGGTTTTTCTCAGTGCACTATATATCACCCAACTCTCATCAGACACGTCAGTGTGTGAGGTACCTTGTACTGCCTTTGCTAATTGTAAAGGGTAATATAGGATATGGAGTTGATCATTGATTAAGCAGCATGCGACTCTGAATGAATTAAAATGCCGACTCTGCATGAACCAAGAAGCTGATTAGCCAAATTGACAGTGTCTACCAATCAATTGTATCAAACAATGAATATAAAATTGGATCACATTTTCATTGTTTTGGTCAAGAATCATTCATCCATCACATTGATTTAATAATTTTTTTTCCTTTCTTTTACTTGGAACTCAAATAGAAAGTGAATATTATAGGTTACACAATTAGAAATAACCCTTTTCTTTTTATCATAATAATAGATCAAGAGACAAAACTTTGAAATTGTTGATGAAAATTCTAAAAACATGAAAAACACTGAAACTTGTTGCTCAATTTTGACAGAAACTGGGAATGAAAAGTTTCCCCATTATCCTGTAGAAGTTGGTAATCAGGACAAGAACAAAAGAAATTCCTCCAAGATCTCAGTTGCGTCTTATCCATGAATTCTTTGGCCAATAGGTGTTGAACAGGCAAGGATTGGAAGACTAGGAATGGAAAGTTGATGAATCCCACTTTCCTTATTTAAAAAGCTGAAGGACTCCCACTTCTGTATTAAATGATAAAATAGATTTTGGCTTGATCAAAAGAAGCAAGGACAAACCGGCAAAAGATCTAAAGATGGAATGGAGATTATCTTTTGGTTTTCTTTAAGGTAAGGAACGAAGCATTTTTAATTTAACGCAATTAAGTTTCTTTCTTTTTTTATACAATTAATACTAATACTGCACTCAAGCTTAAGGTTTCACAGTTTTAGCTGAACATTGTTGATTAACAAAATTAAACTTTTAATACAATGATTGTACAAATATTAATAATAAAATAATAGAATAATAAGCTGACAAAGACCTGTAATTGCTCTGATGACTTAAAAACCTTTAAAAAAAAAACTTTAGAGAGAGAAAATTCTTAAACTTTGAAGGGAATCTATAAATATTTTGATAATAAATGGGTAATGCAAAACAAACCTAATTTTCATCACTTAAATTGGTTGATGAAATTATCTACCACCAACCAGCTCCATTAATCAGACTTGAGCATTGGCTTTGGCGGCAGGGGCCGACACAGCTCATAAAGAGGGGTCAATTTCTTTTCAAAAGAAATCTAATATAAGCTAAAAATGCTTTATAAAAATAAGTGATTTGGTTTCTTAAAATATTGCCACGATTAAATTAATATAAATTAAAAAGTAATAAAAATAATTATTTAATTAATTTATTTCAAATTATATATATATATATGCGCTTTTATTCACACGTTTGCGTGGGTTTAATAATTTTTGATATATTATTTAATTGAATAAAAATATGAATGTATAGCTTTTTCAATATATTTATACTTAGAATAGCTTGTAAAAAAATTGTGAATGTATATATATATATAAATAAATTAAAAATAAATATAAAGAATAAATAATAAGATGCTAATAAAATGTATATAAATAAATGTTAATAATTAATGATATTTTTATATATTATTTTCATCTTTCTAATGTCTTGCTAATTAAAATATCATTTGACAAGTTTGAGAGAAAATTTTGATTGGATATTGCATTTTCTAAGAAGGTAACTAATTTGATTTTTAATGTGTGATATTATTTATATAGTTTATAATTATGATTCCTAATTTTTTTAGTATTAATTAAATTAAAACTATTGTTATAATTTTTTTATTACAAAAAATTAAGCACATAATTTTATAATTATGATAGACAATAAAAAGATAAGTTTGTTTTATATAATTTATAACTATAACTATTAGTTTTCCTGATATTAATTAAATTATAGCTATTATCATAAATTTTTATTATTATTAAATATTTTAAAGGTCTATCATTAATTGATGTTGTAAAATTGTTAGGAAAGTAAGGGCAAAATAGCTAAATATGAAAAAAATCTAATGAAATGTCACTTATCACTTTTTAGTGAAATTTATTTTGAGACTAACTTTATTTTATTTATATAAATATAAGTTTTTCTTTTATTTTTTTAAAAGAATTAAATATACTAAGTTGGCCTTTGACTTTTTTTTTAATTAAACATAAAACTTTAATATTTTTACATTTATTTAAATTATTGGAAATCTTAATTTTAGATACTAATTTTATTAATTTGTACTAAAAATTCTCTTTTATCAAATTTAATATTTAAAAGTAGTTTTACAGCAATTTTGAAAATAAATTAATTATTGAAGTCAAATTTTTTTTTTTACAAAAAAATTCATTTCTATTTATTTTTATCGCTTAAGTGTCAAAATTTTTAAGCTACTATTTATTAAAATAATTGCAAATTATTATTTTAAAACATTTATTAATTCACAAATATATCTACACACTTAACTCTTAAATTTTAAATTTATTTTTCTATGATATTTTGACTCTACACCTCATTCAAATTCTCTAGAAATTAATTTCTTAACCTACAGCTTAAAAGAAAAAAAAATACTAAGATGAATATATATATATATATATATATATATATATATATATATATATATATATATATATATATATATTATTTTTCTCGATTATATAAAATTAATAAAATACAAAATTTATAAGAAAAAATAAATATTGATTATTATTTAATAAAAATACAATTTATAAATTTTTATTAATTATAATAGTTATATATATTACTTTAAATTTCGGCCCTCATGTATATTCTTGCTTTCCCTTCTGTTTGGCTGTTTCTAATATCATATATTTATTAATATTAAAGCCCTATTTGACATTAATATTCTTGTAAACAAGCATTTTTTTAGAAAAAAAATATTTTAAATGTGATTGAAAATTAGTTTGATCTTCTGAAAATAAAAAAGAAAAAGTAATTTAAAAAAAAATTATTTTGTTATTTTATAATTATTATGATTAAAAAAATGCTAAATTTTTAATTTTAAATTAATTTTAATACACTAATTAATATTTATATCAATAATTATATCTTTATAATATGTATAAAAGTATTAATATTAACTAACATAAATACCCTTAATTCTTTATATTATTTATAATATTATAAATTCTAATGTTGCTCAAAGTTTAGTTATAATTAACAATAATTAATTACAATTAAAATACCAATGTAGATGATAATTTAAAAAATAAAAATAAAAATTAGCTGAAATAAATTAATTTTGAGAAAAATCAAATCGAAGTTTAACTTAGAATGGCATGCACATACAACAATATGAATGTTGTTTATATTAAGAATAAGGGGAAAAAAATCATATTCGTTGATTTGAAAAAGTATTTAAACGTAATACTCAATTTCTTGGTTTCTCCTTCCACTTTCTTGGTTTCTCCTCAATTTCCTTCGTTTCAGTGGTTCAATATCTCAATGGTGTAGGTTGGTCCCTTGCGCTGCTGGCCAGGTGGATTATGTCTTTCTAGGTCAATTGTAGATACAGATGCTGGAGAGTTTATTGTTCCAATACCGCATGTCAAGCAAGTGAAGGTGGGATCATTTTCTCTTGTTGGTGATGGATTTGTCATTTTTTTTTTCATTATTTGTTAAATTTATAAAAGTTTTTTTTCTTGTTATCCAGCTATCAAGTGCTGGGGGAAGGCTCATCATTGCTTCTGATGGTATCTGGGATGCATTATCGTCTGATGTGGCTGCAAATTGTTGTCGGGGTTTACCTGCTGAGCTTGCTGCCAAGTTGGTGGTTAAGGTGATATATTATTACAGGCTCACTGTTGTATTTTGTTTGCCACTAGTTGTCTTAATTATAGTTTGTCCTTCTCTATAGGAGGCTTTAAGGTCAAGGGGGCTGAAGGATGATACAACATGCCTTGTTGTTGATATTATCCCATCTGACGTTCCTGTCTTACCTTCTATACCAAGGAAGAAGCAAAACATGCTTAGTTCACTTCTGTTTGGAAAGAAATCTCTAAATTCTGTTAACAAAGCAACAAATAAGCTTTCTGCTGTTGGAGTGGTGGAGGAGTTGTTTGAAGAGGGTTCTGCTATGCTTGCTGAAAGGTTTGTTAATTTCCAAGTTCATCTGATGTATATCAGATGCCCTTCATTTTGTTTTAAAGTAAATAGCTTATTTGAGAAGTGTGTGCGCAAAAGAAAATGAAGGCTAGCTCTTTCCTAAATGAGGACCTTAATATTACTTTTATAATGCAAATGCAGGTTGGGTAAAGATTTTCCTTCAAACACAAAATCTGGGCTATACAGATGTGCCGTATGCCAAATCGATCAAACCCCCACTGACAGTTTATCAGTAAACTCACGGTCTTTTTTCTCACCTGGATCAAAGCCATGGGAAGGACCCTTCCTCTGCCCTAACTGTCGAAAAAAGAAAGACGCCATGGAAGGGAAAATACCGAGCAGACCTACAGTGACTGCATAGCAAATCATCTGGTAACGGAGTAAATATTTATATTTTTTGGCTCGAAGTGTGAGCATGAAGCATGCTTGGTTTTTGCTTTCTGGTACTGATTGTAATAGATGTATGAGAAATGAGGTGGTGATATAGTGCCTAGGTGTTTTGTTTACAATTGGTTGTGTCAACTCCGGTTTTTTTCCAGCTTTGGTTAAACTGACAGAGGACAGAGATGTCACCTGATAGATATGTTTGTGATAGTTTGATTGCTAACAGCTTGAAGATGTAAGTAAAAATGAAGGTTGCATAGTGATGTGCTCATCGCAGCAGCTTATTTATTGTGACCAGTCCAAGTGGAAAATTGCATCCTTGTGCCTTTTACTTATTGTACACATACAACTTGTTGGGACAGCAAACAACTTTGGAGGTGGCTTTCCCAAGTTATTGGTCACCGTGTCCAATCCAAGTGGAAAATTGGATCCTCGTGCAAATGATAAATGGCCTCTATTGAATGCAATAAAATCTTAAGACTTAATAAAATTATAGGTGACCTTGTCAATGGATTTTTTGCTTTGTATTGTTAACTCTTGATAATCCCTAATATTGAGCTGGCATTAAATATAATGACGGAATTTTTTCAAGAAAGAATTAGTCATTACAAATTTTGTGGATGAGTAGTTAGTGTCATGGAAAATGTAGATTTTATAAGAATAATTCTAACACGGTTTCAACTTTTAACGCTGAGGAGGCTGTTCTTCTTCCCAAATTTAAAGAAGACGAAGGAACCTATTTTATTGAGCTCATGTTCTTAAACGAGCTTCTGTTGGAGCAAACTAAGAATTAACAGAGAAAGAGAAAAATATTTCAGTGTATTATATTTTTTTTATTAACTGTAAATGAGTTTAAATACAGCTCAAAATATAACAGAAATTCATATATTTCTGCTCAACCATGGAACATGCCTCCATGTTTAACAACTTAGCTAGAAAAATGGAAATAATGACTAAAATGCAGTAGAACAAGTCAATTAATAAAAAACATAATAGAAAAAAGAAAACTACAGCAGTTAAATAGGAAGTGCAGCAGCTAAGTCAACTTCTTAACACTCCTCCTTGGCTTTGATGCTGCAAACTCCAAGTTTTTCCCTTAGAAATTCAAATTTGCTTCTTTCCAAAGGTTTGGTAAAGATGTCTGCAACATTGTCATCAGTTTTGCAATATTTCAGAACAACAGAACCTTCTTTCTGCACATCTCTAAGGAAAAACAATTAGATATTAAAGTGCTTCGTTTTTCCATGAAAAACGGGATTGTTTGAGATTGCTATCACTGCTTGATTATCCACAAACACATCTGTGCCTTTATTTTGCTTCAGGTTCAGATCAAATAGCAGCTTTCTGAGCCATAAAGCTTGATTTGCGGCATTGTAAAGAATAAACTCGCTTGCGATCTATTGTGCAACAACTTCTTGTTTTTTACAAAACCAAGAGAACATTCCTGACCCCAGATTCAAACAATAGCCTGAAGTACTCTTCATATCATCAGAACCACCATGATCACTATCAGAATAGCCTTGCAGAACATGAATCTGACTAGCACAAAACTTGATTCCATGTTTCAATGTTCCTTTCACATATCTTAGAACTCTCTTAGCAGCAGAAAAATGAGTTTCAATAGCACAATTCGTAAATCTAGATAGCAGACTCACAGAGTGTAAGATGTCAGGTCTTGTGGCTGTTAGGTACATCAAACAACCCACTAGACTTCTGTAAAGAGTTTCATCAACCTTTTCCGCTACATCTTCCTTGCTGAGCTTTACATTTTTACCCATAGGAGTTGTAGCAATCTTGCACTCATCCATTCTGAATTTCTTCAGAATTTCTTTGGCATATTTGGTTTGGCAAATGAACACCTCTTTCTCCTTTTGTTGAACCTCCATTCCAAGAAAATATGCCATTTCTCCCAAGTCAGTCATCTCAAATGTCTTTTGCATATCTTTCTTGAATTTGTTTACAAGTTCCAAGTTGCTTCCTGTAACAAGTAAGTCATCCACATACAGGAAAACAACAATAAAATTGATCTCATCACCTTTAATGTAGAGGGTAGCTTCATTGAGACTTTTTTTGAATCCCAACTGCATCAAATGCTCATCAATTCTGCTATACCAGGCCCTTGGTGCCTGTTTGCTTTTTTGAGCAAATACACATCTTTTTCTTGCTCTTTCACAACAAACCCCTTAGGTTGTTCAACGTAAATCTCCTCCTCAAGAAGACCATTTAGAAACGCCGACTTTACATCTAACTGGTACCCTTTCCAACCCTTTTGAGCTGTAATGGCCAACAGCAATCTGATTGTTTCAATTCTGGCAACAGGAGCAAATGTGTCAGAAAAATCAAAACCAGGGATTTGGGCATAACCATTCACAACAAGCCTTGCTTTATGCTTGTTTATAGAGCCATCTCCATTGAGCTTTGTTCTAAATACCCACTTTACTCCAATCACCTTTCTATCATCAGGTCTTTTTACCAGCTGCCACGTTTTATTTTTTTCAATCATGCTTAACTCCTCCTTCATTGCAGCTACCCATTTTGGATCTCTTTTTGCCTCCTGAAAATTTTCTGGTTCCAGAACTGCAACGTTGCACTTTTGATAGATTTCCGAAAGTGATCTTGTACCTCTGATAGGTTCATCATCAACCAAATCGGATTTGGACAGCTCTAGCAATTTTGAATCTTGACTTGGAATTGTACCAGCCTGATCTCCTTTCCAATTCCACTTAGCATCTTCCATAAAATGCACATATCTGCTTATCAGAATTTTTCTCGTATTAGGTTGAAAAACTCTATAAGCCTTCGAAACTGAGCTGTATCCGACAAAGATTCCAGCTTCAGGTTTTCTGTCGAGCTTGTCTCTTTTGATCTGAGGCACATAAGTGAAACACAAGCAGCCAAACACTTTTAAATTTTTTAAAGAAGGTTTGTAACCATACCAAGCCTCAAAAGGTGTCTTCCCATCAACTGCCTTTGTAGGAAGTCTGTTTAGCAGAAACACGTATGTTAGCGACTCCGCCAAAGATTCTTTTGGCAACTCTTTCTCATGAAGCAAACACCTGGCCATCTCCATCACTGTACGATTTTTACGTTCACTGACTCCATTTTGTTGAGGAGTATATGGAGCAGTGAGTTGGTGTTCAATTCCAGCCTCTTCACAGAACTCATTGAAAGTTTCAGACATGTACTCCTTCCCATTATCAGACCTCAACGTCTGAATTTTGCAGCCACTTTGTGTTTCAATCCAGTTCTTGAATTTCCAGAACACACCAGCCACTTCTGATTTGAACCTGAGAAATATATCCAGCACATTCTGCTATAATCATCAATGAAAAGCAGATAATACTTACTCCCTGTAACACCCCTGATTTTTTTATATATTATTATTGGGCTTCGTGTAGGTATCCTCGATTCGCGAAAATTCGAGCGATTGATCGGTGCGAAATTCGCCGAATGCATCTGCACGAAAAGTCTCCGAATTGGACCGAGGTTTTGGCTAGCCCACCATTGTCAGACGTCCCGAGCTCGTTCCCGAAGTCGGAATCGGCAAAGGTAAACCCGAACCTTGCTTTTTCGTAATTTTCTAGTGCTTAAATAGGATTAAAAATCCATAAAATATTCGTGGTAGCTTAGAAAATTACGATTCTTTTTGCAATAGCTTAATAATATTGCTAAGGACCACGGGGCAAAGTTTTATAATTTTTAGAGCTTGTTTGGGCAGTTTTTGCAAAAATGATCAACAATAAGGACTAAATTGAAATTTTGCGTATTGTGATGGGTGATTGATTTGATGGGCCCAGGAGGGGCTGTGTGATATGATTGAACTGTTGATATATGGATTGTGAATATAGAAGTGCGTTTTTAGCCCTTTTGCAGGTTGGGTAGGTCCTAGGTATAGGGGAGACTCTGCTGGATTTTCGGCACGACTTAGGACGTATTTGGTCTTTTTCCTTGTTTGTATTGAGTCAGATTGTATTAAATAATTGTAATCTAATTGTCAGGTGAGCCGGGACAGCCTTCTTCCTCCGCCCAGCCGCCACAGTGATTGTCGTCAAGTCTGTGAGTAAAATATTAATTTTAATTGTAATTTCGGTATTATTATATGTTCAGCATGCCCATGCATCACTTATATGCATATATTTATGTAGTTAAACTCTAGGCACGATTTATGATGCATTGATAATCATAAAGTGCCATGATGTTGTTGTGGTAATTTGGAGCGGTGTGCGTTGGCGTGCGTGTGATGTGGTGTGGACTATGGATAGGACGGGTAGTCACGGCTTGAGTTCTTCGCTGGGACCCGATCCTTCGAGGGGTAGTCACGGCTTGAGTTCTTCGCTAGGACCCTCGATTTGGTTTATTAAGCGAAAGTCCGGCTTGAGTTCTTCGCTGGCACCAGGTTGGATTTAAGAGAGCTGTATAGGGGATCAGCTCCCATATGTTATGATTGATGCTACAGGGTGTGTGAGTGCTCCAAATTACCTTTCTGATGCTATGATATGAATTTATTGCTGATGTTGCATTTCACTCTACAGGGTGCATTAGTTTTAGATAGTTATAGAGATTATGGTTAAAATTGATATTTTACTCTCTGAGTCGAACGCTCACTCATGTTCAATATTTTTTCAGGTTACAGGAGGATTTTATTTTGGTTAACCTGCTTTTCTCCTTCGCAGGTTGTTTATCAATATTTGTGTAATTTTAATTACTCCTAGAATTTTCGCATGTGTTAGCAGTAATTATTTGAATTTGGTCTGTAATATTATATTCATGTTGGACCTGTAAACTTAATATTTTAAGTCTGTTTTGATGGATTGGATGAGGGAGCTGAGCTCCCATTTATTATTATGTTGATGAGTATGTGGAGGGTGAGCTGAGCTCCCCAATGGATTGTTTATTGTGTTTACAGGTCGGGTGAGTCGAAAACTCCCCGTTGGAAAGTCCATTTTATGGCCGGACTCTGTCCGTTTGTTTTCTTGAATTTGGGCCCAATGGGCCTTAGAATTGGGTAAATGAACAGTTAGGCTTACTACGGGCCTCGGGGGCTTTAGGTGCCTGTGTCCTAGTCTTGGTCCGGCCCATAGGTTGGGTCGTGACAAATGTGGTATCAGAGCGTAGGCATCAGATTCTTAGGGAAAAAAAAAATTGTCTAAGTGTTGGGAAGAGTCCACTAGGAGTCACATGCGGAAAAATAGGGTCCACATTCGTCTTGCATTGTCATCTTTGCTTCTAGTTTCTGCTTCATATAATTATGTATAAGTATGGGTTTAAATGGTGTGCCCATTTCGTGTAAGGCACGAGTACATAAAAGTGAGTCTTAAAAGTACAGTTGCCCTAGATAAGGATGAGGATACCACTACTAGCAGTCATCAGTAGATGACCAATGTAATAAGTTTGTGATAATAGAAGATTCGGAGAGATAAGAAATTAGAGACCTAGTGCATGGGACGTATCGTAGTAACTATACAATGTTCTCGATGTCTGCTCTGTAAGCTGCAGATTACAGTACCGACATGAGATTATTGTGTAGAGCTACGTGCATCCCCGTGGTGCTCCATGATGAGGGTGTTTGAGATGGCTTCTGTTTTGGTACAGTTATGCCAGAACAGAGTTCTATATTTGTAGAGGAGTTGAGAACTCCTGGCTAAGAGTCTAGAGTTAGAATATTGAAAGGTCACAGTTGGGTGATAACTAGAGTCAGTGACTCAGTTACCCCAGTATGAGCTAGAGTTACATCAAGAGTTGCCATCGGACTGCAGGTTTGGACTAGTTGCAAAGTAAAGGTGACACTTATAGAGTGAGAATAGTATACCTTGTGTGTATCAGTATGGAATAAAGTACAACTCTACTACCTAGAGAAGGTCGAAACTATGAATTGATGATTTATAGAGCTATGATATGATAAAAGAGTCATTAACTTGACATGGTTACGCAAGGTGGTAGATGTAGTACCTTTGTTGCGACAAGTTAGGATATAGTCCTATCTTTTGTAATGGATCGAAGGTTATTACTGATAATGATGACTTATGGAATAGTGTCCCAGATGGGACTGTAGAGTGTGGTAGAGAGTAGTTGGCTCGGGTATCCTGGAGATGATACAAGTTCCATTATAGGAATCATATATAATCAGATCACGATGGATGTAAATCCTTTGAATTGGATGACGGGTTTGGGTGCCCGAAATCTTAAGTTTTGGAATTGAGTAAACATGGAAAATAATAATAATAATAATAATAATAATAATAATAATAATAATAATAATAATAATAATAATAATAATAATAATAAAATAAATAAATAAATAAAATTACTGCAGAATCAGTTCTCGAGGTAGTAAGGGTATTATGTAAGCTAAATGATAAGAATAGAGATCATACAATAAAAGTATGACTGTAATTTGCTGAGTTCCTTTCTAATTTCAAATTATTCAAAACAATAGTATAATCTAATTATAATAGTGTTAAGAGTAATAAATTAACGAAGATAAATCACAGAAGGCCAATGGATAAAGAAAGTGCAGAATGAAAGTTTGGGCAATTGATTGCAGATGCAATATAATCTAAATGCTAGTGGAAGTACTAGCTAGAGTGGTCAAAGGACCAAATCTGAGTAGCACAGACATATGATAACGCGATAGAGACTCTGAAAGATGTAGTTAGCAAGTACAGCTATTATGTTAGGAAGAAGAATGGAACCAGGGATAGAATAGTCAAGTTCTATTTTGGGTAAGACAAAGGAAATAAATGAAAGGACAACCTAAAGAGCGCATAATAAAAGGAACAAAGTTAAGATATAGGATAGGCTAAGTGTTATTTTTGGCAAGGAGAATGACAAGGATGGAAAACCCAAAATGGGACCACATTAGTGAGAAAAGTGATGGAGGTATGGAATACAATAATAATGAGTAAATGTTAGAAGGTGTGCGATGGTATTGCGGACTACCTAAATAGGTAGAGAAAGAGAAGTTAGTAAGCAGTAAGTTGAATAAAAGTCAGTCTAAGGGATCAAATAGGTATGATGAGAGGAAAAGAATGATAGATAATGACACATAGGTTTTAGGTTAGACTTTTGAGATAGTGAGAAGGTAGTTAGAGGTTCGTTATGAATGTCAGGCAAACATTTTTAGTGTGATCAACAGAATCACTTTGTAGTGAAGCAATAACGACAAGACAATAGTAGGGGTAGAACGAAAAGTGACAAGTCTGGACGGTTATAAATCACTAGAAAGTTCAAGGATCAAATTAATGACCCTAGATAAGGGTGGAATTAGTGTTGGAAGAATTTATTAGTGAGAGAAATCTTTCAGGAATCAACAAAAGTTAAGGGCACAATAAAAACGATGATAGATATGAATCATAGGTCGAGTATAAGTAAAGTTAATAAATTATAAAATATTATGTCAAGAAGGAAAATGGTACGGTAAAGGGTTCATGCAGATGATACCTTATAGGTAGAGCATAATTGTGCTAGGAGATGATGAAATTTGGAGAGAAAGACCAAGAAACTTAGGTGAAACGTTATAATATGACAATCGGGTGTAGTTGAATATAAGAGGATATTTTCTTTCTTTTCAAGTTTAGCTTGTGCTTTTGGTTCTAGAAGCTTATATAAGGAAGTAAACTGAGTCAAGGAGACCTAGTTATTGAGAGTTTAGTAGGCACAAATTCATACATAATTTCCTGATATGAGAATGACAGTAAGTGCATACCTAGTATTAAGTATGAAAGGACGAACAGAGTGCAACTGTTTTAAACTATGAGCTGGAGGAAGTACTATTTATGGATGAGATTCAATAGATGAAATTGTTGCTGATGGGTAATTTGAGGTTGAAGTTTAGAAAGCTATGGGCAGTATATATGATTATATTAAGGAGAATGAACACGTGAAGTATCTTGTTTGGAATTAAGGCATGACACATATTTCCTACAGCCGTGTTAGTTCAGATGTAACTTATAGTTTATGGGGCTCATATTCATCCAGGATAAGCAATTTCCTACTAAGGCTGATAGGGAATGATAATGTTCTGATAGTTAAGTTGGAAAAAAGGGGATACAAGAAAAATTTTTTTTTTTTCTATGGGTAATTATAAGTGTTACATAAGGTGAAGAATGTGCTAGTAGGAGTAAATCATAGGGTTAGAATTCTTGAAGTAATGAAACTAGTATTCAAGATAAGACTAAGAAATAAAAAGAAAGTTAAAGTTGATGATGGGATAGACATCTTTGAAGGAAAAGGTGTAAGGATGAGATAGGACTAAAATTAAGGAATAAGTACAGCAGGTTGAAAAGATACCAACAATACCAAAAATAGGAAAAGGGAAGTGGATAAGATGCAAAGGACAGGAAGAGAGCTCGATAGAGTCAGTTATAATGATGAGGATAAGGAGTGTCTAACCACTGCCCCTGTGTTAACACTACCTATGAGCGGTGAAGGATACACCGTAATGTGACGCCTCAGAGTTGGCCTAGGTGTGTTTTGATGCTGAATGGAATAGTTGTGGCTTTTGCTTCATTGCAGCTGAAGAGGCTTGAGCATAACTATCCGAGCCTTGATTTGGAAATGGCTACTGTAGTCTTTGCACTAAAAACAGGAGACACTACCTGTATGGTGAAGTGTGCGAGATATACACCGACCATAAGAGTTTGAAGTACATCTTCCAACAGAGGGATTTAAACTTGAGACAGAGGAGATGGATGGAGCTTCTGGAAGACTATGATTGCACCATCCAGTACCACCCTGGGAAGGCCAATGTAGTAGCAGATGCTTTAAGCAGAAAATCTTCTGGCAGTTTGGCGCACATTTCAGCAGAGAAGAGACTGTTGATTCAGGAAGTACATGAGTTGATGGATCAAGGTTTAATCCTAGATCTTTCAGATGAGGGGGTCTTGTTGGCTCATTTTTCAGTGAGGCCAGACTTGCGAGATAGAGTTAGAGTTTCCCAACACAGAGACAAACAATTAATGAAGATCATAGAAAGAGTACAGCAAGATGAAGGTGGTGAGTTTGGATTTGCCAATGATGGTGCCCTAGTGCAAGGTTCTAGGATATGTGTGCCCGATGTGGACAATCTCAGAGATGAAATCATGCGAGAGGCACACTATACACTGTACAATGTCCACCCAGGTTCCACCAAGATGTACCATGATGTGAAAGATAGCTACTGGTGGAATGGCATGAAGAGAGACATAGCAGACTTTGTGTCCAAGTGCTTGACTTGTCAGAAGGTGAAGTTTGAACATCAGAGACCGTCAGGGAAGCTGCAAGAGCTCCCTATCCCAGAATGGAAGTGGGAAATGATCACTATGGATTTTGTGACTGGGTTGCCTCGTACCACGCGAGGGTATGATTCGATATGGGTAATTGTAGACCGCTTAACCAAATCAGCTCACTTCTTGCCTGTGAATACTACATATTCTGTTGCACAGTACGCCCGACTCTACATTTGAGAAATCGTCAGATTGCATGGAGTTCCAGCTTTCATAATATCTGACAGAGGGCCCCCAGTTCACTTCTCGGTTTTGGAGAAAGTTGCAGGAGGCACTTGGCACACGCTTGAACTTCAAGACGGCTTTCCACCCTCGCATGCACGGACGATGCGAAAGGACAATCCAAACACTGGAAGACATGCTTCGCATGAGTGTTTTGGATTTTGGAGGTCGATGGGATGATCAACTAGCTTTGGTGGAGTTTGCCTACAACAACAGTTACCATTCCAGTATAGGAGTAGCACCCTATGAGGCACTATATGGAAGAAAGTGTAGGTCTCCTCTGTGTTGGACAGAAATGGGAGAAATGAGGGTGCATGATGTAGACCTAGTGTAGTACACTTCAGAGATAGTTCCTTTAATCAGGGAACGATTAAAAACAGCTTTCAGTAGGCAAAAGAGTTATGCAGACCCCAGACGGAGGGATGTGGAGTTTGCAGTGGGCGACTATGTATTCCTGAAGGTTTCTCCAATGAAGGGAGTCATGATATTTGGAAAGAAGGGCAAGTTGGCACCTTGGTATATTGGACCTTTTGAGGTTACTGATAGAGTTGGAGCAGTTGCCTACCGGTTGGAACTACCACCCAACCTTTCTCACGTTCACCCCGTATTTCACATCTCCCTGCTCAGGAAGTACATCCTAGATCCTCCCCATGTACTACGGCAGGATGTAATAGAGCTAAAAGAGAACTTGACCTTTGAGGAGCAACCTGTAGCCATAGTGGACTACCAAGTGAGACAGCTAAGATCAAAACAGATCCCTATGGTTAAGGTTTTGTGGAGGAGTCAGTCAGTGGAAGAGTGCACCTGGGAGTCAGAACGGGACATGCGTAGCAAGTACCCTTATCTGTTCAATGTGTAATCATGTACTTTATTCTGCCTTGTGTAAAATTCGAGGACGAATTTTCTGTAAGGGGGGAAGAATGTAACACCCCTGATTTTTTTATATATTATTATTGGGCTTCGTGTAGGTATCCTCGATTCGCGGAAATTCGACAGTTGATCGGGTCTGCGAAATTCCGGCCAGACAGACCCGTTACCGGAAAAGTCTCCGAATTGGACCGAGGTTTTGGCTAGCCCACCATTGTCAGACGTCCCGAGCGCGTTCCCGAAGTCGGAATCGGCAAAGGTAAACCCGAACCTTGCTTTTTCGTAATTTTCTAGTGCTTAAATAGGATTAAAAATCCATAAAATATTCGTGGTAGCTTAGAAAATTACGATTCTTTTTGCAATAGCTTAGTAATATTGCTAAGGACCGCGGGGCAAAGTTTTATAATTTTTAGAGCTTGTTTGGGCAGTTTTTGCAAAAATGATCAATAATAAGGACTAAATTGAAATTTTGCGTATTGTGATGGGTGATTGATTTGATGGGCCCAGGAGGGGCTGTGTGATATGATTGAACTGTTGATATATGGATTGTGAATATAGAAGTGCGTTTTTAGCCCTTTTGCAGGTTGGGTAGGTCCTAGGTATAGGGGAGACTCTGCCGGATTTTCGGCACGACTTAGGACGTATTTGGTCTTTTTCCTTGTTTGTATTGAGTCAGATTGTATTAAATAATTGTAATCTAATTGTCAGGTGAGCCGGGACAGCCTTCTTCCTCCGCCATACGGTGATTGTCGTCAAGTCTGTGAGTAAAATATTAATTTTAATTGTAATTTCGGTATTATTATATGTTCAGCATGCCCATGCATCACTTATATGCATATATTTATGTAGTTAAACTCTAGGCACGATTTATGATGCATTGATAACTGTTAAAGTGCCATGATGTTATTGTGGTAATTTAGAGCAGTGTGCGTGCGTTGGCGTGCGTGTGATGTGGTGTGGACTATGGATAGGACGGGTAGTCACGGCTTGAGTTTTTCGCTGGGACCCGATCCTTCGAGGGGTAGTCACGGCTTGAGTTCTTCGCTGGGACCCTCGATTTGGTTTATTAAGCGAAAGTCCGGCTTGAGTTCTTCACGGCACCAGTTGGATTTAAGAGAGTCAGATAGGGGATCAGCTCCCATATGTTATGATTGATGCTACAGGGTGTGTGAGTGCTCCAAATTACCTTTCTGATGCTATGATATGAATTTATTGCTGATGTTGCATTTCACTCTACAGGGTGCATTAGTTTTAGATAGTTATAGAGATTATGGTTAAAATTGATATTTTACTCTCTGAGTCGAACGCTCACTCCTGTTCAATATTTTTTCAGGTTACAGGAGGATTTTATTTTGGTTAACCTGCTTTTCTCCTTCGCAGGTTGTTTATCAATATTTGTGTAATTTTAATTACTTCTAGAATTTCCGCATGTGTTAGCAGTAATTATTTGAATTTGGTCTGTAATATTATATTCATGTTGGACCTGTAAACTTAATATTTTAAGTCTGTTTTGATGGATTGGATGAGGGAGCTGAGCTCCCATTTATTATTATGTTGATGAGTATGTGGAGGGTGAGCTGAGCTCCCCAATGGATTGTTTATTGTGTTTACAGGTCGGGTGAGTCGAAAACTCCCCGTTGGAAAGTCCATTTTATGGCCGGACTCTGTCCGTTTGTTTTCTTGAATTTGGGCCCAATGGGCCTTAGAATTGGGTAAATGAACAGTTAGGCTTACTACGGGCCTCGGGGGCTTTAGGCTGGCCCAGGTCCTAGTGCCGGTCCGGCCCATAGGTTGGGTCGTGACACTCCCATTAAGTGAAGGAGTTCTATGTGGACTAGCCACATCAGTATGAATCAACTGAAGCTTTTCTGATGCTCTCCAGGTAGCTTTCTTGAAAGGAAACCTTGATTGCTTTCCATATTGGCAAGCCTTGCATTCTGGCAGTTCAACTTCAAGATTAGGCAAACCTTGAACAAGTTCATTCTTTTGCATATTCACCACTGCTCTATGATGAAAATGACCCAGCCTTCTATACCACACTTCTGCATTCACTGTTGTTGCAGAGTAGACTGATTGCTTTTCCTGTAGAGGATCTAGTGCAAAACTCTTCCCTTTCATGCTCACTTTGAACATATCTTCATCTTTTGAGTTTTTGATTAAGCAATGATTGCCCTCAAAAACCACTTTAAAACCATTTTCAAGAAGCTGGCCAACACTCAGCAAATTTTGGTTAATGTTAGGTATAAATAACACTTCTCGGATAAGCTTTGTACCTTTTGAAGTTTCCACTGCAATTGTGCCTTTCCCTTTCACTGCGATACGTTCTCCATTGTCGATCTTCACTTTGGAAATGAATGACGTATCCAGCTCCTTGAATAGATCCCTGTCAAATGTCATGTGGTTGGTGCAACCACTGTCAATGAGCCACTTGTCACTTGAATGACTTGCTGCAAGACAGGTAGCTACGAATAGTTGCTCCTCTTCATGATCAGCTACTTGAACAACATTTTTCTGCTGAAGATCAACTTAAGCTACAACCTTCTGAATGTTGCTCTTGCATATTTTCTGATGATGTCCCATTTTCTGGCACTTCTCACGTTTCACATCAGGTCTCCTCCAGCATTTTGATGGTGGATGACCCTTTTTGTTGCAGTGCTTACAAGGAGGAAAGTCAGACTTTGATGAATCTGAACCTTCCTTCTTGTTTCCTTTATACTTCCCTTTCCCTCCTTGATTAGTTTGCACCTTTGCAGCCAATGCTCCTTCAACAGAACCTTCACTTCTCATGAGCCTTCTCTGTTCTTGAGCCTGCAAAGCATGTATCAATTCTGCCAAGCCAATCTTTGATAGATCCTTAGTATTTTCCAAAGAAGAGATGGTAGCTTCAAATCTTTCAGGGACAGTAACAAGAATTTTTTGAACTATTCTTGTATCAGCAAATTCAGTACCAAATAATCGTACCTTGTTTACGATATTGAGAAGTCTATCTGAATACTCTTTAATAGTTTCAGATTCCTTCATTTTCTACATCTCAAATTCTCTAACCAGATTCAGCACTTGCATTCCTTTGATCTTCTCATTTCCCTCGTACTCCTTCTTGAGATAGTTCCATATATCAAAGGCTGCTTTCAAGGACATGATTTTGGTGAAAATTGAGGATGAAACTGCAGCAAACAAGCAGTTTTTGGCCTTGGACTTCCTTGCCTTCCTTTCTTTGAAACTCTTCATTTGAGCCATTGTAGGATTGTCGGGTAGTGGAAGCACTTGGTAGTCTTCCTCAACAGCCTCCCAGAGATTATTTGCATCCAGGTAAGCCTCCATTCTGATTGCCCAAACTGGATAATTTTCTCCATTGAACACAGGAGGTGCAATGGCATTGAAAGGAGTTTCAGCACTCGAAGCCTCCATTTTGGTGGAAAAAATACACTCAAATTCCTCACAAGTCCCTTAAGAAGAGGGCTTTGATACCAGTTTGTTGGAGCAAACTAAGAATTAACAGAGAAAGAGAAGAATATTTCAGTGTATTATATTTTTTTTATTAACTGCAAATGAGCTTAAATACAGCTCAAAATATAACAGAAATTCATATATTTCAGCTCAACCATGGAACATGCCTCCATGTTTAACAACTTAGCTAGAAAAATGGAAATAATGACTAAAATGCAGTAGAACAAGTCAATTAATAAAAAACATAACAGAAAAAAGAAAACTACAAAGACTAAATAGGAAGTGCGGCTAAGTCAATTTCTTAACAATGCCAACCGATGAAATCAGATCTGCAGCATTCCAAAGAAGGTTTGGCATGGCCAAATGGCCTAATTAGCCATCAAGATTCTGGCCAGGTGACTTGAACCAGGCATTGCCTAGGCAAACATGAAACAATATGGCGTTTGTAGATTCTCATTAGCTTAATTTTTTCTTTTGTGTGGCAGTGGAAATAACTCATTGATAGCGGTATATATATTGAGTTTAAGAGATTCAGGTTCAACTCTGTCGACTTTCCCTCCCTTTACATGTGTAATAAACACAATTTCTTTTACCTTTTCGGGCTTTGGCATTGAGTGGCGGATGCGGCAAAGTATGACATCAAATATTGTAAAAAGCGTCTTCTATACCCTCAGGTTTGTTGAAGACAAATGGTGTCCGACTGTTTCAAATTTGCATGGAAAAGGAAGCTAATAAAGGTAGAGGAAGAAGAGGCTAAAAGCAACCTCCTAGGATTTTTCACACTAGAAACTTCGCAGTAGATGAGTAACATAGTTGTATTTCTTAGTTCATTTGGCCATATGGAATTTTATGATTTTGAATAAAAATATTGATGTAATGATGATTAGATTACTTATTTGTAGGGGTGGCCACGGTCCGGTTTCGAACCGGAACCGAATCGGAACCGGTTCGGTCAAAACCGGACCGAAACCGTCTTTCTACGGTTTGGTTCAGGTTCATAATTTTTAGAAACCGTGAACCGGCGGTTCCGAACCGGATTGAACCGACAATTTCGAACCGAACCAAACCGGCGATTTAAATACAAAAAAATTCAATAAATACTTCACTTACTCCTAATTCATTTATATATATATATATCATTAATTCTCTACACAATTATTCTCTACACTCTATTTAATTCTTAATACTCTTTCAATTTCTCTCAAATTTTCTAAATAATTATTTTTTACACTCAATTTAATTCTCAGTACTTTTACAATTCCCCTACTTTATTACTTTTATACTCACTGAAATTTTTAATACAATCTCAATTACTCTGTTATTATTTTATATCTTCAATAAAATTTTCAATACCCTCTATTTTGATTTTTTTTTCTTTTATATATTTTTTTTAATTTTCAATTATCATATAATTTTTTTAAAAAGGGCAAATAATACTCAATTCAACTAAGCTTTTATCCCAAAAATTTATTGAGGTCGGCTATATGGATTCTCTTTCTCCACTCTAAACGATTTTGGGTTAAATCCTCGGAAATGTGTAATGCTTCTAAGTCATGTTGTACTATTCTCATCCAAGTCAGTTTAGGTCTACCTATTATTTTCATTCTATCCTTAACCCAATATACTCTATTTGTCTAATTGGAGCTTTCCTATGTCCATGATTCACATAACCAAATCACCTCAATCTCCCTTCTCTCAACTTATAACTGAAAATTTTGATTCCTCTAAATCCTAAAGGGATACATAGGCAAAATTAAGTTCATGCACATTTCTTATTTTTTAAATTAATTTTATCTCTAGTTTTTTAGTCTTTGCTTATTAAATTTTTCTTAAAAATAAGTTATTTTTATTCTTATTTTTCTTATTTTATTTTGATTAAAAGATTTCTAAGAAAAATTAAAATATTTTTACAAATATAACTTAAATTCTAAATTAATAAAATTTTCCTCTAATTTTTTCCTTTAAGTTTCTCTTAAACCGCCCCTAAACCGCTTTCAAACCGTCTTGAATTGTCATTTTTCGAACCGTCCTCTAAACCGTTTTAAACCGGGGCTCGAACAAGAACCGGCGGTTCAAGAACCGTCTTCCAAACCGTCCAATAACGGTTTGGTTCAGGTTCATGATTTCATTGAACCTGAACCGGCGGTTCAGGAACCGTAACCGGCGGTTCCTGAACCGTGGCCACCCCTACTTATTTGGGCAGTCTTGGGTCCCTTTCTCACTTGACACATGACAGTTGACAGGCTTGAAGGTGCTATTTTAAAAGGATAAAAAGCAGAGTTGGATCAATGCACTTCATGTAAGAAACTGATAGGACCAGATGTTTATTCTCTAATTAAACAGAAAGAGACCCATAAAAGTAACTATAAGGTTGCAAATAAGATGAACATAAAGCACACATAACAAGTACTATGAAGACACGCTATCAAAACACAAAGACCCTAAAACGGTCAATTTGGAGGCACCCATTGGAGCTCAATGCCATAGTTCCATGCACCAATGGGATCGCCAGGCTTCATATCCACAACAGAAGTATAAGCAGTGCACCCTCCAACCCTGACCCTAATCCTATATTGAGTCATTGATGCATCTTTCAAGAAATGGCAACAGAGGGTACCTTTGCATCCACTTCCCTCTTGTTCTGCCTCCTCAAACTGCCTACAAAAACTGGTTGATGAGCAGTTCAATGGTGATAAGAGAATATTTTCAGAGCAGTTAAATAACATGACAGTATTATGAGTAGAAATATTAAAAGGCAAGTTCTCAGAAAGCTTAAAGCCTCCAAAAGCAAGATCAGAAGAGTAACAAGTGTTTTTCTGTATCATGGGAGGGTCTATAACAAGCTTATAAGCACCCTCAGGATCTTGTAGTAAAACCCTACAGATGATAAGAATTCTAGGACACCATTGTTGCAGTAGATTCTGTACCTAGGATCTCCACAATTATCACTGGTGCTTAGTGGGTATGGGACTTCCATGCTACCACATTTAGGGCAAGCATCAAGGGCTGACGCTTGGGTTACTAAACCCATCAAAAAATATATCAAAAACATTTTAAATCTGGTGTTAAAAAGGCAGAAGAGGAAAGGAAAGACTATGGAGCAAGAAGGCTAAGAGCGAGATGCCCTATTTATACAAGATTCACCCCCAAGTTACATGGGGCATGAACCAATCACCAATTTAACCGCTGCTAATATAATATGCTTCGAATAATGAAGTTCCTGAGTGGGGTTTTTCTCAGTGCACTATATATCACCCAACTCTCATCAGACACGTCAGTGTGTGAGGTACCTTGGACTGCCTTTGCTAATTGTTAAGGGTAATATAGGATATGGAGGTGATCATTGATTAAGCAGCATGCGACTCTGAATGAATTAAAATGCCGACTCTGCATGAACCAAGAAGCTGATTAGCCAAATTGACAGTGTCTACCAATCAATTGTATCAAACAATGAATATAAAATTGGATCACATTTTCATTGTTTTGGTCATGAATCATTCATCCATCACATTGATTTAATAATTTTTTTTTGCTTTCTTTTACATGGAAATCAAATAGAAAGTGAATATTATAGGTTACACAATTAGAAATAACCCTTTTCTTTTTATCATTTTAATACATCAAGAGACTAAACTTTGAAATTGTTGATGAAAATTCTAAAAACATGAAAAACACTGAAACTTGTTGCTCAATTTTGACAGAAACTGGGAATGAAAAGTTTCCCCATTATCCTGTAGAAGTTGGTAATCAGGACAAGAACAAAAGAAATTCCTCCAAGATCTCAGTTGCGTCTCATCCATGAATTCTTTGGCCAATAGTTGCGTCTCATCAATGAATTCTTTGGCCAATAGGTGTTGAACAGGCAAGGATTGGAGGACTAGGAATGGAAAGTTGATGAATCCCACTTTCCTTATTTAAAAAGCTGAAGGACTCCCACTTTGTATTAAATGATAAAATAGATTTTGGGTTGATCAAAAGAAGCAAGGACAAACCGGCAAAAGATCTAAAGATGGAATGGAGATTATCTTTTGGTTTTCTTTAAGGTAAGGAACGAAGCATTTTTAATTTAACACAATTAAGTTTCTTTCTTTTTTTATACAATTAATACTAATATTGCACTCAAGCTTAAGGTCTCACAGTTGTAGCTGAACATTATTGATTAACAAAATTAAACTTTTAACACAATGATTGTACAAATATTAATAATAAAATGATAGAACAATAAGCTGACAAAGACCTGTAATTGCTCTGATGACTTAAAAACCTTTAAAAAAAAAAACTTTAGAGAGAGAAAATTCTTAAACTTTGAAGGGAATCTATAAATATTTTGATAATAAATGGGTAATGCAAAACAAACCTAATTTTCATCACTTAAATTGGTTGATGAAATTATCTACCACCAACCAGCTCCATTAATCAGACTTGAGCATTGGATTTGGCGGCAGGCGCCGACACAGCTCATAAAGAAATCTAATATAAGCTAAAAATGCTTTATAAAAATAAGTGATTTGGTTTCTTAAAATATTGCCACGATTAATTAATATAAATTAAAAAGTAATAAAAATAATTTTTTAATTAATTTATTTCAAATTATATATATATATATATATATATATATATGCGCTTTTATTCACACGTTTGTGTGGGTTTAATAATTTTTGATATATTATTTAATTGAATAAAAATATGAATGTATAGCTTTTTCAATATATTTATACTTAGAATAGCTTGTAAAAAAATTGTGAATGTATATATATATATAAATAAATTAAAAATAAATATAAAGAATAAATAATAAGATGCTAATAAAATGTATATAAATAAATGTTAATAATTAATGATATTTTTATATATTGTTTTTCATTTTTCTAATGTCTTGGTAATTAAAATATCATTTGACAAGTTTGAGAAAAAATTTTGATTGAATATTGCATTTTCTAAGAAGGTGACTAATTTGATTTATAATGTATGTAAGTATTTATATAGTTTATAATTATGATTTTTAATTTTATTAGTATTAATTAAATTAAAACTATTGTTATAATTTTTTATTATAAGAAATTAAGCACGTAATTTTATAATTCTGATAGACAATAAAAAGATAAGTTTGTTTTATATAATTTATTACTATAATTATTAGTTTTCCTGATATTAATTAAATTATAGCTATTATCATAAATCTTTATTATTATTAAATATTTTAAAGGTTTATCATCAATTCATGTTGTAAAATTGTTAGGAAAGTAAGGGCAAAATAGCTAAATATGAAAAAAAATCTAATGAAATGTCACTTATCACTTTTTAGTGAAATTTATTTTGAGACTAACTTTATTATATTTATATAAATATAAGTTTTTCTCTTATATTTTAAAAGAATTAAATATACTAAGTGGGCCTTTGACTTTTTTTTTAAATTAAACATAAAACTCTAATATTTTTACATTTATTTAAATTATTGGAAATCTTAATTTTAGATACTAATTTTATTAATTTGTACTAAAATTTTTCTCTTCTATCAAATTTAATATTTAAAAGTAGTTTTACAGCAATTTTGAAAATATATTAATTATTGAAGTCAAATTTTTTTTTTACAAAAAAATTCATTTCTATTTATTTTTATCGCTTAAGTGTCAAAATTTTTAAGCTACTATTTATTAAAATAATTGCAAATTATTATTTTAAAACATTTATTAATTCACAAATATATCTGCACACTTAACTCTTAAATTTTAAATTTATTTTTCTATGATATTTTGACTCTACACCTCATTCAAATTCTCTAGAAATTAATTTCTTAACCTACAGCTAAAAAAAAAAAACTACGATGAATATTAATTATAATTTATATATATATATATATATATTTTATTTTTCTCGATTATATAAAATTAATAAAATACAAAATTTATAAGAAAAAATAAATATTGATTATTATTTAATAAAAATACATTTTATAAATTTTTATTAATTATAATAGTTATATATATTATTTTAAATTTCGGCCCTCATGTATATTCTTGCGTTCCCTTCTGTTTGGCTGTTTCTAATATCATATATTTATTAATATTAAAGCCCTATTTGATATTAATATTCTTGTAAAAAAGCATTTTTTTAGAAAAAAATATTTTAAATGTGATTGAAAATTAGTTTGATCTGCTGAAAATAAAAAAGAAAAAGTAATTTAAAAAAATTATTTCGTTATTTTATAATTATTATGATTAAAAAAATGCTAAATTTTTAATTTTAAATTAATTTTAATACACTAATTAATATTTATATCAATAATTATATCTTTATAATATGTATAAAAGTATTAATATTAACTAACATAAATACCCTTAATTCTTTATATTATTTATAATATTATAAATTCTAATGTTGCTCAAAGTTTAGTTATAACAATAATTAATTACAATTAAAATTCCAATGTAGATGATAATTTAAAAAAAAAAAATTAGCTGAAATAAATTAATTTTGAGAAAAATCAAATCGAAGTTTAACTTAGAATGGCATGCACATGCAACAATATGAATGTTGTTTATATTAAGAATAAGGGGAAAAAATCATATTCGTTGATTTGTAAAAGTATTTAAACATAATACTCAATTTCTTGGTTTCTCCTTCCACTTTCTTGGTTTCTCCTCAACTTCCTTCGTTTCACTGGTTCAATATCTCAATGGTGTAGGTTGGTCCCTTGCGCTGCTGGCCAGGTGGATTATGTCTTTCTACGTCAATTGGAGATACAGATGTTGGAGAATTTATTGTTCCAATACTGCATGTCAAGCAAAGTGAAGGTGGGATCATTTTCTCTTGTTGGTGATGGATTTGTCACTTTTCTGTCACTATTTGTTAAATTTATAGAATTTTTTCTTTTCTTGTTATTCAGCTATCAAGTGCTGGGGGAAGGCTCATTGTTGCTTCTGATGGTATCTGGGATGCATTATAGTCTGATGTGGCTGCAAAGTGTAGTCGTGGTTTACCTGCTGAGCTTGCTGCCAAGTTGGTGGTTAAGGTGATATATTATTACAGGTTCACTGTTGTATTTTGTTTGCCACTGGTTGTCTTAATTATAGTTTGTCCTTCTCTATAGGAGGCTCTAAGGTCAAGGGGGCTGAAGGACGATAAAACATGCCTTGCTGTTGATATTATCCCATCTGACGTTCCTGTCTTACCTTCTATACCAAGGAAGACACAAAACATGCTTAGGTCACTTCTGTTTGGAAAGAAATCTCTAAATTCTGTTAGCAAAGCAACAAATAAGCTTTCTGCTGTTGGAGTGGTAGGGGAGTTGTTTGAAGAGGTTTCTGCTATGCTTGCAGAAAGGTTTGTTAATGTCACGACCCAACCTATGGGCCGGACCGGCACTAGGACCTGGGCCAGCCTAAAGCCCCCGAGGCCGTCAGTAAGCCTAACTATTCATTAACCCAACTCTAAGGCCCATTTGGGCCCAATTTCAAGAAAACAAACGGACAGAGTCCGGCCATAAAATGGACTTATCAACGGGGAGTTTTCGACTCACCCGACCTGTAAACACAATATATAGTCAATTGGGGAGCTCAGCTCACCCTCCACATACTCATCAACATAATAATAAATGGGAGCTCAGTTCCCTCATCCAATCCATCAAACATGCATAGCATATTAAGTTTACAGGTCCCAAAATAATAATTTAGTTTACAGACCCAAATCAAATAAACATTTCTAACACATGCGGAAATTCTAGGAGTAAATAAAATTACACAAATATTGATAAACAACCTGCGAGGAAAGGAAGCAGGTTAACCTCAAAAATATCCTCTTGTGGCCTGGAAAAATATTGAACAGGAGTGAGCGTTCGACTCAGAGAGTAAAATATCAATTTTAACCATAATCTCTATAACTATCTAGAACTAATGCACCCTGTAGAGTGAAATGCAACATCAACAACATTTTCACATCATAACATCAAAAAGGTAATTTGGAGCACTCACGCACCCTGTAACATCAATCATAATATATGAGAGCTGATCCCCTATACAGCTCTCTTAAATCCAACCTGGTGCCAGCGAAGAACTCAGCTCGGACTTCCACTTAATAACCAAATCGAGGGTCCCAGCGAATAACTCAAGCCGTGACTACCCCTCGAAGGATCGGGTCCCAGCGAAGAACTCAAGTCGTGACTACCCGTCCTATCCATAGTCCACACCACATCACACGCACGCCAACGCACGCACACTGCTCCAAATTACCGCAACAACATTCATGGCACTTTAACAGTTATCAATGCAACATAAATCGTGCCTAGAGTTTAACTACATAAATATATGCATATAAGTGATGCATGGGCATGCTGAACATATAATAATATCGAAATTACAATTAAAATTAATATTTTACTCACAGACTTGACGACAATCATCAGAGTAGGTGGCGGAGGAAGAAGGCTGTCCCGGCTCACCTGACAATTATATTACAATTATTTAATACAATCTGACTCAATACAAATAAAGAAAAAGACCAATACGTCCTAAGTCGTGCCGAAAATCCTACAGTCTCCCTATACCTAGGACCTACCCAACTCGCAAAATGGCTCAAAACACACTTCTATATTTACAATCCATATATCCACAGCTCAATCATATCACACAGCCTCCCAGGCCCATCAAATCAATCATCCATCACAGTATGTAATATTTCAATTTAGTCCTTATAATTGACCATTTTTGCAAAAACTGCCCAAATAAGCTCTAAAAATTCTAAAACTTTGCCCCGCGGTCCTTAGCAATATTACTAAGCTATTGCAAAAAGAATCATAATTTTCTAAGCTACCACGAATATTTTATGGATTTTTAATCCTATTTAAGCACTAGAAAATTACGAAAAAACAAGGTTCGGGTTTACCTTTGCCAATTCCGACTTCGGGAATGGGCTCGGGACGTCTGACAATGGGGGGCTAGCCAAAACCTCGGTCCAATTCGGAGACTTTTCCGGTAACGGGTCTGTCTGGCCGGAATTTCGCAGACCCGGTCAACTGTCGAATTTCCGCGAATCGAGGATACCTACACGAAGCCCATAACACGGGGGTTAGTACATAAATTTTTCAGAATTTTCTAAGCTCATTAAATGCTCGGAAAAACACTGCGAAGTTCCGTGGGACCCACCGAAAAACGGTGTCGGAAAAATTTGAAATTTATGTCGCCGCGAAGCTCTCGACGAGTGGAGCGTGCTGATACCCTCGGTTTTCTCGTGGGATTCACGGTTTTCGAGAAATCTAGCCCAAAAGTCGAAATGGGCTAAAATCTTCCCGAGCAAAAATTGGACAAACCGCTCGATGGATTTCGGCGTTCTTGGTGTCTATGGAAAGCTCTCGTCGAGTAGATGATTTTAGACACAAGACCCGGTCCAATTGGTGGCCGGATCGGCCGGATTTTGGCCGGGAAGTCCAACAGTCGCGCGCGCGCTGCGCGTCCGTTCCAAGGCCGTTTTCCGGCGTTCCAGGCGGCGGCCGGCCGTGGGGGAAGGCCGAGGTGGGGCGCCGGCGAGGTGGGGACGCAGGGGAGGCGGCGGCGCGGCAAGGGGAGGAGGGAGGAGAGAGAAAAGAGAGAGAGAAGAGGAGAGGGTCGACGCGCGCGGGAGGGAGGAGAAAAAGAGAAGAAGACCGGTCCGATTCGATCGGTCCGATCCGGTCCGGTTCGATTCGGCCGGTTCGATTCAAGATACAAAATTTTAAATTTTTACTCTGCCTCGGGACCGAAAACGAGGTCCAAAAATTCCGAAAAAATTCCAGAAAACTCAGAAAAATACGTAGACTCCAAATATATTTTTAGTTTTGCCACGTAGTTTTTAAATTAATTTTTTTAAAAATCATCAAAGTTTATATTTTCGGAAAATCGAACCCTATTTTTAAAATCCAAAAAATCTCAAAAAAATTCCTAAAATTTAAATTAAATTAAAATACCAAAAATGCTCATAAATTTAAAATTTTTGGGGTGTTACAGTTAATTTCCAAGTTCATCTGATATATATCAGATGCCTTTCATTTTGTTTTAAAGTAAATAGCTTATTTGAGAAGTGTGTGGACGAAAGAAAATGAAGGCTGGCTCTTTCCTAAATGAGGACCTTAATATTACTTTTATAATGCAAATGCAGGTTGGGTAAAGATTTTCCTTCAAACACAAACTCTAGGCTATACAGATGTGCCGTATGCCAAATCGATCACACCCCCACTGACAGTTTATCAGTAAACTCAGGGTCTTTTTTCTCTGCCCTAACTGTCGAAAAAAGAAAGACGCCATGGAAGGGAAAATACCGAGCAGACCTACAGTGACTGCACAGCAAATCATCTGGTAACAGAGTAAATATTTATATTTTTTGGCTGGAAGTGTGAGCATGAAGCATGCTTGGTTTTTGCTTTCTGGTACTGATTGTAATAGATGTATAAGAAATGAGGTAGTGATATAGTGCCTAGGTGCTTTGTTTTACAATTGGTTGTGTCAACTCTGGTTTTTTTCCAGCTTTGGTTAAACTGACAGAGGACAGAGATGTCACCTGATAGATATGTTTGTGATAGTTCGATTGCCAACAGCTTGAAGATGTAAGTAAAAATGAAGGTTGCATAGTGATGTGCTCATCGCAGCAGCTTATTTATTGTGACCAGTCCAAGTGGAAAATTGCATCCTTGTGCCTTTTACTTATTGTACACATACAACTTGTTGGGACAGCAAACAACTTTGGAGGTGGCTTTCCTAAGTTATTGGTCACCGTGTCCAATCCAAGTGGAAAATTGGATCCTCGTGCAAATGATAAATGGCCTCTATTGAATGCAATAAAATCTTAAGACTTGATAAAATTATAGGTGACCTTGTCAATGGATTTTTTGCTTTGTATTGTTAACTCTTGATAATCCCTAATATTGAGCTGGCATTAAATATAATGACGGAATTTTTTCAAGAAAGTATTAGTCATTACAAATTTAGTGGATGAGTAGTTAGTGTCATGGAAAATGTAGATTTTATAAGAATAATTCTAACACAGTTTCAACTTTTAACGCTGAGGAGGCTGTTCTTCTTCCCAAATTTAAAGAAAACGAAGGAACCTATTTTATTGAGCTCATGTTCTTAAACGAGCTTCCAACTGTTGAAACTGTATCTGTAGGCATTCCAGCAAGGTTTGGCATGGCCAAATGGCCTAATTAGCCATCAAGATTCTGGCCAGGTGACTTGAACCAGGCATTGCCTAGGCAAACATGAAACAGTATGGCGTTTGTAGATTCTCATTAGCTTAATTTTTTCTTTTGTGTGGCAGTGGAAATAACTCATTGATCGCGGTATATATATTGAGTTTAAGAGATTCAGGTTCGACTCTGTCGACTTTCCCTCCCTTTACATGTGTAATAAACACAATTTTTTTTCCTTTTCGGGCTTTGGCATTGAGTGGCGGATGCGGCAAAGTATGACATCAAATATTGTAAAAAGCGTCTTCTATACCCTCAATTTTGTTGAAGACAAATGGTGTCCGACTGTTTCAAATTTGCATGGAAAAGGAAGCTAATAGAGGTAGAGGAAGAAGAGGCTAAAAGCAACCTCCTAGGATTTTTCACACTAGAAACTTCGCAGTAGATGAGTTACATAGTTGTATTTCTTAGTTCATTTGGCCATATGGAATTTTATTATTTTGAATAAAAATATTGATGTAATGATGATTAGATTACTTATTTGGGCAGTCTTGGCTCACTCTCTCACTTGACACATGACAGTTGACAGGCTTGAAGGTGCTATTTTGAAAGGATAAAAAGCAGAGTTGGATCAATGCACTCCATGTAAGAAACTGATAGGACCAGATGTTTATTCTCTAATTAAACAGAAAGAGACCCATAAAAGTAACTATAAGGTTGCAAATAAGATGAACATAAAGCACACATAACAAGTACTATGAAGACACGTTATCAAAACACAAAGACCCTAAAACGGTCAATTTGGAGGCACCCATTGGAGCTCAATGCCATAGTTCCATGCACCAATGGGATCTCCAGGCTTCATATCCACAACAGAAGTATAAGCAGTGCACCCTCCAACCCTGACCCGAATCCTATATTGAGTCATTGATGCATCTTTCAAGAAATGGCAACAGAGGGTACCTTTGCATCCACTTCCCTCTTGTTCTGCCTCCTCAAACTGCCTACAAAAACTGGTTGATGAGCAGTTCAATGGTGATAAGAGAATATTTTCAGAGCAGTTAAATAACATGACAGTATTATGAGTAGAAATATTAAAAGGCAAGTTCTCAGAAAGCTTTAACCCTCCAAAAGCAAGATCAGAAGAGTAACAAGTGTTTTTCTGTATCATGGGAGGCTCTATAACAAGCTTATAAGCACTAGGGTTAATGCTCAGGATCTTGTAGTAAAACCCTACAGATGATAAGAATTCTAGGACACCATTGTTGCAGTAGATTCTGTACCTAGGATCTCCACAATTATCACTGGTGCTTAGTGGGTATGGGACTTCCATGCTACCACATTTAGGGCAAGCATCAAGGGCTGACGCTTGGGTTACTAAACCCATCAAAAAATATATCAAAAACATTTTAAATCTGGTGTTAAAAAGGCAGAAGAGGAAAGGAAAGACTATGGAGCAAGAAGGCTAAGAGCGAGATGCCCTATTTATACAAGATTCACCCCCAAGTTACATGGGGCATGAACCAATCACCAATTTAACCGCTGCTAATATAATATGCTTAGAATAATGAAGTTCCTGAGTGTGGTTTTTCTCAGTGCACTATATATCACCCAACTCTCATCAGACACGTCAGTGTGTGAGGTACCTTGTCAGTCCTTTGCTAATTGTAAAGGGTAATATATGTTATGGAGGTGATCATTGATTAAGCAGTATGCGACTCTGAATGAATTAAAATGCCGACTCTGCATGAACCAAGAAGCTGATTAGCCAAATTGACAGTGTCTACCAATCAATTGTATCAAACAATGAATATAAAATTGGATCACATTTTCATTGTTTTGGCCATGAATCATTCATCCATCACATTGATTTAATATTTTTTTTTTCTTTCTTTTACATGGAAATCAAATAAAAAGTGAATATTATAGATTACACAATTAGAAATAACCCTTTTCTTTTTATCATATTAATAGATCAAGAGACTAAACTTTGAAATTGTTGATGAAAATTCTAAAAACATGAAAAACACTGAAACTTCTTGTTCAATTTTGACAGAAACTGGGAATGAAAAGTTTCCCCATTATCCTGTAGAAGTTGGTAATATGGACAAGAACAAAAGAAATTCCTCCAAGATCTCAGTTGCGTCTCATCCATGAATTCTTTGGCCAATAGGTGCGTCTCATCAATGAATTCTTTGGCCAATAGGTGTTGAACAGGCAAGGATTGGAGGACTAGGAATGGAAAGTTGATGAATCCCACTTTCCTTATTTAAAAAGCTGAAGGACTCCCACTTCTGTATTAAATGATAAAACAGATTTTGGGTTGATCAAAAGAAGCAAGGACAAACCGGCAAAAGTTCTTAAGATGGAATGGAGATTATCTTTTGGTTTTCTTTAAGGTAAGGAACGAAGCATTTTTAATTTAGCACAATTAAAGTTTTTTTTTTTCTTTTTTTATACTATTAATAATAATACTGCGCTCAAACTTAAGATCTCACAGTTTAAATTGGACATCATTAATTAATAAAATTAAACTTTTAATACTATGATTGTACAAATATTAATAATAAAATAATAGAATAAGAAGTTGACAAAGACCTGTAATTGCTCTGGTGGCTTAAAAACCTTGAAAAAAAAAAATCCTTTGGAGAGAGAAAATTCTTAAACTTTGAAGGGAATCTATAAATATTTTGACTTGTGTGATCATGGGTGACATAGTCTCCATATATAATAAATGGGTAATGCAAAACAAACCTAATTTTCATCACTTAAATTGGTTGATGAAATTGTCTACCACCAACCAGCTCCAATAATCAGACGTAAGCATTGGTTTGGCGGCAAGGGCCGACACAGCTTATAAGGAAGGGTCAATTTCTTTTCAAAAGAAATCTAATCTAAGCTAGAAATGCTTTATAAAAATAGGTGATTTGGTTTCTTAAAATATTGCCACGATTAAATTAATATAAATTAAAAAGTAATAAAAATAATTTATTAATTAATTTATTTCAAATTATATATATATATATATATATATATGTGTGTTTTCTCTTTGAAATTTATGTAAGATCTTTGTCTTTTGTTATTCTGAGACTAAGGGCCTGTTTGGTTTAAGTGTTGGATATAGCTGATAACTGTTAGCTGATAGCTATTACTGTTAACTATTAGCTGATAGCTGGTAGCTGATGCTAACTGATTTATGCTAAGTATTTGGTAAAATTATATTTAACTATTCTTGTTGATATGCAAAATGACTAATAAAGGTATATATCATATAATTTATTTTATTAGTGAAATAAATATAATATTATAAATTTATTATGTTATATTATTTATTTTATTATTAAATTAAATGTATAATTATTAATTTAATATATTATATCATTTATTTTATTATTAAAATAAATATATAATTATTGATTTATTATATTATATTATTTATTTTATTATTGAAATAAAAAATAATTAAATAACTTTAAAAATATAGTTATAAAATAACAAATTATTATTGTTAATAAAGAAAAAACTTATAATTAATTTTAAGTTTTTAAATATAAAAAACTTATTTTTTATAATAAATAAATATTTTATATTATTAATAAAAAATATTTTAGTAAAGTTATAATGCCTTAATTAAAATGTTAAAATTATAAATAAAAAATATAAAAGCATTAATAATATTAATTTTTTAGTTAAATAAGAAATGACAATATGGTCTAAATAAAAAATAAAATTGAATCAGCTATCAGCTGATCAGAAACAGTTCTAAAAATAGAGCTGATACAAACTGCAGCTGATGCTGATAGGTATCATATCAGTTACCTATCAGCTATCAGGTTTACTCTTTTAAGTTTAACAAACACTCTAGTTCATCAGTTTTGGTGTCTATCAACTATCAGCTGCATCCAACAGGTAAACCAAACATCCCTTAAGATTTTATTCACGCATTTATGTGGGTTTAATAATTTTTCGTATATTATTTAATTGAATAAAAATATGGATGTATAGCTTTTTCAATATATTTATACTTAGAATAGCTTGTAAAAAAATTGTGAATATATATATATATATATATATATATATATATATATATATATATAGAATAAATAGAAATTAAAAATAAATATAAAGAATAAATAATAAGATATTAATAAAATGTATATAAATAAATGTTAACAATTCAAGTAAGGTCAGAAGAAATAGTGTAGCTCGAACAAAGTGGTGGGAGTTCAAAGGGGTAAAGCAAGTGAAGTTTAAAAATGAGCTTCTCGAGTCCGAAGTATGGGAGCTTGATATGGAGGCCAATGATATGTGGATACAGATAGCATCAAAGATTAGAGAAGTTGCTAGAAAAGTACTTGGAGAGTCTAAAGGACATGGACCACCCTCAAAAAAGAGATGGTGGTGGAATGAGGAAGTACAAAAGGCAGTGAAGAGAAAAAGGGAATGGTATAAGAAATTACCTAAATGTGATAATAATGAGACATATGAACAGTACAAGATAGCAAAGAAAGAGGCAAAAAAGACAGTTAGTCAAGCAAGAGCACAGGCCTTTGAAAAGTTATATGAGAAATTTGGAACTAAAGAAGGGGAGAAAGATATTTATAGATTAGCAAGGAGGAGAGAAAGGAAATGTCAAGATTTCAATCAAGTTAGGTGCATTAAGGATAAAGAAGAAAAAGTGTTAGTGAAAGATAAGGATATTAAAGAAAGATGGAGAAATTATTTTAATGATCTCTTTAATAATAGTCAAAATGGTAATAGCGTGAACATAGATTATAGAACAATAGAAAAGAATGTGAATTATACTAGAAGGATTAGATCTTTAGAAGTAAAGGAAGCACTTAAGAGAATGAAAGTGGGTAAAGCCTGTGGACCCGATGAAATACCAATTGAAGTGTGGAAGTATTTAGGAGATATGGGAGTGGCATGGTTAACTAAATTATTTAATAAGATTCTAAACTCAAAGAAAATGACTGATGAATGGAGGAAAAGTGTAACACCCCAAAATTTTAAATTTTATTATTTTATGACCATTATTGGTATTCTAATTTTATTTAAATTTTAGGAAATTTTTTGAGATTTCTCGGATTTTAAAAATCGGGTTCGATTTTCCGAAAATATAAACTTTGATGATTTTTAAAAATTAATTTAAAGACCACGTAGCAAAACTAAAAATATATTTGGAGTCTACAAATTTTTCTGAGTTTTCTAGAATTTTTTTGAAATTTTTGGACCTCGTTTTCGGTCCCAAGGTAGAGTAAAAATTTAAAATTTTGTATTTCGAATCGAACCGGCCGAATCGAACCGAACCGGATCGGACCGGTCGAATCGGACAGGTCTTCTTCTTTTTCTTCCTCCTCCCCGTGCGCGTCCGACCTCCCTCCCCTTCTCTCTCTTTTTCTCTCTCCTCCCTTCTCCCCTTGCCGCGCCGTCGCCTCCCCTGCCACCCCAACTCACCGGCGCCGACCCCCAGCCGTCCCAGCCCACCGGCCGCCGCCCCAAATGGCCGAAAAACATCCGCGAATGTCCCTCCTTTGCGCGCGCGACTTTTCGTCTTCCCGGCCAAAATCCGGCCGATCCGGCTACCAATCGGACCGGGTCTTGTGTCTAAACTCATCTACTCGTCGAGAGCTTTCCATAGACACCAAGAACACCGAAATCCATTGAGCGGTTTGTCTAATTTTTGCCCGGGAAGTTTTAGCCCATTTTGACTTTCGGGCTAGATTTCTCGCAAACCGTGAATCCCACCAGAAAACGGAGAGTACCAGAGCGCTCCACTGGTCGAGAGCTTCGCGGCGACATAAATTTCAATTTTTTCCTACACCGTTTTTCCGTGGGTCCCACGGAACTTCGCAGTGTTTTTCCGAGCATTAAATGAGCTTAGAAAATTCTGAAAAATTTATGTACTAACCCCCGTGTTGTGGGCTTCGTGTAGGTATCCTCAATTCGCGAAAATTCGACAGTTGTCCGGGTCTGTGAATTTCCGGCCAGACAGACCTGTTACCGGAAGAGTCTCCGAATTGGACCGAGGTTTTGGCTACTCCCCCATTATCAGATGTCCCGAGCGCGTCCCCAAAGTCAGAATCGGCAAAGGTAAACCCGGACCTTGCTTTTTCATAATTTTCTAATGCTTAAATAGGATTAAAAATCCATAAAATATTCGTGATAGCTTAGAAAATTATGATTCTTTTTGCAATAGCTTAGTAATATTGCTAAGGACCGCGAGGCAAAGTTTTAGAATTTTTAGAGTTTATTTGGGCAGTTTTTGCAAAAATGATCAATTATAAGGACTAAATTGAAATTTTACATATTGTGATGGATGACTGATTTGATGGGCCTAAGAGGGGCTGTGTGATGTGATTGAGTTGTAGATATATGGATTGTGGATATAGAAGTGTGTTTTGAGCCCTTTTGCAGGTTGGGTAGGTCGTAGGTATAAGGGAGACTCTGCCGGATTTTCGGCACGACTTAGGACGTATTTGGTCTTTTCTTGATTGGTATTGAGTCATTTGTATTAAATAATTGTAATGTAATTGTCAGGTGAGCAGGGACAGCCTTCTTCCTCCGCCCAGCCGCCACAGTGACCGTTGTCAAGTCTGTGAGTAAAATATTAATTTTAATTGTAATTTCACTATTATTATATGTTCAAGCATGCCCATGCATCACTTATATGCATATATCTATGTAGATAAACTTTAGGCATGATTTATATTGCATTCATAACTGTTAACGTGCCATGGATGTTGTTGTAGTAATTTGGAGCAGTGTGCGTGCGATGTGGTGTGGACTATGGATAGGACGGGTAGACACGGCTTGAGATCTTCGCTGGGACCCGGTCCTTCGGGGTAGACACGGCTTGAGTTCTTCGCTGGGACCCCAATTTGGTTATTAAGTGGAAGTCCGAGCTGAGTTCTTCGCTGGCACAGTTGGAATTAAGAGAGCTGTATAGGGGATCAGCTCCCATATATATATGATTGATATTACTGGGTGTATGAGTGCTCCCAATTACCTTTTTGATGTTATGATGTGAAAATATTGTTGCTGTTGCATTTCACTCCACAGGTTGCATTAGTTCTAGATAGTTATAGAGATTATGGTTAAAATTGATATTTTACTCTCTGAGTCGAACGCTCACTCCTGTTCAATATTTTTTCAGGCTACAGGAGGATTTTATTGTGGTTAACCTGCTTTTCTCCTTCGCAGGTTGTTTATCCATATTTGTGTAATTTTATTTACTCCTAGAATTTTCGCATGTGTTAGAAGTATTTAATTAATTTGGGACTGTAATATAAATTGTTAGTTTGGACCTGTAAAATTATTATCACATGCATGTTTGATGGATTGGATGAGGGAGCTGAGCTCCCATTTATTTTTATGATGATATGAGTATGTGGAGGGTGAGCTGAACTCCCCAATTGAGTATTTATTGTGTTTACAGGTCGGGTGAGTCAAAAACTCCCCGTTGGAAGGTCTATTTTATGGCCAGACTCTGTCCGGTTGTTTTCTTAAAATTGGGCCCAAATGGGCCTTAGAGTTGGGCTAAGGAATAGTTGGGCTTACTACGGGCCTCGGGGGCTTTTGGCTGGCCCAGGTCCTAGTGCCAGTCCGACCCATAGGTTGGGTCGTGACAAAAAGTATTTTAGTACCTATTTTTAAAAATAAGGGAGACATACAGAGTTGCTCAAACTATAGGGGAATTAAACTCATGAGCCATACTATGAAGTTGTGGGAGAGAGTTGTGGAGCATCGACTACGTCATGATACTTCTATCTCTCTCAATCAATTTGGTTTCATGCCTGGTCGTTCAACTATGGAAGCGATCTTTCTCATTAGAAGCTTGATGGAGAAATATAGAGATGTGAAGAAAGATCTACACATGGTTTTTATTGATTTGGAGAAGGCTTATGATAGTGTTCCAAGAGAGGTCTTATGGAATGTGTTAAAACAAAAGAGAGTATCTATTAGGTACATACAAGTATTGAAAGATATGTATGAAGGAGCAACTACTATTGTGCGCACAGTGGGAGGGGACAAAAGAGATTTTCCGATCTCAGTTGGATTACACCAAGAATCAGCCATAAGCCCTTAGCTTTTTACATTAGTTTTAGATGAACTGACGAAACATATACAAGAAAGTATTCCTTGGTGCATGATGTTTGCGGATGATATTGTTCTAATAGGTGAGACACGAGGAGTCAATAGAAAGATAGAACTTTGGATAAGTACTCTAGAGTCAAAGGGTTTTAAGTTAAGTAGAACGAAGACAGAATACATGCATTGCAAGTTCAGTGAAGGCCAAACTGGTGATAGGGAATGAGTTAGTTTGAATGGAGTGATACTGCCCCAAAGTAATCACTTTAAATATCTAGGCTCAGTCCTTCAAGTAGATAAGGGATGTGAGGAGGATGTTAGTCATAGGATTAAAGCCGGATGGTTGAAGTGGAGACGTGCCACGGGAGTTTTATGTGATCGTAAGATTCCTAATAAATTGAAAGGAAAATTTTACCGTACAGCCATACGACCGGCTATGTTATATGGTAGTGAGTGTTGGGCACTGAAAGAGTCATATGCATCTAAGATAAGAGTTGCAGAGATGAGAATGTTAAGGTGGATGAGTGGCCATGCTAGACTAGATAAAATCCGTAATGAGAGTATTAGAGAAAAGGTAGGAGTGGTGCCAATTGAAGATAAGTTGAGAGAAGGGAGATTGAGGAGGTCATGTGAAGCGTAGACATACGGAGGCTCCAGTTAGACAAGTAGAGCACATTAGGTTAGAGGATAGAAAGAAAAAAAGGGGTAGACCTAAATTAACTTGGAGGAGAGTAGTACAACATGACCTAGAAGCATTACACATTTCCGATGATTTAACCCAAAATCGTTTAGAGTGGAGAAAGCGAATCCATATAGCCAACCCCAAATTTTTAGGATAAAGGCTTAGTTGAGTTGAGTTGAGTTTGGTTATTAAAATGTCATTTGACAAGGTTGAGAGAAAATTTCGATTGGATATTGTGTTTTCTAAGAAGGTGACTAATTTGATTTTTGATGTGTGATATTATTTATATAGTTTATAATAATGACTTTTGTAACAACCCAAATTTTTTTAAAATATAAATTTTATAATTTTTTATATAGTATTTAAATATTGTTTTAATATTATTTATTGTATATTATTATTATTATTATTATTATGCAATTAAAAAAAAAGAATTAAAAATTTCTAGGAATGAATCTAGATAATATGCATGTCCAGATTCATTCTCAGAAATTAAAAAAAAAAAAAAGCAATAAAATCTCCTCTCCCCCCCCCCCCCCTCTCTTCATTTTCTCTCTCATATCCCTATACCCCTTTTCTTTTTCCTTCTCCATTTTTTTCCCGTAACCACCCACCACCACTGCCAGTGAGGGGTTCCCCTCACCCTCGGCAATGCCAGCGACTAGCCTGCTGGCTAGAGCAACACCAGAAGCAGCGATAAATGAGGAATGATAGAGAAAAAAAATGCATGCAGGGGCAGCAAATTTCAGGTGTGATTCTAGCTTCATTCAACGTCCGATCAAAACAATTCTAGTGGCGTTGGAAAACTTATTTTGAGAGCTTTTTTTATATTAATTTTGTAGCATTTGGTGATCGAATGAGTGAGATATGGAGGAGACACTACAAGAATTTTTCAGAACAGAAACTGAAATTAGAAACGGATTTATATCGGTTTGTAATTTGAAACGTATTTTGAAACGGAAATTGAACAATATGAATCAAATATATTAGAAACCGATTAGCAACGGATTTAAAACCGAAATTAGAAACGGAAAATTATCTGTTTCTAAAGCATGCGCTGAAATTTGGCGGTAAATTAAATGTCAGTTTAGAAATCGCTTAGAAACTGATATCTGAAACCGATTATAGTCCGTTTCTAATTCCTTATATTTAGAAACCAATTTATTTCGGTTTCAAAAATTAAGGTATTTTGTTTATTGAATTTTAAGTCAAATTAGAAACCGATTTTAGTCGGTTTCTAATTCCTTATCATTAGAAACCGATTGATTTCGGTTTCAAATATTAAGCTACTTTGTTTGTTGAATTTTAAGTCCATATTAGAAATCGATTTTTGTCCGTTTCTAATTCATTGTATTTAGAAACCGATTGCTTTCGGTTTCTAAAGTGAAGGTATTTTGTTTATTAAATTTGAAGCTCAAATTAGAAACCGATTTTGGTCAGTTTCTAATTCTTTATATTTAGAACCGATTTAATTCGGTTTCAAAAATTAAGGTATTTTGTTTATTGAATTTTAAGTCAAATTAGAAACCGATTTTATTCGGTTTCTAATTCCTTATAATTAGAAACCGATTTATTTCGGTTTCAAATATTAAGCTATTTTGTTTTTATTAAGTCCATATTAGAAACCGATTTTTATCGGTTTCTAATTCATCGTATTTAGAAACCGATTAATTTCGGTTTCTAAAATTAAGGTATTTTACTTACTAAATTTGAAGCTCAAATTAGAAACTGATTTTGGTCAGTTTCTAATTCCTTATATTTAGAAACCAATATATTTCGGTTTCTAAAGTTAATATTTTACTTATTAAATTTGAAGGCCAAATTAGAAACCAACTTTGATCGGTTTCTAATTTCTTATATTTAGAAACTGATTGTTTTCGGTTTCAAAAGTTAGGATATTTACTTAATTCTAATATAATTTGTAATTTAATTTTATAATTTGAGTTTAATTTTTAACTTTACTTAATCTTATTTTTAATTGAATTTAAATTTTTATTTTAATTCCACTTTTATTTCAACTTTATAATTTCGATTTAATTTTAGTTAAAAAAAAATAAAAAACGCAAAAGTTAATCTTAACCTTTAATTTAGACTATTAAATCATAAAACAATAAAAATTTCCAAATTAATCTAAACCTTTTCTTTTTATAAGTCTTTATTTTTATTTTTGTATAAGCTAATTAATAATATAAAAGTTAATATATTTTAAATAAAAATAATAAATTTCAATTATAATTAAATAAAATTAATAATAAATATTTGTTAGCCCTAGCCACACAGTCGACAGTCCTCCCTTCCATCATTCATCCAGTTCTCCACTTCTTCTCCAATAGCTGTTCGGCCGCTTCTCTTCGGCCATTTCTACGGTGTTTCTTCGGTCGCTTCTTCTTCGGTTTCATCAATCTCAACACGGTATGGAATTTAAGTCTCGATTGGGTTCATCCATTTAGTCTACATTACATATATCTTCAATCCTGCAATATGGGACCTCATTTTCCAAAATGGGTTCAGAGTCAGAAAAATTATTGTGAGCTTGATATTTTTGATGTTGGAATTTCTGATTCCGTCCCCAAGTGGTTCTGGGACTTTTCTTCTGCTTCTAACCATTTAAATATCTCCCACAACAATTTGAGTGGGACGGCGCCACATACTTTGATAGTCTTTTTCATCCGAGGAAATTGATTTGTCTGTTTAATGAAATTGGAGTGGGGTCAGTTCTTGTATTTGTGAGTTATTGACTAAGGCTTGATGTCAGTGATTCATCAAGAAAAGTGGATGATTTTCATTGCTTATGTTGTTTTTTAGTGCGTGTATATATATTGTTTGCAGGCTCAATTGCTCATAATAAATTGTTCACACTAGTAGATGTAGATTTGTAACTTAGTTTTTCTGGATGCCAGCTTAGAGAAAATTCTCCATTTTCTATGGCACCTCGCCACCTCCCAATAAATAGTGGTTTTAACAAAATCTAGAGTGGTCTTATTTGTGTATTTTGCTATCTGTTTGCTTTGCTTATTCTTGAAATCTACCATTGCATTAATTGTAACAAGGACAATGGGAATGTGTAGGGAAAAGGAACAATACAAGAACCCAGAAAATGATAATGCTTGGAGATGTCCACCTATTGAAGAGGTCATAAGATATTACTGAATTAAAATTCATAGGATATTAAGAACTTTTTATATGGCTATATGCAGACCTTTTGAAGAAGCTGAGCTATTTTTATCTTCTGCTGGACTTTCCCTACAGTCTGGCAAAGCGACCACTCATTATTCCAGGGTACATCATAGGCATTGTAGAGATGAAGCTGAACTCACTGAACATATTGTGGGTTTGACTTGCAGCCTGGCAACTTGCCAATATAGGTTCTTAATATTTATGTCTTACTGTCATAGCTTCATTTCAAATATTTTAAGAGTTAAAAATATCTTATCCATCTACTTTAGCTGATCAAATTTCTGAATCTATCTTTTGTTTTATAATAATTGCAGAAATAAGTTAACGCGACTATCTATGAACGCTAATGGTTCCCTTATCCCAAAGGACTCTATTGACAAGAATTTTATAAAAAAAGAGTCCATGGTGAGTAACATTATTCCCAAGTATGTTTTTGCAGATTAGCACTATTGTAATATTTATTAAATACTCTTTATGGTAGCCATCAAGTTCTTTTCCTATTGTATCAATTGCTTTTCTAATTGAACATTAGTGGTAAGTTTAATGCCCTTCCAATTTGCATTTTCTGTTTGTCATGCAAACTATGTTATAAATCTTGACATGAATGTGCATATTGCTCATGTGCTGTTTTTTTTATGCATCCAGAAAAACTAATTTATGTATTTGAGAAAAATTCAGTATCATGCACACATTACTTTTGCACTGTAATCCTCATCTTCCCTACTTTCCCTTCAGCTTCCAAATTGCAAGAAAGTAATGAACCTTGCATTTGGGATATCTACCAGAAGTATTTTTTTTTTTTAACAAAGAAAACCCAAATAGGGGAAGTGGGAAATTTAGGTGATGTAATGGAATAGAATTTCTTCAATTTCATAATATGATTAGATACAGATATGTACGCTCTACTTCTCCTACTTTTCCTATAATTCCTACTAAATACAAATACAATCCAAATAGAAGTAGGAATACACAAATATACTACACAAGTGTGTTTACTTTCAATAACAGGAGAGATCTGGAATATTTACAAGGAAAAAGAAAATGAATCCACTCTCTGAAGCTGAAGTATGGATATAATATCTCAAGTGTAGAGTTTTTTCATCTTTCATTTATTGAGACTCTAGTCTGTAGTAATTTAGATGTGAAATAGATGTAGTGTGTTGTCTCATATTAATTTGGAATGAAACATTTTAGCTATATATAAAATTTAAGTGAACTTTGTTCCTTTAACCTTACTTTTAGAGTAGAATTAGATATAGTTTACTTTGCCAATGCTTTCTTGTCCTATGTGTATTTTCTTAACAAAGATTTTTACATATTTGGCAGAAGTCAAAGTGCGGAAGTTTCTAGGCAGCTGCCTCTCCATTTCTTCTCAAATTTAATTAGGTGAAGTGTGGAAATTTCTGGGTAGCTACCTCCATTTCTTAATTTGCAAACCTATTCATTGTCTAATCACTGATTTTGCAAAATCAAATCCTTAGGTGCAGGTAGATGGTCGAACTCATCTTCTCCAAAATGTCACTTAATTTATTTTAATTTAAATAAATTTTTAAATAATTTAAATTCAAATAACTCGTAAAATTAATGTAAATTTAATAATTAGATTCAAAAATTAATTTATTTGAATTGACTCTATCAATTTAAATTTTAAAATTAAATTAATAAAATTAACATATTAATTACCATTTCTAAATACAATAAATCAGAATTTAAGGATGAGATATAATATTATTAGGCTCAATATATAAATATGCATTTAAATTTTATTGAAATAATTTAATTTGGCCTCATTATTTTGAATAGCATTGAGGAGACCCATGAATTTATTAATTTTCTTTGGAAGAAAGAAGCCTTGGTTAGCTAATTTATAACAAATACTCACCACCAAATGAATCCACTCTTTGTGGCTTTGTGTTCCAGATGAGATTTTCGTATGCTGTTGGCAACTTTTTTTCAATTGTTTTTGGCCACCTCCCAATAATCTGGGTTTATTTGATCAGCATAATAGCATAAAATAAAATAAATAAAAGCCTTTATTACAAAAATAATTTAGATCTTTGTGCGTTTTGATGGTCTAATTTAAAGCTTTTTTTTCCTTAACATGTTAGGTGAGATTTTTAAATTTCGTAGAATTTTTATTCAAATTTTGAAGGAAAGTGTCTATCAACATTAGGCCTGTTTGGTATTACTATTAAAATTATTGTTGAGAAAATAATAAGAGTGTTTAGTATGACACGTGAATGAAATTTATTTATAAGTAGAATATTATAAGTAAATCCTTGTTTAATTTAAAAATTAAAAAATATAAAATTATATATATATATATATATATATATATATTAAAATTTAACTAATATTTAAAAAACAATTTTAAGTTATTTTCTATGCTTTTTCTTTATAATAAAAGTCATATTTTTATTTGATTTACAAATAACTTTTTTTATAACTGAAATTATACTATATTTTTCATTATTAAAATTAAATAATTATTTGAAAATTTATTTAGTAGGCTATTAGTTATGGATGAGTACACTCAAATAGTTCAGATATAAATTAGCAACCAAACTTACATATTTAATTACAAATAAAAGATTGTATGTTTATTTTATTGCTATACTAATATCTATTTTTTCATGTCCTTTAATTTTAATGATTATTATGTTTTTTAATTTTATACTATTATGCCATATAGTGTAGTTATTTATTTATTTATTTACTTTTGGGTGTTAAATTTTATACAAGAATTTACTGACAGAATTTCTTTTTTTTTTTTTTTGGAACTACAGTCTGTCTCACTCTCTTTTGGTCACTATCTCGTTATTTTGTCCCTTGCTTTCAGTATCACACAGGTAAGTAATATTTTAATTGGCGTTTTGATTTGTAGATGCATGCATATCAATTTTTGAGGTGATAATTTTTTCTATTGTTGGACACTATTCTAGATTTTCTATATATCTTAATAGTTTCTTTTTTTTTTTTTATAAAATTTGTCACATAATAACCTTAGAAAACCCGTCCAATGTCCTACTGACAATTTATGTCAGTGGACAATGGATTGTCCTGTTGGACAAATTGGAATTGTATACTCTACATAGGAATAGGATGGATATAAATATGTATTATATATTTGTAGAAATTTCGTAACATCTCTCATTGTTCTCTGGGTGCAGACTTTATGTTGTGCACTTGGAGAACTAATGGGAGATGCTGCCGAAATTTTTATAAATATATGACATGTCATTATCTGTCTGTTATTGGTAGAAATGATACAACTCTAATTGGGTTAGGGCCTTACCTTTCAACGCATGATTGGGGATATGATGTAATTCTGATATCTGACATATCATTACTAATATTCACTTAATTATTACACAGCTATTAGCAAAATGGGATCAGATCGGAGATGGATGTATGCTAGGTTAAAAGATGGCCTATTGACCTCAGAATTCATAGAAGGTATTGAACAATTTATAACATTTGCTAAGCAACATCCAGAGTGGATGGATGGGGATAAACTGAAGTGTCCATGTAATCATCGAAAGTGTCAGAATCGTAATTATGTTGATGAGAATACAATTCGATTACATTTGATGAAGCATGGATTCGTACCATATTATTATAAATGGATTCTACATGGGGAACCCCGCACAAGTAATATTGATAGTGAAAACATAAATGTTATGATAGCGGAGTCTGTTCAAGAGGTTGATAATAGCACAAGCAATACATATGAGCAAATGGTAATGGATGCAGCAGGTCCTAATTTCTTTCAGGATGTAATGGAGGAGCCTCCAAATCCATCAGCTCAAAAATTGTATGACATGTTACAAGCTACTAATCAAGAGGTGTGGCCAGGTTGTGAAAGCCATTCGCAGCTCTCAGTTGTTGCAAGGATGTTGAACATCAAGGCAGAACATCATTTGTCAGAAAGGTGTTTTGATGACATTTGTCAACTTATGAAAGAGGTGTTACCGGATGAAAATTTAATGATGAAAACTTTTACAAGACAAAGAAGTTGGTCCAAGCATTGGGCCTACATTGAGAAGATTCATTGTTGTACTAATGGATGTATGTTATATTGGGTGAAGATAGTGAGTTAATGAATTGCAAATTTTGTGACCATCCACGCTCAAACGACATAGTCGAGGCTCTTCTAATTTTCAAACCAATGTCCCACATAAGAAAATGTACTACTTTCCTCTCACACAGAGATTGCAAAGATTATATGCTTCGAATGCAACAGCGAAAGAAATGAGATGGCACGCTGAGCATAACCATGAAGATGGGGTAATGCGTCATTGTTCAGATGCAACTACATGGAAGCATTTTAATAAAACACATCCTTCATTTGCTGCTGAGGTTCGAAATGTAAGGCTAGGACTGCAATCGATGGGTTTCAACCATTCGGTCAGTCTGGACAACAATATTCATCTTGGCCAGTCATTGTCACTCCTTACAATTTGCCTCCTTGGTTATGTATGAAGGAAGAGTATATGTTCCTAACGGTAATAGTTCCTAGTCCGAGAAACCCAAAAGACAAATTGGATGTGTACTTACAGCCCCTTATTGCAGAGTTGAAACAGTTGTGGGAAGTTGGAGTTGAGACATATGATGCATCAAAGAAGAATAATTTTAATATGAGGGTTGCGTTATTATGGACAATAAGTGATTTCCCTGCATATTCAATGTTATCCGGCTGGAGCACAGCAGGCAAGACTGCTTGTCCATATTGTAGGGGCGATTCAGATGCATTCACATTGACAAAGGGTGGTAAACAATCATGGTTTGACAATCACCGTAAATTCTTACTAGCTAACCATCCTTTCAGACGGAATAAAATTGCTTTTAGAAAGAACAAGATAGTTACAAAAAGTGCTCCCCCCATTCTATCTGGTGAGGAAATTTTAGAACAAATAGAACATCTAGGATTAATGTGTGTCACAGATATGGGTGCAGATGAGAATAACAGTTGCAAAGCAAAAAACACGGGTTGGAAGAGACGGAGCATTTTTTGGGATTTGCCATATTGGAGTACTAACATGCTTCGCCACAACCTGGATGTCATGCATATAGAGAAAAATGTATTTGAAAATATTTTTAATACTGTGATGAATGTTGAAGGGAAGACGAAGGACAATGCAAAATCAAGGGAAGATTTGAAAGAGTTTTGTCACCGACCTGAGTTAGAGAGGGATATGGCAACAGGAAAGTATCCTAAAGCATGTTACACATTAGACAAACAATCAAAAGCAGTATTGTGTGAATGGCTTAAAAATCTTAGATTCCCAGATGGTTATGTGTCAAACATGGGTAGGTGTATAGACATGCGAAAACTAAAGTTGTTTGGGATGAAAAGCCATGATTGTCATGTCTTTATGCAAAGATTACTCCCAATAGCATTTAGGGAATTGCTTCCAAAAAATGTGTGGCAAGCATTAACTGAATTGAGCAATTTCTTTAGAGAGTTAACTTCAACAACACTTAGAGAAGAAGCCATGTTACAGCTCAATGAAGAGATTCCTATAATATTATGTAAACTTGAGCGTATATTCCCTCCAAGTTTCTTTGACTCCATGGAATATCTCCCAGTGCATTTGGCTTATGAAGCATGGATTGCTGGTCCTGTGCAATATCGGTGGATGTATCCATTTGAGAGGTAACTAGTTTAATGTATCATTGTATACTATCATTACATGGAGAAATAAAAACTTTGTTGTGACTAAATAGTAAATGGTGCAGGTACCTTAGGAAGTTAAAAAATAATGTGAAAAATAAAGCCAAAGTGGAAGGTTCCATATGCAATGCATACTTAGTTGAAGAAGCATCGTCATTCTGCGCTCATTATTTTGAACCCCATGTCAACACAAGGCATCGAAAGGTTCCACGCAATGATGATACAGTCGAACATATGGATGAACATCCAGGGAATCTATCAATTTTCACTCATTCTGGTAGGCCACTAGGAAAAGGAAAGGTTAGATATCTCACAGAACAAGAATTTCAAGCGGACAAATGTACATCTTATTGTATTGTATAGAAGTAAAACCATACATTGAGTAAGTTTTTCTAATATTCAATTATTATAATTGTTGCAATGCCATTATTGATTCCAAACATGTAATTAACTATTTTCATTGTGTGCAGCATTTTTGTTAATGAGTTACACATGGCCAATCCAAATATCAATGATAAACAAGTTGATGAGAAACTAGAGCGTGAATTTGATAAGTGGTTCAATAAATATGTTCACAATCCCTCCAACAATATATCAAGCCGCTTTAAAGGATCTATCAAAGGGTCCATTAAGAAGTGTTATGTGCTACAATAGTTATGTAGTTAATGGTTATAAATTTCACACTAAAGGTTATGGTTCGCATAGGGCAACGATGAGCAGTGGGGTATGTATCAAGGGGACTAATTACGATACTAATGAAAGTGACTACTATGGACAATTAATTGAAGTGCTACGATTGGAGTACCGATTACCAATCAAAAGAAGCGTATTGTTTAAATGTGATTGGTTTGATCCAACACCAAATGTGGGAACAAAGATTCATCCAAAATATAAACTTGTGGATATTAATCATAAAAGATCCTTCAATAGGTATGAACCATTTGTTCTTGCTATCCAAGCTCAGTGAATTATTCCATATATCTAAGCTTAAAGCGTGACAAGGATGATTGGTGTTATGTTTTCAAAATCAATGCGAGTTCTGTTATTGATCTTCCTGAGCAAGTGAATGTCACAACCCCCCCTGCACGGGAAGAACCATTTCAAGAAGATGAAATGGAAGTCCCTTTGATTCAAATTGACGATGATGATGATCAACAACAATATTTGAATGATCAAAACGGTGTACTAGTTGAAATTAATGAAGAGGATGTTGAAGATGAAGAAGAGCTTGAATTGGACTCAGAAAGTGATGAGGAATGCGATGATCTATATGATAGTGATACTAATTAGAATTAGGTATTTCTCTTAATGAATTTATATTTCTAAACTTGAAGTATAAACTCTAACTAATTTCATATGTATTATGTATCATAAGTTGAATGAAGCTAACTAATTAATACAATTATTTATGCAGGATGCGAGGAACGGTCGCAGGGGAGGTTTGTTGGGTCATTCACAGTCAAGGCAGTTACCTGTGCAGGATGAGCCCAATGATCAACTAGACCAATCCACACAGGGTCAGCCTCAGGTTCCTTCACGATCCACTGGGAGGTCGACACCAGATCCAGAGGGGTCTACTACTTCAACACAGCATCGAGCTACACCTCCACCTCCACCGCCACCACCTATTACCCCATCTTCTGAGCCTGCAATTGGATCAACCTCTGGTCATGAAGGTCATTCAGTTGGGGCAGCACCAATATCATCGATGGATGGCCTATCACTCACTACATTTGGAAGAAAGAAAAGAATAAAGCTCATTAATGGGACGTAAGTATTTAAAATTAATTAACTTTATCTATGATTTGGTATTACATATCATTGGCAATTGAAGTACCGTGTTTCTACATTTACATAAAATCAATTTATTTGCTGTCTTTCTTTTGTACAGGTTACATCCATCTGAGGAATGTGCTAAGAAGATGAAGAATATCTTCAAGGAGAGGATGGACCCAGAGGGGCACTATTGGAAAATTATCACGCCTGAAACAAAAGAGTTTTACTGGGATGAATTTCAAGTAATAAAATAAATATTTAAATATAATTAGCTATCAGATAACTAATTTGCATAGTTTATGAAACCTCAAAAAAGAATGTTATGAACAAATATCATTTAAGTGATGAGAATTTGTGAATTAACGTAAAAGAACACAATTGAAGTATATTAATGCTTAAATGATCTATATGTACAGCTTGTGTGATATTGAAAATATGTATTGTTGTGAGTTGTTGTAGTTGGGGTGGATGTTATTTATTGTTGAGAATATATGAAGTGTTTTTAACAGGTGCAATTAATACTTAATAACTAGGCTGGATTGTCCAAAATTAAGGGGAAATGCTGTCAATTTTTTTCTAAAATATTATCATACTAATACAACTGTCTTAATTTTTATTTATTTTATACCAGAAATACTTTGATTGGCAAGAGGTGACTCCACTAGTAAAGGAAGCTTGGAGGCGTAAGGCTGCAGAGCGCTATAAGGCCCTAATGTGCAATGTCAGGAAAGGAAAATCCAAGGTCATCGTGCCTAATAGTACAATGCAAAAATGGAAGGAGGCATGGAGTAGCCCAGAGTTTAAAGCTAAGAGCCATCAGTTCACTGCTAACCGTTGTAGTGAGATAGGGGGAGTTGGGGCAGGCATCTCTAGACACACAGGGGGTTCAGTTTCACATGCTACTCACGCAGATAGAATGGTAATGATTTCATATTTACTATAGGATGGTAATGATTTCATACTTACTAGTTTTGTTATTGTCTGTCTACATATTAGTAGCAAATAATCGAACATTATTATAAACATCACTAAAATCATTATATCTTTTCAGGAAGCCCAGCTTGGCCGAAGACCTTTTCCTTATGAACTTTTTCATAAGACCCACACTAGGAAAGGCACCTCCGATATGGTTGATTCACGAGCGCAATCAATTAAGGTAAGTGAACAAGTATTTTATGTCTTTCAATTATATGAAAAAAATGAATAAGTGAGTTTGTTTATTCAATTGCCAAGAAAAATAAATTTAAAATATGTGTATTAACTTATGCAGGATGCATTTTTGGCGCTTAAGGAGCAGTCGTCTCAACCACAAGAGGGGTGCAGTGACCCTCCTATTGTAGATGAGGTCGCACTATATTATCAAGTTATGGGGGGGGAGAAGAAGAACAGGGTTTATGGCATTGGATCTCAAGCATCAATTTTTTACCCTAGCTCATCACATGGATCATCTTCTACTGCATCCTATTGTGCTCAGTCAGAGGCAATGGAGGAAGAGATTCAACAATTGCATCAGATTGTTGCAACACTCAAGGATAGTTTGGTTGCAATGGAGGAGAGAGATCGACAACGCGAGTTGATGCTAGAGGAGAGATATAGACAACGTGAGCAGACACTGGAGGAGCGCATGCAACAAATGATGCAAAACATGATGGCACAAATGATGCGAGTGCAGCTTCTGACCCCAACTCCACATGCGACTCATCAAGATGATGGTAGAGAGGCTGATAGTGGTGATGAGTGATTATCTTGTTGATGACAAGTAGCTTGTTTTTTTGTTATTATGATATTTTATTTTTCCATACAGTATATTATTGTCATAACCCTTCACTGTCATATTTATATATAATATTGACTGATATTTGATATTTGATAGCCTGATATTATAAATATTATGATATTGAGTATTTAAAATTAATATTATATTATATGCTTCAATACAGGAAATAATATATTAAATAAAAAAATAAAAATTTTCTACTAGTAATTTGAAACGGATTAAAAACGAATTTTTCTGTTTCTAATCCAATAACACAAGGATCGGTTTCAGAATTTAGAAACCGATTTGAAACAGAATTTCTGTTTCAAAAAAATTGAAACCAAAATATCCGTTTTTAAATTAAAACGGAATTTGAAACCGAATATATGTGGTTTCTAAATTTGAAACGGAATAGTGGTTTGAAAAAAGCTTCAGAATTTGAAACGGACGCCATTTTCCGTTTCAAATTTATTTAGAAACTTGCGGATTTAAAACTGAATATTTCGGTTTCAAATCGGTTTCTAAATGTATTTAGAAACCGATTTTCACTGATTTGAAACCGAATATTCGGTTTCAAATATCCTTTTTTCTTGTAGTGAGAGAAATTTCGAGTCTTTTAAGTTTTCCAATTAGATCTAGGACAATCTGACTATTGGATCAACGATCCGAGGCTACCGATGGACTAAGCGCATCGAGACCTTCGAAATGGGACTGACCCCGCTCCGATCAGACACCTTTTGAAAAAAGCAATCATCAAATGGTCCAAATTACTTAGTGAGATTTTTGACTTTTCAATGATAAAAAATTAAATATAATTATATGATAATTATTAATAATTTTTGGGTTTCATTAAGGTGTGATCAGATCGATGATAGATCACTAGCGCTTGGGACTGAATTTTTAGTCAGATTCGGCTCCCTGGCAGCCCGTCCTGAAATGCAGTTAGTATTATAGTTGATCCCACCATTTTTAGATGCTCCGGACGCATTCCAGGTGTCAAAATGGACATAGGTAAATTCGAACTCTAAATTGCCCTATTTGCCTAATGTCAAGTTTAGAATAAAATTTATAAAATATTCGTGGGTAGCCAAAAAAATTATAATTCCTTTTGTAATAGTTTAATAGCATCGTTAAGGATTGCGGGAAACGTTTATAGAATTGTTGAAGTTGGTCTAGATTATTTTTAAAAAATATTAATTTTAAGCCTTATAACTGAATTATGCAATTACTTGAGATTTGCCTAATTTGGCAGGCCCAGAAGGGGCTATGTGATGTTGTTGAGATATGGGCTTAAACCTTTGATTATAAAAGTATTTTTTGAGCTACTTTATAGGTTGGGTAAGTCCTAGGTACAAAAAAAACTCTGTTAGATTTTCGGCATAAATTACTGTGTCTTTTGACTCATTAAATTCTTATTTTGTATTTGTGCTAATAAAGTCATTAATATAATTGTTTAGGTGATCAGAGTCAACCTTCTTCTTATACCTAGCCGTTGCAGTAAATTCTAGTTGATCTGTGAGTAAGTATTGATTTTATTTATAATTTTAATATTATTATATATTCAAGGCATGCCCATGCATTCACTTATAATTACATGTATATAGTTAAATCTTAGGCACAATTTATATTGCATCTTTATTTGATGAAATTGTTGTGGGTATCGCCTTAAGGTAATTTGAAGCTCTCTGTGTGTGTTGGCATGCGTGTGATATGATATTGGATATGGGTAGGATGGATAGAATTGTTGGAGCTTGACTAGCTAGGACCCAATCATTTTTGTGAATAAGTCAGGGTGAGTACGGTTTTGAGCTGTTCTCGTAGACCCCTGCATTTGAATTATTAAGAGAAAATCCGGTTTCAATTGATTTCGCTGGCAGAGGTTAAAAGTAAGAGAGCTGTATAGGGATCAGCTCCCATATATATATAATATGATTGGTGTGATATATCAGTGTGTGAGTGCTTCAAATTATCTTTTGTGTAAATATTGTTTGACTTATTTGGTAATATGTGTGTATGTTGCATTTCATACATATGAATGTACTAAACTTAGATAGTTATAGAAATTATATTTAAAATCAATATTTTACTCTATGAATCAAACGCTCACTCCTGTTCAACCATTTTTCTCCAAGTGACATGAGGGCTCTTTGAAATTAACCTACTTTCTTTCTCACTGGTTTACCAGCAGAAGGTTTAATGTGATTATATTTCCTTATTTTCTAATTTAGAACTCCGCATATGTTAGTAGTGATTCTAAACTTGTTGGGAATGTAATAATTTATTTCCTCTGAATTTGTAAACCTATTTTATGAATATATATATTGAATTGTATGAGATGAGAAATTACTTTGGATAAGGAAGCTGAGCTCCCATTTGATAAGTTAAATTGCTTAAGGATTGTGAGGGTGAGCTGAATTCCTCAAATTGATATATTTTTTAGTTTACAAGTCGAATGAGCTAAAATTTTCTGTTGGATAGTTCAATTTATGGCCGAATTCTATCTACTTATTTTTTTGAAATTGGACTACAGTAGTGGGCTTTATGGTTGAGTTAGAAATAGTTAGGTTTACTATGGGCTTTGGGAGTTTTATGCTAACCTAAGTTCTAGTATCGGTCCCATTTAGAATTCTGGTCGTGACAAAGTTAATATTAAAACTTAGGCTTTAGATTATAGGAAAGTGTGTACCTAGAGTTATCACATGAGAAGTATAAGATTCTGTTTCGTAATATTCTGTAATTCATTATTTTGCATTATTCCTTGGGTAGAGATATTATATTTATATACAGATATAGATTTTTACGCGTGGAAAGTCTCTTATTATTTTTCAAAGGATAAAATATACTAAGTGGGCTTTGACTTTTTTTTTTTTTAATTTGAACATAAACTTTAATATTTTTGCATTCATTTAAATTATTGGAAATCTTAATTTTAGTTACTAATTTTATTAATTTGTATTAAAAATTTCTCTTTTATCAAATTTAATATTTAAAAGTAGTTTTACAGCAATTTTGAAAATATATTAATTATTGAAGTCAAAAAAAATATTTTTTTTACATAAAAATTCATTTCCATTTTATTGCTTATGTGTCAAAATTTTTAAGTTACTATTTATTAAAATAATTGTAAATTATTATTTTAAAACATTTATTAATTCACAAATATATTTGCACACTTAACTCTTAAATTTTAAATTTATTTTTCTATAATATTTTAACTCTACACCTCATTCAAATTCTCTAGAAATTAATTTCTCAACCTACAGCTAAAAAAAAACTACAAAGAATATTAATTATAAGTTATATATTTTTTTAATTTTTCTTATTATATAAAATTAATAAAATACAAAATTTATAAAAATATATTAGTTATTATTTAATAAAAATACAATTTATAAATTTTTATTAATTATAATAATTATATTACTTTAAATTTCGGCCCTCAATGTTTATTCTTGCGTTCGCTTCTGTTTGGCTGTTTCTAATATCATATATTTATTAATATTTAAGCCCTATTTGATATTAATATTCTTGTAAAAAAGCATTTTTTTAGAAAAAAAAATATTTTAAATGTGATTGAAAATTAGTTTGATCTGCTGAAAATAAAAAAGAAAAAGTAATTTAAAAAAAATTATTTCGTTATTTTATAATTATTATGATTAAAAAAATGCTAAATTTTTAATTTTAAATTAATTTTAATACACTAATTAATATTTATATCTATAATTATATCCCTATAATATGTATGAAAGTACTAATATTAACTAACACAAATACCCTTAATTCTTCATATTATTTATAATATTATAAATTCTAATATTACTTAAATTTTAGTTATAATTAATTACAACTAAAATTCTAATGCAGATGATATTTAAAAAAAAATAAAAATTAGCTGAAATAAATTAATTTTGAGAAAAATCAAATCAAAGTTTAACTTAGAATTACATGCACATGCAACAATAAGAATGGTGTTCATATTAAGAATAAGGAAAAAAAATCATATTTGTTGATTTGTAAAAGTATTTAAACATAATAAAATTCTACAAATTTTAAGTTTATAAAAAAAATTATATAAAAAAATTAAAAATAAAAATAATAAAATAGAAAGTATTAAATTTACAAAAATTAAATCATGATCCGTACGTATCAAATTGTAAAATTATTTTTTTTACTTTAAAAAAAAAAGATAGCTTTAGTGATTATAAATAAAAACTAATGGTGAGAGAAACAATACAAAATTTAATTAAAAATTTAATATTTTAGAAAAATTATTTTTTTTTTTTAAAATATGTAAATTAAATTTTTATTTATAAATAATAGAAAAGTTAAAGTTTTACGGCTATTTTGAATTTAAGTTAAAAATTTTTATTTTTATCAAATTGATTACAAATTTCAATATTAATTTAAATTTTTATAATTAGGTTATTTAATGATAAATATGGATTCAATTAAGAAAATTTATTTATTTTTATTCCAAATTAACTTCACATAATTTCATATATCGAATAACATAAAATTAAAATAAGTAATAAAATATAAAGATCATATTGATAAAAAGTTTTGATTACTATTAAAATTTATGTAAACATTTAGATTTTTTAATTATTGAGTCTTTATTATCTATAATATGCAATACATGTCAATAAAATTTATTCCTTTTATAATTAATAATCAAACGTAAAGATATAAAAGTGAGCAAAACTGATATTTCTTATTATTATAAAGTAAAATTTAACTCAAATAACGAAAATTTAATAATATTAAATTAAAAAAAATTGCTTTTGTGCTTATGATGAAATGCAAATTCAATATATGTTATTCTTTATAATATTTAATACTCTAAACATTTTATATAATTTTAATACTTTGTCATTAAATCAAGAGCTTCCAATTCTTTTAACTTAAAAAAAAAAATTTAAAATATAAAAATAAGTAAAAATATTATATAATTATATGATAATTCAATTTAATGTATATACTTTACGAGCTAGTGAGATTTAATAAGTTAAGGGTATGTGTCTCTTCAGGCGAACCCTCAAAAGAGCATTTAAGAAAATGTTTACGGCTTTATCAGCACATTCAGACATACAAACCTCACATACAGAAAAAGAAAGAGGATGAAAAAGCTGGCCTGCCACGTTAGCATTCGAAAATTAACACTCCAATCTTACTAAAGGACAAAGTATATTTCAAAATGATCATCACTAACTCGACTACTCAAGATGCTAGCAAATCGATTTTAGCATCAAATCTAATAAAACAACTTGTAACAGAGGAGAGGATATGGCATTACACAAGTGCCCACGAAAAATGGCACATCACCTTAAATTAAAATCTTAATCTACATGGGGATCGTCTCACAAAAGTAACTAAGAAAACGTCTCACTCTTTAACTGCAAGTCTCAAAATTAGAAACAAGGGTTTCTGGGAGAAACTTCAGCTATCATTACTGTTTCTGTGCATACGAATTCAATATGTCCACATTTAAAAACTCCGACGATCAGCGTGCCAGTGGCCTAGATGATGACCAAGTGGACTTTGAGCTGCTGCTACGCCACCTATCACCAGGCGGGTTGCGATCCTCAGGCCTTGTGCCAATGCCCCAGCGATCAGAATCTGCACGAGGCTGCCTAGTGCCGCCACTGCCCCATCGATCAGTGTCTGAAGGAGGCTTGGTGCCCCCACTGCCCCACCGTTCTGCATCCGCAGGTGGCTGCCTGGTACTCCCACCACTCCACCGTTCGGGATCAGAAGCCTGCCTACTGCTTCCTCCACTCCATCTGTCAGAATCTGGAGAAGCCTGGTCTGAGCCTTCTCTTTCTCGCCGGAACCTTGGCACATATTTTCCAGGGGATGGTGCAGCAGCAGCAGCAGCAGCTGCAGCAGCAGCTGCAGCGGCAGCCCCAGGCTCTGAAAGGGACCCAGCAGGAAATTCAGAAGGCCCATCAGTTGTTCTCCCCAAGAGAGCTTCTCGCCTTAGCTTTTCTTTTTCTTCTAGTTCTCGCTCTCTCTGCCTCTGCTTCTCAGCAATCTCATCTAACTTTGCCTTACGTTCAGCTTCTTCTTTCCTTCGTCTCTCAGCTTCTGCATATTTGAAAATGCCAATGAGATGGTGAAAATAAAAAACTTCAGTATAATTTTTTTTAAAAGATGGTTTAAAACAATGTTGGTAATAAGTTGGTATGGATTCAGGGTGTAATGAAAGAAAAGGAAAGATATAGTTCACAGGCACAACAGTAACTTGGAAGCTAAGTTGCATAAAAATTGAAGGATTTCACATATAAAGAGGAGAAACTAACTAAAAAAACACTAATCAATTTCAGAAAAAAACAGTTCAACAAGCTGAATTAAGAAAAAGATTAAGAAATCATTTAGGCTTGAGGATAATAATATTTTGCATTATCTATGTTACCTTCACGCTTGTGAGCTTCCTCCTCTTCACGCAACTTTCTCAGTCTTTCTTCTTCAGACCTCACATAAAATATTTTCTTCCTCTTGGCCTCCCTCTCTTGTTTTCGGGCTTGAATGATTTGTTTGATTCTTTCTCCCCTCATTGCTCTCTGCCGGTCAAACTCAGTTTGCCGCCGGCTCACCACTGTTTCCTGGAATATCATCTGTAAAAGAACAACAGAAACCAAATTCATTTTAAGTAATGACCGATAAAATAAATGCAAGGCAAAATTATATACTGACCTTGTTGTCCAGCATTCGAGACAGCCTAATCTTTTCCCTGAGGTCACCATCATGGTGCTGCCTGCTTAGTTCAACCTCTTGCTGCAACATTGAAGACAAATAGCATAATAAATGGAAAAATAATAACAAAACCCATACCATAAACTACAGTCAACAAAAACATAACAATAACCATTTCAGAACAAAGCAATTTAGGAAGCACAGGCTAGACACATATTAAAACATTTACAAGACAGGTAATCGACCACTTCTATCTTTTGGAATATATACACAACAAGCTTATAAAGATACCTGCTGCTCCCGTTCATGAACGGCCTTCTCTTCCACCAACTGTTGCTGGAAAGCAGCCTCAATCAATGGAGCTGCCTCTTCTCTCTTTGCTCTTTCCAAATAATCCATTGTTTTAGCTAGTTTTTGTAATTTCTTCTCCATTTCCTGCCTCTCCCTGAGCTGCTCATTTAAAGCCCTTTCCATTATAGTTTGCTTTGTCACTTTCGCCTGTGTACGCATAAAGTGTTACAATTGGGACAATTACCTAAATTAAATAAAATGAAAATGAAATTAGATTTTGAACTCACTCCTTCTAAAATTGGCTTCTTTCCCCCCTTCCTTTTACTTCGCTTGTCAACATCCTCAAGCAAAGCCTGTGCTTCTTCAAGTTCTCGCTGCTCTATTTCCTGGAGGATCCTTTGGTTCTTCCTTTGCTCAATTTCAGCTGCAAGCCTCTTCTGCTCTGCCTCTTCTCTTTTCTTCTGTTGTTGCAGCCTTCTTGACTCTTCCTCTCGTTCCTTAAAAAAAACATTTTCAATAAGAAGGTTCCAAACCATGATAAATGACCAAGCTATATGCAGGGCAGTTTAAATTTGCATACCATTTCCAAGAGTTGTCGTTCTTGTTCTTCCTTCCTCTTTTCAATAATTGATTTCCGAGCAAGGAGTCTCTTGTGTTCCTTATCCACAATCTCAGCTAATCCAGGTAAAATTTCACCTAGCTTTGAAGAATTCTTTGCTGGAGGATATATCATGGCCCTTGCATTATTTAAGGATTCAGCAAAAATTGTAAGATGATCTCTCAGTCCATCCGATTCAAGACCCTTAAAAAAGAAAATCCAATGAATGAAATCAAACTTCAGCTCACGGAAAAATTATAAAAAACCAAAGACAAGCAGGACAAACAAATTAGAGGTATTAATGCATCGCAGATGGGACAAGCTCTAGTCCCACACAAGTAATGCAGGTCAGAGTGATAAGAACTCATAAAATTTATAAACTAAGATTATATGTGTGCAAGTGTGCATGCCTTGTGTGTGCGCGCGCAAGAGAGAGAGAGGCAATGACACTCTAAAATAAACAAGCTTAAAACATACCACATTAGTGAACAATATGACACTCTTCATATGGTCAACTTTCAAAGATGTGAAATTATGTTTGACAGAATCAACAGAAATCTTCTCAACAACAGAAAAATCAAAGAAGGGGATCATCTGAGACAAACTCTCGATTTTCATCATCTGATACACTTGAGACACCTGGAAAAAGAATGGAAAAGCATAAGTGACCAAAGAAGAAGATAATGGAATACATCAAAGTAAGAACACATAACAAAGGGGGAAATCAGTATACCTGTTGAAGCAACCTCAGGGTAGCAAGCTTTTCAAGGGCAGGAATATATTGAGATAGTTGCACTTCTGGCACAGAGGAAGCTGATGTAAGTTTTCCGCCAAGTTTTGAAATTTTTGTTAGTAATGGCAGAACTTTTGCTGCAAGATCTAGTGGGAGAAACTCATGCTCCAATAGATGGTAAATATCTTTTACTTCCTGTGTCGCACAGCTCAATACACCTTTGGAAACCTAAAATCACATCAAAATCAGAAAGCATTGAGAGAATAAACCTTTCACATTTTCATGGGAAAAAAACATACAGATAATGCATAACTTTGCAAACATCCATACATGTACAAAATTATTATATCCTAATGCAAAAATTCACAACAATTCTTGTTGAAAATAAGGTAATATTGCATTCCATATTTATCAGATTTAAATGATGATGAAAAATCAAACAAGCATGCTTATATGAGACATATGGACATCATTCTTTTCAAAACACAGAGGTTTATTTACAAGAAAATCCTATATACAATGGTGGTGGAGCACACAAAAAAGGAGTAATAAAAAAGACTGGCAATTCAAACTTACCAGTTCTGACAGAAGGAATGACCTTGACAGCTGCAGAAAGAAAATGTGATGAGAATGAGGAGACCATCAACAACAATAATAATGCATATATTATGATAAAAAGATAAAACACAAATTAAGGTGACTGACATCAAATCAAATAGCATAAATCACGTTACCACTTCCCTACTCTCAAGTTTTAGCTCTAGATTGAACCCGATTAGATTGGCCATCCTCAAATTGCGCTCTTTTTCATTTTCAAGTTCCAGATGAGATGCGCCATGTGTGCGGTCATAAGGAGCAACTGCTAGTGCAGCCAACACAACAGATGAGGCTATCAACTGTAAATCCTTCTGGCTTAAGTTTTTATTGAAGCTTTTCTGAAGTGTAAAAAGTTTGAACCATGCATATGCATGATAAAGATGACTTGATGATATCCAGAAAATCTCAGTAAGCTTGGCATAGTACACCACCATCAAAGATGGCTTAGGAGTCTTTTTGACCATGCACATTAATCCATGAATATCTTCTATCGACCGAAAAGCTTCCTAAACATGAGAATTGGAAAAATAAAAGGAAAAAAAAAAAAGAGTAAGCTTTTACCCATAACATTTAAGAATAACCTCTTCATGTGTGACAATATGAACATACAACCACCACATCTACCAAAAAAAATGGAATAATTTGGATACCTGCCAGAGTTCAAGCTCAGTAGCAACTTTCAGTTGCTCAAATCGTGTATCAAGGTACAGCTGCAAGCTCTCTGGGGTGGACAGATCAGGCCGGTCCCTTTGATCCCTATATTTATTGAGGTTTGCTAAATGGTTTCTGATGATCTCACATAGTCGCCTAAATTCTGTTGTCCGCTTGTATTGTTTGCAGAATTGGAAAGCTCGATGCGCTGTCATCTACAACTAACAACTTGAGTGATAAGTTCCCAGAGGCGGAACTATAAAGTTTTTTTTTTTTTTTTGGGGGGGGGGGGGGGGGGGTGTTGTTGGGGGGCAAAAATAAATACTAAAATAAAATCAAATGCAATATTAATAAAAATATAGGACTAAAATAAAAATATAAAATATTAATAGATATAAATTAAATAATATAAAAATATGAATGAAATTTATATAGAAAAGGCTGAAATAAAAAAAATAAAAATATTAGAGGGGCAAATGGTAATTTTATAAAAGAATACACTAAAATTTATAGATGAAATTTTTAAATTTAAAGATTTTAGGGGGGACAAACATTAATTTTTTTTAAAATATCTTTAAAAATTTGAGGGTTAAATTATAATTTTTAAAACTTTTTTTTTTTTCTTTAGAGGGGGGAGGGGGGGGGGGTGGTGCAGTCACTACATGGCTCCGCCTCTGTAAGCTCCTGTTTCTTACTTCATTCGATAGATTGTTTAATTTGTACAGTATGCCATAAGGTAGATAACACCCTAGGCCATGGCACCATGCACACATCATCATTAGGATAGACAGTCAAACCATTCAACTCAATTCAACTAAGCCTTTATTCCAAAAATTTATTAGGGTCAGCTATATAGATTCTCTTTCTCCATTCTAAACGATTTTAGGTTAAATCATCGGAAATGTGTAATACTTCTAAGTCATGTTATACTACTCTCCTCCAAACCATTCAAATAAATAAAAAGGATTTTCAGTTCAAAGCAGAAATTACCGCATATAATGCCTCCAACTTCGAGTTGTTTCGTAATATTTCAAGCACAGTTCTATAGGTCTCCCACAGAAACTTGAACCAAGGGGTAACAAGTTCACGATCAGACCTATCCTTTCCCTTCTCTCCAGTGACATAACTCAGCATCAGGTCTTCTGGTCTCTTATCTGCTTCAAGATCATCAACATCCAGAGCTTCTTCTAGGGCTTGAGCCTGACTACGAGCTTGTTCAGCTTTCTCAGTGGAGAGATGCATGAAATGCTTGATTACCTCCTCCAAGGAATTTACATTTACTTGTTGGCACACTATGCGATACTGTATTAAACCATCCTTTGCAAACCTTCCCCTCCGCATGTCAACACAAAGCTCCACATATTTGAACATGATCTTTTCAAGTGTCTTTTGCCATGCTCGGTACCTCTTTGAGGTGATAAGATCATGCAGTGCTTGCAAAGCATCTTGCTTTTGCCCCACATTTATCAACTCTGCAACCACAAATAGGAGCAAGTGAAGAGTTCAGTTACTGGTCAGGGCTGAAAATTTCGAGGAGTTGGGTTAAATTTCAACTGATGACAATTTGCAAATCACTTAGCATATATCAAGTCCTCTACTGCAACAGTATGTGTTCAACACCCTTTCAAGGAAACAATATTCCATTGTCACATTCAGCAATTCGCATGAATTCCATAATCAAATTAAATCACAACCATCATTGATCTTCAAATCATGATAAGGAAAAAAGAAACAACAAAAGCCACAAGAATTGAAAAATATGCCAACATCAAACTAAGTAGTTTTAAGAAAGCTAAAATGCAATTCTCAGAAAGACAAAGAACATAGAAACTCCCGGAAAAAGAACCAGAACCAGAAGTTAGGACTGACCTTCAGCCCGCTTTAAAGCGTTCTCTGGTTTGGCAAAAGTCGCCATCCTGGAAACAAAATTTGCACCTGCTCATCACATCATATAAATATCAAATTACCATTCATCAGAAACAAACATAAACCAACAAATAATTGATAATCGATAATTAAAACCAACTGAACAAAGATGAACTAAAATTGGAAATAATAAAGCAAATCTACCAATTACGAAACAATAGAATAACGAAAAGCATTAAAAACTCAACACAAAAAAATCCAATTAATTAGAAAAAAAAATTGCAAAAAGAGGGAGACAAATTAAGAAGAAAAAGAGGTATTACTTGATCAGCAGACAACAGAGTGAGCGTAGAAAGCAGAAGGGGGAGTGCCGCTCACTGTGGCGAGAAGAAGAGCGAGAGTAGCAGCAGATTAAGTTAGGGTTGGTTTGATTGCTTCCTTTCCGACTAGGATTCGGCCCATTCTCGAGCGTTTCGGTTTCGGAGGGCCATGTAAATTTTTTTGGGCCTAATACATTTCTTTGAATATGCAATTGATTTTTTTTTAAATTTAATTAAATATATAATTATTTAATATATATATATATATATATAATTTTTAGAGGTGAGAAGTGAGAATACTAGAGGTTGTATTAATAAAAGTTTAGTTTGATTTGATTTATTTTCTAAACGAGTGAAATTTGATTTTATTTTAAAGATAAATTGAGTTTTTTTTTAGGTTTATTTAATTAAAGTGTTGACCTCGAATTTATTAATATTCGGTTCATTAAAATACATAAGTTAACTCATTTATAAACTTGCGAGTTGACTCGTTTAAAGGCTTATGAATATATTTATTATTGACTCATGAGCTGGCTCATTTAAAAACTCGTGAACATACTCGTTTAATAGGTTATTCAACTAATTCGTTAAATAAGCTTATGATTTATTTACAAATTCATATACTAATTATTATATTTTTTTTAATGTTATAAATAAATAAATAAATTTTGTTTATAATTATTTATAGAATAATATATTAATAATTATTATTTGAAATTATTATATAATTAAGTTATATAAAATATAATTATTTATAATTTAAACTTTATTTTATATGAAATTAAGTTATTTTTTATTATGAGGAATAAAATTAAAATGTTTGATGATATTTTTTTTATAATTTTTAATATATATTTAATTATAAAAACATATTTAAATTATTTTATAGGTATATAAAATTTAAATAAAAATATTTAAACATTTATGATTTTTTTAAAGTAATGGGTAGATTGATCATTTGTTTGGGAATATTTTATGATTTTGAAAATAATTTAGAATTTATTAAAATTATTGAGTTAAAAGAGTAATATCAAAATTTAGGGATATTAATAGAATTGTATAGATATTTATAGACAGAAAATGTAAAATAAGGGGAAAAATATAGATTGATTTGAAGATTATTTAAGATATGGATGGAAGAGAGTGTAGTGGTGGAATCAAATTTTAAACAGACTAATCTTCTATCCGTTTGGCTGATCTACCCTTCATATGATTTCAATCTCTGGTAAATCAAAAACCATTTTAAAAGAGGAAAATGGGAAGCCAAGCACCAATCCCACAAACAAAGGAACTCTACAAACAACGTCTTCTTCTCTCTAGACTTCTTTTCAAAACTAATGTTTCTTCTCTTTCTTCATTTTCTTGAGGTTAGTAACGTCCATGGCAACAGCACTTCACATGAGGAAAATGACTGATCAAGAAGAAAATCCTGATACTAGTAGGGCTCTGAGTCTCATTCACTCAGACTCAAACTCCTCCTCCTTCTGTAGCATCACCGTTTCCCAACCCAAGATTAGAATCAAGATTCCAAAACTCTTGGCCAAGGCCATGCAGGAAAAAAGTAATGGTTACAGTGCTAGTGCCAATAAACCTGATCGCACCAAAGCCAAGAAAAACAAGTGGGGGAAGGTTCGCTCCGTCTTCTCTTGCGCCTTTAACAGCAACAAATTACCTAGGACTTACTCTAATGTTCAAAGAAATGTTGATGCTAATGATCATCATCAAGAAGGCGTAGCAGAGGGAAAAATCTTGAGAAGGGTTGAATCTGATGTGATTGGAGATCATCAGCCTGTTGCCGTTCTTTCAGATCAGTCTCCATTATCCAAGTCATATTCAATTAAGAAACTTTTGGAGATTGAAGATGAAGAGCAGAAGCGGCCAAACAAGGAAACGAGAGCAAGCAAGAAGCAGCCAAGAAAAGCAGATAAGTCTCTGAATATCTCACTATCTTTCTCAAGATTGTTTAAAAAGAGTACCAACTGCAATTTCATGAGAGGCAAATTCAACGAAATTGATACCAATAGCGTTGGTGTTGGCAGAATTGCAGATATAGTGATTGAAAGACAGGCAAGTACCCGCAGCCTGTCTAGGCTGCCATCAACCGGAAACACTAGTGATATTGTGAACTTGCCTAGAGTTCCATCGAGAATACTAACCTGTCGCCGGAACTTGAAGATGTCTCAGTCGTTGACGAAGATTAAAAGTACGCGGATTAATGAAGGAAAATCATCAGAAAGGAAAGATAGAGGTGAAGAGGAGCTGTGCAAAAAGAGGATTTTAATGGGAGAGAAGTGCAAGCCACTAAGTTATTCTGGCACCCTTGAGTATGATAAAGATGGGGTTTTGTTACCAGATGTCATTCAACGATAAAGATGGAGTTTGTTTTCATGAGCAAGGGCTCTTGTTTTGCTTTCTTTATTAAGCTTTAATTGATATTTTTTTTTCATGATTTAATATTGTTTGCTACTTGAGTGTTTTGCGAGGTATCATATCACCCATTTAAGTCATCTTTTAAAAGCGTGAAACTTACATATCAAATATATAATTTCCTGCAGAATGTTTGGTGTTAATAGGTGGCCTGCAATAAGCATCAAATGATCAAGTTAATTCATAGCGAAACAATCACCCCATCTTGAAATAAATCAACAAACTTTTATTTTTATTATTATTTTGGTAGAATTAATCAACATACTTTTGGCATTTGCTTGCTTAATTACCCAAAACATTGTTTCTCCTTAGCCATCTAATGCTAGCAATAAATGGTCATGTTGACTCCAAGAACAAAATTTTTAGAACAGGTTATACAATAACAATAAAACATGCGCATAAAACATGTGGCAGAAAAGCAATTCCTTTCTCTGTTTTACATTTTCATTTTCATTTCAATTCTTTGTAGACACCCTAATGCAATACAAGGGACTCACAATTGAGTTTATTTAAAGGCTAAATAAATTATCAATGTAACTGTTTGAAAGAGCTCATCACTCAGTGGGGGAAAAATCAAATAGCTACTGCTAACTACATATTAGTATACAAGAATGAGCATCTCTAATCATTCATGTCCAATCTTACCTTTGATAAGGGACATATGGGCACTACGAACCTAAATTCTATGTTGGTAAATTACAGGTGCAACATATGTACTTAAGTAGAATACAAATTTCATCTCTGTAATTGATCAGGTGTGTGGTTGCTTGTTGTAGATGATGACGTAGTCCTGCCATTCAGCATCCCATTATCCACAGGCGGAGTTGATCCCCATTTTCCCTCTGATTCTGTGGGTTCCATCACTTTGACAGACCCATCTGTCAACCCTATAGCTAATTGGTTGGCCTCTTGGGGATGTGCAGCAACAACAAGAGGGTAAACAGATTGGCTTCTACAAAATAATAAACATGAATGTGAAGTTTAAATGGCAAAATCAAGAAAATCTTGCAAAAATAAAGTACAAAGAAGTGCATATAAATTTGTCAGAGTTTAACGTGGTTCATGAATGACATGAGATTTCTATATTGACCAGCCTATGAAACAGGAGTAGAGTGTAGGTGAAAACTCAGACAAGGCAGACTGAAGACCACATACCTATTCATGATTGCCTGGGACAGATACGCTGATGAAGCAATGCGGCACCTCAATCTCAAGCTATCAGCATCAAATACCCCAATGTTACCATCACAAAATGTAGCATAAATTAACTGGCTGTTGCAAGAGTATGCCGCATAAGATAGGGGAGCAGACAATGCATCTTGTGGTACCCACTGAAAAAGAATGGGACAGGAACATCATAACCAAATCCTCTAAATGCAACTGCATGTCAAATATTTACATCAACCTCCTACCTGTCGGACACGTTCCATCTTGGAGGCATCATATATTGCTAACTGGGTCTCATGAACCACCAGTAAGTGGGTCTGATCAGAGTGGAACTGTACCCGGGTGTCGCCATTAGGAGCCTTTCCTGCTGGAATTTGAATTGTAACTAACTTCCTTTTCTCCCATGTGTCAATACTCCAGATGCAAAGCTGCAGAAAATAGTTACCATGTTAACTAATACTATTCACTTTGCTGTAGATAGGGAAATTCGATTGCCAAGAGTAACACTTAATTGAAATCATGTTATAATGTTGCATCATGCTATGATTCTTAAACCCCAGGACATGACTCAGCAATTTACAACCAACCCCCTGCTTCCCTCTCTCGCAAACCTCTTCCCTCTATCACATCAACCTGCTCATTATCAATGAACAGGGCAAGTGGATACCAAAATGGGGGGAAAAAACCTAACAAAGACAGCTACAAGTTGGACAAGAAGACAGAGATAACCCCAACAAATGAAAGATGAGGAATCATACAGAAGGCCCTCTCAGATGATAACTAGACCAACTTGTATTTGTGTGCATGCAACCCAACAAATTTTCGTTGGGCATTAATGGAGTCGCTAACTTTTTTAGTCACTAAATGGCCTAAAGTCAAAGAAAAGATAATCAAATACAGGAGAGAAATAAGCAGCAGCATGCCTCCGACTTACTTGAGCATCAGCACCCGAAGAAACCAAGATATTGAGATTAGTGGAAAAAGCTAAACCAGTAATTCTCTTCTGGTGACCCTTCAGTTTTGATTTCACCTAGAAAAACATAGATATCAAGTCAGATTCCACTAAGGGAAAAATCTCTCTTTTCTCTCTCTTCTATCTCTTTTTTTTTTTTGGGTTTTTTTTTTTTTTGGGGGGGGGGGGGGGTGTGGTGGTGGTGGTGAGGGAGGGTTGAATATCTATTTAAGCAATGCATCACCTCATCCACTCGAACGTTGTAGATATGAATAGTTGAATCCTCCATTCCAATGGCTATAATGTTATTATCCTGAGGATGGAATGCTAGGAAGGTTGAAGCAGGAGGAGGAGACATGAATGTTGTCATTACCTGCCGACCAAGCATTCACTGTGAACAAAAAATGGTGATGATATTTAGAACCAATGAATGAGTATATATACCTTGAATGTCATCATATTAAACAGTGAAACTTTTCCTCCAGCTGCTGACATTACATATGAGTCATTCTTTGAAAGTGCTATGCACGGGACTGCTTCTTCAAGGTTAACACCTGAGACATCATTAGCCATAAGAAGACCACTGTTTGGTTGCCAATGCTGTGGAACAACACTGGCAGTGGCCTTTAAACATGGAAAAATTCAAAAATCCATTCAACAATGTAAGAAAATAAAATAAAACAAACAAGATAGAGAAGCAATTGAAATAAATAAAAGGGGAAAAAAGAATGGAAATCATCATGAACTATTATTAACAAGACATTACCTTTCCAGTTACATTCTGTTCGTTGCGTGTCCACTTCCATAGCTTCTGAATACCATTTGACCCAAGTGCCAAAATGCCAGCACCAGAATTTGTATACAGAAGTCGAACGACCTGGATAAAAAATGACCTTATTGTAGCACTATCGGGTAGAAAACCATGTAAAATTAATTAATAAAACATGAAACTTAACAAACCTTGCTGGAAGTATCCGTGCTGTCAGGCAAGGTAACTAATTGACAGTCACCAGGATCCAAAATTTCAGCCAACTGCCATGGCTTTGTTTTATCAATTACATCATCCACAATTCTGGGTTTTTCCATGCTTCTATTCAAGGTATCAACTCCATTCTTGAAAAAGAAAGCCAAAAAAGTCAAATCGATCCTTTGCCAACAAAGCAACAAAACTGCTGTAGTTGGAAAGAAATTACAGAAAACAATTTCCCAAGGCAAAGACAATTGTCGTAAACAGAACACCATAAAAACATGGTTTATTTTCTTGGGAGATAACTTTGTTCGCTCCATATTGAGCAACAAAGTCCACATTGAATGAAATGCAAAGTATTAAATGCATGACTCAACAACATGTAACTATGAAGTGTGTCTGGAAACAAGCACATTTTTAAAATGGAGAAACAGAAGACCCCACTTTTGTCTAACTTGTAGGTGATCTTTCTTAACTAGTACTTAGGTAGTCAAATATGTGCACAACCCTTTTTTTTCTCAAACATGCTTTAACTACAAACCAAGAAGCAGCAAGCCCACAACTGATATTACCTACTTATAAAATTAAATTAATCCAAGAAACTAATAAATGCACATTTTATAATATCCAAAAAATAAAATAAAAGACCAGAGTTAAAAGTGCTTAACAAGCCGTACAAGAATTGGAGAAGGCCTAACCGGAGAGCTCCTTTCCACTTTACAGTTGACTGGACTGACATTTGTAACACCAGAACTGCCAGAAACCTAATCAATGGACAGAGAATTCCCTATAGATATCATCAACTTTTTTCCCAAAAGAATAATCATATAAAATAAAAGAAATCAAGGATGTACAGAGAATTCCCTATAGATATCATCACCTTTTTTCCCAAAAGAATAATCATATAAAATAAAAGAAATCAAGGAAACCTTGATAGCAGCTGATTCAATAGGTGATCTCAAAGCTTCAAAAGCTGGAGTTTCTACTGTTCTTAATGATCTGAGACCAGCAGCATTTGCAAGTATCCTGAATCCATTGTCTGCAGTAGTAACAGCAAGCAGATTTCCTTCCTTGTTGAATCTCAGGCGGGGGAGACTCTGAAGCAATTGATATGATTAGATGCCTTTAAAAGAATGAGTATCACACAACTACAAAATCATCAAATAACTAACCGGTAGTCCACCATCAGCATCTGTACTTGTAAGCACATGGGCATTATCCATATCCCAAAACTTTATCTGACTATCTTCACCTGCAGCCAAAAAGTGGTTTTGTGTGGTGTCAAACTGCACTACACCCGTTGTTGATTTCTTTCTAAATCCAGCATAATGCCTCTTTATTGCTCCTTCACTTTCATTCCATTCAACTAGGAAAGAATCCCCTTCTTTACTTGTTCCACAAGAGAATAGTCTGAAAGAATGGAGTAGAAGTGACAAGCAATTCGTTAAAACAAAATAAAACAATACAATACAATAATTACGAAGTAAAATATCATTTAAGACTTAGTAACAACATGCACGAAACAAGGGGGAAAAAGGATCTGGAAGAAATGAACAAATCAAATTTACAAGTCCAAATGCAATGTTTTTGAACTTCACAAGTCAATTATCTTACCTACTACCATCCGCACTGTAAAGCATTGTAGTGCACCAGTGGCCTGGAGCATCATAGTCGACTCTAGATCCCATATTATCGTATAGCCAGGCCTTTATTTTTCCATCAATAGCAGTTGAGAATATGAACTGCAAGTTCACAACTAGAACAATTAATGCCACTGAAACATCTTCATCGATTTACTTAATTTAACACATAACTGATATTACATCATCAAAACAGACTGGCAGCACCATAATGAATAACATTCTAATGTGTGGTGTTGTTAAAAAAATGTGGTGGCAAGATGAAATGAGCAATTTGAGATGATTGAAAAAAACAAAAACAAACTTCAGTTGCGCTTGGTATAGGAGGAGAGGAAGGGAGAGGAGGAGCGACAGCCGTAAAAAAATTAAAAAAACCTATGATATGGATTGATATATATGATGCGTGCGGCGTCCTCTACTACTAACACGCTACTACTAACGCGCGTAGTGAGTGAGTGTGTGTATGTAGGGGCGTGTGGGCGTGGCATCGCGCATGCGCCATGCCGCCGTGTGGTGTGTGTGTTGTGAGCAAGTTTTACCACATCATGGCGGGTGTGGGTAAAGAAGTTAGTCCATAGGACAGATAGTAGAATAAATAGTGGAACAGAACACAAGATAGATATAGAAAATAATAGAAGATATCATAGAAGGAGACCAATTAGGAAGGAGCAGAATAGGAGGAGGATCAGGGTTGGTACTTGGAATGTTGGATCACTTACAGGAAAATTAATAGAGCTTGTGAATACCTTGTAAAGGAGAAGGGTGAATATTGCTTGCATTCAGGAGACTAAATGGGTAGGAGAGAAAACTAAGGAAGTGGGTAATTCAGAGTACAAACTGTGGTTTACCGGAAAGGAGAGAAACAAGAACGGAGTGGGCATAATCATAGACAGGACATTGAAAGGCGCAGTAATAACTGTGAAAAGAGTAGGAGATAGAATTATACTAGTAAAGTTAGTACTTGAAGGAGAAACAATAAATATAGTTAGTGCTTATGCCCCACAAATAGGACTAGACTGTGAGAGTAAACAAAGGTTTTGGGAAGATATGGATGATTTAATGCAAATCATATTGAATGAAGAGAATGTTTTCATTGGTGGAGATTTGAATGGACATGTAGGAAGTGATAGACAAGGTTACGAGAATGTTCATAGAGGTTTTGGTTTTGGCAGTCGAAATGAGGAGGGAAAAAACATCCTGGATTTTGCTATGGCATACGACCTAATACTAGTAAATACCTACTATATAAAAAGAGAGTCACATTTAGTGACTTTCAAAAGTGGGCAACATAGAAGCCAAATCGACTTCATCTTAACCAGGAAGACAAATAGAGCTCTATGCAAGGATTGCAAGGTCATTCCAGGAGAGGCTTTAACAAGTCAACATCATATGGTGGTTTTGGATGTCAAGTTTAGGAACAATTCAAGTAAGGTCAGAAGAAATAGTGTAGCTCGAATAAAGTGGTGGGAGTTCAAAGGAGTAAAGCAAGTGAAGTTCAAAAATGAGCTTCTCGAGTTCGAAGTATGGAAGCTGGATATGGAGGCCAATGATATGTGGATACAGATGGCATCAAAGATTAGAGAAGTAGCTAGAAAAGTACTTGGAGAGTCTAAAGGACATGGACCACCATCAAAAGAGAGATGGTAGTGGAATGAGGAAGTACAAAAGGCAGTGAAGAGAAAGAGGGAATGGTATAAGAAATTACCTAAATGTGATAATAATGAGGCATATGAACAGTACAAGATAGTAAAGAAAGAGGCAAAAAAGGCAGTTAGTCAAGCAAGAGCACAGGCCTTTGAAAAGTTATATGAGAAACTTGGAACTAAAGAAGGGGAGAAAGATATTTATAGATTAGCAAGGAGGAGAGAAAGGAAATGTCAAGATCTCAATCAAGTTAGGTGCATTAAGGATAAAGAAGGAAAAGTGTTGGTGAAAGATGAGGACATTAAAGAAAGATGGAGAAATTATTTTAATGATCTCTTTAATAATAGTCAAAATGGTAATAGCGTGAATATAGATTATAGAACAATAGAAAAGAATGTGAATTATACTAGAAGGATTAGATCTTTAGAAGTAAAGGAAGCACTTAAGAGAATGAAAGTGGTTAAAGCCTGTGGACCCGATGAAATACCAATTGAAGTGTGGAAATATTTAGGAGATATGGGAGTGGCATGGTTAACTAAATTATTTAATAAGATTCTAAACTCTAAGAAAATGCCTGATGAATGGAGGAAGAGTATTTTAGTACCTATTTTTAAAAATAAGGGAGACATACAGAGTTGCTCAAACTATAGGGGAATTAAACTCATGAGCCATACTATAAAGTTGTGGGAGAGAGTTGTGGAGCATCGACTACGTCATGATACTTCTATCTCTCTCAACCAATTTGGTTTCATGCCCAGTCGTTCAATTATGGAAGCGATCTTTCTCATTAGAAGCTTGATGGAGAAATATGGAGATGTGAAGAAAGATCTACACATGGTTTTTATTGATTTGGAGAAGGCTTATGATAGTGTTCCAAGAGAGGTCTTATGGAATGTGTTAGAACAAAAGAGGGTATCTATTAGGTACATACAAGTATTGAAAGATATGTATGAAGGAGCAACTACTATTGTGTGCACAGTGGGAGGGGACACAAGAGATTTTCCGATCTCAATTGGATTACACCAAGGATCAGCCATAAGCCCTTACCTTTTTACATTAGTTTTAGATGAACTGACGAAACATATACAAGAGAGTATTCCTTGGCGCATGATGTTTGCGGATGATATTGTTCTGATAGATGAGACACGAGGAGTCAATAGAAAGCTAGAACTTTGGAGAAGTACTCAAGAATCAAAGGGTTTTAAGTTAAGTAGAACGAAGACAGAATACATGCATTGCAAGTTCAGTGAAGGCCAAACTGATGATAAAGAAGGAGTTAGTTTGAATGGAGTGGTACTGCCCCAAAGTAATCACTTTAAATATCTAGGCTCAGTCCTTCAAGTAGATGGGGGATGTGAGGAGGATGTTAGTCATAGGATTAAAGCCGGATGGTTGAAGTGGAGACGTGCCACGGGAGTTTTATGTGATCGTAAGATTCCCAATAAATTGAAAGGAAAATTTTACCGTACAGCCATACGACCGGCTATGTTATATGGTAGTGAGTGTTGGGCACTGAAAGAGTCGTATGCATCTAAGATAAGAGTTGCAGAGATGAGAATGTTAAGGTGAATGAGTGGACATACTAGACTAGATAAAGTCCGTAATGAGAGTATTAGAGAAAAGGTAGGAGTGGTGCCAATTGAAGATAAGTTGAGAGAAGGGAGATTGAGGTGGTTTGGTCATGTGAAGCGTAGACATACGGAGGCTCCAGTTAGACAAGTAGAGCACATTAGGTTAGAGGATAGAAAGAAAAAAAGGGGTAGACCTAAATTGACTTGGAGGAGAGTAGTACAACATGACCTAGAAACATTACACATTTCTGAGGATTTAACCCAAAATCGTTCAGAGTGGAGAAAGCGAATCCATATAGCCGACCCCAAATTTTTGGGATAAAGGTTTAATTGAGTTGAGTTGAGTTGAAAAGATACTGAACAAGGCACAATTTCAGAAAACAATCAATTTTTTTCTGGCTGAATAGATTGAGATCATGTAGAATAGAACTTATGCATTTATGAAAATTTCACAAAAAGAAACTTAATCAAAATAGGTATTATGCATTCTTAAATCGTACAAGCCCAGAATAGTATCACTGCTCTTGAGATACTTACCTCCACTACTACTGAACCAAGATATCAGTTACTACTTACTAGTAAATCAACAATTTTCAATTATGTTTACAGAGTTGCTTCCTAGACAGTGAAAAGCGAAAGCATAAAACAAGAACAGATAAGTTCTTTCATTTTGCCTGAGATACCTGAATGTTCTCTTTGCGGTGAGGACATATAGAATAGACCGGAGCCTCATGACCTTCAAAATTAAACAGTTTCTGTCCCCCCAAATCCCACACCTGTCTCACATCTTATATTAGATAATACTGAAACTCTACTTTAATAAATCCTCTCATGAAATTTAATCGCTTACCTTTATTAGCTTATCATCTCCGCAGGTTACCACACACAGTTGTTTGTTTGGATAAGCAAAAGCCAAGTCATTAATGCCTCCAACATGAGCATCAATCTGTTATTTTAAAAAAAAAAAAAAAAAAAATTAGAAAGGCAAGTTAATGCTAAAGTTACAGATTTTGCCTCACAAGACATTCAGTTACTAACTCACCTCTAACTGCTGGTGTAGATCATTTGACCCAGTATAAGCATACAAGTGAATCAAATGCTTATTAAATGCAGCCCCTGTAGCAACAAAAATGATAAGGTACTAAAAGAAAAACTTAAAAGTGTTAAATATTTGTTAAAGAACACCTACCTACAAGATTTCCATCAGGACTCCAAGTAACACGATTCACAGAAATCAGTGCATCTTTGGCAAAGGAAGCCTGCATGAAACTATCAAATATGAGGATTCCAAACAATTATCACTTTGAATTGAAGTCCAGTGACATATGTATCCAATGCAAGAGCTACCACATTAACAGTGCAATGCTCATTCTTTTAGACTTTCTATTCAGCCAAAGCAATTCAACAGAGGATATCAAGAAATGAATAACAGGACAAAGTAAGCCAAAAAAAACAAATAATGGAAACAAATATCATATAACCTGAAATTGCAATGAACAGGCTGTCATTTCCCAAATCTTGAAGGGCTTTGAAACCAACCTCTCCCGTAGCCTAAGTTCCCAGAGTGTAACCTCACCATTAGCAGAACCAACTGCCCAAGTGACACCATTTGTCAGAAATGAAAGTTATAAATAAATAAATAAATAAGATATAGTCCATGTAAAAAGAGAGTCACTATACCAAGAAGCAATGTGCGGTGAGAAGGATGAAAATCCATGCTCGTGACAGCCGAACCTTGATGCAAATTTAAAGCTACTGTCCTAGGCAGGTCATCCAAAGACCAAGAAGCCTGCTGCCGAGATGTTGGATATGTTGCCTGGAAAAAATAAAGTAAGGGAATCTACCCAGCTTTAGAGATGAAACAAAGAAAGCAGACCTAAGAACAGCTCAACTGCATAAGGATAAAATGAAAGATAAAATACAAATGGATTAAAATCAATTTAAATTTACCTCCTCAACAGATTGGACAGGCCGCAGACGTTTCATGAGTTGTTCATCAGGACTTTGATAATCAACCATGCCTAGACCTGTTGGTGGTGTTCTTGGCCGTTTCAAGATGGAAACTGGAAAGGAGCAAAAGTCAATTTCTTTAATACATTATTTGCCATATTAGTAATAATATAAATATATTACAATATCAATAGTTTCAAATTGTTTCAATTTAAAATATTTATCAAAGCAAAACCTTGATTTTGCGGAACAGGTATCGGTGATGCAGTGACAACAGCTGCTTGAACGGGTGAAGAAGCAGAAGCATTTGCCATCCAACCAGCTAATGCACCAGCATTAGCGGCTGCTGCAGCAGCAGGTGGAAAGGGCTACAGACAAAAATTGAAAGAGGAATACTCATTGGATAAATTCCAAAAATATGACCTTAGCCTGCATTAGAAAATTAAGATTTAAGATATCATACACCATGTGCCCCAAGAGCTGTATAAGCTGAAGGCTTTGCCACAGCGGCAACCGGAAGGTTGACAGGTGTAGGAGCAAGAGGACCATTGGGAGGTGTACATGTATGGTCTGTGAATAGAGTCTTAATGTCTGGGTTTGGCCTTGGATTCTTGCATAACTGATGCTGCCAATTTAAACTGCAAAAACCATATAGCCACTTATAATAACAAAAATTAGAAAAGCACAATAATATAAATCATGACAGCAACATGCAGAAAAAATATGCAAGGACAAACATAAGAGATAAATGGTTGTGGTTATTAACATATTTATGAAGGAAAAAAGAAATGAGAGCAGAGGCAATAAGTGGCCAAAAATTATTTTACTGAAACAAAAATGCAAAGCAATAACAATTTCACAAAAAAGAAGAGATGAATGAAGGAATCTTCTCAACATAAACATGTTAAAAGTGCAAAAAATGAACTCAAGCATAGCTAATTTAATAAACTAATTTTTCAAACCAAATGGAAAATAATTCAATAAAAGATATTATGAAATATTCAGATTTCCTCCCAAACAAAATAACTTAAACACAATGTATATAATTTTTGGCTTTATTTCAAAAACAGAGTGAATAAAGGGAAACCATTGTGTTTTTAGAATTACCTTTGATTAATTAGAGTCCTCAATCTGGATGACTTCAGAGTAGGAAAGGCAAGTTTATCACGGAAAAGAGGATTTGCTTCTATGAGCTTCTTCAGCTCTATCAACATTATGCTACGAGCTGTTTTTGTATCACCATACTTGGACAGCTGTTCATTTTCCCTGTTACAATAACCAGGAGAAGGAATTAAACACCTGTCTAGCACAAAAATATCATTATTGGTTGGATGATAAAATGTGGAAAAAGTGAATTGCTTTGGCAGTTCAGCTTTGGAGAAGTGAACAAATTTTTAACCAACACAAATCAATGAATTAAGCTCACTAAAGTTAACATTTCCATTTCTTCATCCAAATAATGAGATTTAAATATTCAATTTTTTTCCCTATTCTTAGCAACTTCTCAAAAATCCATACTTATGAAATAGTAAAACAAGTTATCATGGTCCACCTAGCTAGATAATGAATATAACTTATCGCGGAAGAGAATTACCTGAAATTGCCAAGAGTTAAAAGCTCTGTGATTTCTTTGTACAGTTCTTCATTAAATGTTGAGAATACTTTTAGATCATTCACCAAAATTTCAACACCCTTCGCTTTGTCTTGCCTGTAATAAGAAACCAGGGATAACAAAATCACATTCTTTCAACTACAAAGAAACTAAATAGAAATAACACTAAAATAAATCCAAGATCAGCATACCGATCAAGAGCTTCAAGATATTTCTGCTTCCTAATTTCAAAGAATATCTTCATGGAGTATCTGTTATCGTCAACCTTAGTAAATCCAGATAAGTATTTTTCAACTTCCTCCCATTCTCCAGCCTGAACTTTCTCCTCAAAGAACTTCATGTTGAAGAAAAATCCTGATTCCTTCTCAAGTCTAGGGAGAAAAAAATATTTAGCAAAAATTTTTCAATATATTTACTTCCTAATTAAATCATGGCAATTAATTTTAACCCAACAGAAGACAAATCGTCCGGTCAAACAACACAATTAAACCATCTGCTTAATTTCAGAGTTTCCTTAGTTCAAAAACTGCCAAGCATCTCTTTTGATACACTTCTCAGATACTTAAATTCTCCTTCTTCCGGCACCATTATGACACGTGTTAATTGGGCTCAATCTTACTTGAAACGAAACTATCTTTATCTTTTGAAACTTACAAACTATTCACTCAAAACAAGAAAAGAGTCCTCAAATTATTTTTGATCTTAGAACAACCAAGAAACACCAATCTAAGACATCTAAGACAGAAAATCATATCATTTTCATTACTTAAACCCCATAGACAAAACCTCAAAACTCAGCTACATCTTAAACAACGCTTAAGTCAGAATACAAACTTTTTTTTTTGTTTGAAGACAGAACACAAAGTTTTGTTCATTCGAGAAAAATAAACAAACTCAATACTTGAGGTCTTGAGCCTTTCAAAGTTTACCTCCTCGCTTAACTCTCTTTTCTTTCCCCTATTTCCTTCTACGAAACAAAGAAACTCGTATCTCAATCAAAAACTTCAAGAAAACACACAGAACCATTGCTCATTTGAACCTAATGCAGCACCTACTTATACATACGCACACACCAACAAATTGACATTAGAGGGGGAGAGAGAGATGGTTTACTTGTGCACGGACTCCTTGAATTTCTCTTCTTCAAGAAACTGAAGTATGAGAAATACCAATTCTCTGCTCAAATACGACATTCTAGAGCTCCCAAATTCCAAAACCAACCGATCCAGAAACCAAACAAGCAACGCCAAAAAAGCAGAGAGCTCTCAATTGAGAAGCCACAGAAACGCCCAGCTCAACAGAGAATACACAAATCGGTCACAAATTAGCAAAGCTGCGTCACAAACCTGAGATCAATTCACCAAATTTTGGAACTTTTCTGGCTCAAAATGAGCTCGAAATCCGAGGAGCTTTAGGGTTTCAAAGGCTGCTATGAAGAGAGAGCATAAAAAAGAGAGAAAAAATGGAAAGGATAGACTTCTCGCTATCTTGGATGCGTTGTACACGGGTCCTTCATCTAACTGACTTATCACTGATAAGCACACTAGATTCTCGATAATTCCATCTACTTATATATGCCGCTTGGCAGCTTATCATTCGTGACGTGATAAGAGCAGTGAAGATGTCGTTGCGGATTCGAAACCTCAAATTCAAATATAGTGAATATTCGCTACACACGTCCAGTCGGTCCCCACCTTCAAATGCTACTGTCGTTTTCGCTGTTTAATATTTCTCTTTTTGTCATCTCCACAATTTCGTGTACAACTAAAATATCGCGAGATATCCTGGATTGTGATAGTGGAAAAGTAACACGCTATAGAAACGCGAGTGGTTTTTGCAAGTAATATTGATATCATTGTATATAAATATAAAATATTTATATTTTAATTTTAAAAAAAAAATTGACTCTAAAAGTGATGATCTTAAACAGCCAATTGAGAACTGCTCATGGTTAACCTATGCTCGAATTTTTTTGGAATTTTATTTATTAAAATTAAATATTAATAAATTATTTAAAATTAGTTTGACAATGAAATATATAAAATAAAATAAAAAATAATTACATAAGACATCTTCTCGGAAGGTGATAATATTGTCAGCACTCAGCACCGTTGCGTCTTTTTCGATTCTTACATTCGTACAATACAATACAATACTGGCAAGAAATTCCAATCTCGCGATATTTGTTTATCCCAGCAAGAACTTTTCGGGAACGCAAAGTGGGGAATTGCTTCGTCAGGGGGACGGGGCGGCGCACTGTGGCATTATCAGACGCCAGTTCCCTTCACGCTCTTGAAAGGGGCGCCTCACTGAAGAAACTAGCGCATAGTGCCGTGCGCGCATTGTGCTTCATTATGACAAAAGAAAAGTTGTACGTTGTTGTGGGGATGGTGGTACGCGATTGCTTGACAACTTCCCACCGAATTCTATGTCGGTATCTTGTTGTCCTGGGCCAACAATTTCGTAACTTGGCAGTCAATGCAGGGTTTGAAAGATAGCTGCTTCTAGTGGCTTTTCCCGTCTCGTACTTTTCTAGACAACTTAATTTAATAAATTATTTTCCATTTTAAAATAATATATTTTAATATAATTTATTATTTTACTTAATTGAGGCTTAAATTCAGTTAATGAAAATTTATTTGTTTGATAAAATGTTTATTTAATTAAACAAAAGAGTTAGCTATAGCCATTAGTAGGTGATTAGTTGTTAAAAATTTTATAATTTAAAATTATAATTATATTATTAAAAATTAAAATTTTGAAATTTTTTAATAGATATTAAAAGGTATACGATAGGAATATTTTAAGATGACAGAAAAGGATAATGCTTTACTGTAATCATTTAAAAAAAAAAAAAACTATAATCATGTTATTATTGTAATGTGAAAAAGGCTAATCACGTGTTAGGATAGTCTAATATGCGCAACTTCAACTTGGAAGGACCACAAATTTGCAAAGCCTATAAGGCTACAACACAAATAAAGTAGCATCCTCTTGGTGGTAATATGCTTGGTAATATGCTGATTAGGGTGGACCATTTAATTCAAATTGAATTGAATAAAATTAAATTAATTAAATTATTATATTTTAATAATTAAATCAAATTAAAATATTTAAAAAAATTAAATTAAATTACTTTAATTCAATTCGGTTAGATCTGAATTGATCATTTTGGGGTTTTAATTTTTTTTTAGACTTATTTTTAAATTATTTTATTTAATTTTGACATTGATTTGAATTAATAACTATTAATTAATGAAATTGAATAATTTATATATATGCAAATACATATAATTTATAAATTTTTTATAAAAAAAAGGTAATTTAAAAATCAATAAAGTAATTCGGTTCAGTTCAATTAATATTTTCTTAAAAATCAAATAAAATCAAAATAACTGAAATTCTTAAAATTTAAAATCAAACCAAATTGAATTACTGAATTATGACTATCCGGTTCAATTTATTCAATTCAAACTTAATAGTACTCACCTCTAATATTGGTTAACTCAGTGAGATAGTTTTATTTTACCTCGATTTAATTCTCTGTATTAATATAATCTACTGATTAAATATTGTCCCTGTTCAATAGTACAACATAAGTTTGCAACAAATTGTTCAATAATGTGTCTCACTGACTACAATCTTAGGCTTAGTAATAGATCTCTTTTCTATGGGGGTGGGTTATATAAAAATATCATAAATAAATATGACATGATGCATAAAGATAATCATAAATTAAATTTAAATAGTTTTCATTTTATTAAAGTTAGAGTTACTCATCTCTTATAGCCTATTAACCTCCTATATTGAACAATCGCTATCCTCAGATCCTTAACCTTCCGAGTCTCTCAAGCTCGATCTTATAAAATCGGACTCTAGAGAGTTATACAAGACTTTAAAAATCTATACACATAATAAACATGTAACACCCGTAATTTTTTTTAAATTTATTATTTTGGGGGTAATTATTGGTATTTTATTTTATTGAATTTTAAAAAATTATTTGAAATTATTTGGATTTTAGAAATCGGGTTTGATTTTTCAAAAATAAAAACTTTGATGATTTTTAAAATTTAATTTAAAGACCACGTGGCAAAACTAAAAATATATTTGAAGTATACGTATTTTTCTGAGTTTTCTAAAATTTTTTCGAAATTTTTGGGCCTCGTTTTCGGTCCCAAGGCGGAGTAAAAAATTCAAAATTTTGTATCCTGAATCGAATCGGCCGAATCGAACTGGACCGGCAGAATCGGGCCGGCTCCTTTTTCTTCTTCTTCTCCTCTTCCCGCGCACGTTCTCCTCCTTCTCTCTCTCTGCCGTTTTCTCTCTCCTCTCTCCTCTCACCTCCCCTCGCCGGCCAACCGCCTCCCCAGCCTCCACACCTCGCCGACGCGCCTCCCCAGCCACCCTAGCTCGCCACCCACCGCCTGGAACGCCGGAAAATGTCGCGCGACTCTACGCGACGCGCAGCGCGTTGCTTCGTCTTCCCGGTCGAAATCCGGCCGATCCGGCCACCATTTGGGCCGGGTCTTATGTCAAACACCATCTACACCTCGAGAGCTTTCCATAGACACCAAGAACACTAAAATCCATCGAGCTGTTTGTCCAATTTTTGTCCGGAAAATTTTAGCCCATTTTGATTTTTGGGCTAGATTTCTCGCAAACCGTAAACCTCACGAGAAAACCGAAAGTACCAGAGCGCTCCACTCGTCGAGAGCTTCGCGGTAATATAAATTTCAAAATTTTTCGTCACCGTTTTTCGGTGGGTGTCACACCTTACCCCTCCGTAAGGCATAACATGATCCCGTAGAATATTTAATGAACTACCGAACTTCACCTACCAATAACTCATTAAGTACCCTACAAGGGATTATAAAACGATTTTCTTACATTTTGGAAGTGGTGAGCATTTTGATGAGAATTAAAAATCATTTATTCGAACTTTAATACTAGTAAAAATTTTGTCCATTTTAAATTTTGCCGCAAATTTTATAAAAATTTTGACAGAGTTCTGTTTGTTTTTGGAGAAAACCGTTCTTCAAATACCTGAGAAAAGCACTCACAAAAATGTTTCACAACTCCCAACCTCCAATAATTCACAATTCAACTCAAATTTGTCAACTCAGAATATTTAATAATTCCATTCACAAAACATAAAGCAGGAAATTCATATATACAAATATTAAATTTACAGAAGAAAATCTAAAATAATATTATTACAATTTATTTACAACTACTCAACTACATTGATACATACAACATTTTTATATTTACATCAAGATTATCTACAAGGGTATAAAATAATACCCGTACAAAATGGTCAGAGAAATCCTTGATTTAACAGCAGCTCACTCTGCTGCTTTCTCCTTGCTCTTATCTGCGACAGCAAAATAAGCCATCGCTGAGTATAAAAATACTCAGCGGTGCACAATAAAAATTTAAAATGCCACAAATAAATTATTCATTGCCAAACATACTTTAAATATTTCTCAATCACATTTCACAAATATCCAAGTTCATAATAACACCATTTTGTCAAATAATCTATTAAACACAGTTTAGTCAAACAATTTCATAAACACAATATTGCTAAGTCATACACAACTTAAGCCATGACACAAAATTTCCGATCAATGCCACGTTGTACACCACGACAAAGCAATCTCAACCCCATTAATGAAAATCAATGAGGGAGGTGGCTAGCTAGCTAATGAGTACTCATTCGATCTACAACCTCAACTGGCAAGCCAGAGAGGGAGGAAAATAAACGATCTCAACCCCATAAATGGAGGAGGAATAATAAGTAACTGTCATGCTAAGTGTGAATCAAAAATCCATTTCAAACATTTCATTCAAATATTGCATACAAAAATCAAATCAATTTCCAAAGTTACAATTTGATCACAAGGTGGCAATACAAAAGTTCATAGATTCATAATGCGTGCTAAATCAATTTTTCAAGGGTAAAATGCTTAAATAGGGTTTATTGTGCACAAACCTCAAACGAGTCGTCCCTTAGCCTCGACTCGGTTCCTCGGGTTCCTTCCCGATATTCTTTTCAACTAAAATACACAATTTTATAATGTTTCAGTACTAGAACTTAACATAAATCCAAAATAAATTTAGCTTCACAATTACCTAGCTCTAACGTGCTAAATTCGACGTTCTTTAAATTTTGTGTTTCGGATTACTATTCACTGCACTATTCAAGTCAAATAGTTGACTTTCTAAGGCTTAATAGGTATGGGAACTCCAATTTCACCCACATACCACATTTTGGTCATTAAACTTGTTGGTTTTAGTCATTTTCTCAAAACTTAGGTCATTTTGGCAAAATTTCCAATTTTCGGTTTTGGTGCTCCGTGCACTGTTCCATTGGTAAATCTACTGTTGGAATTTGGCAAAACTTCCTTCATAGAAAATGTTCCTTATTGTCTTAAGTGTATTCTCATTTTTGGATCACCTCAATCGGAGTTTTGTAACTCAAGTTATAGCCAAAATACAGTTACTGTTCACGTGCACTGTTCATGTTGAGATTTTGGTTCTGGCAGATTTTTGGTCCAATTTTGTTCAGTAATTTGATCAAGTTAAGTTCATAATTTGGCCTAACTTTCTTCATATGAAATGTTTTACTATGTCTTAGGTTTCCATCGGTTCAAGAATCGCCTAAATCGGAGTTTTCTAGAAAGAGTTATAGCCATTGGAACTTTACTGCTCAATTGCAATTCTGCAGAGTTGCAGGTTCAATAACTCAACTTTGCTCAATAATTTGACTAGGTTAATGTCATAATTTGGAGTGATGTTCTTCATGAAAGTTTTAGATCTATGTCTTATCTAATTGCTGGTAAAATTTTAGGTTAATTTGACCTGTTAGCTCGAATTATGACCAAATGAACAGCCATCGCTCATTTGGTCGCTTTGGTGCAAAGGCACCGCTTCACTTTGGTCAATTGTTTCACTAAGTTTTGGTCAGTTTTTGGGCATCGTTCCTTAATGAAAATTGTGCCATTTTATGTCTATTTTCATCTCCAATTGGTGGCATATCAATTGGACTTGTAAAATTTGAGTTTTGGTCCTTCAAAGTAGGTTTGGTCATGCTGCCAGCAGCATGACTAATTGACCTATGAATTTGTCTTCCATTCTAACAATTCCCATACATTTCCTTTGGTCATTCTTGATCATTTTTCAGTCCACAATTGGTCAAAGCTATCATTTATGCATTTCTCCAAAATTTGGTTCACAAACCCTAACATTCAAACCCTAATCTCACTAATTCATTGTATTTAACTACATTAATGGTTTTAATGCTAATCATTCAACTAGTTAAGGTTTCTACACTCATTCAAACTCATTAAATTCATGCAATTCATACTCCCTTCAACCAGACCAAAATTTCAGCAATGGTCCTTCCCTATATTTTTATTTCATTTCCTTAATCCTAAGCTCATTTCAACCATTAATCATGCATTTAAATGGAAAAATAAGAAGTTTAACATACTAACCTCAATTTAAATGTCAATTCTTCAATTTCTCTCTTCCTTTCCTCTTTCTTTCTTGTTCTTAGGTTGGGATTGCAAGCTTTAGTAAGGTTTTTAGGGGAGTTATGTTGATTAAGTAGAGAAAATCAAGCTTAATTGTAAGCTTAAATGGAAGCATTCCATGGAGATGAGAGGGAGAAGGTGGGGCGGCAAACCAAGGAAAGAAGAAGACACTTTTCTAAATTTTTTTTTTGTTTTATTTTCTTTAGTCTTATCCCCTTTTAGAAGACCAAAAATCCCATTTAATAAATAATTTAATTAATCCTTTATGACATCATGCATGATGTCATCACCTTTGACTTTTCCATCTTCTTTCTTTTTTCTTTTTTTTATTTAATTTAATTCTCGATTCCGAAATTTTCTTTTCTCCGATTTTATTTGACAGTTAGGTCAGGAGTCAGCTCTCGGGGTTAATTGACCAAATTGCAATTGCTCCTCGCCGGTTCATCCCGGTTTGCAAATAATTTCATATTTCTTTCGATTCCCTGACCTAATTATTTGACTGACTTAACAGTTCTTTTTCGTGATTTTCTCTTTTCCACTATGTCCATAAGGGTCCTAAGGACCGCAGCGTCACTTTTTACTGTTCGAAATTTGAGTTTAAAATGACTTCGCAGTCGTTCCCGAAGAGGTCACTCATCGCTGTGACTCTCGGCTCATTTAACCTCTTATGTTCTGTTTTTCTTATTTATAGTTAACTAATTAAACATTACTAATTATTTGTTTTTATGGCTTCCCAAATTGTCTTAAGTGTGGCCCTAATCCCATTAATTGTCCGGACCGACACCGGTCACCGGAACAGTGAAATATACCAGGCTATACCAATAGGGGTGTTACAATTCTCCCCCCCTTAAATAAATTTCGTCTCGAAATTTTACCTGGTATCAATCTCTGAACAGCTGTGGATGTTGTCTCCTCATGTCCTCCTCTCGTTCCCAAGTAGCTTTTTGGCCTGAATGATGGTTCCACAGCACTTTTACCAATGGTATCTGCTTGTTCCGTAGCTGCTTCACCTCATAAGCCAGAATCTTTATGGGTTCTTCATCATATGTGAGGTTTGGATTCACTTCTATCTCTTCTACTGGTAATACATGAGATGGGTCTGATCGATACCTCCTCAACATAGACACATGGAAGACATTATGTATCTTCTCCAACTCTGGAGGTAGTGCCAAACGATAAGCTAAAGGACCCACTCTTTCCAATACCTCATATGGCCCGATAAAATGAGGACTTAGTTTCCCCTTTATGCCGAATCTCATAATCCTCTTCCAAGGAGAAACCTTGAGGAAAACTTTCTCACCCACTGCATACTCAATATCCCTTCTTTTCAAATCAATATAGGACTTCTAACGGTCTGATGTAACTTTAAGTCGGTCTTTGATCATCCTAATTTTCTCTTCAGTCTGTTGAACAATTTCGGGTCCAATCATTTTTCTTTCACCCACGTCATCCCAACACAACGGGGTTCTACATTTTCTACCATACAAAGCTTCATATGGAGGCATCTCAATGCTTGATTGGTAGCTGTTGTTGTAAGCAAACTCAATCAAAGGCAAGTGTGTATCCCAACTACCCTCAAACTCAATCACACAAGCCCGTAGCATGTCCTCCAAAATCTGAATTATCCTCTCGTGGCCATCATGCATGCGTGGGTGGAATGTCGTCTTGAAGTTCAATCTAGTTCCTAGGGCTCTCTGAAGACTACCCCAGAATCTAGAAGTGAACCTAGGATCTCTGTCTGATACAATGGATACTGGCACTCCATGCAGTCTCACAATCTCATCAATGTACAACCTGGCCAATCTGTCTAAACTGTAGTCCATTCGAACTGACAGAAAATGAGCAGACTTAGTCAGTCTGTCAACAATGACCCACACTGCATCATGACTCTTTTGTGTCCTCGGAAGTCCCATTACAAAATCCATTGTTATTCTCTCCCATTTCCATTCTGGCACTGGTAGTGGATGCAACAACCCAGTTGGTACTTGATGCTCTGCCTTTACTTGCTGACAAGTTAGGCATTTTGATACAAACTCTGCCACATCTCTCTTCATACCCATCCACCAGTAATGCTCCTTTAACCCTCTATACATTTTTGTACCACTGTGGTGCATGGCAAAGGAGACTCATGTGCTTCCTTCAAAATGATCGCCTCAAATCAACATCATTAGGAACACACATTACGCCTCGGTGTAGCAAGAAACCATCATCTCCGATTGAGAACTCGGTTTCTTGCCCTACCGACTTCTTCCAACGACTCGATACCTTTCATCATTCCGAGCATTATTCGATCTGATCAATTAACACTGGCTGTACATGCCATGCAACTGCTGTCTGCCCCTCATCATTAATCTCTAAACTGGCATGCAGTGATCTTAACCCATGTACCAAAGACAAGGGAGTAACTTGTAGACTTGCGACTTAGGGCATCAGCCACAACATTCGCTTTCCCTGGCTGATAGTCTATCAAACAATCATTGTCTTTTATCAACTCTAACCACCTCCTCTGTCTCAAATTCAGCTCTTTTTGGGTGCCCAAATACTTCAAACTCTTATGATCTGTGTAGATGTAACACTTCTCCCCATACAAATAATGTCTCCAGATCTTAAGAGCAAATACAATGGCTGCAAGCTCCAAATCATGTGTCGGATAATTCCTCTCATGCGGTTTTAGCTGGCGTGATGCATAGGCAATGATATTTCGATCTTGCATCAACACACAACCTAACCCATTATGAGAAGCATCGCTGTAAACTGTATATTCTTTACCCGGTGTAGGTAAAGTCAGGACTGGAGCTTCTATCAAACATCTCTTCAATTCATCAAAACTTTGCTGGCATTTGTCCGTCCACTGAAATTTCACATCCTTTCTAAGTAGCTTAGTCAATGGAGATGCCAACATGGAGAATCCCTCCACAAATCTACGGTAGTATCCAGCTAAACCCAGAAAACTGCGAATCTTTGTGACATTTCTGGGTGGCTTCCAATTAAGGACAGCTTCAATTTTGCTAGGATATACCTTAATACCCTCTTCTAATACTACATGCCCCAAAAAGGATATCTCCTTCAGCCAAAATTCACACTTTGACAATTTGGCATATAGCTGTTTCTCTCTCAAAGTCTGCAGTACAATCCGCAGATGTCTATCATGCTCTTCTGCATTCCTCGAATAGACCAATATATCATCGATAAAAACCACAACAAACTGGTCGAGGTATGGTCTGAAGATAGTGTTCATCAGATCCATGAAAGCAGCCAGAGCATTAGTTAACCCGAATGGCATGACCAAGAACTCATAATGACCATAGCGGGTTCTGAAGGCAGTTTTAGAAATACTCTGCTCTTGTACTTTCAACTGATAATAACCTGATCTCAGGTCAATTTTGGAGAATACAGCTGCACCCCTCAACTGATCAAACAAGTCATCAATACGGGGTAATGGATATCTGTTCTTTATCGTCACCTTATTCAACTGCCGATAATCAATGCATAACCGGAGAGTGCCATCCTTCTTCTTTACAAATAACACCGGCGCTCCCCAAGGTGACACACTAGGGCGAATGAAGCCCTTATCAAGCAGCTCTTGCAACTGCACTTTCAATTCTTTTAGTTCTGCATGTGCCATTCTGTATGGCGTTATGGAGATTGCACACCAGGCATAACATCAATTTCAAACTGCACTTCTCTTTCTGGAGGTAATCCTGGCAATTCATCAGGAAATACATTCGGAAAGTCACATACAGTAGGAATGTCCTCCAATGCTAGACTCTCCACTTGGGTGTCTATCACATGTGCCAAGTACGCCTCACACCCTTTTCTAATCATTTTCCTGGCCAGTGCAGCTGAAATGATGTTTGAAGGCAATAACTGTCTCTCCCCATGTATTACTACATCACCATACTGAGGAAGACCAAAAGTGACTGTCTTGATCGCCATACCAATCATGGCGTGATGCCTGGCTAACCAATCCATGCCCAGGATAATGTCATAATCTCTTAAGGGCATTTCAATTAAATCAGACAGAAAAGTGTGTCCTTGGATCACCAAAGGACAATCTCTATATAGCCTATTTACCCTGACCTCCTGGCCTAATGGACTAGTAACTAGCACATCATAGTCCATTGGTACACATGGAATAGCAGTAGAACACATCACACTAGCACTAACATACGAATGTGTGGAGCCAGGATCAAATAACACATACACATCTTGGTCAAGGATGGAGAAAATACCAGCTACAACATCTGATGTTTCAGCCTCTTCCCTCTGACGCATGGTATACACTCTAACTGGTGCGCCACTGGATGCTGGCTGGTTAACAGTGCTTTGACTTCCAGGAGTGTTACCAGGACCCCTACCTCTGCCTCTACCTCTAGCAACTGACGGTGACCCTCTAGGTGCAGAGACTTGGGTTGATCCTTCAGATGTGGCAAAAGATCCAGACCGGCGTGGACTAGTGCAATCCTTAGCGAAATGTCCGCTTCCTCCACAGTTAAAACATGCACCAGTAGCCTTGAAACAAACCCCACCATGAGTTCTACCACACGTTTCACACTGCTGGACCGATAGAGATCCTCGAGAAGCTTGTTGGGTGGTGACTGCATCGAGGTGGTCTTTGGCCGAAAAATCGCCTCGCCTCTACGGAGCTAGATCTCCCAAACTATTTCCTCTTGCCAGAACTACTTTCAGATGTTTGTCCAGTAGTCTTTTCAGCCTTCTCTTTCTCTTGTGAAACCTTCTTCACTGCCCATTCGGATTATATAATTTCTAATTCAAAAGATTGTGAGATCAATTCAAAGAAAATTCTGATGTCTGAAACCCACAACTTGCATTCTCAGACTCTGCCTTAGCTCGGACTCAAACCTCTTGCATCTGTCTCTGGGGGTGGAGACTAAGCTTCCAACATAGTGGCTTAGCCTTGAAAAGTCTCTCTCATATTCTGCTATGGTTCTGTCCCCTTGTTTCAAACTCAGGAATTCTTGTAGTTTCATATCTACATATGCATCGGGGACCCATTTCTGTCGGAACTCCCTCAAGAAGTCTGTCCATGTCAGCACAGGTGGCTCAACCAGGCTGTGGGGGATGGTCTTCCACCATTCATAGGCATCCCCTTGTAACAAGGAAACAGAATATTCGAACTTCATCTCTTCGGTGCATTGCAGCTTTCTGAAAACTCGTTCCATTCTTTCCAACCACTGTTCTGCCTCCAGTGGATCCACAGTACCTTTAAACTCGGTGGCCCTAAATTTCATCAGTTTTTCATATTACCAAGTGAAATTTGTGGTTGTGCTTCTGCATCGGCATTTGAGCTTGGGGTGGCACATTACCCGCCATTTGCTGGAAGAACGCAGCCATCTGCTATACAAATTGAGCAGAATCTGCGGTCTTTGAGCGAGGCTGGAGTGGTGACCTGTCACACCCGGCAGGGGCTGACTCAAGCCCCTCTATGGGTGGCCTTCTTGCAGCGTGCCCTTCTAGGCGGACTGCGACTCACAAGGTACTGTCCGCTTTGTGAAATTAAATCCCTTCGCCCTGCAGAGCTAGGATTCGAACCCATATCACCTCACGGATTTGCTTCG